>NW_027362761.1:717964003-718564003 GCF_046119375.1 Phyllobates terribilis | reverse complement strand
TTGGAAGACCCATTTCCGCCCAAGCTTTAACTTCCTGGCTGATGTCTTGAAATATTGCTTCAGTATTGCCACATAATCTTCTTTTCTCATGATGCTATCTATTTTGTAAAATGCACCAGTCCCTCCTGCAGCAAAATAACCCTACAACATGATGCTGCCACCCTTGTGTTTCACAGTTGGGATGGTGTTCTTAGGCTTCCAAACTTCTCCCTTTTTCCTCCAAACGTAACAATGGTCATTATGCCCAAAAAGTTCAATTTTAGTTTCATCAGACCACAGGACATGTCTCCAAAAATTAAGGTGTTTGTTCCTGCGTGCATTTGCAAACATTAATCTGGCTTTTTTAAGTTTCTTTTGGAGTAATGGCTTCTTCCTGGCAGAGTGGCCTTTCAGCCCTTGTTTCACTGTGAATATTGGCACAATCTTACCAGCTTCGCCATCATCTTCACAAGGTCTTTTGCTTTTGTCCTTGGGTTGATATGCACATGTTGGACCAAAGCATGTTCATTTCTGGGACACAGAACCCATCTCCTTCCTGAGTGGTATGATGGCTGGACATTCCCATCTAGTTTGTACTTGCGTATAATTGTTTACAGATGAACGAGGCACCTTCAGGTATCTTGAAATTGTACCCAAAGATGAGCCAGACTTGTGCAAGTCCACAATTCTCTTCCTGATATCTTGGCTGATTTCATTAGACTTTCCCATAATGTTACACAAAGAAGCAGTGTGTTTCAGGTGTGCATTAAAATACATCCACAGGTGTGGATGGCTTCCAAACACATGACATCATCATATGGGCAGTCCTGCATTCTACAAAGGCATAGTAATCTTAGCGTATGTAAACTTTTGACTTTGCAGTAAGTAATAAAAATGCCTTAAAGGGAATCTGTCACCCCCTGGGAGATATCAGACCTTTACCATGACTATACAGGGTATAGAAAAGTAAATCTATACATACCTGTATAGTCCATAGTAGAGGTCTGATTGCAGAGAAAAGCACTTGAATCAATTCTCTTTTCCATAGGCTTGGCGTCCGGGGGACACCAAGCAATCCCCGCCTATCTACTTATTATTCCCCTAAATCCCCACCTCTCTGCTTAATTATCATATCCCCCCCCCCCCCCTGCACGTCACAGGGCCCTGTGACGTGCACTGTGCTCCCTCACTTCACGGGCATGCGCAAATCACCGCTCACATAGAGCGTGCTTTGCTTCATCCTGGCCCCGTCTCTCCGTGCACTGCGCCGCAGGTTTCTATTGCGCAGGCGCTGGAAAGTGACAGTGAACCCCCCGACGCCTTTGCAATAGAAACCTGCGGCACAGAGCACGGAGAGACGAGGCCGGGATGAAGCAAAGCACGCTCTATGTGAGTGGCGATTTGCACATACCCGGAAATCAGAGGGCACAGTGCACGTCACAGGGCCCTGTGACGTGCAGGGGAGGAGGGGGATATGATAATTAAGCAGAGAGGCGGGGATTTAGGGGAATAATAAGCAGATAGGTGGGGATTACATGGTGTCCCCCGGACGCAAAGCCTGTAGAAAAAAAAGAAGTGATTAAAGTGCTTTTCTCTGCAATCAGACCTCTACTATGGGCCATACAGGTATGTATAGATTTACTTTTCAATCACCTGTATGACCATAGTAGAGGTCTGATATCACCCAGGGGGGAGGGGGACACAGATCGCCTTTAAACATTCTCTCTCTCTCATTAATTCTGGCATCTGGCAAATATAAAAAATTATGGCAATCCTAATTGACCTAAAACAGGAAAGGTTGATTCTGATTTCTTGTTAGATATTGAGAAAAACATGCAGATGTGTCTTTTTATATAGTGTATGTAAACTTCTGGTTTCAACTGTACATCTATGCACTATATACCTTACAATATATTCATAGATCTTTATATAGGCCATCATTTTACTATAAACATAATTTTAAATTTATATATTGATATGCTCTTATACTTTTGATGCCTTGTATCCGGATATACTATTTTTTGTGTTTGCAACGGATACGTATAGTCATACAGTGATATAATGTGACTGTCACCCGGATTTGCATTCGTGGTTCTATCCGGTTGTTTTTGTACCCTACTATATGTAATTCTTGACCAATAAAGTTGTTATTTATATTTCACACCCACTATGGACTCCTATTTTCAGTTCTTCTTCTTTTAAACTCAAAATTGTGTAATGTAAGTGGTGATTATTTGCTCATTCAACGATTTGTCCAGCAAAAAGGAGGAGTGGAAATTCAAGTCATAAAGAGCTGACCACGTTCCACCGCAATACATTGTTCAGTCGCAGTTGGAGCATTGGAACAATTACATATTCGTAATTTGCAAAAAATGTTTTGCTTTGTTAATTTCATTAAATACGCTTTGTACAGTATCATCGGAAATGTTTGCACAATATTTATTTAAAATTCCTGAATTCATGAAGCATTACTTATGGGATTTGAACATTGAAGGCACCTTCAGATTATCTGTCTGTGTGAACACGATGCATGATGGTCAATGTTCCGATCCCCATTCAACCATTTAATTCACGAATATCGCCCTATGTAAGCACTTGTTTGACATTGCTGGCTGGCCATCAGTTACGATCTCATCCTTCATATGATTATCTGGTTATGTAAACGTCTAGTCACATTATGCAACTTGTACACCTCCACTCAAGGACAATCCACATGGATATCTAAGACGTTAGGAACTAGATCACAATTCACAGACGGGATCCTTATAGTTGGAGGTGACATCCTCTCCTTGACACCTCTACAGGTCACTCCGCCCTGTCTCATAAAGCACTTGGGAGAATACTTAGCTCCTTAAGCACATTACTGATCCCTGGAAGCTCCATAACTCTTCAGTTAAGGATTATACCTTTTTTTGTCACGCGCACTCCTCTTACGCAAAATGCCAGTCTTCCCTTAATTCAACCAACCTCGATTGGGTCGATTACCCTTTCGGGCCATGCCCTTATATTTTTCATTATTAAAATCACATCTCTACCATGCCCCAGCATGACATGGAGGTTACATAACACCCTAATTAACAATGACAAAAATATATCAAACTTATTTAAGGTACTGGATTTATACTTTCATGTGGACGCATCCTCTGATCCATCTTTCCTATCTTTCCTGGTAGTCGAGGAAGCACATGAAACCATGTTCCTCAATCCTCCACCTAATTGCTACAACAGAAAAACTGCACAGGAAGGTCTACAACCACAATCACTTTTGTAATTTGCTTTATTACACAATGCCCTACACTTTTCCTTAATGTGTGTTTTTACTGTTCTTTCTGTGACGTTTCGTTTGAGAGGAGTTTCAAACGTGAAGTCACAGGAGGCTGGGGCTGCACTCACTCCTCGCCATGTCTATCACCCGTCTTGGAACAGGACGTCACAGGGGAAAGAGCTTCACTTACTCACTAGTTTCTTATATCAACGCCCCCTCTGAAGACGTCCTGGAGTCTGGGTGATGGACACAGTGGTAGAGGTGAGTGCAGCGCCAGTACTCTGCTTCTATCTCCACCACCGCTGCATCGTCTAACTGAAAGAAGACATTGTCAGGGGCAAAGATAGAAGCAGTGAGTGACACCAACAGCGCCCCGCAGCTTCTAGCATCGCCCCCTGCTGACGATTTGTTTGAGCGCACTGCTAGAAGCTGTGGGGCAGTGCTGGTGTCACTCACTGCTTCGATCTCTGCCTCCTGACGACATCTTTCAGTTATAAGCAACCGTGGCGACGGAGATAGTAGCAGAGTGTCAACGCTGAATTCACATCTTCCACAGCGTCCACCATCCTTCAGAGGGCAGTGATGCAATAAACTAGTAACTGCAGCGCTGCTCCCTGATGATGTACTGTTCCAGGAGGGGCACTGCAGGGAGTGAGTGCAGCCCCAGCCTCCTGTGACATCACATTTGAGACTCCTCTCAAACGAAAAGTCACAGGAAGTACAGTAAAAAAAACACATTTAGGAATTATCCAGAGAGGGAGAAGTGTAGGGTATTGTGAAATAAAGCAAATCACAAAAAGTGGCACCGTTCCAGCGGTGTTGGAACTTACGTTCCCGGGCTCTCATGCGTTGTTATGATACGTGAGCCCTGAGCCCAATCCGCGCTGGCATCACTGTCCCGGCCTTCAAACAAATCAAACATGAAGAGGAAAGCAGAGAGCAGCCACAACCAAGGTCTGACAAAGGCCAAGAGCTAAACCAGCCTCCTTCACTGTCACTATCAATGCATAGACATAGAAGGGGAGAGCTACAGAAATGAAGCAGCCCCCCCTGCCTTCTTCACACAGCACAGCTGAGGTGCCCACATACCACCTCTACGCAGCACAAGGGTGAGCTGGAGGTGCTGGCATTGGGGTCTGCACTGTTATCTAAAGATTGGGACACATTTGAAAAGAACATTTTCTTAGTAAGTTGGACATAGTGATTGAGGAACACATTTATAGCACCGCTCCAGTGTTACTTTATATTATACCGCTGGAGTGGTGACACTAATCTAAGTACCGTGCCCCTAGTCTTGTACTTACCACCCACCATCATCTTCTGTTATCAGCTCCATTCCGTTTATTTTCAGCAGTCTGTGCCCTGCTGGATTCCTCCAATATTTGCTGAGAGATCCAGAAGTGACTACGTAATGTAAGTCTATGAGAGCCAGAACGAGCCGCTCATAGACTTACACTGAGAGACTGTGACCTCTGACTTCAGGTCAGTCAGGAGCTGTGGTCACAAGATGGCAGCACAGGACCAGGAAGAGCTGAAGATGGCGGCTGGTCAGTACACGACTAGGGTCAGAGACCTTACATTAGAGGCGCCACTCCAGCACTGCAATAAGAAAAGGCACAGGAGTGGTGCTGTAACGATGGCTTTATGGACTTGGACCGCACCCTTAAAGGGCTGAATCTTCAGGCGAGCACCACTCCGCTGACCCCCGGCCTCCCCTTCTCTCCTGGCAGCATGGCGTAGGTGTGAACTGGGCTCTCCTGAAGACTGGAGGAGCACAAGGGCACTGACAGGCTCTACAGCAACTCACAAGCCTGCACTTACTGCCGACCATACCAGCCACTTCTGCTAAACTGCAAAGGTGGCCGGTAACCAAGGCAACAATCAGTAAACGAGAAGACTGAGGATCCCTCTGCTCTTGAGACCAGAGGTTAGTTAGTGACATGGAGATCCTTGCTCCCCTACACCATGCTGAGACAACCCTGTGTGCAGCCGCTACATCCAGTGCCATTACTGCGGAGACAGCAGGTGGCACAGCCGCCCCATGGCCGCCATTACCTGGCCTCCTCGCTCAGCTTGCGCCCAGGCCCTGCGCTCTTGAATTTGATGTCGGCTTTGAAGCCGTCGAAAAGCTTCTTCATGGCTCCTCAGTAATGGAGCAGATCTCCTCACCAGCCTCCTCCGGAACCGAGCAGGTGACAGCTCCACCCGGAAGTGATCCCGCGTGCGCGACCCCGTCATTCACCTCGGCCGGGCGAATGGCAGCCGCGGTACCAATCACAGGAGGAGAGGCGTTATTTCCGGCGACGAGGGCTGCCCGCTGGAGAGGAGACCGCGACCTACTAGCCCATCATGCCGCATACGTTTCAGCCGGGAGACCTCGTCTTCGCCAAGATGAAGGGTTACCCGCACTGGCCGGCCCGGGTGAGAGCAATGGCGGAGTGTGGGGGTGTTCCTGCAGCCGGGCCGGGGGGCTGCGGCCTCGGGTACTCCCCACCGCTGCCCTGTGCCACACACTGCCACGCACCGCTGCCCCGTGCCAGGCACCGCTACCCACCGCTGCCCCCGTGCCAGGCACCGCTGCCCCGTGCCACCCACCGCTGCCCCCGTGCCAGGCACCGCTACCCACCGCTGCCCCCGTGCCAGGCACCGCTACCCACCGCTGCCCCCGTGCCAGGCACCGCTGCCCTGTGCCAGGCACCGCTGCCCCCCGCTGCCCTGTGCCAGGCACCACTGCCCCCCGCTGCCCTGTGCCAGGCACCGCTGCCCCTCGCTGCCCTGTGCCAGGCACCGCTGCCCCCCGCTGCCCTGTGCCAGGCACCGCTGCCCCCGTGCCAGGCACCGCTACCCACCCCTGCCCCCGTGCCAGACACCGCTGCCCCCGTGCCAGGCACCGCTACCCACCGCTGCCCCCGTGCCAGGCACCGCTACCCACCGCTGCCCCCGCGCCAGGCACCGCTGCCCCCGTGCCAGGCACCGCTACCCACCGCTGCCCCCGCGCCAGGCACCGCTGCCCCCGCGCCAGGCACCGCTGCCCACTGCTGCCTCGCGCCATGCACTGCTGCCCACCGCCGCCCACATGCTGACCATGCTTCTTTTGCTCAGGTGGATGATGTGAAAGATGGAGCCGTGAAGCCTCCCCCCAACAAGCACCTCATCTTCTTCTACGGCACCCATGAGACGTAAGTTACCTGTCCCCTCACTAGTGGGCTGCTTACCAGTCACTGTCACGTGTGGCAATGAGAGCGGCACCCTGACTGGGAGCTCTGCAACCTTCTGCTGATTTTCCTGCTTTAATGGGTATGTCCAATTTCTGCTCAGCCAGTGCCCTAAAGCCAACGGTTTCCACAGGAATACACCTACCCGCGTGTGCTGGCGGTTCGTACTGTGCGACCCCACAGGAATACACCTACCCGCGTGTGCTGGCGGTTCGTACTGTGCGACCCCCACAGGATACACCTACCCGTGTGTGCTGGCGGTTCGTACTGTGCGACCCCCACAGGATACACCTACCCGCGTGTGCTGGCGGTTCGTACTGTGCGACCCCCACAGGATACACCCTACCCGCGTGTGCTGGCGGTTCGTACTGTGCGACCCCCACAGGATACACCTACCCGCGTGTGCTGGCGGTTCGTACTGTGCGACCCCCACAGGATACACCTACCCGCGTGTGCTGGCGGTTCGTACTGTGCGACCCCCACAGGATACACCTACCCGCGTGTGCTGGCGGTTCGTACTGTGCGACCCCCACAGGATACACCTACCCGCGTGTGCTGGCGGTTTGTACTGTGCGACCCCCACAGGAATACACCTACCCGCGTGTGCTGGCGGTTTGTACTGTGCGACCCCCACAGGAATACACCTACCCGCATGTGCTGGCGGTTCGTACTGTGCGACCCCACAGGAATACACCTACCCGCGTGTGCTGGCGGTTCGTACTGTGCGACCCCACAGGAATACACCTACCCGCGTGTGCTGGCGGTTCGTACTGTGCGACCCCACAGGAATACACCTACCCGCATATGCTGGCGGTTCGTACTGTGTGACCCCACAGGAATACACCTACCCGCGTGTGCTGGCGGTTCGTACTGTGCGACCCCACAGGAATACACCTACCTGTGTTTTCTGGCAGCTCCCAGCGTTATAGTCCATAAACGCCCACTTAGTGTGATTCTGGCGTCTCTCTTAGATATTCGCCCTCCAGCTACATGTCAGCGTTCTCACTTTTTATTACAACCTTAATATCATGTTTTGCATCACTGTTGTCTGTATTCAAAAAATGCTCCACGCTTTTGACTCCAGTGATACCGCTGTGCATATGCCAAGGGGGCACCCTCGTTGGATCTGGAACATTCCCAGCCTTTTAGTCTGGGTAGTCTCATGTTATTAAATTGCTTTCGCTAGTTAGCAGGAAAATAAGTAAGTTTGCAATTGACTTGCATTTGTTATCTGCTGTCATTGTCCTGCAATGATATCTTTTAGCTTTCACAGTGTACAGCTTGTTTCCAAGGAGACCGACCACCAGAGTCTGGAGGAGTGTGTGCAGTAGTTACATTGCAGAAGAGGAGTTAAAGGGAACCTGACAAGTCGAATAACGCTATTAATTGATAAAGGGTTAATCTACAGTTTAATAAGAAAGGTGCCGCTGTACTTAACAAGGAAAATTCCAAAGAAACACAATTCGACCACAACACCATAGTTGTGGTCGAACTTTTCATTCTCCTTTTTGTAGTGATGACTGTCAGCAGGTATAAGATCTGATGCAGGGGTGCAAAGTTGGCTGTGTAAATGGGCCGCACATAGAAAAACTTGAAAGGCTACATTGTTTGTGGACCAAGATGACCTTTTCGGTGATGCCGCTTTTTTTTCCCCTTCTTTATGGCTGCGTGCCCACGTAGCGTTTTACAAGCGTTTATGCTGCGGAATTTACGCAGCGTAAACGCTTGGGAAACGCTTGGTAATCCGCCCCCCATGGTCCCCAATGAGAAGCCGCACTGTCGATGCCCATGCTGCGGATTTTTCCGCAGCGTTTTTGATGCGCTCAAAAACGCGCAGCATGTCCATTAATTTTGCGTTTATGCATGCGGAATTGCCTTGTCAATGCATTAGAAAACGCAAGGCAATTCCGCATGTCCCAAACGCATCATAAACGCGTGTCAAATTACTCAAGCTTTTTTCCGGGGAAGGACATGCAGAAATTTTCTGTTTTCATTTATGCAACGTGGGCACATAGCCTATTACATATGACAGCATTTTTAGTAGCAAATTTATATCTGTTACTTTTTTATACATTTAATTTTCTTTTTTTGTCCCCTCATTTGGCTCCATGCAGTAATTATTGTCCCCACTTGCCCTTATAAACTAATGAATAGTATGACCCCATTCTGTTGTAATGTCCCTTGTCTTGACTCCTATCCTGTAATAATGTTCCCTGTCCATCACATGCACATAAAAAAAAAAAAAAAAAAAAAATAGATTCTTCTTACCTGCCCACGCTCCCATGATGAGTAGCGTCTTCCCGCTCCATAGGCAGACGGAGCGGCGCAGGGCATTGACGTCATGCAGCTCCTGCCTCTGACTGGCCTGTGGCTTGGAAAGCTATTGCAGTACAGGAAGCCGGGGCTTCTCTGCACCACAGTACAGTCATGGCCAAAAGTATTGAGAATGAGACAAATAGTAATTTTTCCAAAGTTTACTGCTTCATTTTTTGTAATGCCAATTTGCATATACTCCTGAATGTCAAAGAGTGATCAGCTTAACAGCAATTACTGTACTTGCAAAGTCAATATTTGCCCAGAAAATTAACTTTAACCCCCAAAACACATTTCAACATCATTGCAGTCCTGCCTTAAAAGGAGCAGCTAACATCGTTTTAGTGATTGATCCATTAACACAGGTGTGGGTGTTGATGAGGACAGGGCTGGCAATCAATCAGTCATGATTAAGTAAGAATGACATCACTGGACACTTTAAAAGGAGGCTGGTTCTTGGTATCATTGTTTCTCTTCAGTTAACCATGGTTATCTCTAAAGAAACACGTGCAGCCATAATTGCACTGCACAGAAATGGCCTAACAGGGAAGAGTATCGCAGCTACAAAGATTGCACCTCAGTCAACAATCTATTGCATCATCAAGAACTTCAAGGAGAGAGCTTCCATTGTTGTCAAAAAGGCTCCAGGGCGCCCAAGAAAGACCAGCAAGCGCCAGGACCGTATCTTAAAACTGTTTCAGCTGCGGGATCGGACTACCAGCAGTGCCGAGCTTGCTCAGGAATGGCAGCAGGCTGGTGTGAGTGCTTCTGCACGCACTGTGAGGCGGAGACTCTTTGAGCAAGGGCTGGTTTCAAGGAGGGCAGCAAAGAAGCCACTTCTCTCCTGAAAAAACATCAGGGACCGACTGATATTCTGCAAAAGGTACAGGGAGTGGACTGCTGAGAACTGGGGCAAAGTAATTTTCTCTGATGAATCCCCTTTTCGATTGTTTGGGACATCTGGAAAACAGCTTATTCGGAGAAGAAGAGGTGAGCGCTACCACCAGCCTTGTCTCATGCCAACTGTAAAGCATCCTGAAACCATTCATGTGTGGGGTTGCTTCTCAGCCAAGGGAATCGGCTCACTCACAGTCTTGCCTAAAAACACAGCCATGAATAAAGAATGGTACCAGAATGTCCTCCAAGAGCAACTTCTCCCAACCGTCCAAGAGCAGTTTGGCGCCCAAAAATGCCTTTTCCAGCATGATGGAGCACCTTGACATAAAGCAAAGGTGACAACTAAATGGCTCATGGAACAAAACATAGAGATTTTGGGTCCATGGCCTGGAAACTCCCCAGATCTTAATCCCATTGAGAACTTGTGGTCAATCATCAAGAGATGGGTGGACAAACAAAAACCAACAAATTCTGGCAAAATGCAAGCATTGATTATGCAAGAATGGACTGTTATCAGTCAGGATTTGGTCCAAAAGTTGATTGAGAGCATGCCAGGGAGAATTACAGAGGTCTTGAAGAAGAAGGGGCAACACTGCAAATATTGACTTGCTGCATTAACTCATTCTAACTGTCAATATAACCTATTGGTACTCATAATATGATTGCAATTATATTTCTGTATGTGATATAAACATCAGACAAACACTAATAAAAACCAGAGGCCAGCAGATCATGTGAAAATATAATTTTGGTGTCATTCTCAAAACTTTTGGCCATGACTGTACATGAAATCTGATTGATTTGAGCAGAAAAAGCCACTGACATCAGTGGCCCCCTTCCTCGCAGTTGCAATCTCTGATATCACAATTATGCCCCTGGTCTTGTTACTACCGGTGCCCAGAATGCCGCCTCAGGGTCCGCATGCCATCCGTGTGACTAAGACCCCTTGGTTAGTGAGTTTGGCCAGCCTATGACTCACTATGGACAGCAGATTGTAAGCAGATCTTCTGAAGATCACGGAGTTCAGCAAATATCTACCCTTTGACAGCACCCTACATTGTTCCTGTGTTGTCATATTCTCATGGCCTATGGGTGCTAACATCTTAAATCCATGGACAGCAGAATTGTTCAGGATCCTATTTTGGTTTACCATGCCTGTGCATATACAATTTGTGCTGTATAAATTAAATTTGCATTTTATTTTAATGAGTTTAATTAAAGCGCCCAGGCAGTATCCACCATTGTGAACATGGAGATCCTCTTCTGGCCTTTTATAAGTAGGCAGCAAGAGAATAAATATACTTGAGGTCCCCGTTTTGTTTTTCACATACCCATCATAACCTATGGTGCTATACAAATGTCCGTGTTTTTATATTGAGAGCGTCTCCTTCCAAACTACACTGAGATGTCCGTTTTCTTTCTGGCAGCACGGATGATGAGAGCCAATACAAGTCTATGGGTCTGTGAAAAACGGGGATGGTGTCCTTGTTCTGTACATTTTTAACATTGCAAAGTATAGGAGAAGCTTTGGAATTTGATATTTCTTAAAGAAGTGGTCCACTACTATAGAGAATGCCTCCGTCGATTTAAAAGGTGGAAATAAGATTCTTTGTAAGTACATAGTATTGTGACTCTTGCCTGTGAGTGGCGCTATCGCTGGCCACTCACAGGCATCATGTGACAGCCGACTGACATCCATTGATGTCACGTCAAGTTGCGGCTGCAGACCTGCGTGACCCAGTGGCACGCACCCCCCCGATTGATGGGCTGTGGGTTCCCCGCGAGTCACACCCAGCATCCACCATGCGCTTTCCCTTTCTTCTCTGCATTCATTTGTAAACCCTGCCCACAGCCCATCAATCAGGGGGGAGCGCAACACTGGTCACGCCTGACTGCAGCCGAGTCACATGATGCCTGGTGAGCTGTCAGCGATAGCGCCTCACAGGCAAGAATCGCAACACAAAGTACTTACAAAGAATCTTATTTCCACCTTTTAAATCGACGGTGGCATTCTCTATAGTAGTAGACAACATTTTTTAATTCCTTTATGACGTGGTACGTAATAGTACACATCACGTCGTAATCCCCGCTTCAGCGTGGTCGCCGCACTGAACCGGGCACATGTCAGCTGATCTATACAGCTGACATGTGCCCGCAACAGCCGGTGGTGGAATCACGATCCACCTGCGGCTGTTAACTAGTTAAATGTCGCTGTCAATCTCGGACAGCGGCATTTAACAGCGCCGCGCTGGAAGCGCGTCACTTACTCCGCCCATCGGTGACCCTGTCACATGATTGCGGGTCACCGATGGGTTTACATGACAACCTGGGGTCTGCAGGAGACCCCTCTGGTTGTCATGTCCAGATTGCTATGAGCGCCGCCCAGTAGTCGGCGCTCATGGCAAGTGAGCATTTCGGCTACATAGAGGTGATCTGGTCATCACCTGTATCTAGCAGAGCTGATCGGACAACTGCAGCTTCTAGTCTCCCATGGAGACTATTGAAGCATGCAGAAAGTGTAAGTAAAAAAAACAAACAAAAAAAAAGTTTTAAATGTTAAAATAAAAGTTTAAATCACCCCCCTTTCGCCCCATTGAGAATAAAGCAATAAAAAAAACCACACATACCAAATATGTGTATCGCCGCATTCAGAATCTCCTGATCTATCAGTATAAAAAAAGAATTATTCCGATTGTTAAACAGTGTAACATGAAAAAACTTGTAAGCGCCAGAATTACGTTTTTTGGTCACTGCAATAACGGGTGATCAAAATATCTAATCTACCCCAAAAAATGGTATCAATAAATGTAGCCCTCACCCAGCCCCAGATCACGAAAAATGGAGACTTCACTTGTCTCGGAAAATGGCACCATATTTATTTATTTATTTTTTTTAGTAAACTTTGGATTTTTTTTCCACCACTTAAATAAAAAAGAACCTATACATGTTTGGTGTCTACGAACACATAATGACCTGGAGAATAATAATGGCAGGTCAGTTTTAGCATTCAGAGAACGTGGTAAAAAAAAAAAAAAACATTTCGTGCAATTTCACTGCACTTGGAATTTTTTCCCGTTTTCCAGGACGCGACATGGTAAAACCCGTGATGTCATGCAAAAGTACAACTGGTCCTGAAAAAAAAATAAGCCCTCACACGGCCATATTGAACGAGAAAAAAAAAGGCTCTGGAGCAAAAAAAAATGAAAACGCAAAAACTGAAAATGCTCTGGTCATTAAGGGGTTAAGACATACTAATGGCAGACTGATCCAAAACACTGGTACCGGTATTATACGGACGTGTAAAGGGGTGTTCCCACAATCAAAAGTGGATAACTTGCTGTATACTGGGGGCCACCTCCCGAGACCCTTGAATGGAGCAGATGTGCGCATGCTTAACTTCCACTTGCTGTCTATGGGACTGCTGATGAAGCAGAACGAGGATTTCAGCGTCAGGACCTCTATTGAAAACAGAGTATTGTTTGACGATTTTTCTGTAGTCACATAGACAATCTGTCTTTGATGTGGAGGAATGCATGCTCCTACTCCTCTCCATTCGGGAAGGGGATCTGCAAATCCTTTTTTTTTCCCCAGTGCTATCCACTATGCTGTGGCCCAACAACAGACTGCCATCTAAGTACACCTATTAAGCTCCAGGGGCAGGCTCCGATATGGTGCTGATGATCACACACCCTCATAGACACACATGCAGTTGCAAGTTTGGGTTGAGGTCAGTCTGAGCATTGCGGTCCATGTACAGATCTTGAAATACGTCTGTCTAAACCCAGCCGTGTGCTGGCAGGTATACTGTACAGCAATACTGAAGAGCCGCAGTGTATTATGAAAATATATATACGTATATTCCGGCGTATAAGACGACTTTTGAAGACTGAAAAATCTTCTGTCTAGTCTGGGGTCGTCTTATACGCCGGTAATGCTTTTGAACTTTCAGAAATTGACATGCGGGGATACTCTGGGGGTGTTAATAAGCTGCCGTGGCCGTATCCCTGCCATGTCGGAGTTAATATAAGGTGGAGGGAGTTAAAATACGGCGGCGGTACGTCCAGACAGTCAGCGCTTCTGTGCTGAAACTGACACATCGCTGCGTATTCCCAGCTCCGGACACAGCGCAGGGCTTCTGTGCCGACAGCTTTCACTTGTCACAGAAGCGCTGCGCTGTGTCCGGAGCAGGGAAGTTCGCATCGCTTCTGTGACAATATATAAAAAGCCGGCAATTCAGCAGCGGCATAAGCCGGCACCCGACAATTTAGAATAGAAAGAATAGAGCTTCACACATAGATTAGATAGATAGAAACATGTCAGTCACATATATATGAAGTACAGTGACAGTATTGCTTACTGTACTTGTCATTTAGTGTAAAGGATTTATTAAAACAAATAATAGTGTTTTCATGCACTGTCTCTTTAAAAAAGCCGGCCGGCAATTCAGCAGCGGTACCCGACAATTTAGAACAGAAAGATAGAGCATCACACATAGATTAGATAGATAGAAACATGTCAGTCACATATATATGAAGTACAGTGATAGTGTTGATTACTGTACTTGTCATTTAGTGTTAAAATAAAGGATTTATTATTAAAAAAAATTGGCGTGGGGTTCCCCTTAATTTTAGGCTCTAGCGGAGGTTAAGCAGACAGCTGGGGCAGATGTTTGAAGCCTGGGAAGGGGGTAATACCCACGGAGCTTCCCAGGCTACTAATATCAGCCCCCAGCTGAATACCTAGTCTTTACTAGCTATTAAAATGGGGAACCCCCCCAAAAAAATGACGTGGGGTCCCCCCTAATTTAATAGCTAGCAAAGGCTAGGCAGACAGCTGGGGGCTGATATTAATAGCCCAGGAAGGGAGCCATGAATATTGGCCCCCTCCCAGGCTAGAAACACCAGCCGTCAGCCGCCCCAGAAATGGCGCATTCATAGGATGCGCCAATTCTGGCACTTAGCCTCGCTCTTCCACGCTGCCCTGGTGCGGTGGCAGTGGGGTAATAGGGTTGGGGTTGATGTCAGCTTATAATGCCAGCTGACATCAAGCCCAGGTTAGTAATGGAGAGGCGTCTATAAGACACCCCCATTACTAACCCCATAGTCAAAGTTAAAAAAAACAAACACCCAGAATAAAGTCCTTTAATTGAAATAAAGACACAATCCTTTATTGTTCTAAATTAAACCATACTTACCATCACGCCCATTCCAGCTGAAGCCAACGATCTCCTGCAATAAAAGAAAAATAATAAACCAACCTCATCCTTACCTCTCCATGGTTCCCAGGACAGCTTCAGCTCTGCTACATCGAGATGACTGGCTGGACCGCAGCAGAACGCTGCCATCCAGCCTGTCATCCCGCAGACACTGAGAAGCGCAGGCATGCTTGTGCTCCTCAGTGTCTCGCTGTGACGGCATCCAGATGAGCCGACAATGAACTCAGCTCACCTCCTGGACGTCCGTCACTGACAGCGTGGGAAACTTCTACTGCGCATGCGGGGAGCAGGAGAATTTTCCCACGCTGTCAGTGACGTGCATGAGGTGAGCCGAGTTCATTGGACATGACCTCGGCTCATCTGGATGCCGTCACAGTCAGACACTGAGGAGCACAAGCATGCCTGCGCTTCTCAGTGTCTGCCGCATGGCAAGCTGAACGGCAGCGTTCTGCTGCGGTGCAGCCTGTCATGTGAATGTAGCAGAGCTGGAGCCGTCCTGGGAACCATAGAGAGGTAAGGATTATGTTGCTTTATTATTTTACTTTTATTGCAGGAGATCGTTGGCTTCAGCTGGAATGGGCGTGATGGTAAGTATGGTTTAATTTAGAACATTAAAAAATTGTGTCTTTATTTCAATTAAAGGACTTTATTCTGGGTGTTGTTTTTTTTAATTACTTTACTAGAAATTCATGGCGGTCATGTCTAATATTGGCGTGACCCCATGAATTTCGGGCTTAGGGCCAGCTGATAATGCCAAGCTGGCCCTAACCCCTTTATTACCCAGTGAGCCACCGCACCAGGGCCCTGGATGAGTTGGGTACAGCGCCAGAAGATGGCGCTTCTATGAACGCGCCATTTTCCGGGGTGGCTGCGGACTGCAATTTGCAGCAGGGGGGGCCCAGAAAGCTTGGGCCTCCCTGCGCTGCAGATTCCAGCCCCCAGCTGCCTAGTTGTACCTGGCTGGACACAAAAATAGGGCGAAGCCCCACGTATTTTTTTTTTTAATTATTTCATGAAATAATTAAAAAAAAAAAGGGCTTCCCTATATTGTTGTGTCCGGCCAGGTACAAATAGGCAGCTGGTGGTTGGGGGCAGCCCGTTCCTGCCTGCTGTACCTGGCTGGACACAAAAATATGGCGAAGCCCCACGTCAACATTTTTGGGAAAAATTAATTACAAAATTAATAATTTAGGGACTGCATCTTTATTAACCCCTCAATTGTCATTTAGTGTTAAAATAAAGGATTTTTTAAAAAGAAAATTGGCGTGGGATCCACCATCATTATAGTCTCTAGCGGAGGTTAAGCAGACGGCTGGGGCAGATGTTTGAAGTCTGGGAAGGGGGTAATACCCACGGAGCTTCCCAGGCTACTAATATCAGCCCCCAGCTGAATACCTAGCCTTTACTAGCTATTAGAATGGGGGACCCCCCCAAAAAATGACGTGGGGTCCCCCCTATTTTAATATGTTTATGAGTGACAGTTTTCCTGCTATATACCTGCATGTCATAAGAATTTAAATTAAAAAAGGACCATGTTAAATTCAAATCTGTTTTTTTTTAATTTTTACCGGTGTTTGGTATGCGTTGGAAAAGGGGTAGTCTTATACGGTGAATATATCCTAAACTCTATATTTTAACAGGAAAGTAGGGGGGTCGTCTTATACACCAGGTCGTCTTATACGCCGGAATATACGGTATATATAAATTTTTTTTATGAGTAGCTGTGTATTATGAGGGTTCAAGCTCAAATCCCTTAGGCCTCATTCAGACATCCGATATATATATTTTTTTTACGTTTGATTAAGTTCTGATCAGAATTGATCCGATTTTCTTGGAGTGTTTTCCGACTGTTATCTGAGGATTTTCTCGTACATGGAGAAATTTAAAAAAAAAAAAAAAAAAAGAAATTCTCCAGTCAGTAAAATCAGACTGCTCTTGGATATAAACCGAGTGCAGTCCAAATTATTAATTTATTTTTTTTTTTGTAAGCCAAAACCAGGAGTGGAGCCATGGGCAGTCTGTGAATTGCGGTCTGTGCTCTGACGTCTATAGCAGCACTTAGGTTCTTCTAGTATTAGCCTATGTTTAGCGACGCAGCAACGATCCCTGACAGGTCTTATCGTTGTCGGGATCGCTGTAGCGTCGCTTAGTGTGACGGGGCCTTAAGCCCTTCCCGACATCATCTGTATATGTAGTTATAGTTTTGAATGACACCATTCGTTTTACCATATACTGATTGAAAAGGGGACAAAATCCAAATGCGGTACCATAGGCATTACACCTAGTAAGCCACTGTATATTGCAGCACAAGTTTTACAGTGTGTGGTACAAGCGGTCGGACTCTCCGGTGGCAGTCCCTCAGCGGTCGGACTCTCCGGTGGCAGTCCCTCAGCGGGACTTAAACAAAAAAGTCCTCATATGGCTGAGTTCACAGGAAAATAAGTCAATATCTTGAAAGAAGAGGAGGAAAAAAGTGAAGCGCTAAAACAGCAATTATCTGCAGTGGGAAGGCATTATATGTATGGGCATGTTTTAAAGGGAACCTGTGACTAGATTCATGCTGCCCAAACAATACACAGCATGAATCTGAGCCTGTCTGCATCAGGTATGCTTTTCTCTGAAACACGGCGGAGTTTCAGAGAGCACACAACTTGAAGAGCTGATTGACGCCTTGTGTGTACATATGGAGAGACATGTCGGTCTACTAGATGGGTACGGGAAGGGAAGAAGCCGGCTGGGGCGGCACCGGACTAGTCTCGTTTCTCCCAATCGTCCCCATCTCTGTTCTCTCTGAAATGGCGATTTTGTGATTTTTGGCAGCATCCGTGTGTCTTACCAATAACCTGCAAGGCAGGTACGCAGGCATTCTCCATCCACGCTCTGGCCTAAGAAGGCATCATATAAAAGCAGAAGCGGAGAATGGGATTTTATGTGGCATACGGTTAAAATATTAAGCATCACTGTATCTTAATGCTTCATTGTGTAAAACTGTTCAAGCAATCTTTCCTTTTAATCCACTGCTCATTGCCTCCATTCTTTTTGGACCTGCGTGCTTACAGGGCCTCTTTGACATTGTGTTCCTATAAATATAACAATATGTCCATTAATCATCCAGAAGTTGTATCCCTGCTATTTACCTTTGTCCACTGTACAATAATGGCACCACAGCCCAGCAGGTCTAATGAGTTTTACTACGCTCCGTTTTCTGGTAACACAAAACCAACAAAATCCTAAATTTAGTTTGAAGGAAACACTAAGTAACTTAAAGGGAACCTGTCATGTCCCCAAATGTTATTACCTGGAGAAATCAAGGTAATTTCCTCCCTTGTAGCTGCGCTTTCAGTATGGTGGATAAACCCCATTGTAACACTATTAGGACATGGTCAGTATATTACATCAGTTTCTGTAAGCCATAACCAGGAGTGGGTGATAAATCCAGAAGTGGTGACGTGTCTCTATTATACTGTTCCTCTCCTGGTTTTGGCTTACTAATATACAATACTGAACGTGTGACCATAGATTAATCTTATATCAGCAGGTTAATGGCATAGTGAGAAGCACTTGTAGATGTGTAGTGGGAGTTGATCGTATTAGACAGCGATGCTTCTACTGCAATGGGTGGGATCGGCGATTACTCCAATTTTGCTCATTTAACCCTTTTTTGAATCTGTAGTCTATGCTGATCTAGGCATCTAACACCTTTACATGATTAGTTTCATTTGGCATGGTAGAACATTTGTCAGACAACTATTCTTAACCTCACTGATCGTATGCAAAGCCGTGTAAGTGTGAATTTCTGCAAGTGGCGCCCACACTTAATACTGAATAAGTTGAGATGTCTTGAAAAGTTTGTTTTTTCATTATTTGGGGTGTGTGTGTATAGATATTGGCATGAACACAGCCCGCTCACTGCACAAGTTACTCAGTTGTAACTGTAAAGGCAAACTCCGCTTCTCACACTTAATCGTCCACTCACCGATAGCAATAGGCTAATAACTAAACACATATCAAAGCCCGGTGACACATCAACATCATACTTATTGCTGTCGCCATTTTGTTAAGCCAACGAGACACCTACCTTGGGTAACACACTTGTACACCCGCACACCTAGCTTGCCAGTACCAAACTGGTAAACTTCTAGGACATGAAAGGTAACATAGCTCAACTATACTTTCCCTCTTCGAGGTTGTGGGTACATTTTGGAATGAACAAGCTTATTCAATTTTAAATTTATTATACAAAAATGGTATAGTGCTTAGAAAAGTTACAAAAATACCTACTCAGCAGGCTAAACTGTACAAAAATGAAAAATATAAAGCTCTTACAGATTAGATCAGTGAGCGATCCTTGTGGAGGAGACACTGTGGAAATTTGGACAGCTGTACAATACTAGTTGTTTTCTTCTGGGTCTGACAATGGATGTCTCTAGAAATGAGATATTATAAAAGGTCTCGTCCAGGCCTGTCACTCCAGGAGGGTCAGGTGAGAGGAGGCTATTTAATTATATGCGAAAAAAAAAATTGTTTTAGGATAGAATTCTAATTTGTCATATTATCCCACAAGACTCACTTGGTGGAATAATATCACCACCATGTTTCCAAGCATATTTTTACCACCCTAGACATGCCAAACATGACTGATATATCCATAATTCGGGTTGATATTACATTTCTGTGGTTTCCCAAGACCAAAAATCTTGGCGCTTGAAATTACAGATAAAGTGATCTCCCCTGATCAGATACAGCGGGTGAAATAAGTATTGAACACATCACCAATATTCTAAGTAAATATATTTCTAAAGGTGCTATTAACATGAAATTCTCACCAGATGTCCGTAATAACCCATCCAATCTACTCAGGCAAAGAAATCAAACCATAGATGTTCATAAGTTAAAGGGACTCTCTAAGCACAGAATGACTGTTCAAACCTAGTACAGGCACTCTGTGCTCCATGGCGGGGCTAGTCATTTAAATACACCTTCCCACTTGCTTGGTTTCCATCTCTCTGCCTTTCTCTAGCTCTATGAAGCCAGAGCTGTCAATCAGGGAGGGGGGAGGGGGGAGATGGGGGTCTAAACAAGCAGGTGGGTAGGTGCGTTTAAATGATTGGCCACATCATGATGAACCTAGCGGTGGGACTTAGTTTGAACAGTCATTCTGTGCCACACAAACATCTCATGATGGATAAAACCAGTGAGCTGTCTCAAGACTTTCGCAACCTTATTGTTGCAAAACATACCGATTGCATTGGTTACAAAATAATTTATTTACTGTTGAAGGTTACAGTGAGCACTGTTAAGGCCATAATCTGGAAATGGAAAGAACATCGTTTCACCGTAAACCAGCCATGACCAGGTGCTCCCCACAAGATTTCAGACCGAGGCGTAAAAAGAATTACCAGAAGAGTTGTTCAAGAACCAAATGCCATCTGTGGAGAGCTACAGAAAGACCTGGAATCAGCAGGGACATTTATTTAAAAAATTGCAATAAGTAATGCACTCAACCTCCATGGCCTGTATGCACACTCACCACGCAAGACTCCATTGCTGAACAAGAGGGATGTTGAAGCTCGTTTACAGTTTGCGCAACAGCATTTAGACTCCTGTGAAATACTGGGAGAATATAGTCAAGTCAGATGAGGCGAAAATTCAACTCTTTGGATGCCATAATGCACACAATGTTTGGAGGCCAAAAGGCACTGCATATCACCCCGAAACCACCATACCAACAGTGAAATTTGGAGATGGAAATCATGGTGTGGGGCTGTTTTTCATTATGCGGCACTGGCAAACTTCATATAATTTTAAGGAAGGATGAATGAGCAAATGTACTGAGACATTCTACAGCCATCTACCAGGATGATAAAGCTTGAAACGAGGGTGGACATTTCAGCAAGACAATGATCCCAAACTCACAGCCAAGGAAACTCTCAATTGGTTTCAGAGAAAGCAAATAAAGCTGTTAGAATGACGCAGCCAATCACAGAATCTGAATTCAATAGAAAATTTATGGAATGAGCTAAAGCTCAGAGTTCACAGAAGGAGACCACGAAACCTTCAGGATTTGTAGAGTGTTTGTGTGGAAGAATGGGCCAAAATCACACCTGAGCAATGCATGCGACTAGTTTCTCCATACAGGAGGTGCCTTGAAGCTGTCACCACCAACAAAGGCTTTTTTACGAAGTATTAATTACATTTCAGTAAGCATGTTCAATGCTTTTTGCCTGTGTCATTTCTCATTATTACACATACTTTATGGCTATCTATGGTTTGATTTATTTGCCTGTGTGGATTGAATGGGTTGTCACCTACATCTGAGAATTTCATGTCAATAGCTCCTTTTAGAAATATATTTACTTAGAAAATTTGTGGAATGTTCAATACTTATTTCACCCGCTGTATATCCGTGGATTGTGTTGACATTAAAATATTATAGAGATGGCATAGAAATATAGCATTTCCGTTTGTGCCGTGTGATGTCCTTGGTATGGGTTGGAGACAACCAGTCCTGTTAGGGGCAATTATCTTCACTTGCACATGAGCACCTCTGTGATTAGTATGTACATAGAGAAAACATTTGGGGGCCGATTCATTAATACTGGTGTTGCACACGCCAAACTAATGAACGGGACTGTTGAAGCACGATGCATCTAATTCATTAAAGGGGTTGTCCACTACTTTATATTCTCCCTCCTCCCTATGTATCCCCCCCGGGGCCCCTAAGACTTCTTGTAAATACCTTCTGTTGCTGATAGCGCCGCTCACAGGCATTATCACTGGCCGCTCACAGGCATCACGTGACCCCCAGCTGCTGCCGGCTCTGACATCCGCTGATGTCAAGACAAGTGCTGGCAGCAGCCGGGGGTCTCTGTCTTCCTGGTTCCACGGTGGATGCCAGGCTGGGGGCGGGGTTACCCCCCGGTTCACACCCAGCATCCACCGTGTGCTCTGCCTCTCCCCATTCATTGGAAAAGCGCGCGGTGGATGCTGGGAGTGACGTGCGGGGGGGGTAACCCTGCCCACAACCCAGCAGCCACCGCGGAGACCCCAGCACCGAGTCATGCCTCACTTGTCGTGACGTCAGCGCGGGGTCACTTGATGCCTGTGAGCGGCCACAGATAGCGCCGCTCACAGGCATTATCTGCAAGGGAAGGTATTTTACAAGAAGTCTTAGGGGCCCCGGGGGGATACACTGGGGGGGGGGGATAAAGTAGTGGACACATTCTTTAAGATGTGCACGCCAATTAATGAAATGTACTCCAGTCAGGGACTGGAGTAAGTTGCGCCACTAAAGTTGCATAATGTTTCATGAATTTGACAGGTAAACATGGTCCTGCCCATACAGCATCCATAGTGGCATAGCTGGCCAGGACTGGTGTAAAAATGCCAAGTCGCAGTATTTTTGCACAACCTCTAATAAGTTGCAATATTTTTTGTGCATCTCAAAGTATTTTAATCCAAAACACCTTCATGAATTGTCCTCTTGGTCTTCCTGTAAACTGCAGACTCCCTTTTTGTAAATTAAATTCTCTACTCACAGGGGAACAAAAATCCTGTTTCAAACCATGGTGAAGACCTACTGGTTGAAACACGTTGGTTTTTGCTGACTGAGCTGTCCTGTCTATATTTATGTTCCTGAAATAAAGTGCCGGATATCTTTTCACCGTTCACGTCTGAGAAAGAGGATTATACTGCAAGACCGATGAGCTGGAATCATCATTTCTCTGCAGGAAAAAAAAAAAAGTTATGGCTGAATTGCAAACATGTTTTTTAAATGTCGTCTCTACGTTTACAAGGTATTAGCAATCAGTGTTTTGCCCCTAATGAGTTAATTTTATTTTTTCTGTGTATCAGTGCGGACCCCCACAATCAATAAGTTATCACTTATCCCATGGATGTTATTACTTGACAAGTAAACTGTAGAATGTATGTATGTGCCTTCATTTTGTTTTGTTTTTCTCCTAGAGCTTTTTTGGGAGCAAAGGATCTTTTTCCGTACGATAAATACAGAGATAAATATGGCAAACCTAACAAAAGAAAGGGATTTAATGAAGGTCTTTGGGAAATTCAAAATAATCCAGATGGCAACTACAAGTTTCCAGCTCCAGTAAGTATGAATGCTTTTAAAGGGATTGTTAAGCAGGTTTCTCCACTGAATGTATTTATCTGCTATGTCTGCCGCAGGGTTGGCGGCTGAAGCCCCCAGTGATGACGAGAAGTGGGCGCCTGTGTATGGAGCAGTATTACACACATGCCACCGCTGCTATACTCACTTTGTACGGGAGTGCTGAGGATGGCGATAAATGAGCACGATCCTCGGCCGTCAGTGTCTGCCAGGCAGTGAATAGAATGGTGGTCTACTGCATACTACTGCTCCATTCACATGGGATTTTGGGCCCCTCTTATCACCTGTGGGGGGCCGGCAATCTCCTGTCCTGTGAATAGCGAATAAGTATATTTAGAGACAACAAAGTCGCTGCAAGAAATGTTAGAGAAAAACCATGTTAAGTCCTCTGTTGCTACAGTTCTGATGTTCTGGTGGTCCTTGTAGGACCTTGCTTATTTTCCTGGAGTGATTACCCCTTTTGGGACTGACCAACTTTGGGTTCTTTTTTTCCCTGTTGCATTCAAAGAGCCTTAGGGTGCTTTCACATTGCATTTAGGCACCTGTTCAGTGGCCCTGTCGGGACTTGCTTCCGAATCCCACGCAAAACGAGGCCATAGACTATATGGTGCCGACAGAGAAAACGTGCGCTCCGCCTCCAGTAGGCGTATACGCCGGAAAACTATGTAAGGCAGAGACTCAAATGCAGTCTGCTATTATCATAGAATCATAGAATGGTAGAGTTGGAAGGGACCTCCTGGGTCATCTGGTCCAACCCCCTGCTCAAAGCAGGATTCACTAGATCATCTCAGTCTGTCCAGCCTCTGTTTGAAGACGTCCATTGAAGGGGAACTCACCACCTCTCGTGGCAGCCTGTTCCACTCATTAATCACCCTCACTGTCAAAAAGTTTTTTCTAATATCTAATCTGTGTCTCCTCCCATTTAGTTTCATCCCATTGCTTCTAGTCTTTCCTTGTGCAAATGAGAATAAAGATGATCCTTCTACAATGTGACAGCCCTTGACATATTTGTAGACAGCTATTAAGTCTCCTCTCAGTCTTCTTTTTTGCAAGCTAAACATTCCCAAATCCTGCAACCGTTCCTCATAGGACATGGTTTGCAGACCAGTCACCATTCTGGTCGCTCTTCTCTGAACTTGCTCCAGTTTGTCTATGTCTTTTTTAAAATGTGGTGCCCAAAACTGTACACAGTATTCCAGATGAGGTCTGACCAAAGAGGAGTAAAGACCGATAATGACTTCACGTGATCTAGACTGTATGCTTCTGTTAATACATCCCAGAATTGTATTTGCCTTTTTTGCTGCTGCATCACACTGTTGACTCATGTTCAGTCTATGATCTATTAGTATACCTAAGTCTTTTTCACATGTACTGTTGCTTAGCTCTATTCCTCCCATTCTGTATATGCTTTTTTCATTTTTATTGCCCAGATGTAGTACTTTGCATTTTTCCCTGTTAAAAACCATTCTGTTGGTTGCTGCCCATTGCTCCAGTTTATTTAGGTCTTTCTGAATCCTCTCTCTCTCTTCTCTAGTATTAGCTATCCCTCCTAGCTTTGTGTCATCAGCAAATTTAATCAGTTTACCCTCAATTCCTTCATCTAAATCATTGATAAAGATGTTGAACAATACAGGTCCCAGGACGGAGCCCTGTGGTACCCCACTTGAGACACTCATCCAGCTGGATGTGAAGCCATTTACAACCACCCTTTGAGTCCGATCACTAAGCCAGTTATGAATCCACCTAACAGTTGCCTGGTCCATTGCATACTTGGTTATTTTTTCAATAAGGATGGTGTGAGATACTTTGTCAAATGCTTTGCTGAAGTCAAGATATACTATATCTACAGCATTTCCCTGATCCACCCAGTCAGTGATTCTGTCATAGAAGGAAATTAAGTTAGTCTGACATGACTTGTTAGTTACAAACCCATGCTGACTCTGGTTAATCACTTCATTCTTATCCATGTACTTACCTACATGTTGTTTAATAATTTGTTCAAAGATCTTTCCTGGTATAGAAGTCAGACTCACCGGCCTATAGTTCCCTGGGTCCACCTTCTTCCCCTTTTTGAAGATAGGAACAACATTTGCTCTTCTCCAGTCTTCTGGGACTTCTCCTGTTCTCCAAGAATTTTCAAAGATTATGGAGAGTGGTTCTAAAATTTCTTCTACGATTTCCTTCAGTACTCTGGGGTGTAATTCATCTGGACCTGGAGACTTGAACTCATTTATGTTAGCTAAATATTCCCTCACAATCTTTCTGTTTACTGATAACTTGGATTCCTCTATTCCTTTAAAAGGACAGTGAAGATCAGTTGATGTTACATTTTCTTTCTGAGAGAAAACAGATGCAAAATAGGAATTAAAAAGTTCGGCCTTCTCAACATCCTCTCTTACCATTTCTCCATTTTCATCCTGTAAAAATCCTATAGCATCTTTGACTTTTCTTTTACTTTTGACATACCCCCAAAATCCTTTTTTATTGCTTTTGACATCTCTTGCAAGCCTTAATTCATTGTCAGCTTTAGCTAACCTGATACGTGCCCTGCAGGATCTGCAGACTGCATTATAATCTTCTTTAGATATGCCTCCCTCTTTCCATTTAATAAACATTTCTTTCTTTCTTTTTAGCATGTGTTTAAGTTCTGTGTTCATCCATCCTGGTTTCCTTAAATGCTTCCCATTCTTCCTACTTTTCGGGATTGTTAACGATTGTGCTTTGAGAATCTCATTTTTAAAAATTTCCCATCCTTCCTGGACATTTTTGTCCTTAAGGACATCCAGCCATTGGATCCCTCCTATTCTCTTTCTGAGTCTCTTAAAATCTGCCTTTCTAAAATCTAACCTTGAAGTTTGAGTCTTCACATGTCTTCCTCCTCTAGTTATCCAAAATTCTATAATAGCATGATCGCTGCCTCCTAGGGTCCCAGCCACCTTTACCTCCTCAACCATTTCCTCCCTGTTTATAAGGATTAGATCCAAAGTAGCAGATCCCCTTGTTTTCTCCCCTACCTTTTGGAAGATAAAGTTGTCAGCAAGAGAGGATAAGAATTTGCTTGACCTGTTAGTTTTACTTGAGAGAGATTCCCAACAAATGTCTGGATAGTTGAAATCTCCCATGACCACTACGTCATATTTTTTGGAGAACTTGGTCATTTGATACATAAAGAGTTCATCCATATCTTCAGCTTGCCCAGGTGGCCTGTAGTAAATGCCTACAATGGTGTCCTTTCCGTTGTTCTCTCCTTGTATTCTTACCCAAACAGTTTCCACAGAACTCCCAGTCTCTGAAGCTTCAATCTCTGTGCAGATATACGCTTTTCTAACATACAATGCGACACCTCCTCCTCGTTTATCAAGTCTGTTTCTTGCAAATAAGTTGTATCCTTTTAGCCTTTTATTCCAATCATGTGTATCGTCCCACCAAGTTTCAGTGATTCCAATGACATCATATTCCTTTTCCTGCATTAGTAGTTCCAATTCTCCTTGTTTGTTGCCCATGCTTTGTGCATTTGTATAAAAACATTTTAGTTTGTGATTGGTTTCTCTTCCTCCCATATTTTTATTATTTAAATTGTTTTGTCTTTGTTCTTCCTTTCCACTTCCAGTAGCAGAGATCTCAATAGTATTTGTCAGCTGTATGGCTTTTTCTGGCCTTTTGCTTCCCTTCCCACATTGTTCTAGTTTAAAGCTCTTCTGATGAGTGTAGCAAGGCGACTTCCAAATACATGTTTTCCAGTCTTCGTAAGGTGCACCCCATCTCTAGCAAGTAGTCCATCGTATAGGTAATTCATTCCGTGATCCAGAAATCCAAATCCTTGTTGACGGCACCATCGACGTAGCCAGTTGTTCACCTGTAGAATCTTATTCCACCTCATTGTTCCATGGCCATCCACTGGGAGGATGGATGAGAAGACCACCTGCGCTCCCAATTCTTTCACTTTCTTGCCTAAGTCTTCAAAATCACTGCAGATGGTTTCCAGGTCCTTTCCTGCGGTGTCATTTGTCCCCACATGTATTAGCAGGAATGGGTAGTGATCTGTAGGTCTGAAGAGTCTTGATATCCTGTCAGACACATCTTTAATTTTTGCTCCTGGAAGACAGCACATTTCTCTTGAGGTTATGTCTGGCCTGCAGATAGCGGCCTCTGTTCCTCTTAACAGGGAATCCCCCATGACCACCACTCTCCGTTTTTTCTTCACAACATTCTTCTTTCTCCATCCAGGAGGATTCTGAGGGCTTACAAGGTTATTCATTGCTGGGAAAGTCTTATTTTGCTGTATTTCTTCATGGTTCTCCTGCGTGAGAGCCTGGTACTGTTTCCTGAGCAGTATGGGTGCTGACTGCCTCTCGATCCTCCTGCTTCTGTGGGTCACATGCTTCCATTCCTCGGTTTCGTCAGGTGCAGTTCGAATTTCTTCTCTTTCTGAATCATGAAGAGATAATTCTGCTCTGTCTAAGAACTCTTCACCTTCCTTAATGATTTTCAAGGTAGTTAACCTCTCTTCTAGATTTCGCAACTTTTCCTCCAACAGGGACACAAGCTTGCATTTCTGGCATGTGAAGTTTGGCTTTTCCACTGGCAAGTCTGTGAACATGTAGCAGGATATGCAGCTCACCAAATGGCTCCTGGACTCTTCCATGTTCTTATTGTTAATGTTCTGAAAACAGTGAAAAAAGCTTAAAAAAAAAAAAGCTTCAAAATGCGTACGCCAGTAGGCGCGCGGTTTTGTCTGAGTGTCTGCCTCCACTAGGCGTATACGCCTGAAAATCATGCAGAGCGTGCATTTTATAGTTAATGGCGCCGTCAGCGCACACGTTTGAATCCCGTTTTGCAGGGGGTTCAGACGTATGCCCCGATGTGAGCCACTGAACAGGTGCCTAAATGCAATGTGAAAGCACCCTTAACTTTCGTGTGTGTATTTGGTCTCTGAAAAGATCATGGAAAAGAAACGTATGTAAATTTTATTTTTTTTTTTACTTTTTTTCAGTCACCCAACTCCTCCGATAGTGAAGCACTTAACGAGAAAGAGTGTGATGAGGAAAAACCGCCTGTTGTAAAGTCTTCATCATCAAGTGAAGATGAAGGCAGCGAAAAGGAACAGCCTAAGGCCGCAATGGTATGTATTCCCAGGTCTGTATGATTTAATGACCCCCACAAGGCTAAAACTTCTGTTGTGCCTGTATTTCTACCCACGTGGGGGGTGTTAGGCTATGTTCAGATCTACAATGGAAGCTTTCACATATATTTAAGGATAAACACATCGGCGAACCCGAGATTTCTTCTGGAGGAACTTTAAAGACCAGTTAAACTTTCTCAGTGTTTTTCGTCTTTGGCAGGCACTTTAATATTCTGCAGATCAGTGGAGGTCTGGGACTTGAGCCTCCTACCGACTGCTTAATAGACCCCACCCTTAACCCCCCCCCCCCCCCCAACAGTACACAGCTAAGGATAAGGACACTAGCTTACAGCCCAGAATACGGATTTTGATAAGCGCAGGAAGTCGGGCAAAGCGCCAGAATTGGGGCATCTACTGGATTTGCTTTTTTCTGGGGCGGTTGCAGGCTGCTATTTTTAGGCTGGGGAGGGCCAAATATCCATGGAACTTCCCAGTCTGAGACTAACAGCCCCCAGCTTTCTGCTTTACCTTGGCTGATTTTCAAAAATGGGGTAGGTGGGGGAGGGACCCCACATAGTTTTTTTAGTTTGTTACTAATAAATGAGAAAAAACGTGTGGTCCCCCTATTTTTAAAAGCCAGCTAAGGCAAAGCAGACAGCTGGGGGCTGATATTAATAGGCTGGGAAGGACCATGGATATTGTCCCCTTCCCTGCCTAATAAGACCAGTCCTCAGCCACCCCAAAAAATGGCACATCCATTAGATGCACCAATTCTGGCCCATGGCCTCGGCTCTACCCAATTACCACCGTACCAGGGCAACTGGGAAGAGCTGAGGCTACGCGCCAGAATTGGTGCATCTAATGGATGTGTCATTTCTGGGGTGGCTGAGGGCTGGTTCTATTAGGCTGGGAAGGGGCCAATATCCATGGTCCTTCCCAGCCTATTACTATCAGCCCCCAGCTGTCTGCATTGCCTTAGCTAGTTATTTAAAAATAGGGGGGACCCCATATCATTATAGATATATAATCTGGTCCCCCACCCCCATTTTTAACAAACAGCAAAGCAGACACCTGGGGGCTGATATTGATAGACTGGGAAGATCCATGGATATTGGCCCCTTCCCAGCATAATAAAACCAGCTCACAGCTGTCTGCTTTCCCTTGGATGGTTATTAAAAATAGGGGGACCCCAATTTGTTTGTTTCATTTATGTCTTAGTATCTTTTTCTTTTTATTTATTAGTAATAAAAAATAAATAACCAGCTAAGGGAAAGCAAACAACTGTGGGTTTATATTAATAGGCTGGGAATGCCCGTGGTTATTGGGCCATTCCCAACCTACAAATATCGGCCTGCAGCCGCGCTAGAAATTCTTTTTGGGGTTAGTAATGGAGAGGTGTCAGACAACTTCATTACTAACCCAGTAGTAAAAATAAACACACACACACACACACACACACACACACACACACACACACACACACACACACACACACCTTTATTTAAATAAAGACTCCCCAACATTAGCCCTTGTTCACCAATTTATTAATAAAATGATCTCACAAAGTAATCCATGTTCATCTTCTTGGTCTCTGGGGCCTGTGGGTAGCAGTAAAGCTACTGCGTATGCACAGGCACTGGCTGATGACTACTCTCATCAGCGTTGCCTGCTCTTGCTGCTATCAGTGCGCCTGGGTTTCGCTATGATGACAGTTGTGGTCTTCAGCCAGCACCTGACCAATGGTAACCTTGTTAAAGCCACTGGTTCCCACGCTGTCCTCTTTGTGACAGCGTGAGAACCCGCCGCAGTCCACGATACTTGGCAGCTGTCACAATTTGTGACTTTAGTGAGGTTACCGCCAGTCACAGCCGCTGTTTCCCACGGTGTCACACAGAGGACCGCGTGGGAACCGTCGGCTGTTCGGGCCCCGGTTTGGGATCAAGTTCAGATACCCGAACCAAGCTTTTTTTCTAAAGTTCGGACTGACCTGAACATCCACGATTCCGACCATCCTTAATCAAAACTAGTATTTCTAAAAAGTGTGGTGGTATAAGGTGCATCACATTCATTAAGTGGCTTGTACCTGAGTTTTGGGTAAAGTTTTAGCTGGCTTGCGCCACCTCAAGAGATGTATTCCAATCAGGGACTAGAGTACATTTGTGTCATAAGTTGTGCCGCTTTTGTGACGTTAAATATGAGGAATTTGTCGGCTGCACTCATCCACATCCTCTTCTGGGTAGGATCCAACAACTTTTCATAAAGCAGGCAGAGTTTCCAGGCGTAGGGGAAAAAAAAGTCAAACCTCTTGCACAACTTCAAGTCTAAAACTTTGCAACTTTTAAAGCTAATTTTCTGCCATAATTCAAGTGAAAATCCTTTGAGTCGGGGCCTTAATTCTTCCCAAAACGAAGAATATGGGCAAATTCCTGAGTTTCGACCACGTTGCTGTTCTTTAACACAAATTAATTTTTATTTTTTTCCCCATATCCATTTTTGTCCTTTTTTGTTTTACCTTTATACAGCCTCCCCAGCAATCCTCAAGCGAAATGGATCCTGATAGCGTTTCTTCATCCGAAGCAGAAAATTCTGACAGCGACAAGGTGATCTTTGTTAAATTGGATATTAGTACATATTGTTATGAACCAGTGCATTTCTTTAATAGACAATAGTCCAAGAATCAAAAGCAAAATGTAAAACCTCGTATAGAAGCTGGTAAAAGTAACTTGAGGTATTTCGCTATTTTGTCAGAGCGGACGACTGTCCTGACGGACTATTGATGAGCTGCAGTCAGTCAGTGGTGGCTCATTGGCTGCAGCCTGCTCATGGTACTACAAGTCACGTCACTTTCTAGAAACCTCAGCACAGACATTGCTGTGGAAGGGGAGTATCCAATGTTTTTATTTTAATTGGGGTCCTGAATTGATTAAGCTGGGGTTCTCCAGTAGTGGACAACCTCTTTTAGCTATGACAATGAAGCAGTATTGCCAAGTAGCATACTGTAACTTTACCAATCCAAACAATGAGCACAAAACCTTAATAGGAAAAAAATAGAGGGGAAGAAGAGGGAGGGAAAAAAAAGGGGCGATAGGGTTGTTATTCCCACATAATATTTTGCAAGGCCAAGTATGAACGTTCGCTTTTCCCAAGACACTCACCAAGGAGTTGCCAACCAATTTTGAAGTTGTGGCAAGTCCTGAAACGAGGACCAAGTGAATGAAGTATTGGAAAACTGATCGTAGGAACCATTTTCTGTTGCCTTTAATTCCTAAATATTCCATATACTCAATTTTAGAGTGAGTTTCAGAGTATTTCTAATATTGGGCAACGGGCTCCAGTACTAAAGTCTCCTCTTGGAAGCCCCATTTTGAATTTTGGCATGTTTTAAATATCTAGGTATTAGTGAGAGTGGGGTAATCTTTGGAGACGTTCTGCACAGAACTGGAACTGACAAGGTTGTAAAGAACAAAGACTGACTTCCAAGATTCATTAATTGGAGGACCAGCCCACCAGATATAAATGGGGTGAACGGCCCCGGGACAGAGTTTTTAGCCCTGTGTTAGAAATGAAGCAGTCCCAGCAGACCAGAAGTGTGCTGGTAAGATATGGCAAATCGGCTAATAAAGGTCTGTGAGAGGGGCTTAACCATGCCGGGGAGTGGGATTTTGGAAAAAAACATTATTTAGTTTTAGTAATATGAAATCTTGGATACAGGTGCAAATGGCGGCTTGATGATGCTTTTTAAAGTTGGAGGCTAGCACCTACGATACAATACACTGTATTGATCCCGAGGGAAATTTCAGTATCACAGCAGCAAAACATAGATATAAATTACCACAGAAAAGTAGAATGTTGCCTGTATAATCTCATACGTTCCTATTCATGACCGAACAATATACCATTAGAACGCCAATAATACACCAGTCATTTGGAGAATTTCACACTTAGGTAGTTGTTGTACATTCCCATAGCAGTCGGCACGAATGATTTCCTGTATCTTTCCTTCTTACAGCTATAAGGATTAGATGGTTACTGAAGGTGCTCCTCTGCCTCATATAATGGGTGTGCATTATTACTCATTATTGCCAAACACTTCTTCTGAATTCTTTCCTAGCTCCTCAAAAGTGTCAAGATGGCGGCCAACAACGGAGCTTGCCTTCTTGATAAGTTTATTAGCTTCATTTAGTTTGGAGGTAGTAAGCTAATGGAAGCTCATTCGGGGCTTTTGAGACTTCCATATTAAAGATCTAAATGTATTCAACTTGGAATAGAATCTGGGGATAATCCTCCTTGAAAACTCCGCGTACCCAGAAGAGAAATTGGGACATGTTGCGGATATGAAACACACCGCACTGAGTTTATGCTGCGTATATAAGAAGCCTAGTGGGCAGGAGACTTCTGTAAATCCCATCCACTTGGCTAGAACTGTAAGATGCTGCGTTTTTGTCACAGCGAATAATACACAGCGTAAAAAAAAAAAGCACCAAAAGCTCATTGTGGGAAAGTAGCTGAAGATGTCCTACCAGCTCCTTTAAAAGGTTGTTCCCTTTCAGTAAATGAATGTTCCTGGCTGCAAGTCCTTATAAAGAAATAAACCCTGCTGTACTCATTTTCCCCTGAGTGCCGCACAGTTTATTTCTTTATAATAACCTGCACCCAGGGAACAATCCCTTTTAATAAAGGGTGTAAATATTTTATTGATCTATACAATGTACTGTCATATCTTGTGTGGTTGGAGGAGCACTTAAATGTGAACCATAATGAACATAGTAAAAGTTAGAAGTTTTATATTTAGCATTTTGAACTTGTCTTTTTAAAGTCAATATTCATAAGTTCTTTAACCTCCATCCCAGCCACACATTTCAGAGTTTATCGGTGATGTTACATATAAAAGCAAATGATCTGCGTATTATGACAGTTTATAGGACATTGACTTATTGGTAATACCCCTGACTGTGTCAGTCCCATGACCAATACATATAATAACAGAGGTAAGTGACCACTCTGATGGGCCCTGTAGTAAATGTGGAAAAGGTCAGATAAAATACTGGTGATTCAGATCTGGGGCATTGGTGCTGAATAAAGTGCCATTATACGCATGAGCATATGTTACAACATCCCCTTGTTCTTTAGTGTGGACTGTCAAATGCTTTTTCATCATCAATTGACAGGAGGCTCATCACAGTTTTTGAGTAAGGAGCGTGTGAAAAAAACGGACAAGGTAATTTAATAGTATGGTCTCTGGCTACTCTGCCAAATACAATTCATCCTTGGTCATTATGGACCAGTGACAAGTGGAGGATTTCAGCTGAGTGGTGATCATCTTGGAGTACAATTTAAAGGGGTCTTTTGAAGAAAGTCACAGAGTGGCTTCGGACTGCAGGCTTCTGAATCCTTACAATGTACATATTGCCCCTTTTTAAAATCTACATTTTTCAGGGAGATAGGACTGCAATTACTACAGACATCCGGATCTTTTCCTGGTTTTATGTAAAATGGATATGTGAGTATGAAAGCCTGCAGGAGGGAATGAGGTTATAGAGTTTAAAGGGCAGAGGAGATGCTTTCATGAAAAATCTTATAGAACTGAACTTTAAAACCTGTCTGGGCCGGGGCTCTTACAGTTTTAAGATGATTGAGCTTGAGATGGTAATCCATGTCTGACTGCAGAAACTGTGTTCTGAAAGAGAGGGAAGTCAAATCCTCGACATACAGTATAATCTCAAAACTTGACCTCTAAATTAAGCCTGAGACAGGTCAGCAGTTCGGTCTATATTATAGTCATGGAATGCCATTGCATAAAATTTACCTACTGCGGGGTTATTAAAGGGCTTGTAATAAGTTATCCCTTTTCTGTGGGATAAGGGTATACCTTCCCAATCGCTGGGGGTCTGACCGTTGGGACCTCCACCTATTCTGAGAATCTGGGTGTAAAATTCATTCTCCATAATACCGTCACAGATAGCCAAGTGCTGAGTTCAGCTGGTCTTTGGCACTCCCATTAACAATGTATGGAGCAGAGATGTGCATGATCAACCACCACTCCAATCACATGTTCTTGGGATGAGGGGATAACTTGCTACTACATATCTAAGTGAGGTATATGGAGACTAACCTTTGGTATAAAGTCATTTGCCTTTTTATCTGAGCTTTCATCTTTTCTAAGTTTCTCTCTAATGCTAAGGGATCTTTCAATTTAGAATTTGCCACAAAAATGTAGTCTGGTATTTGAAACTGAATAGAAAGAAAATCTTTCAGGTAACCCAAGGAGAAATTTCTAAGTGTTCCAGTGTCCAATAGAGCTTTTTGAGCTCTGCAGTTCGCTGCTTTTTTATATGGGAATGCCCCCTCCTCCCACTTCACAAAATCTGATGTAGTGTTTTGTTTATGATCATCAGAGAAGTTTTGGCTTGTAGTCCATATGTCTTTCTGACTTAGTTGGTCCCGCAATATTGCCTAACTGCCGTAAGTACGTTTTATGGTTATGATTCAGAAGAGTCAATGTGGTTTGCGTTGGGGCATGGTCAGACCGGAATATCAAGTCCATGCACACCTTAGGGGAGTTTGATAACTGTAAAGGAGTGGAAGATGGCTGGCACCCCCTTATGAGATTTGCCATGTAATTTAATGCTTTATTTGCTGTGTTGCTGCATGATATACTGTTATTACATGACACTGATACAAAGTATTATGATTTTTTTTTTTTTACAATTCAATTTTTTATTGATTTTATGATTAAAGAAGTTAACATAAAATAAGTCAAATACAGACTATAAGAACAAAAATAACTAAATTAATATGAAATCTGTTGAGCAACTGATTGGGATAAATACCTCAACAATTGAAACAATATGGTTTGTAATCCAGTTATGGGAGAATAGGCCGCTGATCAGGGAACGGTTACAGTGAGTCAGCCCTGCAACTGAGAGGAGGTTTGATAGCTATTACTAGGTTCAGTGTGAATTGTACTGTATATACAATAGAATGTAATTGTTTCTTATGGTGCTCACTGTAAAGTCATGTTTTGGCATCTTCTATTGCTCATTGTTTGTACATAAAGTATGTCTGAGCATTAAAGAAGTTGTGCATTACTTTATATTACCCCCCCAATGTATCCCCCCGGGGCCCCTAAGACTTCTTGTAAATACCTTCTGTTGCAGATACTGCCTGTGAGCGGCGCTATCACTGTCCGCTCATAGGCATCACGTGACCCTGCGCTGACGTCACAAGTGAGATTTGACTCAGCGCTGCGGTCCCCGCGGTGGCTGCTGGGTTGTGGGCAGGGTTACCCCCCGCGTCACACCCAGCATCCACTGCTCGCTTTCCCAATGAATGGGGAGAGGCAGAGTGCACGGTGGATTCCGGGTGTGACGCGGGGGGTAACCCCGCCCCCAGCCTGGCATCCACCATGGAACGCGGAAGAGGGACCCTTGGCTGCTCCATATCCCGTATCTAACCTAATAGTGAACAATATGAGCTGATTATAAAGCAGCCAAGTGTTAACTTCTCAGGATCACTGAGTAAATAAGCTAAAGCGTTCAAGAGTGACAACAGAATGCTATTGTTACGCTCCACACTTGATGGAAATAAATTAGCTTCAATATATGGGTTATATTTGCAGCTAAATTGCAATATTACCAGAGTACTCCACTTGACATCTTCGAGGCTAAGGCGTAGTGCAATATTGTATCTATTAATATTTGCACTTTACACCTCTTAGAGGGTGCTGAGCTCAGATATAATAGTGTCAATGTGGAGTCTGGTCTCTATTCAATCTGGAACCAATCCCCTGCACAGGGGTTTCTTTCTGTATTACTGACACTTGCCTGTCTTTTTTTATTATTAGTATCTACTATAATATAATGTGGATAGACTGTTTTATAGCACGGCAGACATTAATTAGGTATTTTAAATTATTAATAAAGGTTATTTTTTATTGTTGGTCAGCTACAGTCAATGATATTTAATTTGATTTTTTGTTGGTGAATTTGGTATTGTGAGTTTTAGGTCCTCACACAGTGAATAGATGTAGATAGTGATTGTAATGTCTCGGTTTTATGATGTCACTTTTTAAGGAATGAAAAACTACAGTCTCAATAAGTACAATAAGTTATCCTGTATAATCGTTTTGAGTGATGGATATTTGTTGCAGTATATTGTAAATGTTGAAAAGGCACTGCTGTGTCTTATGGCAGAAATCAAAAGCTACTCTTACACACTTGGGAGGGATTGTCTGCAGTCGTGTCTCCAATATGAATCTTGTCCTGATATTGCGGTCTGCAGCAGTTCATGATGATGGTTTCGGGCTTCTGGAACCGCCTGGAGAGGTAGTCTCAGGTCGTCAGAGTTCCATTATGGCCAAAAATACTGTTTGCTTTGGAGCTTTAAAGAGAATAAGCAGCTCCAGGAGTCCAGATGGCAGCATATTATAGTGGGAAGATTGAGGAGCAGATTCCCGCACGTCTGCTCTGGTTGGCCATGCCACCACATACTGGCATCTTTAAGCATAGTAAGATTACCGTATGATTGTAGTAAAATGACACCATTTTATTTCCTGATGTAAAAGCAGTAGGCTGCCATGTCTCATATGGAGGTCTTTGTGCTCGGTGGTTTCATACCCCTTGTAGATCGAGCCTCAGCTACCTCCTCTTCATTCTCTACCTGGATATGGCACAGCCCACCAGCTGGAACCTACTGCAGTTCTTGACTCTAGTATCAAGCACTTATAGTAAATTGAGCACCCCAACTGTACACCCTGACACATTCATTATTTTGTATTAATAAATATTTTTATTTTCCCAGGATTTCACCCCAGAGAAAAATCAACCCCGTGCCAAGCAGAAGACTACAATCCCTAAAAGAGAATCCAAGGTCAGAAGTACCAATTTTTCACTGTGACGCAGCATGGTTATTAATCTGTCTACAGAGTCTACAAGTGTGGCCATTTTCTTTTTTTTTCCCTTGCAGATAAAAACAGATTCTGATGCAAAGTCTGACTCTGAAAGTGATGTTGGGAAACGTTCATCATCCTCGTCCTCATCATCTTCCTCATCCTCATCATCTGCTTCTGAGAAACCTGTTAAGAAGACCGTGAGGACCCCCAGGGCATGTTAGTAAACCCAGCTGTGAGAAGTAAAGCTAGCTGCCAGATTCAAAACAAATTGTAACTTGATTATCTTTTTTGTATTGTTTAACAGCAGGAAAAGGCACTAAACCACAAACATTAAAGCCTAAAGCTGCGTCTCCTGAAAGTTCTAGTAGTGATAGGTAAGTAAGATAAAGTCTAACCAAAAAAATATCAACCTCCCTTCGCTCACCTTGATGTAATAGTTTAAACGCCTCGGGTAACTTTTATAAGTGATGATGGGCACTGCTATTGTGCGAGCACGATTGGTGTGTATTCCAGCCTTCCTTCCAGTAAGGACCAGGCAGGGACATGTGTCTGCTTGTTTTATCTCACTAATTTGTTGTTTAAATACATAAAGCACTTACTGTTTGGTATCTCTGTAATGTCACAATATGTAATATAAATACATACTATGTAGCTATATATGCACCCCAAGAATGGTGGCTATAGAAACTGGCAGTTGTTCTGACCCTATTTATTGATGGGAGAATAAAAAGTTCTGTTCCGAAGAGGAAAGATGAAAAATACCCCCAAAAAAAGTGATCGGAGATGGCAAAAATCCCTTGACGCGTTGGTTAGTTCAGTGCATAAAATTGTATTTTGGATCACTTGAACATATTATCAACAGATCTTAAATATTTCCATATCGTTTCTATTGAAACAAATGTAAAATCAAATGCTTTTTGCTGAGGCCTTTCCAGGCAAAGGGGATCTGTGGGTCTCGCCATCTGTGGTCAAAGACCATGGCAAAATTTAGAATTGTTGTCTTCTCGACTCTGTATAAAGCCAAATTCACAGGTTCAGTATTTTACATAGTATTTCTAAGCTAAATGCAGAAGTGATGACTTGTTTCTATTATACTTTTTCCTGATTTGTTCCTCACCTGATTTTGACTTACAAATACTGGTGTAAAAAAACCTCCCCAAATACTGATCTTGTGGATGTGGACTTAAAAATAAGCACATTAGGTAATTATGTTGCTGCAGACAAAGCCATGTGTAATTTCTAATCACTTCTGTAAAAATTGCCTCCTCAGCTAGTCCTTCCAAACTACTACCGTGTTTCCCTGAAAATAAGCCCTAGTATGATTTCACAGGATTTTTGGAGTATGCTTGAAATAGAAGCCCTACTCCAAAAATAAGCCCATGTTACAGTAAGGACTGGTATTTGGTGTGGGGGGGGGGTGACTTATCAGCTATGCGGGGCCCCCACTTTTGGGGTGTGTTGTTCATGGGAGGTGGGGGAGTACTTTCCCTGCAGAAAATAAGACCTAACCCATCTTTCAGAGCAAAAATAATATAAGACCCTTTCTACCCAATATACTACGGTTTGATTGAAATATAATACACGGTGATAAATGTGTATTATACCTGTTAAGGGAATTCTATTAAACCTCCTTTCAGAACCTGCCAGAGACGAAGATGAAGTTGGAAGCCATGAGAGGCCATTGTTTGGCCCGCTGCCTACCATGACAATGCAGTGGCACTCCTTCGATTGAGTGGTGGGGATTGTTGGAGGCCACATACATGCAGCAGTCTCTAATAACAGTGGCATCTGAGCAGTGTTAAGATGCGTGGTGTTCTCGCTGGTTCCGTCAGGAGTCCAGTTATGTGTATATATCTGTCATGGAGTACTAAATGACAAGTGCTTATGATGGATCTATATGTCATATAGCGCAAAGGGGTTAAGAACAAAATTGATCTTCAGATATCCATTTCACAGATAGTAAAATGATTATTATTCAACCTTCTCTTCCAACTAGTAAAATCAAAAGTTCATACATCATAAATTATTTTCTTAGATAAGAGACAGACTGCTTGGGTGGTCCAGGAGGAGGAAAGTTCTCAGCAGCTATGCTCCAAGCATGCAATTGTTACTAACTTCTTACCCCAGCCCTCCCCCGTCCACCACACACACACCTGACCCAAAAAAGAAAATGTCCTGCCCCTGAATTATTAACCATGCGCCCATGTCTGTTTGTCTTCGGTTAGCGACAGCTCACCAGATCGGATCAGTGATTGGAAAAAGAGGGATGAGGAAAGGCAAAAGGCTCTGGAAGAACGTCGACGGAAGGAACAGGAAGAACAATTGCGTCGGTTAAGGGAGGAGGAAAAAGAAGAGGAGGCTAGAAAAAAGATGGAAAAGAATGACCGAGAGAAAGCAGATAATGACCACAAAAGCAGCAGTAGTGATGACGAACAGCTTTCTAAACCTGTCAAGAGGACGCATTCTCATTTTGATTCTGAAAAAGAAAAGCCAAGGAAAAAAACCAACCTTTCTTCTGGAAATGCCAAGAAAGTGAGGCGACAAAGGATGTCTGATTCTGACAGTGAGAAAAAGGTTACAATTTTGAGTTATTGGAAATGATGGGTCTGAATTAATTTCATGGTTAATAAATATTCCATATGGCTTTTGTGTGTTTGTCTAAATGTATATTATTCTAGGGCTTGTTGTATGTAATGTTATGTCTTTCTTTTCTAAGGTCAAGACTGTTAAAAAGCCAAAAGCATCAGCTCCTGGGAGGAAGCCAAATAAGATAGAAAAACGTGGCGACAGACCAGTGGGAAGGTTAGAGGAACATCTGGAGAAAAACCTGGATTGTACTATAAAATGCAATTTTGTAATTTTTTCTATATATATATTTCATCCCCATTAAATCTATAGACCAGCAAAGAAGGAAAAAGCTGCAAAGAAACCTGAGGTTATAAGTGATAGAAAAGTTGAAAAGAAAGGTAAGCTTGATGGAGTCATGTCTGTTGCCACATTTGATAATACAAACTATATATGATTGGATGTGATGAAGCGGGTGTACTTGCTTTGAAAATCCAAAGTAGAATGGCTGTCTAAGTCTAAACTCCATCTTGGCCCAATTGGCCTGATTAACAGCTGCTCAGTGTCCCTCCTGCTGCTGACATCTCACACTGCTCGGTATAAGCTGCGCAGTAGAAACTGAATTCACTTGGACTCCGTCGGCTCTCGCTCTTTAGCTCGGCTCCTCAAATGCTCAAATTTTTTATTTTTTTTTTTATACAGCCATTCTGATAGGAGTCTTCAAAGTAAGTACATCAGCTTCATCGGGTTTAGTGTACAGTACAGACCAAAAGTTTGGACACACCTTCTCATTTAAAGATTTTTCTGTATTTTCATGACTATGAAAATTGTATATTCACACTGAAGGCATCAAAACTATGAATTAACACATGTGGAATTATATACTTAACAAAAAAGTGTGAAACAACTGAAAATATGTCTTATGTTCTAGGTTCTTCAAAGTAGCCACCTTTTGCTTTGACTGCTTTGCACACTCTTGGCATTCTCTTGATGAGCTTCAAGAGGTAGTCACCGGAAATGGTCTTCCAGCAATCTTGAAGGAGTTCCCAGAGATGCTTAGCACTTGTTGGCCCTTTTGCCTTCACTCTGCGGTCCAGCTCACCCCAAACCATCTCGATTGGGTTCAGGTCTGGTGACTGGAGGCCAGGTCATCTGGTGTAGCACCCCATCACTCTCCTTCTTGGTCAAATAGCCCTTACACAGCCTGGAGGTGTGTTTGGGGTCATTGTCCTGTTGAAAAATAAATGATGGTCCAACTAAACGCAAACCGGATGGAATAGCATGCCGCTGCAAGATGCTGTGGTAGCCATGCTGGTTCTGTATGCTTTCAATTTTGAATAAATCCCCAACAGTGTCACCAGCAAAGCACCCCCACACCATCACACCTCCTCCTTCATGCTTCACGGTGGGAACCAGGCATGTAGAGTCCATCCGTTCACTTTTTCTGCGTCGCACAAAGACACGGTGGTTGCAACCAAAGATCTCAAATTTGGACTCATCAGACCAAAGCACAGATTTCCACTGGTCTAATGTCCATTCCTTGTGTTCTTTAGCCCAAACAAGTCTCTTCTGCTTGTTGCCTGTCCTTAGCAGTGGTTTCCTAGCAGCTATTTTACCATGAAGGCCTGCAGCACAAAGTCTCCTCTTAACAGTTGTTGTAGAGATGTGTCTGCTGCTAGAACTCTGTGTGGCATTGACCTAGTCTCGAATCTGAGCTGCTGTTAACCTGCGATTTCTGAGGTTGGTGACTCGGATGAACTTATCCTCAGAAGCAGAGGTGACTCTTGGTCTTCCTTTCCTGGGGCGGTCCTCATGTGAGCCAGTTTCTTTCTAGCGCTTGATGGTTTTTGCAACTGCCTTTGGGGACACTATCAAAGTTTTCCCAATTTTTCAGACTGACTGACCTTCATTTCTTAAAGTAATGATGGCCACTCGTTTTATTTTACTTAGCTGCTTTTTTCTTGCCATAATACAAATTCTAACAGTCTATTCAGTAGGACTATCAGCTGTGTATCCACCTGACTTCTGCACAACACAACTGATGGTCCCAACCCCATTTATAAGGCAAGAAATCCCACTTATTAAACCTGACAGGGCACACCTGTGAAGTGAAAACCATTTCCGGTGACTACCTCTTGAAGCTCATCAAGAGAATGCCAAGAGTGTGCAAAGCAGTCATCAAAGCAAAAGGTGGCTACTTTGAAGAACCTAGAATATAAGACATATTTTCAGTTGTTTCACACTTTTTTGTTAAGTATATAATTCCACATGTGTTAATTCATAGTTTTGATGCCTTCAGTGTGAATGTACAATTTTCATAGTCATGAAAATACAGAAAAATCTTTAAATGAGAAGGTGTGTCCAAACTTTTGGTCTGTACTGTATATATTTACACAGTGATCTTATGCCCTTTACAGAGCCTAATGTTGAAGAGGAACTCCAGAAACTGCACAGCGAGATCAAATTTGCCCTTAAGGTGGACAGTCCGGTGCGTTACAGGGAAGCTCCTATTAATCAATTACTAGTCTAGTTTGACACTGTATGTGTATATGTTTTGTTACTCATTTTTTATAAATATTTTACCGGCATTACTTTTTTCTTCTGCTGCATAGGATATACAAAAATGTTTAGAAGCTCTTGAAAAGCTGGGAAGTCTTCAAGTGACTTCCTGCATACTACAGAAGAACACAGATCTGGTGGCTACACTTAAGAAGGTGAGAAGCTGCACTAGAGTTTGACCTGTTGGGTCCCTTTTATTGGGGAATTCTGAGTTGATAAGTATCCTTTGTCAGAGGGCTTTGAATAGTGTCCAGTTCATCCAGGTAGTAAATAAACATTTATTCCGATGGCATCTGTGATTTCCCTCATTTTCCCTGTAGTGTGAATGCTTGGAAATGAAATGCTTGCTGCCAGGGTCTGTGTAATTGGCATTCAGCCATCCTTAGCGGCATGCTAACACCTCTTTATAATTCTGCTTTGACTTTCATATCCATCCTTCTTATTAAAAAAAAAAAAAAGCTGGAACGACCCGTGAGTGCTGCAGTCAATCATTGTCTGAAGTGCTCACTTGACTACTGCACAAGATGTATCTCCACCCCCCCCCCCCCCCCACTTCATTTCTTCACCACTACGGGACCATTATTAAGGGGTTGTCCAGTAGTGCACAACCACTTTTGCATGTCTCGTTCAGACATCCATGATAAATCACGTACAGTAATAAATGGTACTGGTGTCGTCATGTGTCCGTTTTTACCAACAGTGATTCTCACATATGGATAAATAAACCACAAAGCAATGTTAATCACGGACCTATAGATTTTTTTTTTTTTTTTTATGGATTACCTTTAAGCGATGATGATGATTCTGTGATTTTGTGCACACAGTCTGCAAAAATCCCCCATGATTTGTGAACAACCCCATAATGTATAATGGGCACGTGTTCTATCCGTGAAAAAACGGATGTCTTAACAAGGCCTAAGGCTGCTGTACATTTGTCATAAAAATATTACCCATCTTAACAGATCCGTCGATACAAAGCTAATCCAGCTGTTATGGACAAAGCATCGGAAGTTTACAGCAGAATAAAAGCTAGTATACTCGGCTCCAAAATGGGGAGCCAGCAGAAAATAAATGAAGGGGACAACAGTAGTCAACAATTGATAGAAACTACCAAGGAACAAGATGAAGGTAAATTATTTTAAATGACTTCTATGTAATATGGATATTGGAATGTCTCTATTTCCTGCGGTAAGCAGCACTTGTTCCGCCTTGTTTTGGTAGTCAGTGGGGGTCCATACCCCCACCAATCAAAACGGATGACTTGCCTCTATGACATGTCAAGTTTTTGCAACGCTATAGTTACTCTTCAAAAGGAAGGTATCCTCAGAAAATAACCCGTTGTTTAAATCAGGTCTTTGTGTGTGGTGGTGGTGGTATTTTTTTTCCTTCCATATCATGATCGCTATTAGAAAAACAAAATAGGTGATCTTCACACTGGCCACTTTACGTTGTTTTTTTTTTTTCTTATACTTCTTGAGGTGGATGAGGAGTTTTCAGCAGGCTGCTTAGCACAGGCAGGATTATGATGCTGGGTAACCCCTCTATTCACAGCTGATAACACAGGATCCACTATACACAATGGGTGATGTCACAGCTAACCCCCAGCTCAATCACCAATTTACACCCTCATTAGAAGCTTTAATATGGGGTCGGAGTCTGTTCATTGTGGCTAATGTACATGTGTATCCTGTAACAAGAAGTTAGTCTAAAAAATTGTCCCAGTGTGAAAATGCAAAATTTCTATTAATGCAGTTTGAGACATTTTAAAGAAAAAGAAATGTCAAAAATTTGACACAACCTAATTTCAATAATGTCATTTTGTGATGATGGCTCCCTTTAGATGGTCAGGAGTCTGAATAATTGAGTGATTACATCAGTAGTAACTTTATTTTTTTAACTGCTTGTAATTCCTAAATCTTTAAAGGTAAATGTCACCAGGAAATGACCTCTTGTTTATATAATGGCATTTATATATAATGGCATTTATATTAAAGGGTTTGTATCAAGTTTCTCCCTATCGATAGGATAGGGGATAATGATCACTTGGGGTCCGACCGCTGCAAAGCCAAGCAATCTGGAGAATGGAATTCTGAAGAGCTCCTTCTGAATGTAGCGTTCAGTCTCCAGCGGAAAAACCTCCAACAATCCAGAAATGGTTCCCTATAGGGATAATTTGGTGCAAACCCTTTCAATAGTCTTGAAGAGGTAATTTGCATATTAATAGTCTTGATTAAATTATTTGGGAATTTATTCCTGCCATGGAAAAACAAAAACTGCTGAAATGTGATGTTTTTATTTCTGCTTCTGATTTTATTTGTGCATGTCTACATTATAAATATTTTGCAATGGAAGATGATTTTGGGGTGTAATATTTTACAAATTCAATAAGTGGTGTTGCTTTTTTTCCTTTTCTTCTTCTCAGCTTTTCCATTAAATGGAGATTCGGTGTCTCTTGAGAGTGAGGACAGGAAAGATGATCATCAGAATCCCGCACCTGTACAGGACGCTACTGTGGAAGAATGCAGTTAGTATTTTTTCCAGCAATATACAGTACATGCATGTCAATATCCACCAAAATCTGTTTAGATCTTCAGGTTACACCCTAGTTGTAAAATAATATGTTCCAGTTCACTTTCTTCGGCTCTGTTCACACTAGCCTCTATTGAGGAGCGCTGATGCAGTATCCATTTCTTTTCAACTGCAAAAATGGCTCGGCATGCGGTGCTGTTCTTACTAAAACCTGGAAGGAGCAGCATTTCGATGACCTACCCATTCATAGCCGGTAGTAGAAGTACGTAGGAAACAGATTTTAGGCCAGTTTTCTGCTTTTGTCATGACTGATCTTGTTCATGCTAGTTTTTATGAAGGGGTGTGTTAGTCGGAGGCACCTGATTCTTAACTAATTAGGCACTTCTTAAAAATGGCGTGCGCCTCGCCACAAATCTGACTACAGTCTGTGATGAATCGGAGCGAATAGTTTTTATTCCCTGGAAAACAAAAAATAAGATGCAATTCTAAGACCCCTTTTCTCACACATGACCAACGTAGAACATTGACATGTGCTTTACGAAGACTATAAGGTTGTGGTCACAAATGAAGTTTTTGCAGCCTTTGTTTCCCCCTCCCACATGGGAAAAATGCAGGTGTTGGCAGGAAAGCTGCGGCAGGCATTACATTTGTTGCCGTTTTTATTCCTCTGGTTACATATCCTTGGTGAACTCCTTCTCTGAGAATATATCTGATCAACATATAACACAAGGTGGATTCCTTGGAGGTTTGATTTTGTTGCTCCTGCGGACAGCTTCTGTTTTCTTCTCCCATACATATCATTAGCACATCTAAATACCCTCGGTTATGTAGAGATGTAGTATAATTTTAGCAGTGAGGGTAAAATATGGGGAAATTACTGAGAGATGCCAGCCATTGGGTGTGAGCATACCATTATATGCATCATCTTCATGGTGAATGGAGTTTCAAACTTAAGGCTTACTTATATTAACAGTCGATTAATTTGACAAAATTAACTCCCTTTAGAAAACTTTTCTTCTGTGAAGCCATGCATGGATGCAGTATGTGGCTTAGCATTGTCTGGCTGAAATATGCAAGGCCTTCTATGAAATAGACATTGTCTGGATAGGAGCAAATGTTGTTCTACAACCCCTATATAATGCGCCGCACTGATGGTGCCTTGTGTAAGCTACCCCTGTCATAGGCACTAATGTAACCCCATATCATCAGTTATACAGGCTTTTAAACTGTGTGTTCTTTGGCCAAGAGAAGACTGAAGTGTTGTGTTGATACACGGCTTCTTCTTGCAGGATAAAGCTTTAATTTGCATTTTTGGATTACACGGCAAACTGTGTTCAGAAACAATGATTTCTGGAACTATTCCTGAGCCCGTGCAGTGATTTGCATGAACGAATCATGCTAGTTAATGTAGGGTCGCTCGAGGGACAATAGATCATGAGCATCCAATATTAACTGATGGCCTTGTCCCTTGTGCACATGGATTTCTCCAGAATCACTGCATATCTTGAATATACCACCATCTAAGCTACATGATACCATCAAAGTGTTTGCAATTTAACATTGAAGAAACATTTTTTGAAATTATCCCACAATTTTTAGAAGCAGTTGTTCAGATTTTGTACCTCTGAGACTCTGTATAAAAAGGGCATGTTATAGAGGCAGTCATGTGACTTAGTTGAAAATTGACCCTCCAGCTGTTTTTTATTACAACCATTTACTTTTCCAGTCCTTTTGTTAGCCCTGTCCCAACATTTGAGATGTGTTGCTGCCATCAAATTCTAATTGAGTTAATTTTTTCAAATGAAATGGAAAAATTATACCGTATTTTTCGGACTATAAGACGCACCCAGGTTTTAGAGGTGGAAAATAGTGGAAAAAAAACAAAACACCTTTTGAAGCATTCTGCCCATGGATTGCGACAGCTGATGCATGCTGCCCGTGGGTCAATCAGCATGCATCAGACACTGGATGTACGACGTAAGGCTGATATGGTATGTTTCAGTCTGGGGGAGGGGGCTGCGGCGGCGATGGAGCAGTGTTAACCAGTAACGAGCGGCGGCAGCAGCATGTTTGTGGGCGCAGCCATGAATTCACGATGGCCGCGCTAGACATCAGGAGGTGGGGTGAGCGGTCTCTCATCCAGTTCGCGCGCTGCAGTGACGTTACAAAGAGGCAGGGCCGGTGATGACTGCGCGCTGTGCTGTTCTGTGTTGCCCCGGCCCTGCCTCTTAGCAACGTCACTGCAGCGCGCGATCTGGACGGGAGACCACCCACTTCCTGATGTCTAACATGGCCATAGTGAATTCATGGCTTCCCCCACAAACATGCTGCTGCTGCCGCCGCTCGTTCCTGGGTAACACCGTTCCATCGCCGCCCCAGCCGCCCCCACATCACAAAACGGTACATTCGGACCATAAGACGCACCCCAATTTTCCCCCATAATTTGGGGGATAAGTGCGTCTTATGGTCCGAAAAATACAGTAACTTTCAACTCCTGTGGTGAATAAAATCTAGCTATAAAGCTATGGTCCCAAAATGGGTATTTGGTAAGTTTTTGATGGCTCAACATTTCTGCACTAATTGGGTTACTTGTGTTTTTTCATTGCTCTTTTATTGACTTTTTTTACGCTGCAGTTTTTTTTTTTGCCATGTTTTAAATAAAGCTGCTTTTGTTTTTGTTACTCCCCGGTATTTGGCTATGACAGAACTTTATTGATAATCATGTGTGGATCTCATGTGTTTTTGATGCATTTTCCCTGCGAAAACGCATATGCGTTTTTAGTTTGTTTGTTTGTTTTTTTTACCTGTGAATTTTCTGCATCTAATGCAAGTGTATGGGGAAAATCTGCACATAAATCTCAGTGTACAGTGGCTTGCGAAAGCATTGATCCCCCACCCCCTCTTGGCATTTTTCTTGTTTTGCTACCTCACAACCTAGAATTTGCATCAGTTCATGTAAAGAACATGCCTACAACTGTGAACATTTGGTTTTCTTTTTATTGTGAAGCAAACAACAAATAGGACCAAATAACAAAACTTCAGTGTGCATAACTGTTCACCCCCCCTTAAAGTCAGTACTTTGTAGAACCTCCTTTTGCAACAATTATACCTGCAAGCAGGGCTGTGGAGTCTGAGTCGTGAAGTCGGAATCTGTGTCAATTTTGGTGGAGTCGGTATAAAATGGACTGTCTCCGACTCCTAAAATAATAAATTGAGTACATTAATGCAATGCAGGATGTGCTGTAAATGTTTTCATAAGAATTTTGGAAAGTTATGAAATGTCCTATAAATGTCTGTTCTATTCCTGATCTAAGGATTTAGGATTTTAGTTGAGATGAGTCTGTGCTGCACTTTATGTACATGCTCAGTAGTGAGGCAGAGCTGTGGAATCTGAGTCATGGAGTCGGGAGTCACGGAAATTGAGGAGTCTGAGTCGGTGATTTGGCTTACCAACTCAACTGCCCTGGCTGCATTTTGCTTTGAATAAGTCTCTGAGTTTTCCACATCTTGTCACTGGGATTTTTGCCCATTCCTCAAGGCAAAATGGCTCCAGCTCCTTCAAGTTACATGCTTTCCTTTTGGTGAACAGCAATCTTCCAGTCTGACCACAGATTGTCAGTTGGATAAAGGTCTTGGCTTTGACTAGGCCACTCCAGGACATTTATACATTTCCCCTTAAACCACTCGAGTGTTGCTTTAGTAGTATTCTTTGCATCATTGTCTTGTTGGAAGATGACCCTCCGTCCCAGTCTCAAATCACTGACCGACTAAAACAGGTTTTACTCAAGAATATCCCTGTACTTCGCACCATACATTTTCCCCTCGACTTGACCCATTTTCCCTGTCCCTGCTGCCGAAAAACATTCCCACAGCATGATGCTGCCACCACCATGTTTCACTGTGGGGATGTTGTTCTTGGGGTGATAAGCTGTGTTTGTTTGGCGCCAGACATAGCTTTTTACCTTGGTGACCAAAAAGTTCAATTTTGGTCTCATCTGACCACCGCACCTTCCTCCATACGTTTGGGGAGTCTCCCATATGTCTTATTGTGGTCGTAAGGACAAATACTCCAGTCTCTGCTTGGAAACTCTGCAGCTCCTTCAGGGTCAACTTTTGGTCTCTGTGCTGCCTTTCTAATTAATGCCCTCCTTGCCCGGGCTGAGCGTTTTGATGTTCTTTCCATTTGATGATAATGGATTTGATGGTACTCCGGGGAATCATCAGAGATTGGGTTATTTTTTTATACCTCTAACCCTGACTTGTACTTCTCAACAACTTTGCCCCTGACTTGTTTGGAGATTTACTTGGTCTATATGGTGTTGTTTGGTTAGTGGTGCCTCTTGCTTAATGGTGTTTTCAGCCTCGGTGACATTTCAGAAAACGTGTGTGTGTATACTGACAGACCATGTGACACTTAGATTGCACACTTTGCTGTAATGTAAGATGCTCCTTTTTTTTGCACCGCGAACATATGCAGCGTCAAAAACTCATTGTGGGAACTTAACCCAAGAAAGTTTCCCAACTTTTTTGGAAATGGTAATGTAAAACAAAACCATGCATTTCCTTTTCTTATATTGATGATACTAATTTTAACTAATGTGTCTTTTTTTTTTTTTTTTCCCCATGTTTGAAGACTAAGCCGTTGCATTTAAAACAGAGTTCCCAAGAAGCTGAGGAGCCAACACTATGAATTATCCTTGTTTCTGTTGTAAACTACCCTTGAAATGCAGATATTGTACCTTGGAGCTTATATCTGAACTTTTTTTTTTCTTTTCTCTTACTTTCTTTGCTTAGATGTTATTTTGCTTAGATTTTTTTTTTTGCCTCTGAGCTTCTATGAATTGATATGAACTTAAATGTTGTTTTTTTTATATCAATAACGTACTGTATATGAGTATTTTTTAGGTGTTATTGTAAACTATTTTGTTGGTTAAAAAAAAAGCCTAATCAAACATTTCTTTATATTCCTACATACATAATGTGTATGATGGTCTGTAAACCTATTCCTGTCTGTCTGGGGTATTGTTGCTATGAGTTTTTATAAAGACAACTATGTATAAATTTTAAAACATTGATTTGAAATACACAATTTTTCATTTTTTTTTTTTCTTCAAAGAAAATGTGCTATCAGATATAGACCTATTGTTAAAATATTTTTAACATAAAAGCTTGCTTTAAAGAATTGTTGGTTATTTTAATTCATGTCACTATACATATTTAAGAAAAAAACATGAAGTCCTGTAGTTTCAATCTAGGCAAATTATTCTGATTTCATACTTCCTGTTCTTTGTATAGATTTTTTTTCAAGCACTTGCTTTTTGTTATAATCCTTCCTGTGATGACATTGAGATGACACCTATGTATGGATAACACAGAATCACACCACAGTACGTGATGGTCACAGCTCGCCTCCTTCTCCTCCCTGCACAGGTCACAAAACATTGGTAGAAAACCTCTCCCACAGAATTCAATGAACATCTTCCATCAATTGCTGCTTTATAGCATATGTTTAAATGCTGACGCAGCTGAGCCAAGATGGCTTTTCCCTTAAATCATGAACAGAAAGAAATAGATCCGTGTTTGAATTGGTAAACAGAAATCAGGCATACATTTCAATTTTAAAGGGTGTTTTTGTGTTATATAAATTAAAGTGTTTATTAAAAAGTTACAATTTTTTATATGTTTTGTTTCAATTCCTCGCCAACTTCAATCGGTCTTTTCCAACTATGACAAAAAAACAAGCTCTCTATGTACAAAGTCCAGTGAGTTGCTCATCACAAGAGGGGGGGTGTTGGACCAGGAGGCTCACATGACCAGCAAGTCACAGCAATGATAAGCTCCTGGTTCTAAAACAATCCTTGATAAGGGAGGCATCACCAAATTCAGTGATTTTAACCCCTACAGCATATGGTCTTCAGTTTACTTAGCAAAAACCTGCTGACAGATTCCCCTTAAGGCTGTTAGTGCTTTTATTAAGACTTCCAGGTTAGTGTATGTGCAAGGTAGAGTTTTACAGGACTGTCAGAGTATCCTAGCCATAACTGCAAGCCTTGTACTGCTCCTCCACAAGCAATATGACCATTAACATTTTTTTATAACTTTTTTTTTTTTTTTTTTTTTGTACCTTGCAAAATCCAATGGTGTATCAACTAGATAACAACATTTCTTTTACTATAGAATATACTATGGAGTGGGGCACAGGAGGCAGCAGCCACCTGCTGCAGCCTACACTGTGCCCTCTATTAAAGACCATGAACATTCACCACGTCCATGGGAGTGGATTGTAGTGAATATTCATGGTCTTTAATAGCGGGCACACAGACTGCAGAGTGGCAGCAGGAGCCGTGCTGCTGGTACAGTGTGTGCGCTATTAACTGAGTGAATGGTCACTGCTCCCCACGCTCACAGTCCCGTGTGGGGAGCAGTGACTATTACGTAACTGAATCTCAGTGTGAGGGCGCATGGCAGTTACGCCATGCGCGGCTCACAGTGAGATCCCTGTCAGCAGCTGAGCAGGACGCAGCGCTGGAGGAGAGAGAGGGGGTGAGTATAATTGTGTTTTTTTGTGTGCAGAGTGATGGGGATCGGGTGCCAAGCATGCCATCATGGAGGGGTGCCATGCATACCAGGAAGAGGGATGAGGGGGGCCATACCTACCAGGATGGAGATGAGGGCCACATATAACAGGATGGAGGGGGGGCATATATACCAGGATGGGGGATATTAACAGAATTGGGGGGGACATTACCCCTATAACAGTGTCAGCAACAGACCCCCCCCCCCCCCCCCCTTCCCCTTAACAGGGCATCATGACCACATTTTTTGCTTACGTTTTTATTTTCCTACTCTAAAACCTAGGTGCGTCTTATAGTCCGAAAAATATGGTAGTATACGAAAGGGTGCAATGATATACCTATACTGGTATGTATAAAAACGGGTGCAATTATATACCTATACTGTTGAATCCCATTAACACTGACTTCTATCTTGTAGGAAAATTGTATCCAGATGCCTTCTGTCAATGGTAACAAACTGTATGGGGCTATAATTGCTTTTCGTTGTATTATGTTGTAACAGTGATCCTAGCCTAAAGTTTCTCTTCCACATAACAGAAACAAAAACAAAAAAAAAAGTCTGGTTTAGAAATATTTGCTCTCTACCCCCCCCCCCCCCTCCCCGAAGCCAGCATATGCATATACAGTGCATTGTGAAAGTATTTAGCCCCCTTAAACTTTTCTACCTTTTGCCACATTTCTGGCTTCAAACATAGATATAAAATTCAAATTTTTGGGGGAAGAATCAACAACAAGTGGGACACAATCGTGAAGTGGAACGAAATTTATTGGATATTTTAAACTTTAACAAATTAAAAACTGAAAAGTGGGGCGTGCAATATTATTCGGCCCCCTTGAGTTAACTTTTGTAGCGCCACCTTTTGCTGCGATTACAGCTGCAAGTCGCTTGGGGTATGTCTCTATCAGTTTTGCACATCAAGAGGCTGAAATTCTTGCCCATTCTAACTTGCAAAACAACTTGAACTCAGTGAGGTTGGATGGAGGACGTTTATGAACAGCAGTTTTCAGCTCTTTCCACAGATTCTTGATTGGATTCAGGCCTTGGCTTTGACTTGGCCATTCTAACACCTGGATACGTTTATTTTTGAACCATTCCATTGTAGATTTTGCTTTGTTTGGGATCATTGTCTTGTTGGAAGCTAAATCTCCGTCCCAGTCTCAGATCTTTTGCAGACTCCAACAGGTTTTCTTCCAGAATGGTCCTGTATTTGGCTCCGTCCATCTTCCCATCAATTTTAACCATCTTCCCTGTCCCTGCTGAAGAAAAGCGGGCCCAAACCATGATGCTGCCACCACCATATTTGACAGTGGGGATGGTGTTTTGAGGGTGATGAGCGGTGTTGCTTTTACGCCAAACATATTGTTTTGCATTGTGGCCAAAAAGTTCGATTTTGGTTTCATCTGACCAGTGCACCTTATTCCACATGTTTGGTATGTCTCCCAGGTGGCTTGTGGCAAACTTCAAACGAGACTTTTTATGGATATCTTTGAGAAATGGCTTTCTTCTTGCCACTCTTCCATAAAGGCCAGATTTGTGCAGAGTATGACTGATTGTTGTCCTATGGACAGACTCTCCCACCTCAGCTGTAGATCTCTGCAGTTCATCCAGAGTGATCATGGGCCTTTTGGCTGCTTCTCTGATTAGTCTTCTCCTTGTTCGAGATGAAAGTTTAGAGGGACGGCCGGGTCATGGTAGATTTGCAGTGGTCTGATACTCCTTCTATTTCAATATGATCGCTTGCACAGTGCTCCTTGAGATGTTTAAAATTGGGAAATCTTTTTGTATCCAAATACGGCTTTAAAGTTTGCCACAACAGTCTCTCGGACCTGCCTGGTGTGTTCCTTGGTCTTCATGATGCTCTCTGCACTTGAAACAGAACCCTGAGACTATCACAGAGCAGGTGCATTTATACGGAGACTTGATTACACACAGGTGGATTCTATTTATCATTACCAGTCATTTAGGACAACATTGGATCCTTCAGAGATCCTCACTGAACTTCTGGAGTGAGTTTGCTGCACTGAAAGTAAAGGGGCCGAATAATATTGCACGCCCCACTTTTCAGTTTTTAATTTGTTAAAAAAGTTTAAAATATCCAATAAATTTCCTTCCACTTCACGATTGTGTCCCACTTGTTGTTGATTCTTCCCCCAAAAATTAGAATTTTATATCATTATGTTTGAAGCCAGAAATGTGGCAAAAGGTAGAAAAGTTCAAGGGGGCCAAATACTTTCACAATGCACTGTACCTTGTGTATGGGTGTTTGCTGACTTTCCTCAGACTTCAAATGTCAAAGTACAAAGAAGGAATGGGCAATGATCCTTTGTTTTTCCAAAAGGCAAGTTTTTCCCCAGAGGTGTCCAGCAGCAGCAGCTTATTGTATCTTCCGGACTCTCCTCCCCACCCATATAAATGCACACTAATTTCGAGTAGCAAGCTCTTCAACCAGTTTTTGACTTTTTTAAAGGCGTAAAAGGCAAGTAGATTGAGCGGTCCTGCTTCAGTGTCTCTGGTCCGAGCATTAAAGGACAGAGGTGACAAGAAATGAGATCACTCTGCTTGAAGATGCAGGACAGCTGTGCGGTCTGTGCATGTAGGGTACAGCTTGTGTGGATGTAACTGACTTCAGGGTCACCCTGTGAGTTCTCCACTGACATTTACATGTAGCCCTGTAATATAAATGTTTATGAAAGCTTTTTTTGGGGGTGGGGGGGGATTAAAAATGAACACCCTTTTAAAATGGCAACTGATGCATCTCAGAATGTGATCATAAACTGTCACTTGCTTAGTGTATATTGAACTCGTGAATATTTCCCGATACTAGTGTGTGATTTTTGCCATATATTTGGCTGATGGCATTTTAATTTTCAGTGTTTTGCAAAGTGTAAGATACTGATCTTCTTTAAAACCAGTGTCTGTAGTCAGATACTGAGCTACAATTACCCGAATTTTGAATGTCATGTGGCAAATGCCAACAAAGTTGGAGATCTACCCAAATATTCTCTCCACCCCACATGTTCGTTACTCTAAGAATTCTCTTCAGATACACACTTCTATAAGTCTTTTGTTGCACTGTAGTATGTGACATCATAGGTTTATTTTAAGGGCATGTCCAACATAAAAATGAATTCAGATGTGTTTTAAAAAAAGGCTATAATATTTTCTAATATATTTGCCCTGGTCTCAAGATATGTTCTGCTCCCAGCAGCTCCACTTCTGACTTGTGCTTGAAACAGAAGTGAGTCCTCATGCTGTGAGGAGGAGGAGGCTGGCTAGCGGGCTCATTGTAAGAATTACTTGCCCAGCCTTTCAGGCAGTATATGATTTCATTTTCTAATTGTTACTGTATAGCAATGTGTATATAACAGTGAACTGCTATTTTAGATTAATAAAGGCCACTTCTAGAAGTACATTTTCTGAGATTTTCATTCTTTATACTCTAATTAATAAAAATATATATATATATATATATATATATATATATAATATTTGTATGTATGCAGAAAAAGCACTTGTCTGTTCTTATTGGGGAGTGCATTAGGAAACGGAGCAAGACGAGGAATGAATCATTTTTTTTTTAACAATATAATTTAATTCTAGAGTTTTCAGATAGACATAACAGACCTATATTTTCTACACCTTTTACTGATGCAATTTGTTGCTCCATGACTTGACAAATTGCTATGTAGTACTTCATATGCAAATGATGCTTTGGAGTATTTGGACATCCCCCAGAGCACTTAAAGGGGTGGTTGGGAGGTCAAAGAAATTTTAATCTAAATCCCTATCTATTTGATGCCATAATCCAAACTAATGTTTAATATGCTTGCATTAAAAATTCCCTTCTGTTCCCCAATTCCACGGGCTTACAGCTTTTGTATTTTGTTTACCTGTTTCCTGTGTGGTGATGCTTTGTTTGAGTATCCCAACATGCACTGGGATTCTCCAAATAAGCATCATCAGACCAGGGGGCAGAGGAAGTGGTCACTGTCACAGCCTCTGTCGTCTCCCTGAAACGACATGACTCTCCTTTCAGGGGTGGGGCTAGTCCCTGTGTGATGTGCACAATCGCAGTGTGTCCTGTGTTTCCAGCTTTCAGTTTTACTGAAAACTTGTGAATCCTCACATTGCATGCACTGGTTACTGTGAGAATTCTTCGGTGTCAGGATCGGTGGTCATGTAACCGCAAGTATTTGATATGTATTCTCCCGGCCCAAATCTGTCTAGATGGGCATTGCCTCACTCAATACACTTGCATTGAGTGAGGCAGGCTGGAAACAGTCTAGTCGGATTGTGGCCGGGAGTATACACATCGCATACTTGCAGTCATATGTCCGCTGTGCCCAGCACAGTATGTGCGGTAGAAGGTATCACAAGTCTGCAATCACACAGTGACTGCAGACTTGTCGTTTTACATCGTATAACCCCTTTAAAGATACTTGAAGGTTTTACCATATAGTATGTGTTTAAAGTTATGTTTCTCCTCGTTTCCTTTCTTTTCAGTTTTTAAAATGGTCCAATGTTTTTTTGTTTTTTTTTAATATATAGGGCATGGTTTCCCAGTGGCAATGTTATGTCTAGTGTGTACTGTATATATAACACAACACTTTTGTTTTTGCTCCCATTTTTTATGAGCTGAACTCAGATCTAAGACTTTTTCTACATAAAAGACCTTGTTCACAAATTTGTCTAAATCGGTGCTAGTGGCTGTGCGAAGTTCTTGCCTGGCCAGCATACTCGCCGGACATGTCACCCAATGAGCATGTTTGGGATGCTCTGGATCAGCATATACAACAACGTGTTCAAGTTCCTGCCGATATCCAGCAACTTCGCACAGCCATTGAAGAGGAGTGGACCAACATTTCACAGGCCATAATCAACAACCTGATGAACTCTACACGAAGAAGTGTTGCACTGCGTGACGCAAATGGTGGTCACATCAGATACTGACTGGCTAATCAAGTTCCCTTAATCAAACTGGCCTCCGCCCCTGTATCTACCAACATATGTGGGGCGTGGCCAGCATGTCAGTCACTTTTATCTGTCTCCCTCCATCGATACTCCATTTCAGATGAAGACATCTTATTAGGAGAAAATGATGCCCCCTTCTGTTGGGCTTTGAATTCCTGTATCAAGGATTTAACTTCATCATAAAGATCCTCAAACCCCGGTGCTGTGGGCTTTGCTGGCGACGAGGAGGGAGTGGGCCCTCTCTCTCCCCATGTCCTGCCCGGCCCCTGCTGTGGGGATTCAGAATCTTTTACTGTAACCTTTCTATTATGTGAAACCCCTGACTTTTTAATAAGTCCTTTCTTTAGATACAATTTCCACATCTCGTCAGTACCAATCCCGTCTATTTTATCCCTGTGGACACCATCCTTTATCAGGGCCATAAACATATCTTTCCAGGTAATGCGGGATCTAGGATTGTAGTTACTTTTGACATTGTCACGCTGCTCTCCAGAGGGAAAATTACCCTTTTGTTTGGGACCCCAATCTCCCAGATCACCTAACTGTCTAATTGTCTCCAATGTATTGGTGATAGTTTTCCCAGTCTGATTTATCATTAGTGTCATCATGATATGCTTATAGGCTGGAGGGGCATTTCTAATGATACGATTTCTAATAGATACACTTACAATAACTTGCATGTAATCGTCATATGTATTTGCTGAAATAGCATTTTTCATGACCTCCTCCTTCAATCTCTGAGCACAATCTTTCAATGTAAACCATGGTTTTTCATTTGGTGGCCAATCTGCCTCTGATGGGCATTTATGCTGCAATGCCATGGCCACAACATCAAGCATACTACACACCACATGTGGCTGCTGAATTGTCAAGGTACGGAAGGCCTCCTTCACTACAGGTTCATGACTGAGTTGGACAAATTTTGAGCCATCCACTGCATCCACCTGCACTCCATGAGCCCCCATCTCCCATAATCTGACAGCCCAAGCTACCAAAGATTCATTTGGCTTTTGAGAAAAGCGATCATGAAGGTCATTAAGCTCCTGCTGACTGTAATCCTCTACTGCATTCTTATTCTGTTTACCTACAGCAGTCTCTACCATCCGTCTCGGATATATAGGATGAACTTTCACTGGGTTAAGAGGAGGATCAATTTCTCTTTTTCCATTGAAATATTCATCCTCAGTCTCTGGATCGGTGATGTTTTCGGAGTCAGTTGAATCCCATACATCCCCATCCCACTGATCAGGGCTCCACCCTATCCCTGCTTTGGTTATGGCCAAAGCTACTTTCTTTTTATTAACCTTCCCTCGCCTCCTTTTGTATTTATACTGCGCTACACATACAGCAGCCTTTTCTGCAACATGCTGATATCCATCACATCTGTCCATTAATAACTTATTCTGACACTGTGCTATAACCAATGCATTCTGGGCCTCACACAACTGTCTTTCCAATTCCTGAACTTTTGTTAATATACGTATTCTTTCCTCATGCTGTTTTCTATATGCATACAGCAGGATCCATCCACGCCTGCCAACAGCGCCCAACTCTTTACCTTTTTCTACTTTCACTTTCTGCAAGCATGAAACCACATCATCAGGTTCAGCATCATTCAAACATTTGTCCCACGCTTCACTCAAACCAGCACTGTGGGACCATTTGGTTGCCAAAATATAATAGGGAGTCTGTTCCCAACCTGGAATCTCAACAGACTCACTTACACCTACCTTTCTCTTAAAGAAAGGCATGTTTTACGCAATATAACAATATCACTCTATCACACCTTATCACACAGAGTCCTTATCAATTCAAAATGATTGTAATTTTTAACAAAAAAGAACTTCTGAGCCTTCTGCGTATCCTGCCGACTACGCCAAATGTTTTGCCAAGTTTTTAGCAATAAGGTTCGGATACGGCTTTAAAGAAGGCAACCCTTTGCGATATAACGCAATTTTATTTATAATAGTTGATTTAAAAGGTAAAATACATAATTAAAGGAATAGTATGATATGATGATATTGCATACACTTTTGTATATGTTATAATACAAAGGTTAAGTAGATATATATATATATATATACTCACTTCGTCACCAAGGAGCTTTTAAACATCATCCGTCTGGAACATCAGAGAAGCAATTTCACCAAGACAGAGGAACCCCTGGAAGTCTTCACAACACTGCATGGGCAGGTACATATAACACTACACATCAGTGCAAGTATAACTTATGGCTTCTGTCTGTATCATGATTCCAGTGACTTTTATAAGGCTTAGACAATGGAAGCATAAAACTGGTTAATGTTTATAAGTATGTGTCGTCGATAATACAGAATTGGCCAGGTTCTGTAATCTCGAGAAGTTTATCCATAAACATTGTTTTAGACAATAGATCTGTGTATTTCTTATGGAACATAATGGTAAGTGTGCACACATTATCTGAATCAGTATTTTGGTTACAATAACACTATTTGTCAAAGCAAATATAACACTGGTCACTTGTGTACAAATCAGGATAATGAATCTTTGAAACACACAACTTCATAGACCATAGAACAATTAACATTGTCTTACTGCATTGACACATACTGTAGCAAACACTTTGTGGATAGCATGCATCAAGGACAGTTCATGTGAAAGAACTACTTTATCAGTATCAGAGTGTATCAATATTATACTGCAGTATATTGCAATATTATAGTCCTTGGATTCAGACAACCATATTTGCAATACATTCCACACTTGGTCTAATGACGACACTTTATCAAAGCATATAAACAATATGTTACAATATGTAGGCTATAAGATATCCATATTTTTATTAGCAATACAACTTTGTGCCAGACAACGGCTGTACTTGAGTTTTCCTGTGATGTGGTTTATAAGAACTGAAATAAACCAGCTCGACTTTAAATAGAAACAGTTCCTGTCATACCTCAGATCGCTCCCAAGTGAGTAGCATTGTTACATTTGATGTTAGAAGAGCGGGCAGCGTTCCCAGGGAACACGTGTGACTTCTACAGAAGTACAGCATGTCATGGTTGAAGGCTATGGGCAGCACGGAGGCTCAGTGGTTAGCACTGCAGTTTTGCAGCTCTGGGGTCCTGGGTTCAAATCCCACCAAGGACAACATTTGCAAGGAGTTTGTATGTTCTCCCCGTGTTTGCATGAGTTTTCGCTGGTTTCCTCCCACACTCCAAAGACATACTGATAGGGAATGTACATTGTGAGCCCCAATAGGGACAGTGCCCATAATGTCTGTAAATTGTCTGAATTGTAAAGCGCTGCAGAATATGTTGGCGCTATATAAATAAAAAGATTATTCGCTACAGTTGAAACCAGAAGTTTACATACACTATATAAAAAGACACATCTGCATGTTTTTCTCAATATCTGACATGAAATCAGAACAAACCTTTCCCATTTTAGGTCAATAAGGATTACCATAATGTTTAATATTTGCCAAATGCCAGAATAATGAGAGAGAGAGAGAATGTTTTAAGGCATTTTTATTACTTTCTGCAAAGTCAAAAGTTTACATACACTAAGATTACTATGCCTTTAAACAATTCTGGACTGCCCATATGATGATGTCACGTGTTTGGAAGCTTGTGATTTGTGGTTTTGTGGCAACCTCTGAGTTAAGTAGAGACACACCTGTAGATGTATTTTAACCCTTTAAGGACCTTGGGATTTTCCGTTTTTGCATTTTCGTTTTTTGCTCCCCTTGTTCCCAGAACCGTAGCGTTTTTATTTTTCGGTCAATATGGCCATGTGAGGGCTTATTTTTTGCGGGACAAATTGTACTTTTGAACAACATTACGAGTTTTACCATATCGTGTATGGGAAAACGGGAAAAGAAATTTCAAGTGCGGTGAAATTGCAAACAAAGTGCAATACAACAGTTGTTTTTTTTTCTCTTTTTTACCACGTTCACTGAATGCTAAAACTGACCTGCCATTATTATTCTCCAGGTCATTACGAGTTCGAAGATACCAAACATGTATAGGTAAAGTTTGGTATTTAAAAAAACAAAACAAAAAAACCCGCCATTTTCCGAGACCTGTAGCTTCTCCATTTTTCGGGATCTGGGGCCGGGTGAGGGCTTATTTTTTGCGCACTGAGCTGACGTTTTTATTGATACCATTTTGGGGTAGATCTGATGTTTTGATCGCCCTGCACTGGTGCGGTGACCAAAAAACGTAATTCTGGTGTTTAGAATTTTTTTCTCGTTATGCCGTTTACCGATCGGATTAATTATTTTTTCATATTGATAGATCGGGCGATTCTGAACGTGGCGATACCAAATATGTGTTTTTTTTGTTTTTTTTTATTTTGAATGGGGCAAAAGGGGGGTGATTTAAACTTTTATATTTTTTAATATTTTTAAAAACATTTTTTTTTACACTTTCTGCATGCTTCAATAGTCTCCATAGGAGACTAGAAGCAGCAGTTGTCTGATTGCTTCTACTGCATACAGGCGACGAGCAGATCGCCTGTATGCAGTAGAAATGCTCATGTGCTATGAGCGCCGACCACTAGGTGTCACTAATAGCAATATTTAGATGACAACCACAGGGGTCTGCTGCAGACCCCGGGTTGTCAAGCCCACGCATCGGTGACCCGCAATCATGTGACGGGGTCACCGATGGGCGGGGCTAATGCCGCACTTCCGGCGCGGCGATGTGAAATGCAGCTGTCAGAACTGCCAGAAATGTACGAATGGGAAGCCTTTAGACAGTTGTGGGATAAGGAGGCATATAGACCTTTGGCCTCTAATCCCCAATCTAGTTTTTCCAGGGATATTTTTCTTATTTTGGATGATGCCCTATCGCAGGGCATTATTCCAAAAAAGGTTTTTGATGGACTGATGGTCGAACACCCTGTCATTCCGACATTTTATTTACTGCCGAAGGTCCACAAAGACCCAACGAATCCACCGGGACGTCCTATTGTCTCTGGCATAGGAGGGCTGTGTGACCCTATTTGTAAATTTATTGAGTACTATTTGCATCCCCTAGTGGAGACGCTGCCCTCCTATGTCAGAGACACTACTGACATCCTGAGACGGTTGGATGGTCTTTCAATGGAGTCGGATATGTTACTTGTGACTGCGGATGTGGAGTCGCTCTATACATGTATTCGACACCAGCAAAGCTTAAAGGCAGTGGAATTCTACCTTACCACGAGCAATTTGGATACGTCCTTATGCACCTTGATTTTGGAATTATTGCGGTTCATTTTAACTCACAATTTTATTTTTAAGGATAGGTTTTTCATTCAGACGAGAGGCACTGCGATGGGCACGGCGTGTGCTCCATCCTACGCAAATCTTTCTCGGGTACTGGGAGAGGGAGGTTTTCGGGGTGACGCTTGCGCCTCGTCCCAGGCGCAGTGCTGGTATCGCTACATTGATGATTTGTTCATCATTAGGCAAGGTAGCACTGATGATCTTCGTTCTTTTATGGCCGGTCTGAATGATAACCAATTTAACATCAAATTGACCTATAAGGCTGATGTGAGACAGATTGACTTTTTAGATATACAAATCATGGTGCATACGGACGAAAAAATTGTTACTGACGTCTTTCGTAAAGAGACGTCAGTTAATGCCTTACTCCATGCCACTTCTGCCCATACACCATCTACCATAAGGGCCATCCCGGAAGGCCAGTTTTTGAGAATGTGATGCATATGTTCCACTGATGAGATGTTTGAACATCAAGCTGAGGACCTACAGGCAAGATTAATTGCAAGAGGTTACAGCAAGAGATGTATAAAAAGAGGGTACAACCGGGCCAGGAACAGCAATCGGATACAACTATTGACGGGTCCTGTTGCTAGTAAGAAAAATATGAAAACGGCATTTAATCCGGTTGTTGGGTTCATCTCAACATTTAATAACCAGTGGGAGGGTATGCGTCGCATTCTTGAGAAACATTGGTCGATCTTGAAAACTGAACCGATCATTGGTACAAGCCTGCCTGATCGGCCCGTTATGACGGCAAGAAGGAGTAGAAACATTAAAGACTTAATTGTGCGGAGCCATTATGTTACACAACCTCCAACTTTGTCCTTTGATGTGGGTAGGCAGAGATGGGGGTGCTTTCCCTGAGGCTCATATCTGGGCTGTCGCAATATAGTTCGGGCGACGACCTTTTTGGCGGCCGATGGGAAACGGGAGTACAAGATCCTCAAGTACATTTCATGCAGTATAGTATCAAGTAATATATTATGCAACATGCCTTTGTGGCATGGTGTATATAGGGTTGACATTGCGTGAATTACGGGTACGCACGAGGGAAGTACGCACGAGGGAACATGTTAGAGACATATGTACGGCAGCTAATGCGACTGATATCTCATCCCTTAAAACTATCCCTCTTCACTTCAGACTGTGCCATGGCTCCGATCCGGATGGTTTTAGGGTCAGAGAAATTGACCGCCTACACATGGGTGCCCGTGGAGCTGACCATAAACGAGCATTGGCACGTCTGGAATGTAGGTGGATAGTGAAATTGGGGACAATGACTCCCAATGGTTTAAATGAAAAGCTAACTTTTTTCTTATAAGACCTATATATATCTAATAAATCTCTTTGGCATATCTGTCCTCAGACAGAGTATTTCTATCATCATTCTGAGAAAAAAACTCTGGATTTTAATATTTTTTTATTTTATTATTAACTGTGTGTTTCTTTGGTTTTATTTTCAGTAGTTTGTCTTTACCCTGATGAATATTGCGTATTATTTGGCTTAGATGTGCGCCCTCTTCCTCTTGAACATCTCATACAATCAACGTCTACAAACGGCAGTTCCAGAAATGACCATATTTTCATTTGGCTATTATTGTATAAAAACATATATCTGTTATTAATTTAATGTTACTTTATATACACTAGGTATTTATGTATGGTGTTAATAATTTGGATACTTTTATCTGAACTTATTGGGCTAATACATCTATATATGCTGAATGTTCATTGATTGATGGAACTTTTTCTCTTGAATTGCAGATGGGATTGGTAGTGTATACTGTATCTGCCTTTGAAATTACATAGCATAGGAGGTAGATCTGATCATCCTATCCCTGTTGTGCCACTTCTTAGTGGTGTACATGTTACATTTATCTATTTGCAGATCCGTTGGGTGCACATGTGCGGGCGGACTGGCTTTGATCCCCGCTGCCTCGGGCATCTGAATGAAGCCGTGCGTTCCACATGACGTCACAGGAAGTAATCCTTCCTGGAATGCACGGCGGTCAAGATCCGCCGGAGGTGACGGGTGTATCACCTGTTATTCCGCCCACATGCGCCCATTGGATGCGGCGCTGCTCATCATTAGCCACACCTGGACTTAACATGAGGGTATATATACGCAGACTGACACAGTTGATATCTAGGTCCCTTGAAGAAGCAAGGTATGCGAAATGCGCATCTGGGCAGTTTGACTTACAGGACGAATTTACTTTCTCATGGGTAAGCATGGTTTTGTTTTAGGGCAGGTTCGGCTTCCATTCTATTGATAGTCCATCACTATCATCTGGTTTACATATATGCACTTGCCACTTTAGTTTAGGATGGGACAATATTGTTACCACGCTATTTATATCATGCTATGGAACAGGGATTATAGAAAGTGCAGGACATTGTTCTGAACACTTCATCTTTTGAGGAGATGTTATAACTTTAATCAGTGACTACTCATTAACAAAAAAAAGTTGAAGAAACCAGCTTCCAAAAGTGCAAATATTTATTGAAGCAAATCCACGCAGTTTAAAAATTTCCAAATTACATCGGGGAATCTCACATGGAAAAAACGCAACGCGTTTCGAACACAGAGCTGTGTTCTTTGTCAAAGCTAACATGCATATGACACTCTATAGTATTATATCCAATAACAACCAATCAGATCGATATGCTTGGTCACATGAGAGTGTGAATAGGGTGCATAATTAGTGTGAGCTTTATTTAAGCAATTGGAAAAACTCATGCTAAATGAAACCAAAGTCTGGTGGGATCAGACTACTCTGTCGAACTACATGCACAAAAATATGATCCCTAGAGGTTTAAGAATCAAAAAAATACCCACAACTATTTACTCTGAGGAATTTGTTGTGAACTGGAATCAGCTCCTTTCAGACTGCTCCTTGAATCTGATGAGGCTCATTATCAAACATGAGGAGTCAAAACTCACTGAATTACAAAAAGAGATTGAAGCCACACACAATAAATTGGAGCAATACAAAATTAACCCTGATTATCAGACTTATAATGATCGCATACAACAAGCAGTTTCCAGATTAGAAACCACTATTATGACACGGAAAAAGTCTAAATTCCAAAGGGATAAAATGGATTATTCACAACAACAGGTGTATGATTTGGGTAGGTGGGCACGCACCTCCCAATCACCTAAGTCCTTTCTAAAAAAGAAAAATAATCAGTCTAATACGCCATCTGATTTCCACGTCAGTTTTAGTTCCTCTGACCAAGAGTCAATAGACAGTAATGTCACAGACACAGAAACTCGGGAGAATCTCACTTATTATCGCAAGCCCAAATATTACAAGAGCCACAAACAGACAAAAAACGGAAAAGGAGGGGAGGACGCAAACACAGCAAACCCCCCAGGCATGACAACTCGCCGAAAGAAATATTTCTAACATCACATAAATCCAATGTTCTGAATTTGTCAAAACAAGTTTTAACTCAGAAACAAGATGAAGTTCTTTCACTTGGCTTGAATTTTGTACCAGACCGTAATTTCAACCTTTTCTCCACTCTATTGGATCTGAATAGATTCATACGGAATCTTACTATAAAAAAACACTTTACAACAGAGGATAATGAGCAACCTGAACTCCCTCAAATTACTGTCAATGAATACAGAGACTTGAATTTCAAGGAACAGATGTCTTTATTGCATTTGCAGGATCTTCAGAATCCTTTGGAACCGGCTTCTATTCAAACCTCGATGTCTACTTCGTTCAAAACCAGAAATCCTTCTTTTTATCCCTTACAAACACGGGTGGACTGTATGGATCGCTTCCAGGACACAATAGAAAGAGAGCTCAAATCGCTGGCACAGGATGTCAAGCATCATGGTTCCCACCATAACTTATCATCTTTACACTATCAAGCATTGCAGGAATTGAGAAATATGCCACATATTGTTATACGTATGGTTGATAAGGGGGGCTTAGTAGTTGTGCTGGACACTGACACATATAGATCCCAGGTTGCATCTTTATTGGAGGACTCATCCACATATCGTAAATTAAGGTGTGATCCGATTGTAGATATTAAAAAACAAACCTATGAAATTGTAAGTGACGGTTATATGTTGGGTGTATTATCTAAAAACCAAAGAGATTACCTTTTGGTAGATTTTCCAATCACCCCTATTATGCATGCATTGCCCAAAGTACATAAGGGAGTCAGCCCACCCCCTATGAGGCCCATCATCTCGGGCATGGGATCAGTCACTGAACGATTAAGTGAGTGGGTTGACTCGCTTTTGCAACCATTATCACAACGAACAGCTGGTTTTCTCAAAGATACTGGAGATGTATTGGGACAACTTTCTAATATAGTTTGGAGACAAGATTTTGCATGGATTGCTTGTGACGCAACGGCATTATATACCTCAATCCCCCGAGAAATTGCAGTGGAAGCACTCTCATATCATCTGAAAAAATATAGTGATTATACGGAAGACCTATGTACATTTATTATACAAGTGGTCAATTTTCTTATGACATGTAATTATTTTTCTTTTGATGGCCAATATTATTTACAATCGAGAGGCGTGTCAATGGGTGCTAAACACTCTCCATCATTAGCCAATCTAGTTATGGCCTATTGGGAGGAAGGTTATCTTTACAGTACTGATAATCCTTTTACCAAACACCTGGTTTGGTATGGCAGGTACATAGATGACCTACTGTTCGTTTGGTCAGGCGATGTGTCTGCCATACCCGACTTTGTGCAATATTTAGATGTCAATCATTGCAATCTGACATTTACGCATAGGGTTGAAATTTCTGCCATTTAATTTTTGGATTTGAATTTGCGGGGCATTCCAGATCAACACATATTGACTAGTACTTACTGTAAACCACAGTCTGGAAATACTATTTTGCATGCAAGTAGTAGTCATCCGCCCCATACTATCAAAGCATTACCTGTGGGTGAATTTACACGTGTTGCAAGGAACTGCAATGATGAAAGCACTCTATCTACAGAACTTACACATACATGGTCCAAACTTTCAGAAAGGGGGTATCCTAAATGGACCCTGAGTAGAGCCAAACATATAATCAAACACAAGAGACACCAAAATTTGGGACCACGTATTGTTCACAATAATTCTAATAGACTAGTCCTGTCATTGCAGTATAGCCCTCAGTTTAATATAATCAAATCTATTTTTTTCAAACACATATCCATTTTGTATGAGGATGCAACTTTATCTAAAATTTTACAATCCAATTGCTCTGTAGTAGCAAGGAGAGGTGTCACTATTGGTAACATCGTTTCACCGTCTTTTTTCTCCTCTAATAATTTAAAAAGTAATACTTGGCTAAATTACTCTGGTTTCTATAAGTGTGGCCAAAATAGATGTCGGACATGCAAATATACATCAGCTACCAAAGAATTTTTCAATTATAACCACACAGAAACTTTCAAAATCAAAGGACACATAAATTGTAACAGCACAAATGTGGTTTATATAATTCTATGCAAAATTTGTGATCTTATATATGTGGGTTGCACAACAAGAAATCTTAAAGTTCGCATTTCAGAACATTTAACTGATATATCTTCTCTTTCTAGTACCAACCGTAATATTTCACATGCCTCTAGGCATTTTATTCAATTTCACCAGAGATCGTGCAGTTCTCTACAGGTCATTGGTATAGAGAGGGTTAAACCTGCATGCCGAGGAGGAGATTCCAGACACCGTTTACTCACCAGAGAAGCATTCTGGATTTACAACCTTGGATCCCGTTTCCCAGACGGACTCAATGCACGCCGTGAAATCATGTTTCATTATTGATTCTACTTCATGTTTCTGTCAGTTTATTTTATTTATTTCATGTAACATTCTATGTTAAAATGAATTTTATCTCTTTTTTTGTTCTTTCTCTCCATAATGGTTTTATTGTTTTTTCCATTTTATGTGATTGGCTCACACTAATTATGCACCCTATTCACACTCTCATGTGACCAAGCATATCGATCTGATTGGTTGTTATTGGATATAATACTATAGAGTGTCATATGCATGTTAGCTTTGACAAAGAACACAGCTCTGTGTTCGAAACGCGTTGCGTTTTTTCCATGTGAGATTCCCCGATGTAATTTGGAAATTTTTAAACTGCGTGGATTTGCTTCAATAAATATTTGCACTTTTGGAAGCTGGTTTCTTCAACTTTTTTTTCATGCAAACACGTGAGGCCACACGTACCCGTGCTTCCTTCCAAAGCCTACAGCAATCAGGTGAGCTGAATCTACTCTCCTCTTTTTTCACTACTCATTAACCCCTTTACCCCCGAGGGTGGTTTGCACGTTAATGACCAGGCCAATTTTTACAATTCTGACCACTGTCACTTTATGAGGTAATTACTCTGGAACGCTTCAACAGATCCCACTGATTTTGAGAATGTTTTTTTGTGACATATTGTACTTCATGATAGTGGTAAAATTTCTTCGATATCACTTGCGTTTATTTGTGAAAAAATCGGAAATTTGGCAAAAATTTTGAAAATTTTGCAATTTTCAAAATGTAAATTTTTATGCCCTTAAATCAAAGAGATATGTCACACGAAATAGTTAAATAACATTTCCCACATGTCTACTTTACATCAGCACAATTTTGGAACAAAAATTTTTTTTTAGTAGGGAGCTATAAGGGTTAAAAGATGACCAGCAATTTCTCATTTTAACAACAAAATTTTACAAAACCAGTTTTTTAGAGACCACATCACATTTGACGTGACTTTGAGGGGCCTTTATGACAGCAATACCCAAAAGTGACACCATTCTAAAAACTGCACCCCTCAAGGTGCTCAAAACCACATTCAAGAAGTTTATTAACCCTTCAGGTGCTTCACAGGAATTTTTGGAATGTGGAAGAAAAAAATTAACATTTAACTTTTTTTACAAAAATGTTACTTTAGACCCAAATTTTTTTATTTTCGCAGGGGTAACAGGAAAAAATGGACCCCAAAATTTGTTGTGCAATTTCCCCTGAGCACGCAGATACTCCATATGTGAGGAAAAAACACTGTTGGGGCGCACGACAGGGTTTGGAAGGGAAGGAGCGCCATTTGACTTTTTGAATGTAAAATTTGCTTGAATAATTAGCGGACACCATGCTGCGTTTGGGGAGCCCCTGATGTGTCTAAACAGTGGAAACCCCCCACAAGTGACCCCATTTAGGAAACTAGACCCCTTAGGGAACTTATCTAGATGTGTGGTGAGCACCTTGAACCCCCAGGTGCTTCACAGAAGTTTATAACATTGAACCGTAAAAATAACATTTTCACATTTTTTTTCAACAAAAATGTTTTTCAGCCTCCAATTTTGCATTTTCACAAGGGTAACAGGTTGCGTTTGGGGAGTCCCTGATGTGCCTAAATAGTGGAAACCACCCCACCCTCCCCCCAGTGACTCCATTTTGGAAGCTACACCCCCCCAGGATTTTATCAAGGTGTATAGTGAACATTTTGAACCCAGAGTTACGACCCAGAATTTGATAACATTAGGTCATCATATTGAATAAGTAGTCATTAGTCTTGAGTGCAAGTGCTCGCTATTTGAGTTTGCATCAGGTACTAGGGTATACACCAAGTATTGCGGGTGCTCAAGTGACATGCTCAAGTCCCTGCCCCGCATGTTTTTTTTATTAGACACCCAAAAAAATACATGCAGGGATCGCTCGTGCATGGCAGGCAATCCCCACAAGGTTTTTTGGCTGTATAACAGCTGCAAAACATTTGGGGAGGAGACTTGAGCATGTCACTCGAGCACCCGCCATACTCGGTGCATACCCAAGCATCCGATGCAAACTCAAGTAGCGAGTACTTGCGCTCACTAGTCGCCATATCGTCGTCATTCTTTTTTCTTTACTTCTGAAAAAATCCCAACCCTAACCCTAGCCTAACCCTAACCTTAGCCTAACCCTAGCCCAACCCTAACCCCAACCCCAACCCTAACCCTAGCACAACCCTAACCCAAAAGTTTATTTTTTACGCCGTTCCTCGTGTGGTATAAGTGATTAGACGACGTTATTCTTTGGGTCGGTGCAATTACAGCGATGCCAGATTCATATCGGGTTTTTATGATTGACAGCTGTCACACACTAAAAGACGCATTTGTTTGCAAAGACTAGTTTTTGCATCGCCATATTTTGAGAGCTATAATTTTTCCATATTTCGGCAGACAGAGTCATGTGATGGCTTGTTTTTTGCAGGACAAGTTGACGTTTTTATCAGTATCATTTTCTGGCAAATGACATTTTTTGATCGCTTTCTATTCCGATTTTTGGGAGGCAGAATAAACAAAAGCCAACAATTCAGGAATTGTTTTTTTGTTTTTTTGCCGTTCTGCGTGTGGTAAAATTGATAAGGTAGCTTTATTCTTCGGGTCAGTACGTTTACAGCTTACCGCATTTTTTTTTTATTTTTTTTTTTTATAAATATTTTGGCGCTTTTACACTATAAGAACTATTTTATAGAAAAAATTTTTTTGCATCGCTTTATTCCGAGAGCTATAACTTTTTTATTTTTCTCTTGTTGGAGCTGTATTGTGGCTTGTTTTTTGAGGGACAAGATGACGTTTTCAGCGGTACCATTTTTATTTACATTCGTCTTTTTGATAGTTTTATTCCATTTTTTGTTTGGCGATATGATGATAGAACATCGTTTTATGTTTCTTTTTTTTTTTTACCGTTTTCACTAAAGGGATTAACTAGTTGGACAGTTTTATAGGTCAGGTCGTTTCGGACGCGGTGATACCAAATATATGTACTTTTATTGGTTTATTTTTATTTTTTTTTTCATAAGATTATTTATTTATGGGTACAATATATATATATTTTTTTTATTTTTTTCATTTTTTTAAAAAATATTTTTACAATTTTTTTTTTCACTTTCTGACATTTTTATTACTTTTACACTTTGTCCAACTATGGGACTTTCACTTTTTGCAGCCTGATTGCCTGCATGGCATAGAGAGCAGCAGCTCCCTATGCCATGCAGCCTGTCAGCGCTGCACAGGGAGAAGTTACTTTGGTCGTGCACTGTGCATGACCAAAGCAACTTCCTGCCTCCTGGTGACCCGGATGTTGTCATGATGACGTCGGGTCACCATGGCAACATCCGGGACCGGATTCAGACGCCGCTGGACGCCGGCAGAGAAGGTAAGTATCGCGCTTACCTCCTCTTGCCACCGGAATGCTGCGATTGATTTCGATCGCAGCATTTCGGTGGTTAATGTGCCGGGAGCGGTGCGGGACCGCTCCCTGCACATAGCACAGGGTGTCAGCTGTGACAATCAGCTGACACCCAGCGGCGATCTCGCCTGCACCGCTTGTGTGCGGGCGAAATTGCCAGGGCGTATTAATACGTATCAGACCCATAAGGCCCAGGGCACAGATACGTACTAATACGCCCTGAGTCAGAAAGGGGTTAATTACTATATCTCTTCACATTCTACCCAATTACCCATGCACTATTGATGTATACATGTTTTCGCTTGTAATTGTCATACAATTTTCTTGTGTTTTCACCGCACAACTTCTGTGTGTATCACTTTTCTACTGAATGAAGGTTTTATTATTGATTTAATAAAAATGATATTTTTAATGGAACAACTTTGATACTCCTCTTTTACATTTGGGGATGTTTGGCTCCAGCTTTTTTTGCATTGGTGAGGTCTATAGTGATGGGAGTGTCCCTTAGCAATTAATCCTTACCCTTATGGCACCAGTAAAATTGTTAATTGTCAGAACTGGTTAACAGCCAGTGGATCGCGATTCCCCCCGCGGCTGTTGCAGGCACATGTCACCTGTAGAAATCAGCTGACATGTGCCCTGTTCAGTGTGCGGGCTAAGCGCCGTAGCCCTCACTGAACCGGGGGTGATGGCCTGGGGTTAATGCACAATAAGGGGTTAATGCACACCTGAAACACACTGCTTCTTTGTGTAGCATCATAGGAAAGTCTAAAGAAATCAGCCAAGATACCAGGAAGAGAATTATGGACTTGCACAAGTCTGGCTCATCCTTGGGTACAATTTCAAGATACCTGAAGGTACCTCGTTCATCTGTACAAACAATTATACGCAAGTACAAACAAGATGGGAATGTCCAGCCATCATATCGCTCAGGAAGAAGACGAGTTTTGTGTCATAAAGATGAACGTGCTTTGGTCCGACATGTGCATATCAACCCAAGGACAAAAGCAAAAGACCTTGTGAAGATGATGGTGAAAGCTGGTAAAATTGTGTTAATAACCACAGTGAAACGAGTACTGTATCAACATGGACTGAAAAGCCACTCTGCCAGGAAGAAGCCATTACTTCAAAACAAACATAAAAAAGCCAGATTAATGTTTGCAAATGCACACAGGAACAAAGACTTTAATTTTTGGAGACATGTCCTGTGGTCTGATGAAACTAAAATTTTACTTTTTGGGCATAATGACCATCATTACATTTGGAGGAAAAAGGGAGAAGCTTGGAAGCTTAAGAACACCATCCCAACTGTGAAACACAAGAGTGGCAGTATCATGTTGTGAGGTTGTTTTGCTGCAGGAGGGACTGGTGCACTTCACAAAATAGATGGCATCGTGAGAAAAGAAGATTATGTGGCAATACTGAAGCAACTTCTCAAGACTTCAGCCAGGAAGTTAAAGCTTGGGCGGAAATGAGTCTTCCAAATGGACAATGACCTGAAGCATACTGCCAAATTGGTAACAAAGCGGCTTAAGGATAACAAAGTCAATGTTTTGGAGTGGCCATCACAAAACCCTGATCTCAGTCCTATTGAAAATTTATGGGCAAAGCTGAAAAGGCAGGTGTGAGCAAGGCGACCTACAACCCTGGATCAGTTACACCAGTTTTGTGAGGAGGAATGGGCCCAAATTCCGACCAACTATTGTGAGAAGCTTGTGGAAGGATATCCCAAACGTTTCACCCAAGTCATTCAATTTAAGGGCAATTGTACCAAATACTAATGAAATGTATGTAAACTTTTGATAAACTTTTAATAAAAATGCCTTAAAACATTCTCTCTCTTTCATTATGCTGGCATTTGGTAAATATTAAAAATTATGGTAATCCTAATTGACCTAAAACGGGAAAGGTTTATTCTGATTTCATGTCAGATATTGAGAAAAACATGCATATGTGTCTTTTTTTATAGTGTATGTAAACTTTTGGTTTCAACTGTATAAGCCAGGGAGCAACGTCAGACAGCATGGAGGACCTGATTAAACACCTGGTGCAAGCCCAGCAACAACAACACCTGGCACAACAGGAGACAAATAATCTGTTTATGCAACAGCAACAATAACAGCAGCAGCAGCAGATTTAAGTACTCAAAGAAGCAGTTCGTAGCATGGCAGCAGCTCCGACTCCAAGGTCAGCTGATGATTTTTCTATCCGGAAGGTGGTGAGGAGAGCTTTGCAGAAAATGATCCTGGGTTATGATATAGAGGTCTTTTTAACCATTTTTGAAAGGGTCATCGATAGGGAAAAACTCCCGCCAGGGAAGTGGGCAGAAGTCCTGGCGCCATACTTAGTGGGGGAGCCACAAAAGGCCTCCTATGAGTTAGCCTTACAGGACGCCAAAGAATATGCGAAATTGAAAACGGAAATTTTGGTGCGCTTGGGGGTGACAATTTCTGTCAGGGCACAACGGGTCCACTGCTTGGCATATCACCTTGACAAACCCCCTTGCTCCCAAATGATTGATCTGATACACCTCATCCAAAAGTGGTTGCAGCCGGAGTCTTCTACTCCAAAGCAGATGGTAGAGCAAGTTGTAATGGACCGGTTCGTGCACTCCCTTTTAAGCCCAATGCAGACTTGGGTTGCCACGGAGATCCCTGGAACGCCGGTGACTTGGTTGGACTTGTCGAAAGGTATGAGGTGGTCGACGGTTCCTTGTGGAGGCAACCCACTTCATGCTGGGGCCGGAGGCTAAAAAGGGAGTGGGGCATCCAAACTCCTAGGGGGTAGCAGAGTTCATGCTGAGGGTCTCATTGGGCATGTAATTTGCCCATTTTCCCCTGACCACCAAGCAAATGGACTGTAGCATGAGACGCCGGTGTTCATTCTTCGCATATACGGCTTGCAGTGTGAACTGTCCACCCGGCGAGGGGCCCCACGTTTGTCTTTTAAAAGTGAATGGTCTGCAAATGACTGGACTACTAGACTCAGGGAGTTTGGTGACCCTCGTGAGGGCCACACACTGTCTCCAATTCATCCATGGGAAGTAGGTGGGCATCCGCTGCATTCACAGGGATAATAAAGACTATCCGGTGGCCAGAGTGGTCATTGAGATAGCTCGAGTCCCATGAGCAGGGTCGGCGTCTCCACCCAGCACACCTGGGCAAGTGCCGAGGCCCTGAGCAAGTGTGGGCCCACTCTCCGTCAGGGACTCCAGCATGCTATTGGACCCCCCATGATTTAAACTGTTTGAAATACTCACTTCTCATTTCCTGTTGTCCACAGGTCCTGTCTCTTCTGCGTTTTCGGACTCTGATGTCTCAGGGCAGAGGGCGCAATGACATCACTACAGCGTGCCATTTGCGCTGAGCAGTGCAGAGTCAGAAGATGCTGAAGAGACAGGACCTGCGGCCAGCGGGGAATGAGGAGAGGTGAGTATTTGATGATTTATTTTTTATGTATGAAGCCCATTCTGTATGGAGCATTATATGGGGCCCATTCTCTATGGAGCATTATATGGGGCCCACTCTGTACGGAGTATTATATGGGGCCCATTCTGTATGGAGTATTATATGGGGCCAACTCTGTATGGAGTATTATATGGGGCCCATTCTCTATTGAGAATTATATGGGGCCCATTCTTCTGTATGCAGCATTATATGGGGCCCATTATTCTGTATGGAGCAATATATGGAGCCCATTATTCTGTATGCAGCATTATATGGGGCCCATTTTTCTGTATGCAGCATTATATGGGGTCCATTCTGTATGGAGCATTATATGAGGCCCATTATTCTGTATGGAGCATTATATGGGGCCCATTATTCTGTATGGAGCATTATATGGGGCCTATTATTCTGTATGGGGCCCATTATTCTGTATGGAGCAATATATGGGGCCCATTATTCTGTATGCAGCATTATATGGGGCCCATTATTCTGTATGCAGCATTATATGGGGTCCATTCTGTATGGAACATTATATGAGGCCCATTATTCTGTATAGAGCATTATATGGGGTCCAGTATTTTGTATGGAGCATTATATGAGGCCCATTATTCTATATGGAGCATTATATGCGGTCCATTATACTGTATGGAGGACTATGTTTTGCCCATAATACAGTATGGAGGACTATGTAGTGCCCATAATACTGTATGGAGGATTATACTGTCCAGTCTAAAATGAAAACTTTTGAATCCCCCCCAGGTCACGCACTGTGTGCTGCGAAGATTCTCCGGTTTCTGAGCTATTGTAGAATTTACAATAGCGACCCCTCATGTAATGGCAGGAGTAAGTGTTGTCTTCGGCATTGTACTATACCTATATTTCTCTGCTGTATCTGCATCATGAATCGTGGTATGTGTTAAAAGGGCCCACTGAGACTCTTTTGCCCGGGCCCACGAAAACCTGGAGCCGGAACTGCCCATGTGGTAGGCGTGGTCCAGAATTTATTGCACCCAATTATCATAGGCCGGGACTATGTGTTGTTTCAGCATTTATGGGGGAGGGCCGGAGACCTTGATTGCTCGAGTAATAAACTGGTTGGCCCTAAAAAAGTTTCACTAATCCCAGAGCCTGACAGATTTCCGTTCCGTGTAATGGTGGGTGATGAGGAAGTAGTATCCCCGGAGGCAGACATTCCTGAGATATGGGTGATGGGAGAAAATTTGGGGTCCGCTCAACATAAGGACCTATTCTAAAAGAAGCGTTCAATAAGGTAATAGTGCAGTAGCCTAGGGCTGACACCAGGTTTCCCTATTTCATGTTGAGTGGGGACTTATTGTACGGGGTTACTAAGGTGAGGGAGGAGATAGTGGAAGAATTGTTGGAACCAGGACCATATAGACGGAGGGTGTTGGACATGGCACATTCACATGTCTTGGGTAGCCATCTGGGGGTGGACAAAACTGAAGAACAGGTCATACAGAGGTTCTATTGGGCTGGATGTCACCGGGAAATTCTAAAGGTATTGTTAGTCCTTTCCTACCTGCCAGCTAACCCTGCTACCTCTCACTTCTGAAATCCCCTCATGCTGCTACCCATCAAGGCATGGGAATCCCCTATATATTTGCAGTGATAGATGACGAACCTGGGTGGAGGATCGTTTTGTGCAGGATAAGCTAGGCTTTTTATTGGTGGTACATGTTACCCCTTGAAGAAACAAGTGTTATAGTTATGTATAATGTGAATTGTGTTAGTAATGTTGATAATGTGTGTAATTTGACAGTAGGGATTGTGAGAGTTTATATTTGGAACTAGCGTTGACCGGGAGGGGATAACTTGAAGGGAAAGAGACAGTTTCCTGTTGAGAAGGCAGATAGGGCCCAGAGTGTATAGAGTAGAGGCCTAAGGTCTGGTGTGAGCAACGCCGTTTTTTTTGGGTGTCCCTTGTAGTGAAAACAGACTGGGAGAAAGAGATAGCATGATCCAGAGCAGAAACGAGAAAGAGTGACTGAGAGACAGAGTAATTTACCGGAGACGGATCCTGGGCGAGGTTGCTTAGCAGTTCGGCCCAGAGTTTATAACTCCTAAAGGTAACGGGCCTAGACAGGACGGAGTTTATGTGCACCTACTCCTTTTTCATCTTTTCTTTTCACTTTGTTATTCTTTATTGGTTTACATCTACTAACAAGTAACATTTATTGTTATTTGAAAAAAAGGTTTTAAATTTGTACAGTGTGAAAATGTTAATAGGTAACGAGAAGCCAGCGCCTCTATGAAATTAGACAGTTACATATGGAACAAATAGCGCACCTAATTGGTAAAGTTGACCAGTATATAGCTATGTATGTTATTATATTTTTATAGGAAATACACACATTTGAAATTATATACAAATGCAGAATCGTTATAGAAATTTATAACTGGGTATTTATCTGAGAATTTCCACTAGATGGCAGTGTTGCATAGTTTAATTCCTTGTTTAACTACATTGTATCTCTTTATTAGATATTAAAGAGGTTAGCCACTACTATTTTATTGATGGCCTATATTTAGAATAGGCCATCAATATCTTATTGGTAGGGGTGCCAATCAGATGTTACCGGCACCAGTATAGCCAGAAGTTCTCTGTGTCACCCCCACAGATCTGATATTGATTGCCTATATATTAATGTTTCAATGCCTGTAATATAGGTAGGTCTGCAGTCCTATGTATATTAATGAAGGGCTCCCTGAATTTTTATTAAAATGATTGAAGCAATTAGCACATGTCCTGTGCAAACCATCAGCCTTTGCTGTGCCCTAAATAAGCACTACGCTGTGCCCATCATTAATTGCTCCTAACTCGTAACTGTACTCCCAAAACATGATAGTTATGATCTGCAACAAGCACTAAGGAAAGATAGGGGAAGGCTGTCCCTACAGTAAGACTAAGCTGAGTCCCTACGATGTAGCGGGCTGCCTGTTCCTTGCGAACAGACCCGCCTTAGTCCTCGGCTAGTCTGAACGAAGACCTATAGCATCAAGGGAACGAAGACCTATAGCATCAAGGGAAGGGGTCCCTAAAAGAACTAAGGACTGGAACAAAAATGGGACACCTCCTAAACAGAGAAGGTTGCTGCAGAACACAAAAAGATAAACTGACAAAAAGGTACTAGAGGTCCCAGAAGGACCAAGCGAACTGACAGAGAAAGGCACAGAAGAACCTGGCTAGCGAAACAGTCAAACAACACTGAAGTCCAGCACAGCCAAAAGGGCGGAGCTGAAATATAAAGGCAGGGGGTCACGTGACCGCAAACCACAAGATGGAAAAAACAAACAGGAGGGTTCTAACAGATACATAGCCTCTACACTGTCCTCTCTTATGGAATATTGCCTCCACAGTATCCCCTCTTATATACTATGACTGCCACACCATCCACCATTTTGAACTAAAACTACTACATCATCCTCTCTTCTGAACATATGATGCCAGAATGTCCTCCCTTTGTCTATGTCCTCCAAACTGTCCCCACTTCACAATATCCTTATCTCAACACTGCCCCCCAGCTTTGCTCCTTCTCCGTAATATACCCATCTTCACAATATCCCTCCACTGCCACATTTCCCACAGTCCCACATTGTCTTCTCCCTCATGTTGCCTTTCTCTACTCACATTGTCCCTCTTTCTATATAATGCTCCCTCCTACTATGCCCTCACACTATTCCTCATGATATATACAGCCCCCCTCCCATTCTGTGCCGTTACACTGTCGCTCACTCTGTATAATGAACATAAGCCCCCCATCACCTCCCCAGTCTACTGTAAAATTACCTTGTATCTTTAGCTCCACTAGGGTGCACTTACCTTCTGGATCCTGCATCTTCGCCACCTTTGTGCAGCTGTAACGTGGCACGATGCGATAGCTGTGGGCAAGGTACTCGTCTTCCATGCCCCGGAATGCTACATGAAGATGGAGGTCATGGCTTGATGTGTGGGCTTTGTCTAAGGGGGCGCTACGCCCTTGCAGGCCGCATGATACTGATGACTTCGGTTGGCCAGGACCAAATGTTGAAAGGTTCAGTGAGGGAGATCACCAATCAGACATAAACAATCTTTTACTAAACATCAACCTGGATGGGATTATGCACAATAGATAGCGGGTGCATAACTTGACAAACGTTTACTTTAGAACATGGAGCATCCTCACACCCATTCTCTCTTGCTACACTAGGCTCGTCGGTTTCTGTCTTAGCTAATTCCTCAGCCTTCACCACAACCCCAAACAGAGAACTTCGAAAGCTTCCCTGGCCCCTAATAACAGTACTACATTCCATTAGTGAGAGTCCTGTACTTCAACCCATGTTCTTTTCCCCTTCGGGAAACTAGTTTGCCACTATGGCTGTTACTTAGCTTCTCGGCTTGATGACGCCTTGTAACTACCGCCCAGGGCACTCTCTTTGTCTCATGTTCCCTATTCCATCCTGGCCCATTACCACTCTATCTTGTGAACTAGGGCCGTACTGCTAGACGTCCTGTCCAAAGACCCTTCTCCAGTGCATCACTCTGTCCTTCCATCGCTTTTCCTTTCTCTGTTCAAGATCACACTATCCACTGCCTCGGACTCCTCTCACGTCAGGGACACCCATATCATGTGACTCCGCTCAATGATTAGACCGTAGGTCTGCTTCTGCTGCAGGCTGGGCCCTTTCTGCCTTTCTGACTGGAAACTATCTCTATCCCTATATTTTAGCCCCTCCCACTCTAATCTAGTCCAGTCCCAGTTATTAACCCTAACCCTCCCTACTATTGGACAGAATACAAATCTTTCACTAATAACACGTCACAATACACATTTAAATACATTACAACAATACACGTGTCTTTCATGGGAAATATGGGCAAAACTTCCATCTTCTAACACAGCAGTGTGGTGATGTGAACTCATAGTGGTGCAGTAATGTCAACGTCATGATAAGGTGACCTCATTGTGCTGCTGTGATGTCAGCAGCGTGATCACACCGCTGCACTGCAGGGCATGGAGGTGATTGGTGCTTTCTGCCACTGTGCATGCTTGCATCTTCATTTGTATTTGCGTTTTAAATGGAAGCTATCATCATAAAATGATGTATTGTTTAATTGAGGTTTTTGTATTACATGTATTTAATAATATTTTCCCAATGTTCACTAAGGCGCCTTAATCCTCAGTGCCGCTTTTTCATGCTGCTGAGGATTACATGTATAGCGTCTCCCAGTGGGTGAAAATCCTGCAGATGACAGCTGCATATGACATTAGCCCCAACCAGTTTAGTTACCAATCGGACTTAATTAACCCCTTAAATGCCACTAATGATCATGACAGCTGAATGTAAGTAGGTGAAAGGTGGTTAAAACAACCCCATTGATACCATCGGCCCCCGGCAATTGTAATAGCAGGTGCCGATGGTTGCCATGGAATCACGAGGTCATCTGATGACCCTACTATTGCTATAAGCAGTATAACAGGCTGAGTCAGTGACACACTGACAGGTCTCATGCACTGCAGAAAACGAATATTGCAGTGTGTAAGACCAACCATCAAAGTAAAAAATATTCATGTCCCAAAGTGGAAGTAAATGAAAAAATTAAATAAAATATGTGAAAAAAAGTAAAAAAGCACACACAAATCATGAAAACTCGTTTCACCACTAAAAATGCAGCCTTTGTGTTAAAACAAAAATAAACAAAATGTCGCAGAGTGCATCTTCTTACAGTCACCACTGTACTTACGAGAGCTTCAATCAGCAAGATATCTTGAGTAAACAGTATTTACTTCATACTGGATAGACATGAGATACAATTCAGTGTCACACAGTCCGTGTGCTGCTGACATAACACATTCAGGAAAGAGAAAGAAAACACAGGAAGTAAAAACAACCAACAATTGATAGCTTTTCTCCCACCATACAGCAAGCATATAACTTTACACACTATCGCCATCTGCTGTCTGGTTAGTATAAAGTCCTCCTTTCACTTATAATAAGTCCTAATCTGTTGCATATGCCAACACCCTTTCTGAACAGTAAGGACTTATTCAATCAAACCCAACTTTTTTATTAGTCTCTGGTGTTTATCAGCATTCAACGCCTTCGTGAAGATGTCTGCTGTCATTTCTTCAGTAGGACAATACTCTAACTCCAAGACTCCTTGTTCCTGATGATCTCTCAAGAAATGATATTTCACTTCATGCTTGGTTCTTGGATTGACTCTTTCCTTCTGAGCAAGAACAAGACATCCTTGATTGTCCTCTTTCAGTTTTGTTGGTTCCAACTGTGGTTGTCCTAATTCTGTCAACAATTGTCTTAACCACAGTACTTCTTGACTCGCATGTGCTGCGGCAACATATTCTGCTTCTGTTGAAGACAGTGTCACAATTGACTGTTTCTTACTTGTCCAACTTATTGGTCCACCAGAGAGAAAAAAAATATGTCCACTGGTAGATCTTCTGTCAGTTGGATCTCCAGCCCAATCTGCATCAACATATCCTGTTAAAATGCAATTATCACTTGTGGGTAATTTCAGCTTAACATTGCTAGCTCCTTTCAAATAACGCATTACTCTCTTCACGGCATTCCAATCAGCTTTATTTGGTTTTGATACCTTTCTACTCAGGATTCCTACTGCTGCTGCGATGTCTGGTCTTGTAACGGTCGCTAGATACAGTAGTTTTCCTATTGCTGTTCTGTATTCTTGATTATTTGGTAGCATATTTTTTTCACTGTTCATCTCTTTGAGATAATTAGTTTCCATTGGAGACTTTACTGTTTTTGCATCCTTTAATCCAAATTTTTCTGTTATGTCTTGAATCATGTGATTTTGATTCAGTAGGAAACTTCCGTCTTCTCTTTCTATATGTATTCCTAGGTACTGTTTCACATTTCCCAAGTCTTTGATTTCGAAATGTTGCTTCAGGATTTTTTGAATGTTTTCTTTATCCCTTTCTTGTTTAAAACAAATCAAAATGTTGTCTACATATATGAGTACATAAATCCATCTATTAATCAGCCTTTTTGTGTATAAGCATGGATCAGCTTTGCTTCTTTGAAATTTTTCATTTGTAAGTACTTCCATGATTTTGTCATTCCACGCTTTAGCTGCTTGCTTTAAACCATATATGCTTTTCTGTAGTTTGCAAACTTTGTTTGGATTTCTTTCATCTTTGAATCCTGGAGGTTGTTTCATGTAAATGTCTTCTGTTAAATCTCCATTCAAAAAAGCTGTCTTTACATCCAGATGTCTCAGTTCCATCTGTTTCATTGCTGCAACTGTAAGTAAAGTTCTTATTGTAGTGTGTTTGACAACTGGAGCAAATGTCTCATCATAGTCTTCTCCATATTTTTGAGAATACCCTTTAGCTATGAGTCTTGCTCAGTGTCTTTCAGCTGTACCATCTGTTTGGTATTTTACTTTAAAAATCCATTTACATCCTATGGCTTTTCTTCCTTCTGGCAACTCTGTTAGTGTCCATGTATTTGAATCATGCATGGATTTAATTTCTGTTTCTGTTGCTTCTATCCATTTATTAGCTTCTTCTTAAGGAAGTTTAGATATGTCTTCCCAAGTGGTAGGCTCATAGATTTTTCTTATGCTTGTCTTGTATGAGAGACGTTTTGGTGGTTTTCCTTTGTTCTCTCTCATTGAACGTCTTGGTTCTGTGCCTGTTTGTAGTTGTGATTCTTCACTTTCAGTATTTTGTTCTTCATTGATTTCTACTTCTTTCTCATCAGATATTTCTTCAGTTATGTCATTATTGTTTTTCTCATTTTTTGTTTCAACTGAAATCATAATGTCTTCATTTAAATCTTCAATGAATGTCACACTGTTACTCACCATAACTCTGTCTGTTTTGGGATCTAGGATTCTATATCCTTTGCAATTTTCACTATATCCAACGAATATTCCTTCCATGGATCTGTTTTGAAGTTTGGAACGTTTTTCTGTTGGAATGAATATAAAAACTTTACATCCAAAAACTTTTAAATGATTGACACTTGGTTTCATACCTTGCCACAGTTCATATGGAGTTTTCGTCAGTTTTCTGGAAAAAAGTCGGTTCTGTAGATATGTAGCTGTCATTGCTGCCTCACCCCAATATTTCTCTGGTAGTTTGGAATCCGTCAGCATATATCTTATCATTTCTGTTAGAGTTCTGTTTTTCCTTTCTGCTACTCCATTTTGTTCAGGTGTGTATGGAACAGTTTTCTGGTGTTCTATTCAATTTTGTCTTAAGTAGTCTTCTATTCTGTGACCTGTAAATTCACCTCTATTATCACTTCTGATGACAATTGGCTTCCTTTGAAATTTGTTACTTGATCTTGTTACATAGTCTACAAGTTTATCAAAAACTTCACTTTTGTTCTTAATTAAGTATGTGACTGTGTATCTTGAGTAGACGTCTATAAAAGTCAACATGTATCTATTGCCTCCTGATGTAGTTACTTTCATGGGTCCACATACGTCAGTATGCACCAAATCAAGTAGTCTTTCGCTTTTCATCTCGCTTTCTTTTGGAATAGATATCCTTGTGGCTTTGGATTTTATACAACATTCACATCTTACAGTAATTGAGCAATCTGATATCTTTAAATCTTTTGTCAATTCTTTTCTCTGTAGTTCCCTTATACTGTCAGGGTGTCTATGTCCTAGACGTCTATTCCACATGTGAATACAGTTTTTGTGATCATGTGTACATACCTTCATCTGTTCCTTTGGTGTGTCAAAATTATATAATTGTTCATTTGCCTTGACTTTGGTTATCACCTTATTTCCTGCAATAATTGCACACTCATTGTCTTTGAATTTTACTGTAAGTCCTTTTGCTGTTAAACGTTTCACAGATAATAATCCGCCTTCCAATTATTTTGGAACATACAACACATCCTGTACAAGTATCTTTGAATCTTGTCCAAACTTGTTTGAACAATTTAGCATACCTTGTCCGATACCTTCTGCAGTTATTTTGCTTCCATCTGCAAGATAAATGGCTTCTTTCTTATTTAAATCAAGATCAGTAAAGAAATTCTTGTCACTTGTCATATGACTCGTTGCTCCTGAATCAATAAACCAACCAAGTGATGATTTCTTGTCTGTTACTTTAAATGTACCATTCCAATTATTCTCACATGAATCGGAAATTGTGTTTTTTACTTTCTGTGTATGCTTTTTATGTTGTAATTTTTGTTGTTCTGCTTTCCATATGGTACAGTCTTTCTTTAAATGACCTTTTTTCTTATATCTGAAGCATTCTTTTGTCTCTTTTTTATAGGGTTTTTTAAATTCTGTAGCTTTAAGAGCGTTTTCACTGTCCTTTTCAGTAGAAGAATCATTTCTTTGTTCTTCTCTGATATTCATCTATTAGTCTTGTTTTCACAAAATCTAATGTAATGTCAGTTTCTGGTCTCGTCTCAAGGGCATTTATCAAGGCTGTATACGAATCTGGTAAACTGCACAATAATATGGCTGCTACATGACTTTCTTTAATGTCTTCACCAATAGATCTTAGCTGTGATATCACTTCCATCATTGAGAATATGTGCTTCTGCATGTCGTCATTTGCATTCAATCTCATACTGTAAAGCTTTCTTAATAAAAATAACTTGTGATTCAAGCTAGGTCTTTCATACAGTTTTCTTAATGCTTCCCACATTCCTTTCGCTGTTTCTTCATTTCTTATATGTATTAATTGAACATCATCCACTAATAAGCTAATGGTGGCTCTCGCTTATCTATTCTTCTTATCCCATGTCTGATTATCTTGATCTGGTCTTTCTGTAACAATTACTTCCCATAAATCATCTTTAGATACCAACATCTCTACTTTGAATTTCCATAACTGATAACTTTCACTATTCAGTTTAGCTACTGTGAATTTCAGTTCTGTGTTACTCATCATCTTTATATAGTCTTACTTGTTTAGAGAGTTGTACTGAAGATATTCTCCTGTTTTTTTCTTCTGATAGTTCCTGTATGTCCTGCCTGTGTTGAATTCTCTGTAATTATATCCAGCTCCTGGGATCATGAATTCCTTTGTCACTCTGTATCTGGATTTATTTCCTTCTGTTTACAGAGCTTATCTGTGTTCTCCGTTATCTGGGGTTATAAACTGGGATCCTGCTGCCTGGGCTTGTAGTGCGGGCCTGTAGTGTCTGGGCTTTAGTGTCTGGGTTCCGGCCTGGGCCCATAACCTGTCGCAGAGTCCATCTTCTTACAGTCACCACTGTACTTAGGAGAGCTTCAATCAGCAAGATATCTTGAGTAAACAGTATTTACTTCATACTGGATAGACATGAGATACAATTCAGTGTCACACAGTCCGTGTGCTGCTGACATAACACATTCAGGAAAGAGAAAGAAGACACAGGAAGTAAAAACAACCAACAATTGATAGCTTTTCTCCCACCATACAGCAAGCATATAACTTTACACACTATCGCCATCTGCTGTCTGGTTAGTATGAAGTCCTCCTTTCACTTATAATAAGTCCTAATCTGTTGCATATGCCAACACAAAAAACGTATATATAATTGATATCGTCGAGTCTGGAACGACCTGAAGTATAAACATTTCATGCTATTTATTCCATATGACGAACACCGTAAAAAATTAATAAAAAACACGCAAAAAATGTAGCTTTTTCATGATACTGACACACAAAATACCGAATAAAAAACAATCAAAACGTCATATGTAAAAAAAAAAAAGGTATAAATGTAAACACCAGATTGTTCTGCAAAAAATAAGCTCTAATGTGGCTCATTCAGCAAAGAAAAAAAGTTACAGCACTCAGAATATGTTGATGCAAAGCAAATACATTTTTGTAAAATTTTGTCTTTAGTGTGTAAAACTCATTAAGCACAAAAAAAAGATATAAATCTGTTGTTATCGCTTTAATTGTACCGAAGATTCAAGAATTAACACAGCAAAAATGGGTAGCAGTATTTACCTTCCCAGGTCACATAAACTAACAGGGTGTAACAAACCCCTTTAATAAAGATGGAGGCAACACAGGTGCAAAAAACTGATGAGATAATCACTCACAACCTACCAATTAATGGAGGGGGTAATTGCTTAGTATTAAAATTGTACACAAAAAAGGCTTGCATAGGGCGCATATATGTACAAGAGTGCAAATTGTCTGGCTTGCAGCCTATTAGTGACGTCCATATTATTAGTCTAAGCGGGCGGCCCAGCACTATTTAAGTGCACCCCACCAGGATCCTAGTTTACAAGGCTCAGCTGTACCCTGCATAAAAATATAACGTGCAAAAAAATACATTTCTAAAGGTGCTGTTGACATGAACTTCTCACTAGATGTTGGTGACATCCCATCCAATCCATACAGACAAAGAAATCAAACCATAGATGTCCATAAATTAAGTTATGTGTAATAATGAGAAATGATACTTGGAAAAAGTATTGAACACACGAAGGAAAAGAGGTGTAAAAAGCCATGGAAAGTCATGACACCAGCTGAAATGTATCAGTAATTAGAAGGCAATCCTGCCACTTAGTGAAAAATATCAGCTGGTTCAACTGATGGCCTATAAAAAGGTATCTTATTACCAAAGTGCCACACAGGAAACATCTCATGATGGATAAAACCAGTGAGATGTCTCAAGACCTTCACAACCTTATTGCTGCAAAACATACTGATAGCATTGGTTACTGAAGAATTTCTAAACTACTGAATGTTCCACTGAACCCTGTTGGTGCCATAATCTGAAAAGAACATCATTTCACCCTAAACCGACAATGACCAGGTGCAGGGGCGGACACTGACAGCTTGGGGCCCCTGTGCAAGAAATGTGCATGGGCCTCCCTCCTTTTAATGCGACAAAGCTACAGATTATATACATATATATATATATATATATATATATATATACAGTACAGACCAAAAGTTTGGACACACCTTCTCATTTAAAGATTTTTTTTCTGTATTTTCATAACTTTGAAAATTGTACATTCACACTGAAGGCATCAAAACTATGAATTAACACATGTGGAATTATATACTTAACAAAAAAGTGTGAAACAACTGAAAATATGTCTTATATTCTAGGTTCTTCAAAGTAGCCACCTTTTGCTTTGATGACTGCTTTGCACACTCTTGGCTTTTTCTCTTGATGAGCTTCAAGAGATAGTCACCGGAAATGGTTTTCACTTCACAGGTGTGCCCTGTCAGGTTTAATAAGTGGGATTTCTTGCCTTATAAATGGGGTTGAGACCAATAGACTGTTAGAATTTGTATTATGGCAAGAAAAAAGCAGCTGAGTAAAGAAAAACGAGTGGCCATCATTACTTTAAGAAATTATGGTCAGTCAGTCCGAAAAATTGGGAAAACTTTGAAAGTGTCCCCAAGTGCAGTTGCAAAAACCATCAAGCACTACAATGAAACTGGCTCACATGAGGACTGCCCCAGGAAAGGAAGACCAAGAGTCACCTCTGCTTCTGAGGATAAGTTTATCCGAGTCACCAGCCTCAGAAATCGGAGGTTAACAGCAGCTCAGATTAGAGACCAGGTCAATGCCACACAGAGTTCTAGCAGTAGACACAACTCTACAACAACTGTTAAGAGGAGACTTTGTGTGGGGCGTGGCCTGAGCTTGAGGCTGAGAGGACGCGTGTCACCTCGGCTCCTCAAAAATCAACCTTTTATCGTTTTTTGGTACCCCAAATACCCTAAAAAAGGCTCTCTCTCTCTTCCCATTTGGCACTAGGAGACCCAGCCTAACTCCACTGTGAGGCCCTTGCCTTTTTTTTTTCTCCCCGGTCCTGTGTGCCGATTTGAACCATTGGAGCTGCAGGGCATACGGAGCCTCGGCCGTCTCTCTTCTCCACGGAGGCTCTTTCTCCCTCTGCCTCCCTCTGCTTCCCCTCCTGGGGAAGAGGGCTCCACGGTGGAGGTGCGGAGACCGGGTGAGTGATTGGAGTGAAGAACACAGACGCGTGCTCCGGCGGCCATTTTTCCCTCCACTCCGCTCCCCCCACCTCCCCTCTCTCATCTTATCCTGTGGCCACAAAACCAGAGAAGCAAGCGAGGAGGCACAGACGTTTGCCCGCACGGCTGCTGGACATTGCCTGAGGCTCAGTGGGACAAAGCGGAGAGAGTCACTCACCTCCAGGACTGCCGTGTCTGGAGACGACGGCAGCCATCTTTCCCGCCTGCGGTGTCCTTCCTCCCTTTCCTCCCCTCTTCTGTGTCTGGCACAAAACGGGCCTCCAGTGGGAATCGATTGGAGGCTCCCTGCTTTTGACTACGGGAGATACCGTACCCAGGGACCCGCGGAAGGACCAAAAAGACCAGAAGGCCCCGGTGAGTGAGAGAGGTACGAGCTCCCGGGTGGCGGAGGGATCTATAACACTGATCGCCCCGGCGGCCATTTTACTCCCCTTCACAAGAGGTCTCATATAGAACAGAGGACCGCGGTATAGAGAGACAGTCCTGAGAGAAGCCCTGCTCCTCTACCTCCTTGGAGTCCCCTTTCTCTTTTCTTTTTCCACCTCTTGGACCCCAATAAAGAGATATGAGAGAAGGAGAAGGGTTTATTGTTCTCTACTGATCCCTTAAAACTGTGGAGTTGAAGATTTTTTTTTTTTTTTGCTTCAAAGGAGAGAGAGAAACAACCAGACAGCAATCTATCCCTCATTAAAGATAAACAGTGAACAAGTGTCTTGACTGTATCGGGGATTAATCCCTAACTTCTGGCTCTCTCTACTCAACACTATTGTTCTAAAAGAAAAAAAAAAGAGAGAGTATGTAAGGTGCCCCAGCGAAGTAGTCGTGGCTGCAGTCCCCACTCGCTATGGCACCCTACAGACAATACGTGTCCTCCCTCTGAAGTGTGGCTGTGTATGTGTTGCTCTTCACTTACTTCAAGCCATCCGATCGCGGCTGTCTCCAGGCATTTCTCTTCTGGGACCAGGGCAGCAAGAACTTCAGAGGACACAAGGTTCTTAACCAGAACTTGAACTTTACTTGGGGAAGAGGGATATATACAGTATTTACAGGCAGATATAATGGATAAGGCCCGACAGGCTATCATCTCTCTCACAGGCACTGACAACATCTTCAGCCCTGGTTCCCTCTCTGTGTGAAGCATCTCTTGTGACTCTATCTCTAGTCCACAAGATTCTTCTGTAACGTTAACAGTGACCTGGATCAAATATCTCCCCCATGTCCTAGCCTGGAGTCCTATTTATCTTCTTCCTGCTTCCTGCAGACTAGAAGTGCCTCGGGTCCTCACTCGCTCTGATGAGTTTCTCCGACCAGCTAACAGGACTCTTGCTCTTGCGTGAGGAGACTAGCACATTAGTGATCCCACTGTCTGAGGGTGTAGAGCTCCCGTCTACCCTAGCAGCCACTATAGTCAGGCTGCCCGCACGATTCCCCATACTGGCTCTTAATGGCCTCTGGACACTAAAACTGAAGCTTTTTGCCAATGTGCCCACCCCCTGTGAGCTGTCATCACACAGCATTAACTCATCACTGTCTGCAACCCTGCTAGCAGACTCCACCTGACATCTGTACTCAGAACAGTGGCACCTTGTGGCTGTTTACAGGTACTGCAGCCCACAAGGAATTATGCCAGGAACAAGCTCTATATCACTCTAGGCTTGATCCGGGCACTAAGTTCCCCCTTTACTCTACTGACTGGACCAGTAAAGCTAACCCCTTAGCTTGGTCTACCAACAGTTCAGAGAGGTCTGACTTCAGGAACACTCCCCTTTAACTATCTCAGTACCAAGGGAAGGCTACGCCCTTCCCCATTATTACAAGTAAACAGACTATGTCTGCAATTTATCTATCAAAACACGTTGCACAGGTGCAGGGCGACATCTAGTGGCTATTTTCATACACTACAACAGTGTTCATAAGCTAGCGCACGGACCCCTAGCATACCTCTAACAATCGCACATCATGACACAAGGTATTTGTTACACTATGTACTGTCTCTACTGTCTCTGAGTCCGATCTGTGACATTGAGAGACAGAATTAGGCTGAATATTATTTCTTGTGATGATCCATAAGATCAACTACCAGTGACATTTTAGCATGCCCCATAGCTCTATATGATTACTAGGAAACCTTATCCATATGTATGGGATTCAGTATGTCTCTGAAACTTTTTTACTGCTACAGATATTTGAGGTTAGCATACGGACCCCTAACATTTTCTTAATGATATAAGACAATTCCTATATTATATATTGCTCTTGAGCCTATATTGGGACATAGAAAGACAATATTGGATTGTGTGTAATCCTTTGTGGCGATTTATCAAATTAATTACCAGCAACTATATGCATGGGATCTAGTGTGTCTCTGTAACACTTTTACTGTAATGGACATTTCAAACTTTTTCTGTACATAATGTCATTTCAGTCCTCTTCTTCTTTTCATCCCAAACCTTTATATAATTTATTTCTATGTTGTATATTTATACTATGTTAAATAAAATTTATTATTTTTTCATAAAACTGACCCCACAGTTTGTTTTGAATTCCTGTCTGTTCCTAATGGAATATAATAACAATAGATCACCAGTGTGGTGATATGGATTCAGGAACTCATTGTTTTTTGGTTTATTATTATATTGGGGATTGATCTCACTTTTTCAGTGATATCTTTATAGGTGTATATGAAATACAGTGCCCAATTAATCCTGCTCCTGCTATATATCTTCAACAACATTGACTGATTGACAAAATATCAAATTTAATGTAAAACTACCAAAATGGTAGACACTCTGAAAAAATAACACTTAATAGGGAAGATGGGAAGGACAGCATACATTTGAACTGAGTATAATTATCTCTTCTATATACCAAAATGGTCAAGATAGGTGGGGGTCCATCGAAAGACACTTCTATCGCCCAGAAGTCCTCAAATAGTGGAGAAATGGACAAATATATAAAAAAAATCCACACAACTTCCTTCTAGCAAAAATGCCCTAAATAGAGGAGCTGCAGAAAGTCCAAATGCTCTTATGAAAGATACTGATGAAAGTGATCAAGAGGATATGTCCGGAAACCAGCCACCAGTTTCCCGCTCCTTTATACAACGATCGCTTAAAAATGCCTTAGAACCACTTGTAAAAGATGTTTGAGACATTAAACAAGATCTGTGTCAGATCGGCGCAAGAGTCGAATCTCTGGAGAGCACTCAGGAATCTCTCTGCAATTTCTCTTCTGCGGTAATTGAGAACTTTCAAAAATGCCAACAACATCTTAATTTAGCCTTTGATGCCCTAGAGGACCAGGAAAATAGAAGCCGTCGTAATAACCTCAGAATAAGAGGCCTGCCAGAAACGGTCCTCGCGGAAACCCTGCTCATTACAGTTAAAAACCGGTTTATCTCAATTCTAGGGGCCAACTACCAAGGCAAAATTACTATTGAAAGGGCACATAGGGCGCTTAGAAGAAAACCGAAGCCCTCAGAACCACCCAGAGACATTATCTGCCGATTACTGAACTTCAGAACCAAAGAGGACATTCTCAAAAAAGCCAGAAACAGCGAGAGGTTATTTTTTTGAAGATTCCAGAATTAATATTTTCCAGGACATATCTCCTCATATGTTACAAAAGAGGAGAATTATGAAACCGCTCACTTAGATACTAAGGGAACAAAAGATTATATATTCATGGCTTTTTCCTTTCGGGATTGCCTTCTCAATTGAAGGTCAAAGGCACCAAATTCGTACCAAACACGATCTCCAATTTGTCTTGACCATACTTGACCTCCCAGATCTACAAATAGAAGACTGGTTTACTGTTCAGGACTTAACTACCACCTTGCCGATTACTCCGCCAACACCCTGAGAAATGGTCCCTTCAAACAAAGTGAGAAGACAAAAGAAAAAAATCAGCAAACTTACACCAAAACGGGTAATCCCGGACCAAACCTGAATTCATGTATCCATACATAAATTGTACTTGATTCATATTACTATCTTTTCATTAGTAGAGACATTTGGACTCACACCATAGGAATTTGTACATCGAATTCTAACACTGATTCTTGTTTAATATTCGTATAATCTTTAATTAGCTTTAACTTTATAGTGTGCAGTCTCTACACTGAGAAAGATGTTAAATCTGTTTTTATTTTTCTTCTCTTTTTGTTTGTTTTTGCAATAGATTTGACAAGTTACAAGATTAAGAAATAGAGGAAAGGGTTTTCTTAGAAAATCCTCTTCTTCCCTTGTAGTCTTCCCTTGTAGTCTTTATCCTTGCATAAAGCAGAGTTCTACCTAATAATGTTACCTCTTGTTCACCAAATTTAAATGTTGTTTGATTCTGTTTTAGGATGCCTGTTACATCCATATAAATACCTTGCTCTCATATACTTTGCCAATTTTTTAGCCAACACTTTGTTTTCCCTCCCCCATCTAAAGGTTTTCTTGTTTGAATCTCCACCCGTACCCCCACTCCCAATCACTATGGGTTATCAGAGTCTTCAGAGTAAATCCTGCCAAACCTTCTGTATCAGTGAGCATATTAATAGAGTTGTCCTTACAACACCCCCCCCCCCAATATGGCCCATGTCTAACTCATTTCACACAACGTTAGAGGCTTAAACTCTCCCTCAAAAAGAGGACAGATATTCAAATATCTTAAAAAGGAGAGAATTGACATTTGTCTCCTCAAGGAGACGCATTTCTGGAAATCGCATATTCCTAATCTCACCAGGACTTTCTTCTCTCCCTGGTTCCACAGTCCATCCTCATCTGAGAACTCAAAGGGAGTAAGTATTGGCATAAATTCGCAAATACCCTTTACACTAACAGACAGTTACGCTGATGAAGAGGGGAGAATCATTTTTGTCAAAGGGCTCTTGGGGAACACATGTGTCACATTAGGTAATGTATATGCACCGAATACGAACCAAGTCACTTGGCTGATCGCTACTCTGGAACTTCTTATTGAGTTCTCGGAGGGAGTGTTGATTCTTGGGGGAGATTTAGAGCCCGAAATAGACACTTCTACAGGTAAATCTGTTATATCACGTAAATCACTTATAAAGCTTAAAAAGAGACTACAAACTGCCCAACTGCTTGACTTTTGGAGACTAGCACACCCTAAAGAAAGAGATTACACACATTTCTCGGCCCCACATAAAACATATCAAAGGATAGATTACTTAATGCTCCGAACACCATATATAAAATACTGTATAAACCCAAAAATTAAAACCCATATATTTTCGGACCATTCTCCGATTGAGATTACGTTCAATGTCCCCTCTATCCCAAAAACAGAAAATAATTGGGGATTGAATGATATTATACTAAAATCTGACAAAAATCTATCCAGGATAAAAGACAAACTGTCTGAATACTTTCGGCATAATGACAACGGCGAAGTTTCACCCCAAACTCTTTGGGAAGCCCACAAACCATATATACGGGGAGAGATCATAGCAATTTCTGCTTATCAAAAAAAAGAAAGAGAAAAAGAAACGTCATTATTACTAGAAGAAATAAATAAACTAGAAACATTACATAAAAAAAATCTAGACCCTGACCATTTATCCCAACTAACTGCATTACGAACAAAGTTGTGCAACCTCCTGAACATACAATCTGCAAAAGATTATCTTCACACAAAATTTAAATGTTATGCTCACGGAGATAAGCCTACTAAGTTTATGACAATCCAACTAAAACGCAATAAGATAAGATCCTTTATCAACCGTATTAAGAACAGTACAAATGTCACCTTATATAAAACAAAGGATATAGCCCTTGAGTTTAAAAAGTTCTATGAAGGATTATATAATCTTGGCCCACTGTCTTCAGACTCTACTAACAGTTCAAAAAAACAGAACATAGCTTCTTTTCTGAAAAACATCTCTCTTCCCACTCTCTCAGAAGATCAAGCTAAAGCTTTAAACACATCCATCTCGCAACAAGAGATTTCAGAAGTCATATCTTCATCCCCAAAAAATAAATGCCCGGGTCCTGACAGCCTCATCCCCTTTTATTATGAAACCTGTAAGGAAAAATTACTACCTTACCTGACAAAATTATATAACGAAGCACTGAAAGGTACCCCGTTACATACTCATGCTCTAACAGACACCATTCCAATAATCCCAAAAGAAAATAAGGATCCTTCTCTATGTAGTAATTATAGACCCATCTCCCTCCTCAATACAGATCTCAAATTATACGCAAAAATATTGGCTTCAAGGCTAAGGAAAATTTTGCCCAATATTATTCACCCTGACCAGGTGGGTTTTGTACCCAACAGAGAAGGCAAAGACAATGTCTATAAAGCTATCCAGTTAATACACTATGTGCAGTCTACCTCTACGCCACTCATGCTACTTAGTACCGATGCCGAAAAGGCTTTTGACAGGGTCGATTGGATATTTATTCAATTTATTCAAGAAGCTATGAAAGCTTTTCATTTTCCTGAACAGTTTATTGCTGCTGTTTTCTCAATGTACGCGGGCCCGTCTGCTAGAGTCCTGGTCAATGGTTCGCTGTCTCCACCATTGAACATCACCAATGGCACCCGACAAGGATGCCCCCTCTCACCTCTTCGCTTTATTCTCACAATGGAAATTCTGCTACATAAATTAAGGGGGGAGATGGGATTTGAGGGTGTGAAGTGTGGAGGGAGGGAACATAAAACTGCGGCTTACGCGGACGACCTGCTGCTGTTTATTACCAATCCCCAAAAAGCCCTGCCAATCATATTTGACATACTGGATAGGTTTAGAGATATATCCAATTTCAAAATTAACATGGACAAGTCTCAAGCCTTAGCCATTAACCTCAAAAAACATGTGAAAGCAAAAATAATTCAAAACTCCCCCTTCAAATGGTCTCCTTCAATCCGATTCCTAGGTATTGTAATCTCTCCCAACCTTAAGGATTTATACAAAGACAATTTTCCACCCTTACTATCTAAAATTTCTGAACAATTTGCCTCTTGGAATGCTCCCTATTTATCCTGGTTGGGTAGGAAAAACCTCATGAAGTGTATAATATGGCCAAAAATCAAGTACTTATTACAGTCCCTCCCTATACACCTCCCTGGCTCCTTTTTCAAGGTATCTGGAAGAATTCTTTCACAATTCATCTGGAACAAGAAAAAACCTAGAATCTCACAGCAGGTGCTTATCTTATCCCATCAAAACGGAGGCATTGATTTTCCATCACCACTGCACTATCAACAAGCCATACACTTGCAAAGAATTGTTGATTGGATAAGGAGACCAGAAAATAAGTTATGGGTCCAAATAGAGCAGGAAAATGTCTCCTTCCCTCTAAGACAAATTATATTCTCCAAACAAGAGAAGTTGTTGAATTTTCGAATATCGAAACCTTTCACTCCAGTCACGCAAAAAATTTGGTCACTAAAACACAATAGAGAAACATGTGCTCCCTTCCCCTCACCGATGATGCGAATCAGGGATCTTTTCCTATCTAATACACCAGAACTAAACGAAGCAATACCCCAAGCGATACGAGAGTCCGATGCCATGCTACAGACCCTTATGGATACAGGGCTGATACCCTCGTTTAAAGAATTAAAAGAAAGCCTGAATGTCGGGAACCTAAACCCCCTTCTGTACCACCGTTTTTTACTTTATTACAAACATATCTTACTAAAAGAAGATATTAATAGACAAATTACATGGTTTGAGACACTACTAGCTCAAGTTAAGCCACAAAAGAAGATTGTAGCTACTTCCTACAAACAGATTACCTCCCTTAAAATACCAAAAAAGCACCCCTTTATTATGAAGTGGGAAAAAGATTTGGGTAAAACATTTTCTGAAATTGAAACCAAAAAAATTCTACTCGCCCCCAAACTCTCATTTAAATGTGTCAGATTACAAGAAAGTGGCTACAAAATCCTCACCAGATGGCACAAATTTGACAACTCATATGACCATAGATGTTGGAGATGCCTCTCAGAACCCGGCACGTATTTTCATCTCTGGTGGTCTTGTAATGTTATCCAAAAATACTGGACGGATGTCCTCAAGGTTGTTTCGCAGGTTCTTAAGATTAATTTACCTGTATTACCAGAGATATGTCTGCTCCATCTGTTTCCAGGTGACCTTTCCAGGAAAGAAATCTCTCTGCTAAGACATCTCTTGGCTCCTGCTAGATTGTGAATACCCACAATGTGGAAATCAAACCTACCCCCTACCTTAGACCAATGGGAACAGAAGGTGGAGCAGATATATAGACTAGAAGAATTAACAGCCTGGGAAATTTCCTAATATCTAAATCTAACCCACCTAACATACATCTGAAAACCTAACTATTCCGCCCCAAACTGTACCCCCCTTTTTTTTCCTTCTTTTCCTTTTTTTCTCTCTCTCTCTCTCTTTCCATGTCTTTCTTTTCATGCCTTTTTCCAGTTTTTTTTTCTTTTTCCCCTCTCCCCCTCCCCCCGCCCTTAATCTACCAACCCCCCCACTTGTTCTTTTTCTTGTTGATTACTTTCGATTTACCTATTTATGCATTATTATTAATGAATAATAATCAGTTGTTTAACAATGTCTATTGTGTATATCTGCGCTATACACTGATATTCTAAAGATGTTGTTTTTCTCTCTTATAATGATAATCTTTTGTTGTACTTTTACCCTTTGAAAAAAAAAAGTTAATAAAAAGATTTTGAAAAGAAAACAAAAAAAGAGGAGACTTTGTGCAGCAGGCCTTCATGGTAAAATAGCTGCTAGGAAACCACTGCTAAGGACAGGCAACAAGCAGAAGAGACTTGTTTGGGCTAAAGAACACAAGGAATGGACATTAGACCAGTGGAAATCTGTGCTTTGGTCTGATGAGTCCAAATTTGAGATCTTTGGTTCCAACCACCGTGTCTTTGTACTACGCAGAAAAGGTGAATGGGTGGACTCTACATGCCTGGTTCCCACCGTGAAGCATGGAGGAGGAGGTGTGATGGTGTGGGGGTGCTTTGCTGGTGACACTGTTGGGGATTTATTCAAAATTGAAGGCATACTGAACCAGCATGGCTACTACAGCATCTTGCAGCGGCATGCTATTCCATCCGGTTTGCGTTTAGTTGGACCATCATTTATTTTTCAACAGGACAATGACCCCAAACACACCTCCAGGCTGTGTAAGGGCTATTTGACCAAGAAGGAGAGTGATGGGGTGCTACGCCAGATGACCTGGCCTCCACAGTCACCATACCTGATCCCAATCGAGATGGTTTGGGGTGAGCTGGACCGCAGAGTGAAGGCAAAAGGGCCAACAAGTGCTAAGCATCTCTGGGAACTCCTTCAAGATTGTTGGAAGACCATTTCCGGTGACTACCTCTTGAAGCTCATCAAGAGAATGCCAAGAGTGTGCAAAGCAGTCATCAAAGCAAAAGGTGGCTACTTTGAAGAACCTAGAATATAAGACATATTTTCAGTTGTTTCACACTTTTTTGTTAAGTATATAATTCCACATGTGTTAATTCATAGTTTTGATGCCTTCAGTGTGAATGTACAATTTTCATAGTTATGAAAATACAGAAAAATCTTTAAATGAGAAGGTGTGTCCAAACTTTTGGTACTGTATATATATAGCAACACACACACATATATATCTTACATAGTCTACTTTATTATGTATATTGCCGTCCCTTATTACACAGTGCTCTCTCGTTGTGTACAGCTCTGTCCCTTACATATCGGATTATATATAGAGCCCTGTTCTTTATTACATACCGTACTCTCTTGTTAGATGTGTAATGCAATGACGGCTGATGGAGCATAATAAAGCTTCTTTTCTAATGGAGGAGCTGATGGACTGGTCTTCTGGTCACCGGCTGCTCCATCAGCAGTCATTTTATATCTAACAAGAGAGGACTATGTAATAAAGAGAGGGCGTTGTGACTGACAAAAATAACAAGAATACGCTATGTAAGGGATAGCACTATACATAACAGCAGAGGAAGCTATATAATAAGAGACGGCACCATATGTAACTAGAGAGGATGGTACGTAATAAGGGAGGGTGTTATACATAAAAGAGGAAGCTATGTAACTAAGGACGGTGCTATACATAAGTGAGTACGCTATATACTAAGGGACTGTGCTATACATAATAAGGCTACATTCTTGTACCTGCAGTGTCGGTGTGCTGTCCACTTTTACAGACGCATTGAGCATGTCCTATTCTGATCCTCAAAATCAGATCAGAACAGGACATTCTCTGACCCTCACGGATCACATTCTCAGATTCGTGATTTTCACGGATGTATGAATGAATCTATAAAACTCTACAAGTCCTTGTGCTGTCCGATAAAAAAATCTGGCAGCACAGGGACATATCACACAAATGTGAGAATGCAGCCTAAGGGATTTTACAGATAACATTATCACTCCAAGTCACACAGTAAAGATACAGAATAATATTTACATCCAGGCACTTACCGCTGACGTCTCATTTGATTAGAGTCATTTTCTGCTGTTTCCATCTCGTCAGAGTTTCATGTCGACATCTCCCAGCCACGACTCGTCTTGTCAAGTTGATCTCCAGCCTAGAAAATAACAAGGTCACATATATTGTATATATACATGCGTCTCACCCGCACTGTGCCCTTGAATACAGATATGTACCCCACCATTAATATACGATTAGCCACCCACCAATCAAAATATAAAGTGATAAGCAGCACTGTGCCCTCCATTAACTATAATCTCTGCCGTAAAATAATATAAATTATTCAGTCTCTGTGACTCTCCCCAATTAACTGTAATGCTATGTGCTCACGGAAAATATACAAGGTTTTACAGTACAAGCAAAGTGATTGAGATTCCTAAAGTCTCATGCACACATTGCTTATTTTATCCTTGCAGATTTGCAGCAGATTAAAATCTGCATAATGTCAATTCTTGCAGCGTATTTCACCCATACTAATAATTGGGGGAAAATACGAAACAAAAGCATGTAAAAAACGTGGTAACTTCTTTTACGCAGCATTCTTCCTGCCAACACATTAGGACATGCAGCAGAATTTCCTCCTGCAAATCCTGAATGTGTGCACATAGCCCTAGTCCCTGCCCTGTGTTCCCCACCCATTTACTATAAGTCGTTGATGGCATCATAATGAATTTGGAGGTGGGAGAAGACATTATCAGGAACTGAGCATCCTCCACCTCCTACCAATTCATTGCAAGTCCCTGACAGCGTCTTCTCCCACCTTTCAATTCATTATAAAGTGTCCTATGACCTTACCCCCATCATTGCTCTCTCCCCATCTTTGTTCTCCCACACTTCAGTGTTCTCTCCCCCACCGTCATCATTGTTCTCCCACACCACCCTCATCATTGCTCTCCCACACCACCCTCATCATTGCTCTCCCACACCTCCCTCATCATTGCTCTCCCCCATCACCCCATCATTGCTCTCCCCCATCACCCCATCATTGCTCTCCCCCATCACCCCCATCATTGCTCTCCCCCATCACCCCCATCATTGCTCTCTCACACCAACCTCATCATTGCTCTCCCCCATCACACCCATCATTGCTCTCCCTCACCACCCTCATCATTGCTCTCCCACATCACCCTCATCATTACTCTCCCACACCACCCTCATCATTGCTCTCCCACACCACCCCCATCATTGCTCTCCCCCATCACCCCCATCATTGCTCTCCCACACCACACATCAGTGTACTCTCCCCAGTGTATTAGATAAATAAAAACCTCTCTGCTCATTCCCCTGCAGCATCGTTGTCACCAGCAACTTTCTCTCTGATACAGGCCCGCGCTGCTTGCTTATGTCATCAAGCTGCACGCGTCTGTGTCAGACCAAAAGTGCTGGGCAGGAAGCTTAGCAGAGGACGGTTCCCTCAGCTCTGCTACCATTTTCTCCTATAGGCAGCGGAGCTGGAGGGATCACATTGCTACTTGCCCGCCATGTGTCATGAGGGCAATCTGGCCATGGGACCTCCGGAGCCTTGGGCTCTGAGAAACTGACCAGATTTCCCTCAATATTAGCCACCCTGCAAGGGCAACCCCTGGACCTCCAGGCCCCAGTGCAGTTGCAGCGGCTGCACCAGCAGTATGTCTGCCCCTGACCAGGTGTTCCCCACAAGATTTCAAACAGAGGAGTGAAAAGAATTATCAGTTTAATTTGTTCAAGAGCCAAGGACCATCTGTGGAGAGCTACAGAAAAAAACTGGAATCAGCAGATGCAATTGTTTCAAGCAAAATAATATGCAACGCACTCAACCTCCATGGCCTGTATGCACTCTCACCACACAAGACTCCATTGCTGAACAAAAAGCATGTTCAAGCGTGTTTAAAGTTTGCTCAACAACATTTAGACAAGCCTGTAAAATACTGGGAGAATATAGTCTAGTCAGATGAGACCAAAATTTAACTCTTTCGATGCCATACTACACACTATGGAAGCCAAAAGTCACTGCATATCACCCCAAAAACAACTTACCAACAGTGAAGTTTGGAGGTGGGAACATTTTGGTGTGGGGCTGGCATTTGAAACTGGCAAACTTCATGTTATTGAAGGAAGAATTAATAGACAAATGTACCGAAACATTCTTGAAAAAATCTGCTGCCATCTACCAGGATGACAAAGATGAAATGAAGGTGGACATCTCAGCAAGACAATGATCCCAAACACACGGCTAAGGAAACTCTCAATTGATTTCAGAGAAAGAAAATAAAGCTGCTAGAATGCTCAGCCAATTACCTGACTTGAATACAATAGAAAATTCATGTAAAGAACTAAAGCTTAGAGTTCATAGGAGTCACAGAACCTTAAGGATTTGTAGAGTGTTCGTATGGAAGAATGGGCCAAAATCACACCTGAGCAATGCATGCGAATTGTTTCTCCATACAGGAGGCGTCTTGAAGCTGTCACCACCAACAAAGGCTTTTGTGTAAAGCATTAATTAGATTTCAGTAAGCATGTTCAACACTTTTTCCCTGTGTCATTTCTCATTATTACACATAACTTAATCTATGGTTTGATTTCTTTGCCTGTGTGGATTGGATGGGTTGTTACTAGTGATGAGCGAGCACTAAAATGCTCTGGTACTCGTTGTTCCAGTCGTGCAAATTGGAATGCTCGAGTGCTCGGTCCGAGTAACGAGCCCAATGTAAGTCTATGGGAAACTCGAGCATTTTTCCGGCAGCTCCCCCCGGCGGTCTGCAGAGGGCCTAAAAATTGCCCAAATCAATGGGAACAGTGCTAAAATGACATGGGAACAGCATGGGGAAGACCCCTGGAAGCACTTCTGACTCCCAGGTCACTGCTGTTAACAATGTTGTCAGAGGTATTACGCCACTTTTACGGACTCACAATAAAACATACAAAAACGAAACCAAAATGGATTTTCCTGGGAAATATGTTAAGGAACATCCTTTCCAGGATAATGACTTAGTGCCAGCAGTCGTCCCTCACTATTGTTAGAGAGCCATCAGCCGGCTATGCTTTGTTGTTCCCATTATTAAAGAGTGGGTCTCTTATACTGTTATTGCATATGCAGTGACTGCAAGAGCTGCCAAAAATTTGTATGCAACCCAATACCCCTTTGGAGAGACATAGAGGAGGATCTCAGTAAAAAAAAAAATTCCCATTATAAAGGAGCGGGTCTCCTATAGTGGTAAAGCTGTGACTGCAAGGTCTGCCAAAATTTGGGAAAAACCCCACTAACAATTTAAAGACACATAGAACTGGACCACAGTAACAAGTATGACAGGTTCCCATTAGAAAGGAGAGGGTCTGCTATTCAGTTATTGGGTATGCAGTGAGTGCAGCGTCTGCCAAAATTTAGGATAAACCATACTAACAATTTAAAGACACATAGAGCTGGGCCACAGTAACAACATGTTCCCATTAGAAAGGAGAGGGTCTTCTATACAGTTATAGGGTATGCAGTGAGTCCAACGGCTGCCAAAATTTAGGAAAAACCCCACTAACAATTTAAGGACACATAGAGGTGGGCCTCAGTATCAACATATTCCCAATAGAAAGAAGAGGGTCTCCCATACTGTTTGTCTATGCAGTGAAGCAACAGCTGCCAAAAATTTGGAGGAACTCCAATGCCCCTTGCAAGAGACGTAAAGGTCGGAGGGCCTCCTGAAAACAATGTTCCCATTATTAGGAAGTGTGTCTACCATACTGTTTGTCTACGCATTGAAGCAACAGCTGCCAAAAATTTGGAGGAGCTCCAATGCCCCTTGCAAGAGACGTAGAGGTCGGAAGGCCTCCTGAAAACAATGTTCCCATTATTAGGAAGTGTGTCTCCCATACTGTTTGCCTATGCAGTGAAGCAATGGCTGCCAAAAATTTGGAGGAACTCCAATGCCCCTTGCAAGAGACGCAGAGGTCGGAGGGCCTCCTGAAAACAATGTTCCCATTATTAGGAAGTGTGTCTCCCATACTGTTTGCCTATGCAGTGAAGCAACGGCTGCCAAAAATGTGGAGGAACTCCAATGTCCCTTGCAAGAGACGTAGATATGTTGATATGGTACATATGGTGGTTATATGGTGGTGGAGGATGAGGATGCGGAGAAGGAGGACAAGAGCAAATAGACAAAATCAGGAAGCGTATACCCATGTCTGGGTGTGAAGACAGAGGTGCATGGGAATAGAGTTAGACCTCCCAAAAAAAGACACTGTATTTGAGTTTATGTTAAGCTGCTATCATTTGGTGGTGTTGAAAAGTCTGGCCCAATCCCGCCCTTGTTCATTTTTATAAGTCAGCCTGTCAGCATTTTCAGTTGACAGGCGGATGCGCCTATTGGTTATAATTCCACCAGCGGCCCTAAAAACTCGCTCTGACAAAAAGCTAGCGACAGAGCAATCCAGGACTTCCAAGGTGTAGAGAGCCAGTTCATACCACGTGTCCAGCTAGGATACCCAATAATTATAAGGCACAGAGGAATCACAGAGGACATTGGTACGGTTGGCAAGGTACTCCCTCAGCATCTTCCGCAACATTTCCCTCCTTGGGAGAGAACCCCGCGCATCAGGGCTTGTGCGATGAGAGGGTCTAAGAAAACTGTTCCAGAACTTTGACAGTGTTCCTCTGCCTCTGCTCGATTGCATTTGTGTCTTTCTTGCCTGTACTCCTTAGTTGTCCAATGAACTGTGACCTCTGCCGCCAACGTTTTCAGATGGGAATTTTTTAAATAATTCCGCAACAAGGGCCTTCTCGTATTGCACCATTTATTAGGCCTGTCCTGCAAAGGAATAAGAGACAGAAAGTTCTCCTTGTAGTGTGGGTCTAGAAGTGTCTGTCACCAAAAATTTGGACAATGCGAGGGTCACGGGAAAGGTAGCGTAACAAACTCAGCCATTTGTGCCAGACTGCAAAGAGGCAAGACTTCCGTGTCCTCACCAAGAGGATGACTGACCATGCTCTCCTCCTCATCCTCCTCCTCTTCCTCCTCCTCCCTATCCTCAGGCCATCAACGCTGAACAGACAGTATGACAGTTGTGCAGGTAGTACCATCTATAGCGCAAAAAAAAGCTCATGTTCTTCCTCCTCCTCCTCCTCTTCCTCATTGTCACCCAATCCACGTTGGGATGAGATGAGGCTGGGCTGTGTGGAATCACCCTGTATTGTTCCTTGCTCCATCTCATCATGCTCCGCCTGCAATGCATCCTCTTTAATTGTGAGCAGAGAGCGTTTCAGAAGACAGAGAAGCGAGATGGTGACGCTAATTATGGCATCATTGTCGCTCACCATCTTGGTGGAGTCCTGAAAGTTTTGGAGGGTGGTACATATGTCTGACACCAATGTCCACTACTGAGGTTTTATGTGTGGAATCTGACCTGAATACCGATGGTCTTGTTGATGCTGGTAGTCAACAACTGCCCTCTTCTGCTCACAAATCCTTCCCAACATCTGCAATGTAGAGTTCCAACGCGTGGGACATCACAGATCAGTCGGTGAGCTGGAAACTGCAAACGCTGCTGAAGCACGGCAAGGGCAGCTGAAGCTGTAGCTGACTTTCTAAAATGGGCACACAGGTAGCGTACTTTGACAAGCAGATCCAACAGATCCGGGTAGGTTTTGAGAAACCGCTGAACCACGAGGGTAAGCACATGGGACAGGCATGGTACGTGTGTGAGCTCGCCTCACCTCAGAGCCGCCACCAGGTTCCGGCCATTGTCACACACGACCATGCCTGGCTGTAGGGTCAGCGGTGCCAGCCAAAGATCTGTCTGTTCTTTCAGACCTGTCCATAACTCTTCAGCATTGTGCGGTTTGTCACCTAAGCATATTGGCTTCAGTACAGCCTGTTGCTGCTTGGCCGAGGCAGTGCTGCAGTGCTTCTGACGCGCCCCTGGGCCTGTGTCGCGCTGCGTTGCGCACGCGGGAGCTTACCCGGAGCCGAATCTCTTGAGGGTTGTAGTCTCGTGGCGGTGATCCGGTCCGTGCCCAGGGAGTCAGACTAAGTGGCGCTGTATCAGCGGTAGATGTTGGACGACTACGCCACCCGTTGAGTACAGCTAAGGAGCTGCTGCTGCAGGGCAGACCGCTGAGGCCGGTGGTAGGATTGTGCAGCGTGATAGCATAACCCCCAACGGGAGGGGTATGGCCTCAGGGCAGCCGACGTGGACGATGGGGGTAGCAGGAACCACTCGGAGACGGTACGGTGTAGTTCAGGGTCTTTACTGGTGACAAAGATAGACCCTCCCGGAGTACTGGCTAGCGATTGGGGCCTGGTCAGTCCTTGAGCAGATGGGATCTCCCCTGGCCAGGCGGAGTTGTAGGCCTCCCAAACTGACTGTACTCTTCTGGCTACCTTGCTAGAGGCGGGTATAAGTAGCCCACGTCCCTGAGTGTACCGTGTGGTGCTCACCCGTATGGCCGGTGACTCGGGGCCTTCTAGTAGCTTCTGCTCCACGACGGCGGTGCTGGTCCCACGCGTGTGACCGTGCCTTCGGGTTTCTGGGCCAGAGGACCTGCAATCCCCTGCCGGTCGGTTTCTGCTGCTGGATAGGAGTTAGTCCCCACAGCCTCGGACTCCGGGTCCGGTGAGAAATCTTCTCAGTCAGGGCGAGCTCTGCAGCTGCCAGCCCCTGACTCCTTGTTGCACTGCTCCTACAGAGCTCCTGTAGTTTCTTCCTATGCTGCTTCTCTTCTCTACCTCTTCTCTACTCACTAACCCTGCCTCAGCCCTAGGTTTATATAGGGGAAGTTCTTCCCCTCCCAGGACTGGGCAGGAGGTGTGGCATGCATAGGATCCCTGACCAAGAGACCTCCCACCTGCTCTCAGACGTAATATCTCTATCACTGTGGCAACCAGACCACGGGGGTGTCACATTCCCCCCTAGTGAAATTTAGTACTCCGGGACTAAACATATTTTTGGAAAAACATAACAAGGTATAACAATAATGATACAATAAGAAAAACACATAAAGGTGGTCACGGCATGTCCGTAACCGGGTGCAGTCTTTGAAGAAAAGCAAGGTGTCCATTTCACCAAAACAGGGAGACGTAACCAGGTAGGGGTCTGTCCTGCCCCGAGTCCTTAACAGTCTTTAGTCCGTCCTGGGTTACGCTCCAACTATGTACACAGGATTCCCGGTAAATCCACCAAAGACTCCTATAAACAACTAGAAACACATAATTATACACAAGCAACAAGAAAAACAGGTAACGACAAATAAAACAATTTATACACTTCAAATCCTCCAACGTGCGGGTAACTGGCCTCTAGTGGCCCTAGTGGACCTACGGAGCTGACTGTCTAGCCCTGAACTACAGGGTGTAGGAGCTGTCAAGGGTAAACTGGGCAGCTGTCTACCGGCTCCTTGGCTCACTAGGGGTACGGCAGGCTCACTATAAGCAGAGGGTTGATCCTCCTGTTCTGCTTGTGTGGAGTCTTCTGCCTCCTGGACCGGCTGCTCTTCCAGCTCTACCTGTCGCTCCGTAGGTGCTTGGGATGCTGGTTGGAGGAAGGTGAGTACGGGTACCACAACTGCGCCATTGACTTGAGTCCAAGACCGAGGGAAGTCTCCGAGCACAGTACTAACCATGTCTCCCCTTTCCTCTACGGGTCGAGGGTCTTCTTGTTCCTCTTCAGGGTTCCGTAGCTGTTCGGGACACTTCTTCAGGTGATCCCGGGATACAATGGTCGTGGTTTCCCCTCCGTCTTTACTGATGGTACAGACCTTTGGGTTGTCGTGGCTTGAGGGCAGTACGGTGTACGGCTCCTTCTCCCACTGGTCGTCCAACTTGTGGAGCCGTCTTTTTCTCTTCAAGACCTGCTCTCCGGGTACCAGGGGAACAGCGGGAGCATACTGGTTGTAAGTTTTCTCTTGTCTTTCCCTAGCCTGACAGAGACTTCGCTCCACACTCTCCTGTACTCTCCGGTACTGCTGCTGCCTCTCTGTGTCCCAGTCTGCTTCTGGTGAAGTGTCCTCGGGTGTCAGGACTCCCATTTCCAGGTCAACAGGTAACTTACCAGGTCTCGCCCTCATTAGGTAAGCCGGGGTACAGTTGGTGGAACCTACCGGGATGTGGTTGTATAGGTCCACCAGATCGGGCAGCTTCTCAGGCCACAGACTGCGTTCTTCCAGGGGCAACGTTTTCAGAAGATCCATTACCACCTGGTTCATTTTCTCACAAAGTCCATTAGTTTGCGGATGATAGGGTGTTGTCCTTATCTTCCGGCAGCCATACAGAGTGCAGAATTCTTGGAAGACCTCCGCTTCAAAGGCAGGTCCCTGGTCTGTCAACACTTGGTCCGGGTACCCGTGTGGACGGCAGAAATGCTGCTGGAAGGCTCTAGCTGCTGTTCGAGCTGTTAAGTCCTTGACGGGGACGACAACCAAGAACCGGGAGTAGTGATCCACGATGGTTAGTGCGTAGACGTAGCCACTTCTGCTTGGGGTCAGTTTTACATGATCCAAGGCTACCAGTTCCAACGGCTGCCGGGTGACGATGGACTGCAGGGGAGTCTTCTGGCTGGCACGGTCCTTCCTTCTTAGGTTGCACGGGCCACAGTCTCTGCACCACCTCTCGATGGTTCCCCTCATGCCTACCCAGTGGAACCGCTCGCGCAGCAGGAACTCCAGCTTCTTCCATCCGAAGTGTCCAGCCCCGTCGTGGTATGCCTCCATCACCATGGCTGCGTCTCTTCGTGGCACCACTACTTGCCAGATTAGTTCATGCGTCCGGGAGTTAACCATTCTGCGGCACAACTTCCCCTTGTAAAGGAACAGTCGACTCTTCTCAGCCCATAGTTGCTTGGCTTCCTCCGGAGCGTCTGGGTCAAGGCGAGCCTCTGGCCGAGTCAGCATCTCCTTCACCAGTCAGACGGCAGGGTCACTGTCTTGCGTTTCCTCCCAGTTGTAGTGAGGCAAGGGGTTAAACGTAGCGGCTTGCTTATGACGCACCCCCTGGGCCATATTCTTTAGGGGAATACCCGGAGCCGGATCAGATGGGGGTTGTAGTCTCCGAGTGGCTGTGACCCGGTCCGTGCCCAGAGTGTCAAGCTCAGAGTATGTGGCAGTCCTACAGATGTTATAAAGTTCTTTATGTCGACTACGCCACCCGTTGGATTGCGGTCACTACGGCCGCCGCTGCAGCAGGGTCCGCTGAGGCTGATGGTGTTGGTGCAGCTTTAGATAGTATAACCCCCAACGGGAGGGGTATAGCCTCAGGGGGTCAGGTGCAGAGGATGGGGGTTGTGGTGGTGCAGCATAGATGGTAATTGAAGACAGAGTCGGGTTGTGCAGTTTAGGGTATTTACTTACTGCTGATGTTCCGGTCACTCCAGCTTCAAGTGACCACCCGAGCCGTGCTGCGTCCACCAGGTCCTGGATTCAGCCAACCCCCAAGCAAGTCCGGAGCGTGACCCTGAGCCCTCCTTCCTGTCCTGTCTTCTGGCCGTCCCCACCAGGGATCCACCTAGGTCCAGCTCCCTCGGGCCTTCTGTTGGGAAACCCTTGGCCTTGGGTTCCCTGACCCTACACGTGGTTTGCCTTCAGGGTGGATGTGGTGGGTGGCCGTGGCAGATCCTGCCCACGGCCTCCGGTCTCTGGCTAGGGTGTGCTTTTAGCCCCCACCAGTTTGGGATCCGGTACCCAGTTGCCAACTCTTCACCCGGTGATGGACTTTGGGTTCTCAGAGTCCTTTTCTTTCACCCTCTGGGTCTCTCTTTCTCCTCTCTCTCTCTGGGGCTAGGGCTGCTCTGCTCCTCTTCCTCTGACTTCTCTGCAAAGACTGGCTGACTGACTGACTGACTGACCCTGATCTTAGATGGTGCCCACCTTAAATACTCCCTCTATGTGTGAGCTCAGGTGACCAGCACCCAATGAGCTCCTATCTTTACCCAGGCTGCTCCCCCTATCTGCCCCTACACTACTGGGATGTACCACCCCCCTCCCACTCCAGCCAGGAACAGACTCGGTCGTACCTGCACATTTCTAAGTGGGAGTACCGTTGGTCTGTTCCTCGGAAATGGGATGTGTGTAGTGCATGCAGCTTTCTGGGCTCAGTTTCACACTCCATCCTTACCCGGGAGTGGAATACCACACCTCTGGGTTGAGGTGCAATACCCCTGTAGCAGCCGAATCCTCAGGGTGCTACATTCCCCCCTGGTAAACCACAGCACGTCCTCGGGCTGTAAGATATGAAACACCAAAACATACATTTTTTTTTTTTTTTTTTTAAACATATAAAACATCATATAAAACATTATATATATATATATATCAATAAAACTTTTCATATAAAACATTCTTGTAGACTTTTCCTCGCTTCTAGCTCCTCCTCCGGACACTGTGCAACGTGTGCCCGGGAAAAGTGCAACAGTTTCTCTAGAAAAATGGTTTTCCTATAAAACCGGTAGGGGCGCTTTAGGACGCGCAACTATTTACAAGGGATATGGCCGCTCTCAGTTCTCGGCCAGGTATTAGGGAGGAATGACCGCTCTCAGTCCTCGGTCAGTGGGATTTAAGGGATAAACGGGTAAACAGTTCACACTTGCTGGTCCCAACGGGGACTATATTAGCAGCAACAGTTTCTTTGGTACCCCTACGGGTAACTATATACAGCTTCTACTCGGCCGTACTCAACGACGACGTCCTCCTGCTCTTTCTTTGTGGTTACCTTTAGCTTCAGACCCGTCCGGGTCCTCTTGTTCTTCCTCCTCACACCGCAGCTCTTCCTCAGTCAGGCGATGCACATGGAGGGCGTAGGGTCCTTTGGCACACTTGTGCCGGGTAAAGGTGACCTCGTCCCCGATGTAAAGGTCACGACCTCTGTGTCCCTCCGGTAGGTGGGACTCAACGTCTCTCCTGGTCACGAAGACGTCGCCTGGGGTGCGGTGGTCTCGGATGAAGCCCCACCCATGCTGCATGTTAAACTTGATCACAGTCCCGGTGGTGCGGGGACTATGCGCTGCACGGGGGTCTCTCCTGGCCCGGCTCTTCTGCTCCGCGCTCCTTATCTGGGCTAGTTGTTCCCGGACCCGCCTCTCTCTCCGCTCCCTCTCAAAGACCTCGAGCTGCTGGCGGCAGCACTCTGCACGCTCCGCTGCGGCTGCCCGGGTCTCCTGAGTGAACCCCATGAGATCTTCTCCGGTGGGGTCCCACTCAAACTGTGCCTCCACTAGCGGGGGCGAGGTCCTTTTTACGGGCTTTGGAGCCGGGATCAGGGGTTCATCTAGGAGTCTCTCTTTCCGGAGTCGGGGATGGTGAAACTCCGGTGGCCAAATAAAGGGCTGCCCATCCGGGCACGTATGTTGGGCAAACAGATCTTCTCCCAGATGCGGCACTCTTGGTTTTATGGGCGCGGTGGTGGTGGCGCCCGGGTTGCCCAGGCCCTGCGGCCAGGCCTGGGGCACCTGGAAAGTGAAGGGCACCGTAAGGACGGCGGCGCCCTGGGCTACTTGGCCCTGCGACCAGGCCGGTGGCTCCGCGGAGGTAGGGGGCGCTGTTGGTATTGCGGCGCCCGGGGGTACTAGGCCTTGCGACCAGGCTGGTGGTACTTCCTGCTTGGTCACGCTCGGGGTCGAGGCGTGTGACGTCACAGGGGTCGCGGCTCCCGTTTGAGGCCTAGTCTGTGGCGGTGACGTTGCGGTTACGGGCACGGCAGGGGGTACTTCGGGCTCTGCGACGGGGAGCTGGGGCAGGTACGCGGTTTCCCGGTTTGGGGTAGAGACGTCCCCTTTACCTGCCTCCTTTCGTTCGGCTCCCTTCTCGGCGCCGTCTCCGGCCTTCAGTCCTCCTGCGCCATCCTCAGAGGCGGTCTGTCTCCTCGTCTCGGGTGGCGTGCTCCGCTGACGGGTTCTTGTCTGCTGGGCCATCTCTCGGCTCCACTCCGCTAACGTCTCTCGCTGCACCCGGGCCATCCTCCGTGCGAGGCCCTCCAGCGCAGTCTGTGCACACTCCCGATCTCGGGGGAGCTGTGCCAAGACCTCCACTAAGCCTAGTGGGGTCGTTGCTTCTAGCAGGCTCCTGACCAACGGGTCGGTGCTGCTCTGCTCTCCTTCTGCTGTTCCCGGCAGGCTCCTGGCCAGCGGGCCGGTGCTGCTCTGCTCTTCTCCCATCTCCGGGTAAGCTTCTTCTGGACTCAGCTCTAGGCTTCTTGTCTCCGGGTGCGCTCTCTCCAGACTGCTCCAGGCGACACCCATCTTTGCTCTCTTCTTCTCAGTCCTCCCACTTCGAGGGCGGTCCCGGGGCCACTTGGTGATTGTCAGCTCCAGGGGCAGTTCTTTCACGCTGACAGACACCTCTAGCATCACAGTCTCTGTTTGTGGGGGCGGTTTCCACTTTTGGCGCCATTTTCGGTCCTGGCCCACGATGGGAGGTGGCCTCTTGCCACCCTCTGGCACGCCCATAATGGCGTCCGCTCCCCCAAGGCGGGAAATCTTCGGAAATGGCGGGAATCGTCTCCCAGTGGCGGGAAACTCTGCAGATGGCGGGAAAAAGCTGTTAATGGCGGACAACCGGCGGGAATCGATCTGTGATGGAGTCTGATGGCGGGGACCCTCCGGGACCGGCGGGAGACTTCTTTTTGAGGTAAACTTGTTCTTTTCTTCAGGCACGCAGTACCCGGTTGTTGTGGGCACGTAATCCTGCCGACTACGCCAAAGTTGACGCACCCCCTGGGCCATATTCTTTAGGGGAATACCCGGAGCCGGATCAGATGGGGGTTGTAGTCTCCGAGTGGCTGTGACCCGGTCCGTGCCCAGGGTGTCAAGCTCAGAGTATGTGGCAGTCCTACAGATGTTATAAAGTTCTTTATGTCGACTACGCCACCCGTTGGATTGCGGTCACTACGGCCGCCGCTGCAGCAGGGTCCGCTGAGGCTGATGGTGTTGGTGCAGCTTTAGATAGTATAACCCCCAACGGGAGGGGTATAGCCTCAGGGGGTCAGGTGCAGAGGATGGGGGTTGTGGTGGTGCAGCATAGATGGTAATTGAAGACAGAGTCGGGTTGTGCAGTTTAGGGTATTTACTTACTGCTGATGTTCCGGTCACTCCAGCTTCAAGTGACCACCCGAGCCGTGCTGCGTCCACCAGGTCCTGGATTCAGCCAACCCCCAAGCAAGTCCGGAGCGTGACCCTGAGCCCTCCTTCCTGTCCTGTCTTCTGGCCGTCCCCACCAGGGATCCACCTAGGTCCAGCTCCCTCGGGCCTTCTGTTGGGAAACCCTTGGCCTTGGGTTCCCTGACCCTACACGTGGTTTGCCTTCAGGGTGGATGTGGTGGGTGGCCGTGGCAGATCCTACCCACGGCCTCCGGTCTCTGGCTAGGGTGTGCTTTAGCCCCCACCAGTTTGGGATCCGGTACCCAGTTGCCAACTCTTCACCCGGTGATGGACTTTGGGTTCTCAGAGTCCTTTTCTTTCACCCTCTGGGTCTCTCTTTCTCCTCTCTCTCTCTGGGGCTAGGGCTGCTCTGCTCCTCTTCCTCTGACTTCTCTGCAAAGACTGGCTGACTGACTGACTGACCCTGATCTTAGATGGTGCCCACCTTAAATACTCCCTCTATGTGTGAGCTCAGGTGACCAGCACCCAATGAGCTCCTATCTTTACCCAGGCTGCTCCCCCTATCTGCCCCTACACTACTGGGATGTACCACCCCCCTCCCACTCCAGCCAGGAACAGACTCGGTCGTACCTGCACATTTCTAAGTGGGAGTACCGTTGGTCTGTTCCTCGGAAATGGGATGTGTGTAGTGCATGCAGCTTTCTGGGCTCAGTTTCACACTCCATCCTTACCCGGGAGTGGAATACCACACCTCTGGGTTGAGGTGCAATACCCCTGTAGCAGCCGAATCCTCAGGGTGCTACATTTACTCTTTACCCGATGGGAATACTGGATAGTCCCATGACGGTGGAACGCGGGGAGTTCAACTTCTTCCAGTCCCTCTGGATCTTCTCCTACGTCCGGTAGGTTTGGCATCCTGGACAGGGCGTCCGCGTTGGTATTGGAGCGTCCTGCCCGGTATTTGATTGTGAACTCGTAGTTGGACAGACGGGCCATCCATCTCTGCTCTAGGGCACCGAGTCTTGCCGTGTCCAGGTGTGTCAACGGGTTGTTATCCGTGTACATGATGAACCGGGAAGAAGCGAGGTAGTGCTTAAAGCGTTCGGTGACTGCCCACACCACTGCCAGGAACTCTAGCTTAAATGAGCCGTAATTCTCAGGGTTTCTCTCGGTGGGTCGCAGTTTTCGGCTGGCGTAAGCGATTACTCGTTGTTTCCCCTGCTGGATCTGGGACAGCACGGCTCCTAGCCCGATGTTACTTGCGTCGGTGTAGAGGATAAAGGGCTGGCTGTAATCAGGGTACGCCAGGATTTCATCCCCCGTGAGGGCCATCTTCAGCTGGCGGAAGGACTCTTCTTCTAACTTCTCCCATCTGAAGGGTGGCTTCTGGTTCTTGGCCTTCCGGGACTGGCCTATCAGGAGGTCCTGCATAGGAGCTGCCTTTTTGGTGAAACCGGGGATGAATCTGCGGTAATAGCCTACCAACCCGAGGAACTGCCGCACTTCTTTTACACTGGAGGGACTTGGCCATTCCTTAATTGCGGTGATCTTATCAGGGTCGGGAGCCACTCCGTCAGCGCTCACCACGTGTCCCAGGTACTGCACCTTTGGTTTCAGGAGGTGACACTTGGAGGGTTTCACCTTTAGGCCGTAGCTTGCCAGAGCTTCGAACACTTCCGCCAGGTGTTTCAGGTGGTCCTCATACGTCTTGGAATATACGATGACATCGTCCAGGTACAACAAGACCGTCTCGAAGTTTCTGTGGCCCAGACAGCACTCCATTAATCGTTGGAAGGTTCCTGGTGCGTTGCAGAGTCCGAACGGCATGCAGGTAAACTCGCTAAGTCCCATCGGGGTGGTGAATGCGGTCTTCTCCCGGTCCGCCTCTGCTACAGGAACCTGCCAGTACCCACTAGTGAGATCCAAGGTAGAGAAGAAGTTAGCAGATCTTAAAGCAGCCAAAGACTCCTCTATCCTTGGTAAGGGGTACGCATCCTTGTGTGTGATACGGTTGATTTTCCGGTAATCTACACACATCCTCATGGTGTTGTCTTTCTTTTTGACTAAGACTAGTGGAGCTGCCCAGGGGCTACAGCTATCCCTGATCACCCCAGCCTCCTTCATGTCTCTAAGCATCCCCTTGGCGTGTTGGTAGTCTGCAGGGGGTACGGGTCGATACCTCTCTTTTATGGGAGGATGGTCTCCCGTGGGGATGTGGTGTTCTACCCCCTTGACTCGCCCGAAGTCTAACGGGTGTTTACTAAACACTCTCTCGTACTCTTGAACCACCCGATAGACTCCCTGTTTCTGGTGTGAGGGAGTGGAGTCAGTACCCAAATGTAGTTGCTGACACCAGTCCTCCATCGTTTTCTTAGAGCCGTTACCTTCCTCCGGGGAAGATGGAGGCAAGGGTTCTACGGACTGTATGGAATCTTGATTGATGGTATACAATTTGGCTAGCGTGGCATACCGGGGCAGGTACACTTCCCTCTTCCCGATATTTATTATGCGAACGGGCACCCTCCCATGGCGTACATTGACCACCCCCCGTGCTGTCAAAATGGTGGGCCTACTGTCTGAGTAAACTGGTTCTACCATTGCCTGGTAATCTCTACCTCTCAGACCAATAGCTGCCCGGCACCAAATCATCATTTCACTTTTTGGGGGCATGGCAATAGGGAAAGGGTCACACATTCGCACGCTACCAATCTCACCACCGGAGAGTTCTAGCTGTTGCCATCGCATCAGTGCCCGGATCTCTTTCTGGAGCACTCGCTGCTGGCCGGAGCTGGCGTTCTTGGCAACCTGCTGTAAAAGGAAAATCACCTCTGCAAGACAATTTTCAATTACATTAGTTCCTAGAGTTATCTTTGGGTGACTCTCGTGTTTGTCAATGTCTACAATGATCAGTCCCTGTGCTGCCAATTCGACTCTACCGATTTTAATGGTCACCTCTTTAAATCCAATCTGTGGCACGGGCTGACCATTGCTGGCGATGATACTCAAGTCGTCGTCAGGGTAGCGGGTGATATCCGAGTCATTCCAGTACTGCTTGAAGAGCACGTACGGGATGGTGGTGACCTGTGACCCGGTGTCCAGCAGGGCACTCATAGGAATGCCATCCAGTACCACGGGTAAGACTGGACGTCCTCCCACATATTTGTCGCGCCAGTTCGATGGGCCTGGTGATCTTTTTCCTGGGGGTTGGCCCTCTACCCCAGGTTGTGCCAGTTTAAAGGACAGTACCTTGCCATATGTCCGGGTTGATTGCAGCGGCGGCAGATGGGTCGTCCGTCCTCGTTGTATCGGTCGCTGGGTCTTCCTCTGGCCGGTGGGGTCCTCCTTGGTCGACGCCACGGGATGTCCTCCGGTCCGGATGCCAGCTGGATCTTCCCTGGAGTGGAAACCTGTAAAGACTGCACAGTTCGGGTTAGCGCAGCAACGCTTTTAGCTAGCTCTTGGACCTGATGGTGCAGGTCTGGAGCCGGGTCATTGTTCAAAGCCTGCGCATCAGCTCCCACAGGCCCTGCCGACAAGGGCGCCGCCTCCTGGTGGTAAGTGGTAGTGGGGCGTCTGTGGGTCACAACGCCACCTGGTGCCGGTTCTCGAAGCACCCGGATGGCTCTGTCCTTGAACTGTGCAAATCCCAGATGAGGGTCCTGTAAGGCCATTGCCCGCAACTGGGTTCGGTGGGCATTGCAATATAAACCCTCTATAAATTGTTCAGTCAACAGCCTGTCCTCGTCTCCCACGCCGTCAGGGTCGGTCTGCTTAATGGCTCTCAGGGCCTCTTGTAGGTTTAGGGCATAGTCCCTTATACTCTCATGTGCCCGCTGTTTGCACCCGTAGAATCTAAGCTTAATCTCGGCTGAGGTGCGGGTATCAAAGGTGTCCCTCAGCCGGGTTAGTATCCCTGCGACAGTCCTCCCCCCAGGTGGCCAGGACTTTACCTCCCTTTGGGCTGCCCCGGTTAATTGGGCCACCAGGATGCTCACTTTTTGCTCCTCTGTGAGGGGGTACACCTGGAAGAGGCTATCCAGCTTTTCTCTAAAGTCATGCAGGGTATGTGACTCCCCCGAGTACTGGGGTAGCCAGGCTGCCCCCGGGATATAGGGCATGGTGAAAGGCATGACCGCCACAGCGGTGGCGCTGGCGGGGGTTGAAGCGGTGAAGCTCTCCTCCGTATCCGACATCCTTCTCCCCCCTAGTGGACCGTGGCCTACCTTGCGATGATCCTCTTCCGTAGGCCGCGGCTCCGCAGTGGATCGTCAGGGTTGAGGACCTTCCGTCGCGCTCCTGTGACGTCGGCGTCTGCTGGGCTCCTTCCAGGACCTTACACAATGTCCGGACGTGAGGCGGGGCTTCAGTTCTCGCGCGCTTTCGGAGTCCACGCCCCTCTTCTTCCCGCGCGGCGTCCTCAAGATGGCGTCCAATGGCGGGAAAACTCCACGTATGGCGGGAAGAAAGCTGAAGATGGCGCCGGATGGCGGGAAAACTCCACCGATGGCGGGAAGGAAGCGGGAGATGGCGCCGGATGGCGGGAATCTTCACCACAGGTAAGTTTGAACAGTCTTTTTCAGGCACGCAGTACCCGGTGGTTGCGGGCACGAGATCCTGCCGACTACGCCAAAAGTTGACGCGCCCCTGGGCCTGTGTCGCGCTGCGTTGCGCACGCGGGAGCTTACCCGGAGCCGGATCTCTTGAGGGTTGTAGTCTCGTGGCGGTGATCCGGTCCGTGCCCAGGGAGTCAGACTAAGTGGCGCTGTATCAGCGGTAGATGTTGGACGACTACGCCACCCGTTGAGTACAGCTAAGGAGCTGCTGCTGCAGGGCAGACCGCTGAGGCCGATGGTAGGATTGTGCAGCGTGATAGCATAACCCCCAACGGGAGGGGTATGGCCTCAGGGCAGCCGACGTGGACGATGGGGGTAGCAGGAACCACTCGGAGGCGGTACGGTGTAGTTCAGGGTCTTTACTGGTGACAAAGATAGACCCTCCCGGAGTACTGGCTAGCGATTGGGGCCTGGTCAGTCCTTGAGCAGATGGGATCTCCCCTGGCCAGGTGGAGTTGTAGGCCTCCCAAACTGACTGTACTCTTCTGGCTACCTTGCTAGAGGCGGGTATAAGTAGCCCACGTCCCTGAGTGTACCGTGTGGTGCTCACCCGTATGGCCGGTGACTCGGGGCCTTCTAGTAGCTTCCGCTCCACGACGGCGGTGCTGGTCCCACGCGTGTGACCGTGCCTTCGGGTTTCTGGGCCAGAGGACCTGCAATCCCCTGCCGGTCGGTTTCTGCTGCTGGATAGGAGTTAGTCCCCACAGCCTCGGACTTCGGGTCCGGTGAGAAATCTTCTCAGTCAGGGCGAGCTCTGCAGCTGCCAGCCCCTGACTCCTTGTTGCACTGCTCCTACAGAGCTCCTGTAGTTTCTTCCTATGCTGCTTCTCTTCTCTACCTCTTCTCTACTCACTAACCCTGCCTCAGCCCTAGGTTTATATAGGGGAAGTTCTTCCCCTCCCAGGACTGGACAGGAGGTGTGGCATGCATAGGATCCCTGACCAAGAGACCTCCCACCTGCTCTCAGACGTAATATCTCTATCACTGTGGCAACCAGACCCCTGGGGTGTCACACTTCCAGCTTGCGACTGATGTGGTCATTTCAGAGATGGCGGCTGAAGGGGAGGAGGAGGTGCAGGTGTTAGAATCTATGTTGTTTTAATATCAGCTATCTTGTTGTGGTTTGCTGGCTTCTAGTCTTTTCCTCTGGTGCTGGGTTTCTTGGTCACGTGATCTCTGCACTCTTTATTACCCAGCACCTGGCCACCATTCCCTGCTGGACATCGGTGTTGTAACGCTCATGCTCTGGCTAGGTAGCCTGGTTTAGTTCTTCTTGCTTTGGACTATTGTTATCCTGAGACTTCTTGTTCCACCAGTTTTGTTTCCTTTAATTTTCGTTTCTGCAACTAACTTTTCTGTTAGGAGTAGTGTTGAGCATTCCGATACTGTAATATCGGGTATCGACCGATATTCGCGGTATCGGAGTTCCGATACTGAGTTCCGATACTTTTAGAATATCGAATACCGGAATCGAAAGTTCCCATAATTCCTGCGCTCTGCAGTGTCTCTGAAGGATGACAAGCTGGATGGCAGCGCTCAGCTGCAATCCAGCCTGTCATCAGAATGCCATCCCAGCGTGAGAGAATTCTCCTGATTGTTTAAAAGCTGGCGGGCGGTAAAAAGCCGGCGGGTGGTAAAAAGCCGGCGGGCGGTAAAAAGCCCCATACAAAACAATCACACAGCCCCATACTGCTTCCCCGTAGCCTCCCATCCCGTTCCGCCGCTCCCCCCGCCACCTCCCATCCCGATCGTAAGTTAGGACCGGGCGGGGAGCGCAGCACCAAGGAGTGGGGAGCGACGGACCCGGGCGGGGAAGCCGGCAGTGAAAAGACTTCACCACGGGCTTTCCCATTCTGTGCTGCGCTCTCCCGCCGGTTATTTCAAATGAACAGCTGAGGTATCAGCTGATGCTGATCAGCTGTTCATTTGAAGTAGCCGTGGTGCCCTCAGAGGGTTCATGTGAGTTCATGCTTGACTGCATGAACTCACATGAACTTTCCCACGGCCGCACAGGTCAGCCACACCTCCCAGACCATCCCATCAATCCAGGAAGCCGAGAATCCCATACCATTCCCGTCTTCCTGGATCATGGCTGAGCACCTGGGGTGGTACAAGGGGATGGACCTGAATGTCCCAGTCATGATTGGTGTGTGTGCGGTATCTGTGGGTGTTTGTGGGTGTTTGCGGGTGTCTGTGGGTGTTTGCGGGTGTCTGCGCGGTGTCTGCGGGTGTTTGCAAAAAAAAAATATGGGGGCCTAAAAAAATAAAACGTGTATAGGGGCAAAAATAACATATGGGGCAGCTTAAATAGCAGGATCAGGCTGATGGGAACTACTGCTCCCATCGAGCTGATCCTGCTGGCACGAGTGGACGGGGGACAGACATAGGCCGATGGGAGTAGTAGTGTCACATCGGCCTATGTCTGCCTGCACGCAGACACCCGCAAACACCCGCAGACACCGCGCAGACACCCGCAAACACCCACAGACACCCGCAAACACCCACAAACACCCACAGATACCGCATACACACCAATCATGACTGGGACATTCAGGTCCATCCTCTTGTACCACCCCAGGTGCTCAGCCATGATCCAGAAAGACGGGAATGGTATGGGATTCTCGTCTTCCTGGATTGATGGGATGGTCTGGGAGGTGTGGCTGACCTGTGCGGCCGTGGGAAAGTTCATGTGAGTTCATGCAGTCAAGCATGAACTCACATGAACCCTCTGAGGGCACCGCGGCTACTTCAAATGAGCAGCTGATTAGCGTCAGCTGATACCTCAGCTGTTCATTTTAAATAACCGGCGGGAGAGCGCAGCACAGAACGGGAAAGCCCGTGGTGAAGTCTTTTCACTGCCGGCTTCCCCGCCCAGGTCCTTCGCTCCCCACTCCTTGATGCTGCGCTCCCCGCCCGGTCCTAACTTACGATCGGGATGGGAGGTGGCGGGGGGAGCGGCGGATCGGGATGGGAGGCTGCGGGCTGTGTGATTGTTTAAAAGCCGGCGGCTTTTTACCGCCCGCCGGCTTTTAAACAATCAGGAGAATTCTCTCACGCTGGGATTTCTTTCCGATATTAGTGTCCCATTGACTTGCATTGGTTTCTGGTATCGGAATCGGCGATATTTCGATATTTTTTGGGTATCGGTCCGATCCAATCCGATCCGATATTTCCCGATATCGGAAGGTATCGCTCAACACTAGTTAGGAGGTCTCCTGCTTTTGCTCCCAGTCCTTAGATCTTTTAGGGACCCCCTTCCCTTTCCTACAGGTCTTCGTTTGAGTTCAGTGCAGGAGTTTCGGTGAGGCTATTGATAAGGAATAAGGCATCCACCCCAGCGTAGGGTAAAGCTGAGTCTCAGTGCAGGGACAGCTTTTCCCTCCTATTCCTTAGTTCTAAGTTGCAGAACATAACAGCAGGAGCTGTAGAATGTGGGGGCAACCCTGATTGACCCAGGGCCCGCAATCCTTGGCGTTGGAAGATGTGTTCCGTCCCAAGGTCCGACTGGGTCCCGGCTTCCACTATATTAACCCAGTGTGCCATCAGCGAGATGTACCGTCCCTGCCCACAAGCACATGGACTTTCCCAGTAACTGCGTTGTTGAAGGCACATCTATTGTTGTGGGACATGTGCTCGTGTAATGCGTGGACGGCACACCGGGAGAAATAGTGGCGGCTGGGGACCGAGTACCGAGGGACGGCTGCCGCCATCAGGTTGCGGTAAGCTTCCGTCTCCATGAGCCAAAAAGGCAACATTTCAAGCGCAAGCATTCGCGAAATGTGTGAATTTAGTAGTGTGGCCTGTGGGGCGTTGGCTGTGTATTTGCACTTGCGCTCCAAGGCCTGGGGTAGGGACAACTGAACGCTGCGCTGGGACAAGGACGTGGACGTGCTTGCTGATGGTGCTCTAAAGAGCACCAAACATGCAGGTAGGGGACCCAAGTTCCCGCCCGAGCAACCCAGAAATACTCGCGGAGCGCTGAGCTCGTCGAGCACAGTGATGCTCGGGCAAGTACAGAGCAGTGGCGAGCACGTTCGCTCATCACTAGTTGTTACTGACATCTGGTGAGAATTTTATGTTAATAGCACCTTTTTAAAATATATTTATTTGTGACGTGTTCAATACTTATTTCAACCTCTGTTTATTGGGAATTGGTTGATATTTTGGCCAAAATACGCAAGCTTGCAATTCACGGCAAGAGTCCTCATACTTGCAAGTCTCTGCACTAAAATTAAAAGCAAAGCCAAAAAAAGAACAATTAAAATTGTGCCATAAATTCAAAAATTAACACAGCAAAAAGGGCAACAGTGTTTACCTGCCCATGTCATAGAAACTAATGTACTAAGAGGATGGAGAAAACCCCCTCTTATCACACTGTGAAGCTTTATTGAATTGTTGTTTTTGTTCATTCTGCGTCTGAGAAATCGGAATAAAAAGTGATAAAAAGGTCATGTACCTCAAAATGGCACCAAAAAAATCTTCAACTCGCAGTCAAGCAGCTGTTTACCAAAAAATAAAAAATTACAGCTCTCAGAATATGGCAATGAAAAAAATAATTTTATAAAAAAGCATTTTTAGTGTGTGATAATATCAAACCATAAAAAACTATATAAATCTGGTATCACTGTAATTGCACTAACCCGTAGAATAAACTTGACTTATCACTAATACCGCACAGTGAATATGAAAAAACTGTCCAGCACTTCCAAACAGACAAAGACAACTGTGAACAGGTGCAAGCTAAGAGAGCCACTTTATGTAACTAACAAATTAAAGCTGGACTCTGAAACGCCATAATATGTAAATATTGTATATATGAAATTGGAACTGTATTACTGCTGTAGAAAACATGTTAAATAAAGAAAGTACTTAGCGCACAAATTGGTAAATTCTTGTGAGCCCAACAGCCAGGAACAAGGCGTAGTGTCACACACAAAGGTGGCACACGTGGTTCATGAACCCAGTATGCCACGGGGTCGGGCTTAGTTAGGAGGGACGTAGCTAAGTGGCTACCTGGTGTTCACTGGAGCTCCTGATAGTGGAGTCAGGCTTGAGCTGCAGGTAGCTACCAGGTACCACTCCTAGGCAGTCCCTGATACTGCAGCAGCTGACACCAAGGGTCAGGTACACTGACACGACAGGACTCGGAGTCACTGGCAGGACAGGATTCGAACTCTGTTCAGACTACACAGGTTCTGGATCCTCAGGCAGAACGGATACTGACACGAAGTCACAGATAGGGCTGGATTCGAATACTGAAACAGACTCCGACAGTATGGACTCTGGAACGCTAACCAGGACTGACACAGGTGCAGGTTCTACTACTGACGGAACGGTTACAGGTTCGAGTACTGCTGGTGTGGCTTCAGAGTTCAAGTACCGCAGGTGTGGCTCGTAGGTTCAGGTACCGCCAGTGCGGCTTCTAGGTTCAGGGGCCGCTGGTGCTGCTTCAGGGTTCAGTGGCCGCCTGTGCAGCTTCTAGGTTCAGATACCGCCAGTCAGGGTTCAGGGGCCGCCGGTGCGACTTAAGGGTTCCGATACTGCAGGTGCAGTTTTAGGTTCAGGGCCTGGCAACATAAGGACCAGGGATTCAGGTTCAAGCCCTGGCCACACAAGGACCAGGGGTTCTGTCACGATACTGTTGTCTGATAACCTGAGACCAGGGGCTCCTACCCTGTCCCTAACACTAGGGATGCCCTAGCTATCCCTGCTCCCCAAGTTACCTTTGATGGTGAAGATGCTGGGGCCACGTACATTGCTGTTCTCCTAAATCAGCCCGCATCTGTCCCCTCCCCCACTCAGGGAAGTGGGGAGGAATTGTATATGTAAATACACAAACCAGACAAACAGGGAAAGCACGTACAGGGATAAATGAAAATACCAAACATACAAAATATGCACTCACAGAGAGAAAACACTGAACGGATTAGGAAGGTAAATAAAAATACAAGAGGAGGGGACTATGCACACAGCCGAAACACCAACCAACAGTCACAGAACAACTCTCCTTAAATGCCTCTACCGAACATCGAATCCTCCACTCCTCACCAGGCAGTACAAGACTTAACACTGGCAATCCAGATTGCCAGAGCAGAGACTGTACAGGAAAGGGGAGTGGCTGATACTGCACAGCTGAGAACTTCCAAGAAGGAAGCTACAGAGACTCAAAGCTGAGCAGTTTAACTCCTGCACTGCTGAAAGAAACAAGCACTATTTAATAAGAAATCTATTTAATGCAGGAGTATGTGAACTCAGATGCTGAGGTCTTCTGTCTCCGTCGTGGTAAACCTGTGACAGGTCCAGATTTAGGCCCTGGCCACCCAATGACCAGGGGTACAGGATCAGGCTCTGGCCACACACGGACCAGGGGACCTGGCAATTTACAGTTGCACACACTCACAGTAGGGAACTGCAGGGGTTACTCAGGCACCTCTCTACTGGGGAGGGTGCCTTTTATACAAGATGCCTCCAAGATATTGGCTGAGGGTATTTTTAAATTATGTGCTCTACCTCTTTAAGAACAGGGGAGTGCACGTGTGCACTAGGCGTGCCACTGGGAAGCCTGTAGCATGTGCAGGAGCAGGAGATGTGGAGGTCACCGTGCCCGGGGCGGTGAGTATGTCGGCATCCCTGCATGGAGGGAGAAGGGGAACCATGCAGGGGCACAGGCATTGGTGTTAAGTACACCCCCTTCATGGCCCCAGTTCTTCAAGTCTGTGAGGGAATGGAGGGACTAGAATACCCAGAGAGGTTGTCAAAATTAGGCCTATTTACATTGGAAAAGAGAAGGCTTAGGGGAGACCTCATAAACATGTATAAATACATCAGGGGGCAGTACAGAGATCTCTCCCATGACCTGTTTATACCAAGGATGGTGACAAAGACGAGGGGGCACACTATGCGTCTGGAGGAAAGGAGGTTCCTGCACCAGCATAGAAGGGGATTCTTTACGGTCAGAGCCGTGAGACTCTGGAACTCTCTGGGAGAGGAAGTGGTGATGTCCAACTCACTTAAAGAGTTCAAGAGAGGCCTGGACGCCTTTCTTGAGAACAATAAAATTACATCTTATGCTTAGTTAATTAATCCAGGGATTTAATCTTACTGCCAGATTGGTGTCGGGAAGTGAATTTTTCCTCAATGATGTAAATTGGCCTATACCTCATGGTTTTTTGTTGCCTTCCCCTGGATCAACGCTGCGGAATAGCTGCAGTGCACAAGAAATAGGCTGAACTGGATGGACGCTTGTCTTTTTTCGGCCTTATAAACTATGTAACTATATGTAACTATGTAAGGACAGACTCTTCTTCATGGACTCCCACCACTTCTTTTTAGGGACACGATGTCTCCAGTACAATAGAAGAAAGGTTTTCCTCTTTCACCTTCTTCATGATTAAGATGCTCCTCACAATCAAGACATCCTCTGAGCAGACCAAATCAGGCATAGTACCAGGAATCTTGAGTTGTGAAGCCTCTCTCTGCCTGGCGAGACCAGATACTACCTTGGAAGATTCAAAGACAAATTGGAGTTCCTCCTCCTGGTTGGTGGAAAGTAGAGACTTGGAGGATGCCTCCGCCTTGACGATCTCATCATCCGGCCACCTGAAAACGGAAGATATCTTCTCTGGGTCCATCTTCAAACTGGTGTCCAAGAAGATATGTCGTTGAGGCAGGGAGGTTCCTGGGAACAGGTTATTGGAACAATCATCTACTCTACTGTGTAGAGATATAAACTCCGCTTCCCATCTTTCGGAGATGTCAGCACCCAACGATTTGGCAACTAGCAGCCCTGGTGGAGAAGATGGTGACACTGGCGGCTGAACTGGACTTGCAGCGACCAGACAGCTCTCGTGACTCGACTGTCCCCAATGAAGAATTTCACTGTACCTCCAGACTAGAGTGGGCATTTCAGTTCTCAGCCAAGGAAGACCTAAAAGAAGTGGATGAAATAAACCAGACAGCACATGGAAGGTGATCTTCTCTGTATGCAATGTTCCTATCTGGAGCTCTATTTGCTCAGAAATGACTTGACTGTTTTTGGGTAGGGCTTTTCCCTTGCCAGATAATACCCTCACCAGACTCAGAACCTCTCTACTGGGGAAGGCGCCTTTTATACAAGATGCCTCATCTTTTGGCTGGAGGCGTTTTCAAACTACGCACACTACCCCTTTAAGAACAGGGAAGCGCCAGTGGGAAGCCTGTGCGGCATGCACAGGAAGCAGGGAAGCCGGAGATGTGGAGGTCAACGTGCGATCATGGCGGTGAGTATGTCAGCATCCCTATTTGAGAGGTATGTTTTTTAACCCCTTTACCCTCGAAGGCTGTTTGTACGTTAATGACCAGGCCAATTTTTACAATTCTGACCATAATCACTTTATGAGGTAATAACTCTAGAATGCTTCAACAGATCCCACTGATTTGGAGATATTTTTTTTTTCATGATATATTGTACTTCATGATAGTGGTAAAATTTATTTGATATGACTGGCGTTTATTTGTGAAAAAAATTTAAGTTTAGCTAAAAAAATGTAAAATGTCGCAATTTTCAAAATTTGAATTTTCATGCCCTTAAATCAGAGAGATATGTCACACAAAATAGTTAATAAATAAATAACATTTCTCACATGTCTACTTTATGTCAGCACAATTTTGGAACCAAATTATTGTTTTAGGAAGTTAAGAGGGTTAAAAGTTGACCAGCGATTTCTCATTTTTCCAACAAAATTTCCAAAACAATTTTTTTAGGGTCCACATCACATTTGAAGTGACTTTGAGGGGCCTTTATAGCAGAAAATACCCAAACGTGACACAATTCTAAAAACTGCACTCCTCAAGATGCTCAAAATCACATTCAAGAAGTGTATTAACCCTTCAGGTGCTTCACAGGAATTTTTGGATTGTGGAAGAAAAAAAATGAACATTTAACTGTTTTTCACAAAAATTATACTTTAGACCAAAATTCTTTTATTTTTTCAAGGGTAACAGGAAAAAATTGACCCCAAAATGTGTTGTGCAATTTCTCCTGAGCACGCCGACACCCCATTTGTGGGGGAAAATCACTGTCTGGGCACACGTCACGGCTCGGAAGGGAAGGAGTGCCATTTGACTTTTTAACTGTAAAATTTGCTTGAATAATAAGCGGACACCATGTCACGTTTGGGGAACCACTGATGTGCCTAATCAGTAGAAACCTTAAGGAACTTATCTAGATGTGCGGGGAGCACTTTGAATCCCCAAGTGTTTCACAAAAGTTTATAGCGTAGAACCATAAAAATAAAAAAATCACTTTTTTTCCACAAAAATGATCTTTTAGCCCCAATTTTTTATTTTCACAAGGGTAACAGGAGAAATTGTATCACAAAAGTTGTTGTGCAATTTCTCCTGAGTATGAGGATACACCATATGTGAGGTAAAACCATTGTTTGGGTGCACGTTAGGGCTCGGAAGGGAAGGAGTGATGTTTCGGAATGCAGACTTTGATGGAATGGTCTGCGGGCGTCATGTCGCGTTTGCAGTGCCCCTGATGTGCCTAAACAGTGGAAATGCCCAACAAGTGCCCCCGTTTTGTAAACTAGACCCCCCAATGAATTTATCTAGATGTGTGGTTAGCACCTTGAACCCCCAGGTGCTTCACAGAAAATTATAACGTTGACTTGTGAAAATAAAACAAATCACATTTTTTCCAGAAAAATGTTATTTTAGCCACAAAAAAAATATTTTCACAAGGGTAACAGGAGAAAATGGACCCCAAAATTAGTTGTGCAATTTCTCCTAAGCACGCAGATACCACATACAGTACAGACCAAAAGTTTGGACACACCTTCTCATTTAAAGATTTTTCTGTATTTTCATGACTTTGAAAATTGTACATTCACACTGAAGGCATCAAAACTATGAATTAACACATGTGGAATTATATACTTAACAAAAAAGTGTGAAACAACTGAAAATATGTCTTATATTCTAGGTTCTTCAAAGTAGCCACCTTTTGCTTTGATGACTGCTTTGCACACTCTTGGCATTCTCTTGATGAGCTTCAAGAGGTAGTCACCGGAAATGGTCTTCCAACAATCTTGAAGGCGTTCCCAGAGATGCTTAGCACTTGTTAGCCCTTTTACCTTCACTCTACGGTCCAGCTCACCTCAAACCATCTCGATTGGGTTCAGGTCTAGTGACTGTGGAGGCCAGGTCATCTGGCGTAGCACCCCATCACTCTCCTTCTTGGTCAAATAGCCCTTACACAGCCTGGAGGTGTGTTTGGGGTCATTGTCCTGTTGAAAAATAAATGATGGTCCAACTAAACGCAAACCGGATGGAATAGCATGCCGCTGCAAGATGCTGTGGTAGCCATGCTGGTTCAGTATGCCTTCAATTTTGAATAAATCCCCAACAGTGTCACCAGCAAAGCACCCCCACACCATCACACCTCCTCCTCCATGCTTCACGGTGGGAACCAGGCAGGTAGAGTCCATCCGTTCACCTTTTCTGCGTCACACAAAGACACGGTGGTTGGAACCAAAGATCTCAAATTTGGACTCATGAGACCAAAGCACAGATTTACACTGGTCTAATGTCCATTTGTGGCACCCCAGGGGTCTGGTTTCCACAGTAACAGCTATGTTATGTCTGAGAGCAGGTGGGAGGTCTCTTGGTCAGGGATCCTATGCATGCCACACCTCCTGCCCAGTCCTGGGAGGGGAAGGACTTCCCCTATATAAACCTAGGGCTGAGGCAGGGTTAGTGTGTAGAGAAGAAGTAGAGACAGAGAAGAGAAGCAGATATAGGAAAAGAACATCAGGAGCTCTGTGGGAGCAGTGCTATAAGGAGTCAGGGGCTGGCAGCTGCAGAGCTCGCCCTGACTGAGAAGCTATCACCGGACCCGGAGTCCGAGGCTGTGGGGACTAATCTTTACCCAGCAGCAGAAACCGCCCGGCAGGGGATTTCAGGTCCTCTGGCCAAGAAACCCGAAGGCACGGTCACATGCGTGGGACCAGCACCGCCGTCGTGGAGCGGACGCCACTAGAAGGCCCCGAGTCACCGGCCATACGGGTGAGCACCACACGGTACACTCAGGGACGTGGGCTACTTATACCCGCCTCTAGCAAGGTAGCCAGAAGAGTACAGTCAGTTTGGGAGGCCTACAACTCCGCCTGGCCAGGGGAGATCCCATCTGCTCAAGGACTGACCAGGCCCCGATCGCTAGCCAGTACTCCGGGAGGGTCTATCTTTATCACCAGTAAAGACCCTGAACTACACCGCATCGTCTCTGAGTGATTCCTGCTACCCCCATCATCCACGTCGGCTGCCCTGAGGCCATACCCCTCCCGTTGGGGGTGATACTACCACGCTGCACAATCCTACCACCGGCCTCAGCGGTCTGCCCTGCAGCGGCAGCTCCTTCGCTGCATTCAACGGGTGGCGTAGTCGTCCAACATCTACCGCTAATACAACGCCACTTAGTCTGACTCCCTGGGCACGGACCGGGTCACCGCCACGAGACTACTACCCCCATCTGATCCGGATCCGGGTAAGCTCCTGCATGCGCAACGCTGTGCGACACAGGCCCAGGGGTGCGTCACATTCCTTGTGTTCTTTTGCCCAAACAAGTCTCTTCTGCTTGTTGCCTGTCCTTAGCAGTGGTTTCCTAGCAGCTATTTTACCATGATGGCCTGCTGCACAAAGTCTCCTCTTAACAGTTGTTGTAGAGATGTGTCTGCTGCCAGAACTCTGTGTGGCATTGACCTGGTCTCTAATCTGAGCTGCTGTTAACCTGCGATTTCTGAGGCTGGTGACTCGGATAAACTTATCCTCAGAAGCAGAGGTGACTCTTGGTCTTCCTTTCCTAAGGCGGTCCTCATGTGAGCCAGTTTCTTTGTAGCGCTTGATGGTTTTTTCAACTGCACTTGGGGACACATTCAAAGTTTGCCCAATTTTTCGGACTGACTGACCTTCATTTCTTAAAGTAATGATGGCCACTCATTTTTCTTTACTTAGCTGCTTTTTTCTTGACATAATACAAATTCTAACAGTCTATTCAGTAGGACTATCAGCTGTGTATCCACCTGACTTCTGCATAACATAACTGATGGTCCCAACACCATTTATAAGGCAAGAAATTCCACAGGGCACACCTGTGAAGTGAAAACCATTTCTGGTGACTACCTCTAGAAGCTCATCAAGAGCATGCCAAGAGTGTGCAAAGCAGTCATTAAAGCAAAAGGTGGCTACTTTGAAGAACCTAGAATATAAGACATATTTTCAGTTGTTTCACACTTTTTTGTTAAGTATATAATTCCACATGTGTAAATTCATAGTTTTGATGCCTTCAGTGTGAATGTACAATTTTCATAGTCATGAAAATACAGAAAAATCTTTAAATGAGAAGGTGTGTCCAAACTTTTGGTCTGTACTGTATGTGGTTGAAAACTTCTTTTGAGTCACAATGCAAAGCTCAGAAGGGAAGAAGCGCCATATTGGATTTCATATTTTGCTGGGCTGGTTTGTAGATGCCATGTCACATTGGCAGAGCCCCTAAGGTGCCAGAACAGCAGAATCCCCCTATAAGAGACCCAATTTTACAAACTACACCTCTCAATGAATTCATTCAGGCGTGCAGTGAGCATGTTAACACCGCATGTGCCTCACAGAATTTTAAACCATTGGGTGGTGAAGAAAGAATAATTACATTTTTACCACCAAAGTTTTGTTTTAGCCCCAGATTTTAAATTTTCACGCTGGAAGTACCCCATATGTGGCTGTGCAGTACTGCTTAGCCACACGGCGAGACTCGGGAGGGATGGAGTGCTGTTTGCCTCATGGAGCGCAGATTTTCCTAGAATAGTATGCAGACTCCATATACACAGCTCATAAGTGTTAGAAGCAGAATCCCCCCTCAAGTGACCCCATTTTGGAAATTATACCCCTTTGGGAATTTATCTACAGGTGTGGTGAGGATTTTAACAACATGGGTGTTTTCCAGAAACAAGCAGCAGTGGATGCTGCTGAGTGAAAATTGCAAAATGCCATTGTAGTGACCAGTATGTTATGCCCAGCTCGTGCTTCTGGAGACATGCACCTGTAAATTAGGTGGGCTCTCATCGCTACAGAAATTGCAAACATGTGGACGCTAACTGTGGTTTAGGCACACTGTGGAGCTCAAAAGGGAGGTGGGCATTTGTATTTGGGAGCACAGAATTTGCTGAATTTCTTTTAGGGGCAAGGGCCATTTCTCTTTTCCAGAGCCTTTGTGCTACTAGAAACCTGTAAGCCCCCTATATTTATGTTAAAAGATGATGAACCTGAGTGAAGACTTGCTTTTTTTGTGGATTGAGTCAAAGCTTTTATTGTGATCCAAAATGTTATGTAAAATATTCTCATTTATCCTGTGCTCTGCGCTGAGCACTGATATCGGGGTTTCCATTTAAATCTCCGAGTGAGGTAATTCAGATGAAACCCCCAAGGGATCCATTCACTATAATGAGGCAACAGAGATTGGCCTCTTTCACACATCGGTGTGTCTGGCATGTGTGGTGACAGTTTCCACACATACTGGAGACACATACACACGCAGAGCCATTCAAATGAATGGGTCTGTGCACATGTCAGTGTGTATCCACGGACTGTGGGCAAAACACATTGATATGTCCATTTATTTCACGCTGCATGGACTGGAAAATGTCCCACACTGATGACACATGGATGACATCCGTGTGTCATCGGTGTGACACGTACTGGCACCTGGAAATCAGCGTACAGTTAGCGCTGTTCTCAAGCGCCGGGTGCTGAATGCTACCCTCATCATTGTCCCCTGCTTGAGCTGCAATCAGCACGAGCATGGGACAACGATGAGAGTAGTATTCTGCTCCCGCTTTGTCCTGGTGTAAAAATAAGAATAAAATAAAAAAAATCCTTAGATGCCCCCCGCTGTAATTCACCTGACCGCTCACGCAGAGGAGCCGGGCAGAATTACTTGCTCCAGCTAGCGTCCCCTGCTCTGGGATGAGCTCAGTGAGCAGTGAGTGACAGGACACCGTTTGCTGAGCGCAGCTCCATGGTCCGCTCCCTGGAGCGAGTCATTCTCCCCTGTGCCCCGGGTTTTATGAACCAGGTACGTATTATTATGTTTCACTGATCGCCGCCGGGTGTCAGCTTATTCTGACAGCTGATACCCGGCACTCATTGCCAGGAGCAGTGCCCGCATTGCTCCCGACGCGTTAACCCCCTAAATGCTGCAATCCCTACGATCGCAGCATTTAGCGAGAAAGCAAAGAGACAACAGCCCATATGCTCTTGTATCGGTGACCTTCGCGGGGTCCCGATTGTTGCCATGGTGATCTGATGTCACCATGAAGACATCTGGGTCACCAGGCACTAGCAAGGTAGTTTGATCATGCGCAGGTCTGCCATCAGGGCATTACTGCCCTTACTGCTGTATGGGGCCCAGTGAGCAGAGGGGCCCAGTCAGGGCCCCCCCTTGTGCTTCTGCTCACCGGGCCCCAGGATGTAACTAGGTGCTATACGCTAGAGTCACCACTTTCGGCGGTGCACATCTCGGCGCTGTGACCTTTCCCGGAGCTCCGCGGCCGTCAAGGTACCTGAACGAGCTCCCTCTGCCTTTTCCGGACTTGTGGTCAGGTGACGGCGCATACGCGATGACGTCATCGCATACACTACGTCATGTATGCGCGCCACTGGCCTTTGCAAGGACAGCACAAGCAGAGCTGCGCCTGCAGGGGATTGCAAGTGAGGTAAGTATGAAAACCTTTTTTTTTTTTTTTTACAAAATGAATTGAATGGGTGAGGAGGGGAAACTACAAATGATGAAGTGAGAGGGGAAGAGGGACAGGGGACTGCAAATGATGGAGTGGGGGGGGGGACTTCAAATGATGGAGGGGGAGGGGGACAGGGGACTGCAAATGATGGAGAGGGAGGGAGAGGGGGACAGGGGATGGCAAATGATAGAGTGAGAGGGGGAAGGGGACAGGGGACTGCAAATGATGGATGGGGAGGGGGACAGGGGACTGCAAATGATGGAGGGGAAGGGGGGACAGGGGACTGCAAATGTTGGAGAGGGAGGGGGACAGGGGATTGCAAATGATGGAGTGAGAGAGGGACAGGGGACTGCAAATGATGGAGTGAGAGGGGAACAGGGGACTGCAAATGATGGAGTGAGGAGAGGAAGGGGCTGCAAATGATGAAGTGGGGGAGAGGGGGACTGCAAATGAACTGAGAGGGGGAGGGGTACAGGGAACTGCAAATGATGGAGTGAGGGAGGGACAGGGGACTGCAAATGATGGAGTGAGGGGAGGGGGGACTGCAAATGATTACATGAGAGGGGAGTGGCACGGTGGACTGCAAATGATGGTGAGAGGGGCGGGGGACTGCAAATGATGAAGTGAGTTTGGGGGATGGGGAACAGCAATTGAATTGAAGGTGGGGGGTGGGGAACAGCAAATGATGGCTTGGGAGGCTGGGGGAGAGCAGATAATGATGAATTTTGAGGGTAGGGGATTAAATTATGATGTATTGAGACTGGGGGATGGGGGACAGGAAATGTTGATGAATTGAGGGCGAGGGAGGGCAAATGATGATAAATCGGGGGTGAGGCAGCAAATAATGATAAATTGAGGGTGGAGGAGAGTAAATGATGTATTGAATGTGGGGGAGAGCAGTTGATAATAAATAGAGGGTGGGGGTGTAAGAGAAGACATGACATGACAATGAATTGGGGCAGAGGTGGGGCATGTAAATCAAATGAATCAGGGGAGCGGGAGGTACAGAGTGGGGGTCTTTGAGGATTCTGTGACTGGTAATGAATTGGGGGAAAGTACAGGTGCTAATTAATTTATATATTAGGTGGGGAAAGTGGCTATTTATAGTTAGTGGGTGCGCAGTGGTGGATTGCATAATAACTAATTATACATTAATGGTGGGTGCACGTCTGTATTCAGCTGTGTAGTGTAGAAGTTGGGGAATGTGCTACGGAAGTGGTGCTACAGATAACTGTGTTATTTTATGCAGAGACGAGTCCTGGCTGGAAGAAGTGGTGGCAGTCTGCACTGGATGAAAAACGAAAATGAAATTCTTCAAATTAGAGACATCACTGGTGAGTCAGTGTGTTATTTGTACACTGACACTATACACTATATACTATGTACAAAGCTGCTATGTATAATATCACTAGTGTTCACTGCATTACCTGTACACTGACACTATATACAGAGCTCCTGTGTATAATGGCATTATTGTGTTTTTTTTTTTATTAATTATCAGTATTGTAATATTTGGTCACTATGTGGGGGTAATATGTGGTCTGGTCACGGTATGGAGGTATTTGTTCCTCATATGTGGTATTATTCGGCCACTATGTGGTGGTAATATGTGGTCCGGCCATGGTGTGACGGTATTTGTCCCTTGTATGTGATATTATTGGTCATTTAAAAAAAAATGTATGTGACACATTCCCTTAAAGAAAAAAAAATATACCTAAAAAGATTATTGGATATTTTAAGAAATGTTTAATAGGTTAGAGTAGAGTGGGGCTCTGCCAAAGAGTCTACCTTGTCGTGGTGGCAGCTTAAAAAATCTTTTGCCAAAACAAAAGCTGCTGGCTATGTATGTGATAGGGTGTTCAATGGGAACTGTTAATGTGTGGTTGGTGAGGACATGGTGCGGAAGTGGAGTTTTTCCAAGTGTGGGCGGTGGGACTGTGAAAAGTTTGAGTTGTGGAGGCAGAGCCTGGGCGGAATCTCAAGGGGGCCCAAAAATATTGCCAGTATGGGGCCCTGAAATTCCTGGTGGCAGCTCTGATCATGCGCACTGCATGATCAAACTATCTTGCATCTGCAGGGCTGACAGGTTATAAGGTGTAGCAGTGATCCTGCACTACGATACCTTATAACTGCAATCAGACTGCAGAAAGTGAAAGTCCCTTAGTGGGCAAATTGAAAAAGTAAAAAAAAAGTAAAAATATTTTTTAAAAACTAAAATAATAATGAACAAATATATCTATATATTGTACCCATAAATACATATTATTATGAAAAAAAAAAAACAATAAAAGTACACATATTTGACACCGCTGCATCCGGAACGACTCGACCTATAAAAATGTCCTACTAGTTAACCCCTTTAGTGAACATGGTAAAAAAACAACGAAGCACAAAATGGTGCTTTATCATCATACCACCGAACAAAAAGTGAAATAAAACGCGATCAAAAAGATGAATGTATAAAAATGGTACCGCTGAAAATGTCATCTTGTCCCACAAAAAACAAGCCGCCATACAGCTCCATCAGTCGAAAAATAAAAAAGTTATAGCTCTTAGAATAAAGCAATGCAAAGAAAACTAATTTTTCTATAAATGTGGTTTCGCTGTAAATGTACTGACCAGAAGAATAATGCTGTCTTTTCAATTTTACCACATGCAGAACGAAAAAAAAAACAAAAAAAACCTGAATTGTTGATTTTCGTTCTGTCTCACAAAAATCAAAATAGAAAGCAATCAAAATATGTCACGTGCCCAAAAATGGTACCAGTAAAAACATCAACTGGTCCTGCAAAAAACAAGCCCTTTCATGACTCTGTCAGCCGAAATATGGAAAAATTATAGCTTTCAAAATATGCCGATGCAAAAACTAGTCTTTGCAAAAAAAAATTTTTTTAGTGTGTGACAGCTGGTTAACATAAAAACCCGATATAAATCTAGTATCGCTGCAATCACACTGACCCGAAGAATAAAGTCGTCTAATCACTAATACTGCATGAGGAACGGCGTAAAAAATAAATGAAACCAATTTTTCACCTGCTGCTGATTTCTTCATTCTGCCTCCCAAAGGCAGCCATTGCAGTATGGCTCGGCTCACATTTACCCCGCACTCTGCGCTGAGCGCTTACACCGGGATTCCCTGTAATGAGGCAGATGGAGGCACCATGGAGCTGTCTGGCCTGTGATCCCACAGGCACAGGGACATATTATTATGGCTCACGTCAGAAAGGGGTTAAAATGGTATCACTTTGGGGAGTTTCCAAAATATAGGCCCCTCGAAGACCATTTAAATCTGAATAGGTCCCTAAAGAAACAAATTTTGTAAATTTCTTGAAAAATTAGAAATTTTAAGAATGGTTTAAGAATCTAAAAATGTAAAGTTTGTAAATTGCTAATTTTTCAAAATTTTCACCAAAATTCCGATATTTTACCCATTAAACACAAAACGTATCGACCTAAATTTACTAATAACATGAAGTACAATGTGTCACAAAAATACAATCTCAGAAAAACTGGAATATGTTGAAGCATTCCGGAGTTATTACCACATAGAGTGACAGGGGTCAGATTTCAAAAATTGGGTTTGGTCATTAATGTCAAAATTGGCTCTGTCAGTAATGGGTTAATGTAGATTCTTACATGTAAAAGAAAAAAAATTGCTGAGAATAAAAAAATACATTTAATATAAAAACTTGATTTAAACATTAGGCCACTTTTTGATTTTCTGATGATAGCTTCCCTTTAACCCCTTAAGAACTGGCAATTTTTCATTTTTGCACTTTTGTATTTTGTTCGCCTTCTTCATTTTACCATGCTATGTAATGTTGTGCGTTAAAGTGGCAAGTGTGTTAAAATTACAAAAAAACAAAAAACAAAATCCAACTCAATTTGCAATTGTTTTTTGGGTTTTGTTTTTATATGAGTTCATTGTTCAGTAAAATTGACCTGGCAGTATAATTTTCAACGTCAGTACAATTATGGTGATACCGAACTTCTATAGGGTTTGTATTATATATTGCAATACTTTAGAATTACTGTTTATAGCAAAAATCATTGTCTCCTAGGAATGCTGGTTTTCATAGGAGCATGGTCATGACAGGGATGGGGGTCTTTAGCAGAACTCGGGCTGTCATGGCAACCAATTGGCACCCCATAGCACCCTTATTCAGCACTCTATAAATGTTGCTAACACAGATTGCTGTATTTAACAGGTTAACAGCAGCTGGCAGAGCTTGGCTTCACATGTGGATATTAGGCCTCATTCAGACATCAGTATTATTCACAAAAAAACAAAGACAGAAACATATTAAGCAAATACCCTGCAAAAAATAAATAAACAGCAATAGTGCATGAAAATAATATAGGGTACTTGGTTAATATAATGTTGATCAAAATAATGCAAAAGCCATTCCACCACGTCACAGTGACCCTATTTGGTACAGTCCTAACTGTAATATTTAAAACCTTACCGTTTATCAAGTGACATGCATGTGGATAAGGGCTAAGAGACTGAACCCAGCTAGTAGACACACAGCTATGGGGAACAAAAGGATTAGACTTTCCAGCTCAACGAAAAGGCAGGCCACACCTTTATATGCACTTGTGCACACTTAGCTGAAAAAAAAAACTAAAGAATTGAACTGGGATATAAATTGGTGTGCATGCAGCATGTAAGAGCATGTTCACTCTTGGCCACTTAACAGAAAAAAACAAAGACAGAAACATATTGCGCAAATACCCTGCAATAAATAAATAAACAGCAATAGTGCATGAAAATAATATAGGGAACTTAGTTAACATCATTTTGATCAAAATAATGCAATAGCCATCCCATCACATCACGGTGACCCTATGTGTGAACATGCTCTTACATGCTGCATGCACACCAAATTATATCCCAGTTCATCTCTTTAGGTTTTATTTTTATCAGTATTATACACGTGCACAAAAAAAGGCACAGGTGTTATCAGTATTTTGGATCTGTCTGTCATTGGTGTTTGGTCAGTGTGTCATCAGTATTTTTCACATATGGAAAATAATTAAATGACAAAGCTTCTCCTATACTTTGTAATGTTAAATACAGTCAGCAAACTGATGCCATCCGTGTGTTGTACATGTTTTTCACGGACCCATTGACTTGTATTGGAACTTAATGAACTATAGACTATAATGGGTACCAGTTGTATCCGTGAAAAAAACGAACACACGGATGTCTGGATTGATGGCTGAATAATACAGCCATAATCTGAAGGGAATGGTGTTGAATTGTCTCTTGACTCCACTCAATACACCCACTCTCACTCATTGTGAAAGGGGTTAAATAACACAAATGAATGCAGAGAACCCCTCCGCCTCTTCTACATACACACACCCCAGCCCTGCAAAGATGCCAATTTTGCTACTTGTTCTGGCAGAGGGAATAGGGATTACAAAGAAAAATCTGTTACACTCTGGCACCGCCCCATGCTACTTGCCGCCCTAGGAAATAGGCCTCCAGTGCCTAGTGGAAAATACAGCCCTCTTTGCTCGGCTATAATGAGCCTCAATCCCCTGATGAGTCAGGTTATGTGCCACCCAAGATGTGGGAAAGACTAAGTGCAACACAAAGGGAAGAGGGGAAGGGAGCCCAGACTCTAGGGAAAGGGGGAAGTGGAGACCTCCTAGGCTGATCTGATATCACCCTGTCTCCCCTACTGTCCCTATATTGCTTCATCACCAATCGCCGCACAGGAAACTACCCCTGTATTTCCCTACCACTTGGCCCTGGATAGGGAAGGGGGATGACCACTAGTCGATCCCCACTAACAACTAAAGACAACAAGGTAGACAGGCACGGGGGAAAGATAACTTAGCTTGAGCCGACTACAGAGAGACAACACACGTTCTCTTAGCACCAGAGAGGAAGTAAACAGACTGCACTCGCTCCAAGCCTTCACAAGGAAACATGTGAATATCACCGACACCTCACTGCAGAAAAGTGAAACTATGTAAACACCCAGGCAAGGTTGTCAATTAGTGCAGGAGGGAGGTAACAGCTGGGTCCTAGAACAGTTAAGAAGGTGTCTGTAATGCCAAATGAAGAGATCTTCTGCAACCAACTGCAGGGCGACTGTCTGTCACATCTGACACACCCGTGACATTAGGTGAAACATGTTGAGGAGGCTGTGAGCTATTACTTATAACATCAAGTTTGGTTGGATCATATACTTTCCTTATTACTTGTGATACGGATTGCAGCCATAAGGGCTCTTGCACATGACCGAATTTTGAGTCCGAGTTTTATCCATTAAAAAATCAGATCGCACTCAGACCAATGTTATTTAATGGGGCAGTGCAGATGAGTGATATTTTTCACTGACCAAATCTGCGAGTGAAAAAAAAATTGCAGCATGCAGTAGTTTCTTCAGTAAATCAGATGAGACTTGGCAATTCAAGTCTATGAGAGCACAAAAAAAATCGGATGCTATACAGAGCCACAGTATAGCATCCAGTTTTTATACAGTTCATAGTAATATAGAAAACCATAAATGGTCCTGTACATGATTAATAGCTGGTGAGTAAAAAAACGGATTGTATGTGGATTGCACACGGATGATAAGTGAGAAAAAACTTGTCCCACGTTTCTTCATGAAACTCTGAATGATTTTTTATACACTGATGTTAACCTACCCTTACAAAGTTCACAATATACAACTAATATACCTACACTGGCAAATAGTTTGTCAATATGTATTTACCACTATATCAATGTAGTTTGAGATAAACAACTGCACTTGTGATTATAAATAGTTAGGATTAGCTTCTGAGTATTAATAGAGTAAATTAAAAGTTAAGTATTATTTAGTCTCGCAAATAGGGTTTTCTTTGCCTTACGCTATTTGTTTATGTGTTTTTTCACTATAAGCTTCTATGGACAGCCTGGAAAAAAACCCGTAAAAAAACACAGTTGCATAAAAGTGCAGAGTCAGGGCTTTTCTATACTATAAAAACACACGTTAAAAACGCTGCTTCAAATCTGCATCAAAAATGCTTCCAATAAGGGGGAAAACACAGAAAAAACGCAACAATCAGAGATGATTGTTATGGTGTTATTTGGTTTTGGACACCTGCAGAAAACGTGCAGATAAAAGCAGCAACAAAATTATAGCATTTATGCTTCACGTGAACACAGCCTTACAGACATGTTTTGCAAAATGGCACATAAACATAACTACTGCTCATCGTACAAAAAAAGCAAGATTTTATATGTTCTGAAGCTTATGTAAAAATGAAAAGGTTCTGGTTGCTACAATTATGAGTGCATGAACAAAAAATAAATCCAAAGGTCCCAATCATTCCAGATAAATGTTACATGTACGCCGCTAGGTTCAGATAGGGGCGAGACAGGTTACATGAATTCTTTGGAATCCTGGGGGAACCAATACTCAGGACGACCATAGACCATGTGCTGCAGCTTCTCTCAGGCACACAGGGGTATTGACCCTCAGGCACAGACACGTAGGTTTTTTCACTTGCTGACAAGACACACTTGACAAGAGTCCTCATAAACGGTAGAGCAGTAGCATTTAATAAGAAGCCACACAGCCAGTGCAAGTTAAGTCTTATGAGCAACAGGCTCCAATGACAAACAGTACAGTTTCCTTAGCAGCACAGCAGTTCACAGTCTTCCCAGTAGTACAGGACAGCACAGTTCTAATGCAAAGGCACATTAATGAACACAGCATTCTTTACAGCACAGTGAGATGGAGGAGTGGGGGAGTGTTTGCTGAGGGAGATGATCCCTGTGACACCATTTCTTCCAGTCGTTATCTTTTTGCCTGAAAATACTCAGCACTGCTAGTTTAGGAACTCTACCTGACCTGTGCTTAGTTTCACTGCTGACTTGAATCCTTTACACTTGCAGGGGCACTTCTGTGAGATACAGAACACACACACCACCTTTCTCTTCGGCTCCAGCCAGACAGTAAACAACTTCCCCATAATCCCCCTGGGGCTCTGCTAAAACACCCCCCTTCTCCTGTGACTGTGTTAACTGCTCTAGTTGCTGGATGCTTCTGGAGCACAACACTTCCTGTCTCCTGTGCTTGTGTTACTTCTAATAGCTGATGAATGCTTTTAAATGCAAGAGCACTACTTCTGCATGTCACATAAAGCTAGACAGTCCTGGATTTGGGTCTACGCCCTAGGCTTCAGCTGACTGTCCCTCATTATCACTGACCCCTCAGTCATCTTCTGCCAGAGTAGGAAAAAAAAAGTAAATGGGTATGGCTTAGGGGCCTAACCAAAGATGTTGCACATTTGCACATTTTTTCTCTTTTTTGCGTCTGGAAAAGTTGGGAGGTCTGATGTTCTTATGTGCCTGATATACACAACTTTCCAAATTATTATGCAAATTGGATTTAAAAGTCATAAAGATGTAATTTTTTGTTTTTCAAATAGACTTATGCATGGTATTGTGTCTAAGGACTCTTTGGATCACTGATATCAATCTCAAACATCTGTGAGAATTAGTTTTTCAAGGTGAGCCCAATTAAAGGAAAACTACAAAAGAGGGACGTTCCACATTATTATGCATTCCACAGGTTTCAAGCAATATGGTAAAAAAAAGGATCTCTCTACTGCCAAAAAATGTAACATAGTAACATATCAGCGTAGGTTGAATAAGGACCTAGGTCCATCAAGTTCATCCTTCCTCCCCCAATTGTACATTTTGCCTAATTTAACTGTAACCCACAATGTTATGTGTATCAAAAAAATGTCAAATAGTGCAATGCTGTGCACATGTTCAGTATTTGCTCAGTATTTTACATCAGTATTTGTAAGCCAAAACCAGGAGTGGTTGAAAAATGCAAAAGTGGTACATGTGTTTCTATTATACTTTTCTTCTGATCAGGGACGTAAATAGGAATCATGGGGCCCCATAGCAGAAGCTCTAATTGGGCCCCCCCTAAAAAAATAAATAAATAATTGTCGGATCACAGAAGAGCAAATCTCACAACTTTCCAGCCTTTACATAGTAATTTTCCTCCTGCTGAAGTCCCTGATTCCTTTTTCATTGCCCCCATAAAGTATTATGCAAATAAAAGTGCCCCCAAAACACAGTATGATACCCCCATGGTGAATTCCTCCACCTGCACAGTATAATGACCCTATTGTACCCCACCTCAACTCCCAAGGCAAAGTATGGTGACCCCAACACAGTATGATCCCCCAACTGTGACTCCCACACAGCTCTCCATGCACTATAATGGGCCTACATACAGTATAATGACCCCACACCTCTTCACACTGTATAATGACCCGTACTAGCCCTCCATACAGTATAATGCTCCCCCATGGTCCTCCACATAGCATAATGCACCCCCATGGTCGTCCATATAGCATAATGCACCCCATGGTACTCCACACAATATAATGCACTCCTTCCATGGTCCTCCATGCAGCATAATGCACCTCCATGGTCCTCCATACCGCATAATGCACCTCCATGGTCCTTCACACAATATAATGCACTCCCCCCATGGTCCTCCACACAATATAATGCACCCCCCATACTGTATTATGGCCACTGATTTAAAAAAAATAAACACAGTACTCACCTCTCCTGGTTTCACTTGATGCTCCAGTCTCCTCAGCGTGCGGTGTTAAGTGTCGGACATCTCAAAGCAGTGGGCACCCTGTAATGATGCCATCGTGCTGGCTGCTTGGAGACGTCAGACGTTGAGAAAGAATGATTGGGGTGGAAGCGTCTGCTGACGCTCCCTCCTCCATCATTATTGCTCGCGCTGGACCCCCCCTCCGGCCGTCATCATTCTGTGTGGACAGCGGTGGGGCCCGATGCGGAGAGGGCCCCATAGCAGTGGTGTGGCCTGACCTGATGTGCGCCAGTGTGTACACATTCCTGATGTCACGGCAGCAAGATCAGTTTACCTCATCACGCTGCCGACATCACTGTTGAGTGCCGCAGAGGAAGAGAAGACGCCGGTGCCTGGAACGGGTAAGCACTCATAGAGCCAAAGATACAGAAGGGCAGTATAGGGTACGCTCAGTATACAGAAGGGGCAGTGGGCTCAGTATTGTTAGGAGCAGCCCAGTATGGAAGTGGGGCCCAGTATGGAAAAGGGGGCAGCGTAAGGTGACAAAACACAGTTGCCAACTGCAGCATCTTTCTGCAGTGTGAACACCGACAAGGAGGGCAGGGGGGAGAAGTGGGTGGAAGATGATGAGGGGGATGATGAGGTCCTAAACACCACATGGAATGAAGGCCATCCTGCTCACCTGTGCAGTTCGGAGGAAGAGGAGGTGGTCATGCAGCACAGCAAAAGAGAGAGCAGGGTGTAAAGGTACGGCGGGCGGCACACCAAAACCAGCTCAAATAGTTCCCTGGCGTGGCATTTCTTCAGGGAATGTGCTGACCACAAGAGTTGGATAATTCGCACTCTGTGCCATCACAGTTTGAAGCAAGGCATAAATCTTCTGAACATGAGCACCACCTGCATGACAAGGCATCTGAATTCCAAGTACGAGGTGCAGTGGAGTATACATATTAAAAAGCATGGCAGATCTGAGCCTCATTCTGCTCCCTTTTCTGCTGCGGTCTCAGCCTCTTCCTCCCGCTCACGATCAAGAGGGCCACCCGCCTTCCCGTAAAGAGAGGATATCACAGCATCACCACCTATGTCACCAAGCATCTCCACACAGTCCCATTGAAGTGTTCAGATTTCCATCCTCCAAACCCTCGCGAGAAAGAGGAGATACCCCCCTAGCCACCCGCAAGCCATGGTCCTGAATTACAGCATTTCCAAATTACTGACCTTTGAAATGCTGCCATTCTGGCTGATGGAGACTGATCATCTTAAAAAACTGATGGTTATGGCTGTTCTGCAGTACGTTCTTCCCAGCTGCCACTACTTTTCTAGGCATGCCATCCCTGCCCACACATGTTACAGACAAAATAAGGTGTGCATTGCGTAACACCATCAATGGCAAGGTCCACATAACCACCGATAACTGAACCAGTAGGCATGGCCAGAGACTTTACATCTCCCTTACTGCCCACTGGGTAAATGTAGTAGTGGTTGGGACAGAGACCGAAGGCATTCTAGCCCATGTCCTTCCATCACCGAGGATTTCTTGACGTTTCACTGTACATGTTGCCTCCTCCTCCTACTCCACTTCCTCCACCACCTTCTCATCCGTTCACACTAAGACTTGCACCACCAACTTCAGCACAGCCAGGGGAAAACGACATCAGGCTGTTCTGAAACTCATCTGTTTGGGGGACAAATGTCACAACGTGCATGAGCTGTGGACAGGGATCAAACAGCAGACAGATGAGTGGTTGGTGCTGGTGAGCCTCAAGCCCTGCCAGATGGTGTGCGATAACGGGCAAAATCTCGTAGCAGGTCTGGGCCTAGCTGGTTTGATGCGCATCCCTTGCCTGGTGCATGTGCTTAACTTGGTGGTGCAGAGCTTCCTGAAAAACTACCTACATATGTCAGAGCTGCTGCTGAAAGTACAGGTAGTGTGTGAGTTCTTTTATCGTTCTCACCATGCTGCTGCTCACCTGTCTGCGCTGCAGCATCACTTTTAACTTCCTGCTCACTGCCTCATATGCAATGTACCAATAAGGTGGAATTCCACCTTGCATATGCTGGAGAGACTGTTCGAGCAGCAGGCAATAGTAGAGTTTCAGCTGCAACATGCATGGCTGAGTCACTCTGCGGAACAACAACACTTCACCACCAATAGTTGGGTTTTCATGCGGGAAATACTCCACCAATATGGCCAACCATGATGATGGCATAATCAGCGTTACTATATCACTTCCTGCTGGAAAAAACTATTCAAGCGATGATAGATGAGGTGATGGGACAGGAGGAGCAAGGCCAATTTGTACCTTTATCAGGCCTGTCGTCCACACATGGATCGGAGGGTGGATTTCTGTCCCAACAGCGGCCAGGTACCCAACTGTACAGCCAGGGGACAGTTTGGGAGGATGATGAGGAGGAGTAAGAGGAACAACCGAGTTCACAGCAGGGTGGCACTCAGGGCAGCTCACGGGCATCACTGGATCATGGCTGGGGGGGATACATAGGACCCAAACGATACACCTCCCACCAAAGACAGCTTGTCGTTGCCTCTGGGCAGCCTGGCACTCATGAGCCAATACATGCTGCTGTGCCTGTACAATTATCGCTGAGTTGCTTGTATTGTTACCAGAGCAGATTACTGGGTGGCCATCCTGCTGGAACACTGCTACAAGGACAACGTACCATCATTACTTCCGTCACTGGAGAGGGATCTCAAAATGTGTGAATGCAAGCACACGCTGGTAGAGAAACCACTGATGGCTTTTCCACCTGACAGCGGGTTCTCAGTGGAAGAACCCAGTGAAAGGCGGTGAAGGAAGTCATCAACGCAGCTGGGACACCACCACCTCCTTGGAAGGCAGGGTTAGCATGGTCAAAATGTAGCAAAACTTTATAAGCCCGCCACAACATCCGGCACCACCATCTGATATAGTCCGTATTAGCTGTAGGCAGCGTTAAAACAACATGGTGGAAGAGTACCTGTCCACATGTCTCCATGTACTAACTGATGGGTCAGTCCTATTTAACTTCTGGGACTCCAAATTGGACACATGGCTTTAGCTTGCCCTTTATGCCTTGGAGGTTCTGGCCTGCCCTGCAGCAAGTGTACGGCAGGGGCTGTGATCACAGATAGGTGCATCCACCTGTCTGCAGCCAACGTGGGGAAGCTAACATTCATTAAAATGTTCATGCTTTTTGCCATCTTATTGTTTTTCTTGTTGTCTCATATTGGTATCATCTGCTGGAAATGAGTGTTAATTCTGGTCACATACATCTCTTCTACAGTTCACAAATTCATAGCTTCCTTCCATGCATTCATTGACTGATTCTTGTTTTTTACGCTGATCTGTAGTGAGAAATGTATTTATTGATTGATTTTACTGACTTATATAGAGCCATTAATTCCACAGAACTTTACAGACATTGTCATCACTGTCCCCATTGGGGCTCACAATCTACATTATCCATAAGTATGTCTTTGGAGTGTGGGAGGAAACTGGAGTACCCTGAGAAAGCCCATGTAAACACAGGGAGAACATACAAACTCCTTGCAGATGTTGTCCATGATGGGATTTGAACCCAAGACCTGAAAGTGGTACAGGGCATCATCTTCCAATTTTTTTAAAATCAAATCCACTTCACACTCTTTTAAAATTCGTGTCAAAATTTTTCATAGGCCAAGACAAATTCTTGCTTTTTGGCATCTTGTTCTGTTTTTTGTTCTGTCATATCGGTATCATCTGCTGGAAATTCTGGTCAGATACGTCTCTTCCACAGTTTTTATCTGGATAACTTTCTTCCAATTCATTCTTTGACAGATTCATCTTATTTACGCTGATCTGTAGTGAGAAATGTATTTATTTATTGATTTTACTCACTTATATAGCGTCATTAATTCCACAGTGCTTTACAAACATTATCAGCACTGTCCCCATTGGAGCTCACAATATACACTGCTCAAAAATATAAAGGGAACACTCAAATAACACATCCTAGATCTGAATGAATGAAATATTATCATTGAATACTTTGTTATGTACAAAGTTGAATGTGCTGACAACAAAATCACACAAAAATCATCAATGGAAATCAAATTTATTAACCAATGGAGGCCTGGATTTGGAGTTACCCCCAAAATTAAAGTGGAAAAACGCAATACAGGCTGATCCAACTTTGCTGTAAAGTCCTTAAAACAAGTCAAAATGAGGCTCAGTATAGTGTGTGGCCTCAACGTGCCTGTATGACCTCCCTACAACGCCTGGGTATGCTCCTGTTGAGGTTGCGGATGGTCTTCTGTGGGATCTCCTCCCAGACCAGGACTAAAGCATCCGCCAACTCCTGGATAGTCTGTGGTGCAACGTGACATTGGTGGATGGAGCGAGACATGATGTCCCAGATGTGCTCAATCGGATTCAGGTCTGGGGAGCTGACGGGCCAGTCCATAGTGTAACATCCCTGGCGGCGTGCTTGCATGGCTTACCACCTACCAGCATGCAAGACCGCAATCTTACCTATCAGGCCAGGCTGCACACTTTGCTCCAGTACCTGCTGTTTGTATGTCTCTTGTCTGCTGGCTTAGGGCGGCGGCGCTGTTACTTTGTGATTCTTAAAGCTACAGTGTGCAGTCCTAATGCGTCCCCAGCCTATTGCTGTGAGTCACTGGATACTTAAACCCCCTCTACCCATTAGGAGGTGCCTGAACAACTCTTTCATTCAGTTTGTTCTGTGCAACTGAGTTGCCAGGTCCTGTCCTGTATCTTGTCTGTTTCCGCCACCCTGGGGGCTGTATACCCAGGCCTGTTGCCTGTATCTGTGACTTCTAGTCTGTTTCCGCCACCCTGGGGGCTGACTTCCCAGGCTCGTTCCTGTATCTTGTTCCTGGTTCAGTTCCTGTCTGAACAGTGTCCTAGCCCGTTACCTGTTTGTCTCTATGTCCGAACCTTCCCTTTTCCTGCAGTGTCTGAACCTGCACCTAACTCCAACTCGTTGTCTCTGTACTTCTGTTTGTGAGTTTTGTGTCCACTCGCTACTTCATTGTAAGTACCTTGTGTGTATCTGGTTCTGCTTGTCCCCTTTCCCTGCCTCCGTATCTACCTCCTGTGTTCTGGCCATATTCCTGTGTTTTCCAGTCTGTTTCATGTGAACAGAGCCCTGTCCTGTCTGCCTGCACCTTCTGCTCTGTTCCGCTCTGCTCTGCTTGTTCACCGCACCTGCAGTTCCGCTCTGCTCTGCTTGTTTACCACACCTGCGGTTCCGCTCTGCTCTGCTTGTTCACCGCATCTGTGGTTCCGCTCTGCTCTGCTTGTTCACCACACCTGCGGTTCCGCTCTGCTCTGCTTGTTCACCGCACCTGCGGTTCCACTCTGCTTGTTCACTGCACCTGCGGTTCCGCTCTGCTTGTTTACCGCACCTGCGGTTCAGCTCTGCTCTGCTTGTTCACCGCACCTGCGGTTCCGCTCTGCTCTGATTGTTCACCGCACCTGCGGTTCCGCTCTGCTCTGCTTGTTCACCGCACCTGTGGTTCCGCTCCTCTCTGCTAGTTCACTGCACCTGCAGTTTTGCTCCACTCTGCTTGTTCACCGCGCCTGCAGTTTTGCTCCACTCTGCTTGTTCACCGCACCTGCGGTTTTGCTCCGCTCTGCTTGTTCACCGCACCTGCGGTTTTGCTCCGCTCTGCTTGTTCACTGCACTTGCGGTTTTGCTCCGTTCTGCTTGATCACCGCACCTGCAGTTTTGCTCCGCTCTGCTTGTTCAGCGCACCTGCGGTTTCGCCCTTCTCTCTTTGTTCACTGCACCGGCGGTTCTGCTCTGCTTGTTCACCGCACTGGCGGTTTCGCTCTGCTTGTTCACCGCATTGGCGGTTTTGCTCTGCTTGTTCACCGCATCTGCATGCGGATTCGTTCTGCTCTGCTGTCCACCGCACCTGCGGCTCCATTCCTGTGTCCCAGTCTGTACTGGTCCCTATCCTGCCTGCGTTCCTACCTGCCAGTACCCGCCTGTCTGCATACCAGCTGTGCCTGCCAGTGCCCACCTGTCTGCATGCCAGCTGTGCCTGCCAGTGCCCACCTGTCTGCATACCAGCCGTGCCTGCCAATGCCCACCTGTCTTCATAACAGCCATGCATGCCAGTACCCACCTGTCTGTATGCCAGCCTAACCTGCCTTTTCCTGCATTCCCCGGTGTGGGTCAACAACTGTGACCGGGGTCTGACCTGGAATAGCACCTGGTCCCTCTGCTCGGTTCCTCCCTGGTTCACGGAGTCGACTGGGCCGCTGTGTGACCTTGGTCGGACGGAGTTAATACTTAGTTACTCCCCTCCAGGCACTCCTCGGTTCATGGCCAGTGGGATCACTAATCAAGCTCACGCCAGTCAGTCCGGGCGCTAGCATAACACATAGCTTCAATGCCTTCATCTTGCAGGAACTGCTGACACACTCCAGCCATGTGAGGTCTGGCATTGTCCTGCATTAGGAGGAACCCAGGGCCAACCGCACCAGCATATGATCTCACAAGGGGTCTGATCATTTCATGCATGATAATGCCCCGTCTCATGCTGCACATAACACATCTGCATCTCTGGCTGCTATGGGCATAAAAGGGGACAAACTTATGGTGTGGCACCCATGCTCCCCTGACCTCAACCCCATTGAGAACCTCTGGAGCATCATCAAAAGGAGTGTCTATGATGGCGGGAGGTAGTTCACATCTAAGCAACAGCTCTGGGAGGGTATTCTGTCCTCATGAAAAACATTTGAAGCAGAAACCATCTAAAACCTGACAAATTCAATGGACGAGAGAGTTCAGAAGCTCCTTTCGAACAAGGGATCCTATGTGCAAATGTAACATCACCTAGAATAAAGTTTTGAGTTGAAAACTGTTTGATTTCAGTTTGTAATAACCTGCTAATGCTTATAATTTCAAAAATGACCATTTTTTTGTTCTTTATTAAAATGAAAAGGTTGAAAACTCTGCTGTGCATAATAATTTGGAACATGCATTTTGAGTGCAGTTTGAGTTTTTTATTTTTTTTTTAAATATACTGTTATCATAGGCAGTTTGTACAAAAACCTTTCAATTGTACTCTAATAGTTATTTGACTGGAAAATTACAATGACTGCAATTCATATAGGTAATTTGGGAAAATCTGAGAAAATATTATTTGCATAATAATTTGGAACACAGTGTAGTCTCTGCGACCTGACTTTCAAATAGATTATCCTGTTGTTAGATTTCTATCCTCACCTCCGGTACATGTGTGTATGCAAATGGAGTGCTCAGTGTTATCGTGACAGATTTATGCAGTGTAATTCACTACTGCATATATCCTATGTCAGCCTACACACCACTGATAGAGATAAAGGAGAAAGTCTCCTAGCCGCTGAGCGTCAGACATCTATGTTGTAAAGTTGTTATTACAATTGGGGTGCTTGATATTAGCATGCCGGACCGTGCAGTGTAATTCCACTGCTATATATGCCTTATATCAGCCTGCCTGCCCGCACAGCTGATCGTCACCGGTAAAGAGAGGTATCTCCCGGCTGCTAAAGGTCAAGCAGTCTGTGCTATTATGGTGTGGAGTAATCCGAACAACTCCTCACTGCCTGCGATCTCACTGCCTGCACACGTGGTCAGCATGTCCGGCTCGCATGTCTGATCGCTATAACACTCTAGCGGTTTTACTTAGTCAGACACACCGTGACTGCCTATACTGTCTTGGGGCTTTTTTATATTCCTTCCTAACATTCCCATTAAACCAGAGTAAAGTCCGTGACGCGCGTTTCGCCGGTACACCAGCTTTTTCTAAGGGCAAAGTGGGCCACAGGTCCCGGATATTTATACCCTCAATCAAGACTGACAGAGAAATCAGTCAATCAAAATGTTACACACAATTAGATAGACGATTTCACATACATATGTCATGATAATCAATTGTATACACAATGAAACAGAATATCAGTTCTCCCATATAAATTTTTAAACAAACAAATTCTCTATCAATCTTCATACAAATCTCTCATATCATTGAGAATAATTGCAGCATACCAAGAAAAAGAGATCCAGAGGTTTTTCTAATGATTAAATTGCATATTTATCCTTATCAAATTGATTTCACATATGAGTATTCCCATATAAGATTAATTATATCTAAAACCCCATGAGTATAGTTTAGAGAAGAAAACATGGGGGAAGGAGGGTTTTTTTGGGGGAGGGTTTTTTTGTTAAGGAGCTGAAACTCCTAAACCCTTCATCCAATTTTAATGTGGATACCCTCAAATGAAAGCTGAAAGTCTGAACTTCAACTGCATCTGAATTGTTTTGTTTAAAATTCAATGTGGTAATGTCTAGAACCAAAATTAGAAAAATGTTGTCTCTGTCCAAATATATATGGACCTAACTGTATAATATATTATTCTACTCATATCCTCATAAATAAAGTGGACCAATCAGGGGTTACCAGTAATCTTACAGGAAACACCCAAAATTGAAGCCCTCATTCAATCCATATGGATTCACGGAATAACACCTAAATATCCACTCACTCTCTCTCTTCAGAAGCATGGAATCCAAATCTCCACCCCTACTGTCCGATTTTAACTGGCATATCGCCCAACCTTTAAGATCCTTCCACTGCAACTGATGTTTGTTCTTAAAATGTCTCGCGATTGGTGTTGGCGTAAATAGTTTATTTTGCTCCTGACTCCTTTTCTCATCTCTATCAAAATTAACAATGCTTTGGATGTGTTCCATTATACGAGTCCTCAAATCCCTTACTGTTTTTCCAATGTATCTAAGTCCACATGTACATTCAAGACAGTAGACCACCCCACTGGTTGTACAGTTAAGGTGTTGGTGAATTATACATTTTTTCCCAAATGCATCCATAAATGATTTCACTGGGATCAAGATCCGGCATGTCTTCCACATTTTGCATGGAAAAAAACCCGGATCTTTTGTTCTTATTGACACATTGTTTCTCTTGAAATGGCTGGATACTAAAAGGCTTGAAACTGAAGTAGTTTTTCTATATCCAGACGAGGCCCGAGATGTCATACAATTCTTAAGGTCCACATCCGATTGAATAATTGTTACGCACACGCCTGGGCAGACTAGCGTGAGCGTGATTAGTGATCCCACTGTACCATGAACCGAGGAGTGCCTGGAGGGGCGTAACTAAGTATTAACCCGATCCGACCAAGGTCATACGGCGGCTCAGTCGACTCCGTGAACCAGGTAGGAACCGAGCAGAGGGACCAAGTGCTACTCCAGGTCAGACCCCGGTCACAGCTGTTGACCCACACCGGGGAATGCAGAAACAGGCAGGTTAAACTTGCATATTGACAGGTGGACACTGGCAGGCACGTCTGGCATGCAGACAGGTGGGCACAGGGAGGCACGGCTGACATGCAGACAGACGGGTACTGGCAAGTAGGAACGTAGGCAGGATAGGGACCAGTACAGACTGGGATGCAGGAACAGAGCCGCAGGTGCGGTAGACAAGCAGAGCGGAGCAAAACCCGCAGATGCGGTGAACAAGCAAAGCAGAACAAAGCCCGCAGATGCAGTGAACAAGCAAAGCAGAGCAAAACCGCAGATGCGGTGAACAAGCAAAGCAGAGCAAAACCCGCAGATGCGGTGAACAAGCAAAGCAGAGCAAAACCGCAGATGCGGTGAACAAGCAAAGCAGAGCAAAACCCGCAGATGCGGTGAACAAGCAAAGCAGAGCAAAACCACAGATGCGGTGAACTAGCAAAGCAGAGCAAAACCCGCAGATGCGGTGAACAAGCAAAGCGAGCAAAACCGCAGATGCGGTGAACAAGAAAAGCAGAGCAAAACCCGCAGATGCGGTGAACAAGCAAAGCAGAGCAAAACCACAGGTGCGGTGAGCAAGCAGAGCAAAGCAAAACCCGCAGATGAGGTAGACAGGACAGGGCTCTGTTCACATGGAACAGACAGGAAAACACAAGAAGATAGCTGGAACACAGGAGTTAGATACAGAGGGAGGGAAACAGAACGAGCAGAACCAGATACACACAAGGTACTTACTGTAACATACCTGGCGGTGTCCTTGCATAGTGGTCCATCTCCCACTGTGCAAGAGCGCGCACTTGATTTCCAGTCCAGACTGTCACTTTGGCTTCTTTCCATGTTGTCTGCTCTGCTCTGTCTGCTTAGGGCGACGCCCGCTGAACTTCCTGTTTCTTGTAGCTGCTGCAGACCCACCCCTAATGCGTCCTCAGCCTATTGCTGTCTGTCACCTGGTATTTAACCCTGCTCCTCCCTGGAATCCATGCCTGAGCATCTTGTTCTTTCAGTTGGCTCCTTGTCACTGAAGTGCCAGGACCTGTCTATGTTTCCTGCCTTGCGGTATCAGTTCCCATGTCTGAACTGTGTCCTGTCTGTGTACTCTAGCCAGCTGCCTTTCCTGGAGACTGTAATTCCAGGCCCATGTAAACACGCTCTTAGCCTGTTCCTTCTGCCCTCTAGGGGCCGCATACCTATATCTGTTGTCTGTATCTTTTCCCAGTGTCTGTTCCTGCCCTAATTATCTTCCAGCTTGTTTCCCGTTTCTCTCTACGCTCTATCTCCCCTTTTTCTGCAGAGTCTGAACTCGTACCTACTCCTGCTCGTTGTCTCTCTACTTCCGTTTGTGAGTTTGTGGTCCACTCGCTACTTCACTGCAAGTACCCTGTGGGTATCTGGTTCTGCCTTTCCCTTCCTGTCTGTTCCATGTGAACAGAGCCCTGTCCCCTCTGCCCTGCCTTGCTCGTCGCTCCGGTGGTTCTAGCCTGCTCTGCCTTGCTCACCGCTCCGGCGGTTCTAGCCTGCTCGGCCTTGCTCACCGCTCCGGCGGTTCTAGCCTGCTCAGCCTTGCTCACCGCTCCGGCGGTTCTAGCCTGCTCTGCCTTGCTCACCACTCCGGCGTTTCTAGCCTGCTCTGCCTTGCTCACCGCTCCGGTGGTTCTAGCCTGCTCTGCCTTGCTCACCGCTCCTGCGGTTCTAGCCTGCTCTGCCTTGCTCACCGCTCCTGCGGTTTCCGCTCTGCTCTGACCCTTTGCTCGCTGCTCCGGCAGTCTCGCTCTTCTCTGACCCTTTGCTCGCTGCTCCGGCAGTCTCGCTCTGCTCTGACCCTTTGCTCGCTGCTCCGGCAGTCTCGCTCTGCTCTGACCCTTTGCTCGCTGCTCTGGTAGTCTCGCTCTGCTCTGACCCTTTGCTCGCTGCTCCGGCAGTCTCGCTCTGCTCTGACCCTTTGCTTGCTGCTCCGGAGTCTCGCTCTGCTCTGACCCTTTGCTCGCTGCTCCGGCAGTCTCGCTCTGCTCTGACTCTTGCTCACTGCTCCAGGCGGCCTCGTCCTACTCTACTCTCGCTCACCGTTCCAGGCGGCCTCGTCTTGCTCTGCTCTTGCTCGCCGCTCCGGGCGGCCTCACTCTGCTGTGTTTGTCCACCGCATTTGCGGTTCTGTTCTTGAGCCCCAGTCTGTACTGGGTCCTATCCTCTCTGTGCTCCAACCTGCCAGTACCTCCTTGCCTGCATACCAGTCGTGCTTACCAGCATCCTCCTGCCTGCATACCGGCCGTACCTGCCAGCGTCCACCCGTCTGCATACCAGCCGTGTCTGCCTATACCCACCAGTCGGTGTGCCAGCCTAACCTGCCTGTCCCTGTATTCCTCGGTGTGGGTCAACAGCCGTGTCCGGAGTCTGACCTGGAGTAGACCCTGGTCCCTCTGCTCGGTTCCTCCCTGGTGCACTGGCGTCGTATGCCGTCGTGCGACCTTGGTCGGATCGAGCAGATGCTTAGTTACGCCCCTCCAGGCACTCTCCGGTTCATGGCACAGTGGAACCACTAAACACGCACACGCCAGTCAGTCCGGGCATGTTCATTACACTTACAATGAAGTAGCGAGTGGACACAAAACTCAGAAACAGAAGTACAGAGACTACGAGTTGGAGTTAGGTGCAGGTTCAGACACTGCAGGAAAAGGGAAGGTACGGATATAGAGAGAAACAAGTAATGGGCTAGGACACTGTTCAGACAGAAACTGAACAGGGAACAAGATACAGGAACGAGCCTGGGAAGTCAGCCCCCAGGGTGGCGGAAACAGACTAGAAGTCAGAGATACAGGTAGCGGCCCTGGGTACTCAGCCCCCAGAGTGGCGGGAACAGACTAAAAGTCAGAGGTACAGGTAGCAGCCCTGGGTACTCAGCCCCCAGGGTGGCAGAACAGACTAGATTCAGGACAGGACCTGGCAACTCAGTTGCAAAAGACAAACTGAGTGAAAGTGTTGTTCAGGCACCTCCTACTGGGTGGAGGGGGTTTAAGTATCCAGTGTCTCACAGCAATAGGCTGGGGACGCATTAGGACTGTGCACACAGTAGCTATAAGAAACAAGCAGAAAGCAGCGCCAACGCCCTAAGCAATCAGACAAGAGACATGGACACAGCAGGTACTGGAGCAAAGAGTGCAGCATGGACTGACAGGTAAGATTGCGGTCTTGCATGGTGGGAGGTGGTGCACCATGCAAGCAAGCCGCCAGGGATGTTACAGTACCCCCCCTTTACGCCCCCTCTTCTTCAAGCCAGCAAGGATATCTTGCAGAGAATTTGGAGGCCGATCCTTCTCTTCAAGAAGATTACCTCTTCTGTCCACCATCTTGATGACTAGGATGCTTCCTCCCATCGAGCCATCCTCAGCAACAGAGGAAGTGGGCGAAGTACCAGGAACAGGACACAGGAAAGTCTCTCTCCACTTGTTAATATCGGGTAGTACCCCAAAGGATTGACGGGACAACTGGAGGTACTCCACCAGGGTGTAGACACTCGGGGGTAACAGCCGCCTTGACGTACACTTTGTCAAGCTTACTGGATGAAGTGGGTGAAGTACCAGGTACAGGGTGCAGAAAAGTCTCTCTCTATTTGTTATCAGGTAGCACCCCGGGGGGATTCAGGAGACAACTGGAAGTCCTCCGCCTGGTTGGAGGGGTGCAGAGACTCGGGGGTAACCACTGCCTTGACGTACACTTTGCCAAGCTTACTGGATGAAGTGGGCGAAGTACCAGGTACAGGGTGCAAAAAAGTCTCTCTCCATTTGTTATCAGGTAGCACCCTGGGGGATTCTGGAGACAACTGGAAGTCCTCCGCCTGGTTGGAGGGGTGCAGAGACTCGGGGGTAACCACCGCCTTGACCTACACTTTGCCAAGCTTACTGGATGAAGTGGGCGGAGTACAAAGTACAGGGTGCAGAAAAGTCTCTCTCCATTTGTTATCAGATAGCACCCTGGAGGATTCAGGAGGCAACTGGAGGTCCTCCGCCTGGTTGGAGGGGTGCAGAGACTTGGAGGTAGCCACCGCCTTGATGGACTTATTGCCAGATTTGTTAGAGATGGAGGATCCTTGCTTAGGGACCAACTTCAGTCTGGTTTCTGAGATGACACGTCTGCGAGGCGGGGCGGTGCCTAAAGCCAGATCATTGATACAATTGTTGAGACTGTGTGGGGACAATGCCTCCGCTTCCCTTTCTTCGGAGACTTCAGCGCACAGCGAGTCAGCGACTAGCATATCTGGTGAAGAAGAAGAAGAAACTGCTGACTGTCCTGAAGATATGGGGACTGGACACCCCTTGCACCTCAGCAGTCCTCCAGGAAACACCATGCAGGATCTCCAGACCTGAGGGGGAACTAGATCTCTCGGCTCTGGACGACTTGTGGGTAAACCAGACAGCACCTGGAATGTGAACTTCTTCATGTGTAATGCTCCAATCTGGAGCTTAATTTGTACAGACATATTTTGACTGTTTCTGAGTAGGGATTGTCCTTCCGCTGACAATGCCCAAACCGGCTTCTGGAGTTGTCGGATGGGAATCAGACACCGACTCTTCAAGGCTTTAAGCCTGAAACTTCCAGTTAATCCGAGGCCTTCACTTGCCATGGAGACAGTCATGGTCATCTGTGTAGAGGAAACACTAACGCCAAGTGCAGCCTCTCCTACAGGCCTAATGTTTTGAGATTCTCCAACCTTCACTGGACAAAGACCGTCAGGGGATCCCAAACAACCGCAGTGGGACCGCAATCCGATTTTGTGACTGAGTTCTGGCCTCTGCTTTGCCTGACGAACATAGTCATCCTTCATGGATTCTGTGCGGACAGCTGTCTCTACAGGCAGGGGAACAGAAGGTCTTTGGGAGGACAGAACCTGGCGAGACGGTTTACCTCTACGCCTTGCACGTCTGGACTGCCTCTTGAGGTTGGGAAGGGAAGTATTCTGTAGAGCATTGTCATCCTGTGTGGATTCTGTGTGGGCAGCAGTCTCTTCAGGCTGGAGAACTGGTAGGCTACCTACACACATCACCCATCGGGGCTGCTCCAGGATATTGGGAAGGGAAGCTTTAGCAGAAGCTTCAGGATTAGGGTCATCGAAGACCATTAGAAAGGCCACCAGGAACACCTGCAGATCAGAGACGATAGGATCCCATGCTTCCCATAGGGGGGTGATCCATTTCAAGGCATCACCCGCTAGGTAGGATATCATGAATGCTACTTTAACCCGATCGGTAGGAAAATAGTGAGCACAGAATTTGAAATACAGCATGCATTGCTCCACAAATGCACGGCTTTGTTTTGGATCCCCATAGTACCGTGGTAGATCCGCAGGATCGAGTGCTGATAGATCCATTTGGGCTGGTGCGTAAATCGCCTGGGCCTCAGCTTGCGAAAAAATTTTTCCTTGGTGCACATATTCGCCAGACAAGGATTCAAATGTCTCTGAGATCGAAGGGCCGTGGGGCTCAACGGGAACCATGGCCTGAGCAAACTGTTACGCACACGCCCGGGCAGACTAGCGTGAGCGTGATTAGTGATCCCACTGTACCATGAACCGAGGAGTGCCTGGAGGGGCGTAGCTAAGTATCAACCCGATCCGACCAAGGTCACACGGAGGCTCAGTCGACTCCGTGAACCAGGGAGGAACCGAGCAGAGGGACCAGGTGCTACTCCAGGTCAGACCCCGGTCACAGCTGTTGACCCACACCGGGGAATGCTGGAACAGACAGGTTAAACTGGCATATTGACTGGTGGGTACTGGCAAAGCAGAACAAAACCCGCAGATGCGGTGAACAAGCAAAGCAGAGCAAAACCGCAGATGCGGTGAACAAGCAAAGCAGAGCAAAACCCGCAGATGCGGTGAACAAGCAAAGCAGAGTAAAACCGCAGATGCGGTGAACAAGCAAAGCAGAGCAAAACCCGCAGATGCGGTGAACAAGCAAAGCAGAGCAAAACGGCAAATGCTGTGAACAAGCAAAGCAGAGCAAAACCCGCAGATGCGGTGAACAAGCAAAGCAGGGCAAAACTGCACATGCGGTGAACTAGCAAAGCAGAGCAAAACACGCAGATGTGGTGAACAAGCAAAGCAGAGCAAAACCGCAGATGCGGTGAACAAGCAAAGCAGAGCAAAACCCGCAGATGCGGTGAACAAGCAAAGCAGAGCAAAGCCACAGGTGCGGTGAGCAAGCAGAGCAAAGCAAAACCCACAGATGCGGTAGACAGGACAGGGCTCTGTTCACATGGAACAGACAGGAAAACACAAGAAGATAGCTGGAACACAGGAGTTAGATACAGAGGGAGGGAAATAGAACGAGCAGAACCAGATACACACATGGTACTTATAATGAAGTAGCGAGTGGACACAAAACTCAGAAACAGAAGTACAGAGACTACGAGTTGGAGTTAGGTGCAGGTTCAGACACTGCAGGAAAAGGGAAGGTACGGACATAGAGAGAAACAAGTAACGGGTTAGGACACTGTTCAGACAGAAACTGAACCGGGAACAAGACACAGGAACGAACCTGGGAAGTCAGCCCCCAGGGTGGCGGAAACAAACTAGAAGTCAGAGATACAGGTAGCGGCCCTGGGTACTCAGCCCCCAGGGTGGCGGTAACAGACTAAAAGTCAGAGGTACAGGTAGCGGCCCTGGGTACTCAGCCCCCAGGGTGGCAGAACAGACTAGATACAGGACAGGACGTGGCAACTCAGTTGAAAAAGACAAACTGAGTGAAAGTGTTGCTCAGGCACTTCCTACTGGGTGGAAGGGGTTTAAGTATCCAGTGACTCACAGCAATAGGCTGGGGACGCATTAGGACTGTGCACACAGCAGCTATAAGAAACAAGCAGAAAGCGGCGCCGGCGCCCTAAGCAATCAGACAAGAGACATGGACACAGCAGGTACTGGAGCAAAGAGTGCAGCATGGACTGACAGGTAAGATTGCGGTCTTGCATGGTGGGAGGTGGTGCACCATGCAAGCAAGCCGCCAGGGATGTTACAAATAATGTTTGTTCAATATATCCAGCATTGTTTTCCATTCCTCGTGATATTCTGTGATAAATCTCACGGTATTGTCATCTTCTCTGTTCTTCTTCTTAGGAACCAATAATTCCTTCCTCTCAGTTCTAAGGTCATAATTATATGCCCTTTTAATCATTCTCCCCGAATAATTCCTTTCGAGGAGTCTTATTTTCAATTCTCGAGCCCGTTCTTTAAAACATTCAAAAGTTGAACAGTTACGTCGTAGGCGCAAAAATTCCCCCTTTGAAATTGCCAGGATGGTACCAATGGAATGAGCGCTTCCAGCATCTTAGATGCTGTTGGTGGAGGTTTCCTTCCTATATAGGTCAGTTTGAATCGCATTGTTTATGTTTCTCAGTATCATTATATCTAAAAAGGGGATCTTTTGCCTATGAAAAGTCAACGTAAGTTTTAAGTTGAGGGAGTTGTTATTTAGAATGTCTATAAATGCTTTTAGTTTTTCTTCCATGCCCCTCCACATAACTAGCACGTCATCAATATAACGTTTCCATGTCACAATGCAGTTCACATATGGTAACATATTTTCAGCAAAGACTATCTCCTCCTCCCACCATCCGAAATATAGGTTAGCGAAAGTTGGTGCTACGGTCGCACCCATCGCGTTTGGAGATAGTTCCGGCCGTCAAAAAGAAAAAAGTTACGTTTCAAAATAAATTTCAAAAGATCTAAAACAAATCTTCTGCCACTTTACAGCCTATCTCTTGGTCTATACTAGAGTAAAGGCTCTCCACATCACAAGCAACAAAAATCTCCCGTTCATCTAATTGGTAGCCTTGTAATTCCTGTAGAACCTGCATAGTGTCTCTGGTATAGGAGGGAAGATCGTATACATATCCCCTTAATTCCTGATCAAGCCCTTATAAAAAGCCGGTATACCGGCAAAACGCGCATCAGGGACTTTACTCTGGTTTAATGGGAATGTTAGGAAGGAATATAAAAAAGCCCCAAGACAGTATAGGCAGTCACGGTGTGTCTGGCTAAGTAAAACCGCTAGAGTGTTATAGCGATCAGACATGCGAGCCGGACATGCTGACCACGTGTGCAGGCAGTGAGATCGCAGGCAGTGAAGAGTTGTTCGGATTACTCCACACCATAATAGCACAGACTGCTTGACCTTTAGCAGCCGGGAGATACCTCTCTTTACCGGTGACGATCAGCTGTGCGGGCAGGCAGGCTGATATAAGGCATATATAGCAGTGGAATCACACTGCACGGTTCGGCATGCTAATATCGAGCTCCCCAATTGCAATAATTATACACTTGGCTGGGGTGAACATAAATCTTTACAACATAGATCGTCTGACGCAGGGCCGGCTCCAGGTTTTTATGGGCCCCGGACGAAAGAGCCTCAGTGGGCCCCTTTAACACAAGCTGTCCCCTCTTCCTTCATATATGCAGACATGCATGCACACACACAGTACACAGATATGCACGCATTCACACAGTACGCAGATATGCACACACACAGTACGCAGATGTGCATGCACACACAGTACGCAGATATGCACGCACACACACAGTACGCAGATATTATGCACGCACACACACAGTACGGAGATATGCACGCACACACAGTACGCAGATATGCACACACAGTACGCAGATGTGCATGCACACACAGTATGCAGATATGCACACACACAGTACGCAGATGTGCATGCACACACAGTACGCAGATATGCACGCACACACACAGTACGCAGATATTATGCACGCACACACACAGTACGGAGATATGCACGCACACACAGTACGCAGATATGCACACACAGTACGCAGATGTGCATGCACACACAGTACGCAGATATGCACGCGCACACACAGTACGCAGATATTATGCACGCACACACAGTACGCAGATATGCACGCACACACACATACACAAATGCACATGGTACACAGATATGCGCACATACAATACGTAGACACACACATACACAAACATATACACATACAGACATACATATTTGAAAACAAATTCTTAAAAACATATATAAAATGGACATAAATATATATACACAGTCATACATACTGACATACTCAGTCATTTACATCATACACACACACATTAGAAATATTTTTAATATGGGGATTGGGAAAGCTGGCAACAAGCCTCGCTCACCTGCCCCCGGTCCTGTCTCCAGTCAAGCTCCTCTGCCATGTGGCTCTGCAGGGCTGCCGACGTGTCACAGACATAGGGCTCTGGACCATCAGAGGGGCCCACTCACTGTCAGGGCCCGGGCTGCTCCCCCTCATCTGTGCAGGGCTGCCGGCGTGTCACAGACATAGGGCTCTGGACCATCAGAGGGGCCCACTCACTGTCAGGGCCCGGGATGCTCCCCCTCATCTGTGCAGGGCTGCCGGCGTGTCACAGACATAGGGCTCTGGACCATCAGAGGGGCCCACTCGCTGTTGGGGCCCAGGCTGCTCCCCCTTATCTGTGCAGGGCCGCCGGCGTGTCACAGACATGGGGCTCTGGACCATCACAGGGGCCCACTCATTGTCAGGACCCGGGCTGCTCCCCCTTATCTGTGCAGGGCCACCGGCGTGTCACAGACATGGGGCCCTGGATGATCAGGGGGCCCACTCGCCGTTGGGGCCCGGGCTGCTCCCCCCGTATCTGTTCAGAACCTCCGGCGGTGTTTGATTGCCGGCACTTCAGACATAGCGGTGCGCTGTGAGGCTGTGTCTGCTACCAATGACGCGACAGGGGCGACACACAAGCAAAATTAAAGGGGCAGTGTCGCCCCTGCCGTGTCATTAGTACCAGACACAGCCGCACAGCGCACTGCCCGCAGCCATGTCTGGTAAAGTACCGGCAATCAAGCAGTGCCGACAGTCCTGGCTGCACAGATGCCAGGGGAGCAGCCCGGGCCCTAACAATGAGTGGGCCCCTCTGATGGTCCAGGGCCCTGACACTTGCCCGGGTACTCCGGGTGCTGACGCCGGCCCTGGTCTGACGCTCAGCGGTTAGGAGATTTTCTCCTCTATCTCTATCAGCAGTGATTAGCCGTGCTGGCCGGCAGGCTGACATAGGATATATGCAGTAGTGAATTACACTGCATAAATCTGTCACGATAACACTGAGCACTCCATTTGCATACACACATGGGGTGAGGATAGAAATCTAACAACAGGATAATCTATTTGAAAGCCAGGTCGCAGAGACTATTCACCATGACTATTAATGCACATACAGTACAGACCAAAAGTTTGGACACACCTTCTCATTTAAAGATTTTTCTGTATTTTCATGACTTTGAAAATTGCACATTCACACTGAAGGCATCAAAACTATGAATTAACACATGTGGAATTATATACTTAACAAAAAAGTGTGAAACAACTGAAAATATGTCTTATATTCTAGGTTCTTCAAAGTAGCCACCTTTTGCTTTGATGACTTCTTTGCACACTTTTGGCATTCTCTTGATCAGCTTCAAGAGGTAGTCACCGGAAATGGTTTTCACTTCACAGGTGTGCCCTGTCAGGTTTAATAAGTGGGATTTCTTGCCTTATAAATGGGGTTGGGACCATCAGTTGTGTTGTGCATACTGGTTCAACCCCAAACAGCCCATCTGCAAAGGGGCATTGCCTCGAAAAGAGGGCTTAGGAGAAGGTGGTCTCACCCTCCTATCCCAAACCCCAAAGGGGCTTTGTACACTGCCAAGGTATCTTTCAACCTTTCTGTAAGGCCTTGACAAAACTATCTTCTAAGAGCCGGGGCATTCCATTTGGTATTGGTTGCCCATCTGCAGAATTCGGAGCTATACGTCTCCACTGACGGACTCCCCTGCTGATGGCGACGCAGCTTGGATTCAGCCAAGGAGATTCGGTCAAGATCATCATAGATGAGGGCTAGAGCCCCGAAAAATCCTTCTATAGACTGGAGACAAACAGAACCCTATGGCAAAGAGAAAGCCCAGGATTGAGGATCTCCTTGCAACAGTGAGATCACAATGCCCACTCACTGCTCCTCATCTCCAGAGGAGTAAGGTCGAAGTTTGAAATACAATTTAAAAGCTTCCTTGAATGCAAAAAACGTGTCTCTACCTCCTGAAAACCTGTCCTGTAGGGCAATTTTGGGTTCAAGTTGGACTGGCCTACTGCAAGAGTCCCCAACATTAGGAGTGTGCAGTTGCTGCCATTGCTGCTGAACCTCAGATTGAAGGTCAGTCACTCTCAGTGACAACCTCCGCAGCTGCTCTGTCAGCACTGCAAAGGGATCCATGAACCAGGGGAGAGAAAAAAAAAACACACCAAAAAAATAACACAAAAAAAAAAAACCAAGTATAATTTTTTTTTCTTTATATGTGTACGGCCGGTGATAATGTCAGGCAAGGTGAGGGAAAGACTAAGTGCATAACAATGGGAAGAGGGGGAGGAAGCCTAAAAACTAGGGAAAGGGGGAGTTGAACCCCCTAGGCAGATTTGACAATCACCCTGACTCCCCTAACGTCCCTAAATAGGTCCAGAAGCAGCAGAAAGCACAGCTTGCATACTGAAGGTGAGGTGAATGGCCTCCAGAGGACACCACAGCCTCCCTGACTCGTCAAGGCAAGGCAATGCACAGGTTTGCTCGGGAGAGGGGTGAGGGCGTAGGAGCCTATGTCAGGTTTTCCATGCATTCCTTTACCTGTTCATAATTTTACAGCGATCTGCAGCCTAAAATTAAAATTTTTTAATCCAAATTGACTGATTTAATGACCATTTGCAGTTTCACTGTAGCATCTGTGTGTACGCGGCCGTCGTGGTACAGGGTTACATCTTCAAAATTTTTTTTAATCCAATTCACAAACTTTTGAAATTCGTCCCAAAATATGTCCTTTTTTGGATTATATATTATTTTAAGTAATTTCCCTATCCAAATTTGTTTGCAGGGCACTTGTCCTGCTCTTACTACATTTAGCTTCCTTTTGCAGCCCTCAAGCCCTTACTATGATCATTTTACAGTTCAGGTCGCCAACGATTTCTATTAGATTTAGGATCAAGTTCGGGGTCACGATCGGATATCAAACCAAACTTTTAACTCTAGTTCAGATGAATCTGACGAACCCGAACATCCACAGGTCCGTTCATACCTATTTGTAATCATGTCCACTAGTGATGAGCGAGCACTAAAATGCTCGGGTGCTCTATGCTCTGGTTGAGCACATTGCAATACTCGGGTGCTCGACCCGAGCCACGAGCCCAATGTAAGTCTATGGGAAACTCGAGCATTTTTCAGGCGGCTCTCCCCGGCGGTCTGCAGAGGGCCTAAAAATTGCCCAAATCGATGGGAACAGTGCTCAAATGACATGGGGACAGCATGGGGAAGACCCCTGGAAGCATTTCTGACTCCCAGGTCACTTCTGTTAACAATGTTGTCAGAGGTATTACGCCATTTTTACGGACTCACAATAAAACATACCAAAACTAAAGCAAAATGGATTTTCTTGGGAAATATGTTAAGGAACATCCTTTCCAGTGTAATGACTTGTATATAAAGCATAATAAATAACCAAAACCAAAAATGTTCCTCCACACCTTGGACTATGTTCACACGTAGCGTTTTTGATGCGTTTTTTCACTTTTGCATTGCCGTGACAAATGCATTCACCAGGAAATGTCATTTTAACATTTTACAACCTTATCTGGCCATGTGGTGTGTGAGATATCATCAGATACATTGTGTTTCATTTATGAAGGGGGGACTCTGAAAGTCACAAAGCCTATTTTTATAGGGCCATCAGGCAGCCTTTACTATTCTTAAAGGGCCAGCAGTTGTCCCTCACTATTCTTAGAGAGCCATCAGCCAGCTATGTTTTATTGTTCCCATTACTAAAGAGTGGGTCTCCCATACTGTTATTGCGTATGCAGTGAGTGGCAGGGCTGCCCAAAATTTGGATGCACCCCAATACCACTTTGAAAATTTGGATGCACCCCAATACCCCTTTGAAGAGACTTAGAGGAGGGCCTCCTGAAAACAATCTTCCCATTATTAGGAAGTAGGTCTCCCATTGTGTTTGCCTATGCAGTGAATGCAAGGGTTGTCAAAAATTTGGAGGCACTCCAATGTCCCTTGGAAGAGACATGGAGGTCAGAGGGCCTCTAGAAAACAATGTTCCCATTATTAGGAAGTGGGTCTCCCATTGTGTTTGCCTATGCAGTGAATGCAAGGGTTGTCAAAAATTTGGAGGCACTCCAATGCCCCTTGAAAGAGACGTGGAGGTCAGAGGGCCTCCTGACAATGTTCCCATTATTAGGAAGTGGGTCTCCCATTGTGTTTGCCTATGCAGTGAATGCAAGGGTTGCCAAAAATTTGGAGGCACTCCAATGCCCCTTGGAAGAGACGTGGAGGTCAGAGGGCCACCTGAAAATAATGTTCCCATTATTAGGAAGTGGGTCTCCCATTGTGTTTGCCTATGCAGTGAATGCAAGGGTTGCCCAAAATTTGGAGGCACTCCAATGCCCCTTGGAAGAGACGTGGAGGTCAGAGGGAATCCTGAAAACAATGTTCCCATTATTAGGAAGTGGGTCTCCCACTGTGTTTGCCTATGCAGTGAATGCAAGGGTTGCCAAAAATTTGGAGGCACTCCAGTGGCCCTTGGAAGAGACGTGGAGGTCAGAGGGCCTCCTGAAAACAATGTTCCCATTATTAGGAAGTGGGTCTCCCATTGTGTTTGCCTATGCAGTGAATGCAAGCGTTACCAAAAATTTGGAGGCACTCCAATGCCCCTTGGAAGAGACGTGGAGGTCAGAGGGCCTCCTGAAAGTGCAAGAAAAGACACTGGATTTGAGTTTATGTTACATTGCTATCATTCGGTGGTATTGAGAAGTCTGGCCCAATCCAGCCCTTGTTCATTTTTATAAGAGTCAGCCTGTCAGCATTTTCAGTTGACAGGCGGATGCGCTTATCAGTTATAATTTCACCAGCGGCACTAAAAACCCGCTCTGATAAAACGCTGGCGGGAGCGCAGGCCAGGACCTCCAAGGCATAGAGAGCCAGTTCATTCCACGTATCCAGCTTGGATACCCAATAATTATAAGGCACAGAGGAATCACTGAGGGCGTTGGTACGGTCGGCAAGGTACTCCCTCAGCATCTTCCCAAACTTGCACTCCTTGTGAGAGTACCCCACGCCTCAGGGCTTGTGCAATGGGAGGGGCTGAGAAAATTCTCCCAGAACAGTGTTCCTCTACCTCTGCTGGATTGAAGTTGTGTCTCTCTCGGCTGTACTCCTTGGTTGTCCAACAAAGTGTGACCTATGCCACCAGCATTTTCAGATGGGAATTTTTTTAATAGTTCCGCAACAAGGGCCTTCTGGTACAGCCCCATTTTTGTAGACCTGTCCGCCTCAGGAATAAGAGATATAAAGTTCTCCTTGTAGCGTGGGTCTAGAAATGTCACCAACCAGTAATGACTGTCACCCAAAATTTTGAGAACGCGAGGGTCATGGGAAAGGCTGCGTAACATAAACTCAGCCATGCGTGCCAGACTACTAACAGGCAAGACTTCCGTGTCCTCACCAAGAGGATGACTGACCATGCTCTCCTCCTCCTCCTCTCTGTCCTCTGGCCATCCACGCTGAACAGACGGTATGAAAGCTGTGCAGGTAGTACCATCTATAGCACATGAAACTAGCTCCTGTTCTTCCTCCTCCTCCTCTTCCTCATTGTCACCCAATACACGTTGGGATGAGATGAGGTTGGGCTGTGTGTAATCACCCTATATGGTTCCTTGCTCCATCTCATCGTGCTCCGCCTGCAATGCATCTTCTTTGATTGTGAGCAGAGAGCATTTCAGAAGACAGAGAAGCGGGATGGTGACGCTAATTATGGTGTCATAGCCACTCACCATCTTGGTGGAGTCCTCAAAGTTTTGGAGGATGGTACATATGTCTGACATCCATGTCCACTCCTGAGGTCTTATCTGTGGAGTCTGAACTGAATAGCGACGGCCTTGTTGATGCTGGTACTCAACAACTGCCCTCTTCTGCTCACAAATCCTTCCCAATATCTGCAGTGTAGAGTTCCAACGAGTGGGGACATCACACACCAGTCTGTGAGCTGGAAGCTGCAAACGCTGCTGAAACACGGCAAGGGCGGCGGAAGCTGTAGGTGACTTTCTAACATGGGCACACAGGCAGCGTGCTTTAACAAGCAGATCCGGCAGCGCCCGGTAGGATTTGAGAGACCGCTGAACTACGAGGTTAAGCACATGGGCCAGGCATGGTACGAGTGTGAGCTCGCCTCACTTCAAAGCCGCCACCAGGTTCTGGCCATTGTCACACACGACCATGCCTGGCTTTAGTTTCAGCGGTGTGAGACACAGATCTGCCTGCTCTTTCAGAGCTATCCACAACTCTTCAGCATTGTGTGGTTTGTCACCTAAGCATATTAGCTTCAGCACAGCCTATTGCCGCTTGGCCAAGGCAGTGCTGCAGTGCTTCCAGCTTGTGACTAATGTGGTCATTTCGGAGATGGAGGTGGCTGAAGGGGAGGATGAGGAGGATGAGGTGCAGGAGCTGTAGACCATGGGGGCAACCCCGATTGACCTAGGGCCCGCAATCCTTGGTGTCGGGAGGACGTGTTCCGTCCCAAGGTCCAACTGGGTCCCAGCTTCCACTATGTTAAACCAGTGTGCCGTCAGCGAGATGTGCCATCCCTGCCCACAAGCACTTGTCCTCGTGTCCGTGGTTAGGTGGACTTTCCCAGTAACTGCGTTGTTGAGGGCACAGCTAATGTTTTGGGACACGTGCTTGTGTAATGCGGGGACGGCACACTGGGAGAAATAGTGGTGGCTGGGGACTGAGTACCGAGGGACGGCTGCCGCCATCAGGTTGTGGAATGCTTCCGTCTCCACCAGCCTAAAAGGCAAGCAGTCATGAAATGTGAGAATTTAGTAGTGTGGCCTGTGGGGCGTTGGCTGCGTATTTGCGCTTGCATTCCAAGGACTGGGGTATGGACAACTGAACGCTGCGCTGGGACAAGGACGTGGACGTGCCTCCTGATGCTGCAACTTGAGAGTGTGGAATGACAGGTGCAGGGCAGGAGGCATCTTCGCATGCACCATGGTCAGGGGATTGGCTTGCATGCACAACAGCGGAAGAATCTAGGGTGCCACCCGCAGACACTGTTCCTGAACCCTGGGGTTCGGCCCACAAAGTCGGGTGCTTTGCTGCCATGTGCCTGATCATGCTGGTGGTGGTCAGGCTGCTAGTTTTGCCACCCCTGCTGATGCTGGCTTGGCAGGTGGTGCAAATGGCCTTTTTGGGGTTATCGCCAGAGTCTTTAAGAAACAACCAGACTCGGGAAGACCTAACAGTTGTACTGGCAACTTCCTTCGTGTTGGTGTTACGGGGAACGGTTGCCTGCCTTCTGTCTGCAGCCACCACACTGCTTCTTCCTGCCTATTGGGGTGCTCTGCCTCCCTCCCCCTGTGTGCTGCTCTCCTCGCTCTGCATGTCCTCCTGCCAGGTTGGGTCAGTTACTATATCATTCACCACCTCGTCTTCCACTTCCGCACCCTGGTCCTCCTCCTGACTTTCTGGCAATTGTGTCTCATCATCGTCCACCTCTTGTGACACTTTCCCACCGTTGCCTTTGTGTGACCGTGGCTGCTCAAATATTTGGGCATCGCTACATGCGATCTCCTCTTGCCTCGCTTCAAGTGGACCGGGCGAGAGGCCCGAATCTACAAATAGAAAAGTGAACAGCTCTTCAGAGTGTCCAAGTGTGAGATCATTTGTCTCTGGGCACTCGGCTTGGTGGGAGGAAGGAGGATCAGGGTGAGGAATATGCGGTCCAGACTCACGGCTACTGAGACTTGACCGTGTGGAAGACAGGGTGGTGGTGGTGGTGGCTAAGTGACTGGAAGCATTATCCGCTATCCAACCAACAACATTTTGACATTGCTCTGGGTTCAATAGTGGTGTGCTGCGGTCCCCTAGGAATTGGGACAGGAAGGTCAGGCGAGAAGATGTGGGAGTTTGTTGTGGCACAATTTCAGCTTGCCCACGGCCTTGGCCTCGGCCTCTGCATGCACCATCACCATCACGTCCAGTTGCCTGTCCCTTGCTACGTGACTTGCCCATTTTAAATGGAGGACAATATCTTCCACGCTCACTACAAATGACTGAATTTGGAGCGAACTTATATGTGATCCATGTGACGGACAAAGCACAGTTTTAAATACCTGGCCTGTAGGTAACTATTTTGAACAGCAAACTGGTGTCAATTGCTTCACTGACACACTGAAACAAATTTTTAATGGAGGTTAGAAATGGCAGTATTTTCTGAAAACGTGTATGTGATCCGTGTGACGGAGAAAACACTGTTTTATATACCTGGCCTGTAGGTAACTATTTTGAACAGAAATCTGGTGTCAATTGCTTCACTGACACACTGAAACAAATTTTTAATGGAGGCCAAAAATGGCAGTATTTTCTGAAAACGTATATGTGATCCGTGTGACGGAGAAAACACAGTTTTAAATAGCTGGATTTTTAGCGCTGTAATATGGAAAGGACCTGGCTGTATTCTGCAGTGCCAACAAGCAAATGGCGCAGAAAAATGGGTTCTCTGGATTGCTTTTTAAGCAAATAATGAGGATTAAGATCCCCAAAAAATTATTCCTGGCCCCTGAGGCCTGGGCCTTTGTCTAGAAATATCTAACAGCAATAGAAGGCAGAATTGGAATGGAGCCTCTTGTGCTATGTGCACTGCAGTCTGCTATATACCCTGCCTGCCTGCCTATATACACTGCCTGCCTGATATCTCTGCAGATGGATTAGTCCTCAGAAGGACTGTTTGTTGAGATGGATATGTGTCTCTAATATAGTTTGGTATACCTACACTAACTAGAAACAAGCAAATCTCTCCCTGACGCAGCAGCAGCACTCCCTACACTGTCTGATCCGGAGTGACTGTGACGAGCATGACGGCGCCAGGTCTGATATAGACCCGATGACGCTGTGCGGCCAGCCAATCACTGTAATGCCACAACCAACATGGCTACAGCATTACAGTGAGTGTCAGGATATCCCTGCATATTGATTGGCGCTCTAAAGAGCGCCAAACATGCAGGGAGGGGACCCGAGCATCCGACCGAGCATCTTGCAAGTACTCGGGAGCTCCGAGCATCTCGAGTACTGAGATGCTTGGGCGAGTACCGAGTACTTGCGAGTATGCTCGCTCATCACTAATGTCCACTGTTAACTTAATTGCCCTTCCACTCAAAGAATGTAAAACTCTTATACAGACAGGTTCCCTGTAGACACTGTAATGCATGAGTATATTTACAACTAACCACAACAAACCTTGCTTATTTCTGTTTTAGTTTAACAAGGAAGTCACCAGGAAGTTTAGTAATGATCAGAGCTTCATAGAGTTCAAGCAGATAAGGCCATAAATATACACCTACAAACTGGCAGAGGAAGTCCTTGTGTAGTTGTAGAGCAGACAGAAGAATGGCTGGTAAAGACACTACTTATCAGGAGCACAGGAGACTGAGAAAGAGTCAGGAATATGGTGAGTGATGAGTTATGAATTGTACAATGACAACAAACATTTGGAACTTTCTTTTCTTATATTGGACTGAAAGCACAGGAGGGAGGAAACTTACAAATTTAATATAATGTCCTATGTTTTGGACTAACTAAATATGAAGATATTGCTTTGTCTGGGAGACCTACACTAGTCCAATCATGAGATTATGGATGTGCATATCAGTATTGATAGGCATTCTGGCTGAATGAGGTGTTTAACTCTGACAATGTTCCTCAGGTGAAAAAATAAAGACTTAAAGGGGTGGTCCAAAGACAAAGTAAATGTAATTCTAAAACGCTATCTGTTTGATGCCTAATCTAAACTATTTTCTAATATTTAAAAAAAAGCCTAAAGAGATGAACTGGAATATAAGTTGGTGTGCATGCAGCGTGTAAGCGAATGTTCACACTAGCCTGTAAACAGACAAAACCCAAGATAAAAACATAATAAGCAATACCCTGCATATAAAGGTGTCGCCTGTCTTTTCTTTGAGCTGGACATTACAATCATTTGGTTCCCCATGGCTGCGTGTCTGCTAGTTGAGTTTAAGTCCTTCACAGCCCTTATCCACATGTACGGCACTTTACAAATGGTGAGCTGTAAAGTGTTGTTTAAAGGCATAGTAATCTTAGTGTATGTAAACTTTTGACTTTGCAGTAAGTAAAAAAATGCCTTAAAACATTCTCTCTCTCTCATTATTCTGGCATTTGGCAAATATTACAAATTATGGTAATCCTTATTGACCTAAAATGGGAAAGGTTTATTCTGATTTCAGATATTGAGAAAAACATGCATGTTTCTTTTTATATAGTGTACAGTGGTGGCCAAAAGTATTGGCACCCCTGCAATTCTGTCAGATAATACGCAGTTTCTTCCTGAGAATGATTGCAATCACAAATTCTTTGGTATTATCTTCATGTAATTTGTCTTCAATGAAAAAAACACAAAAAGAATTGTCCTAAAGCCAAATTGGATATAATTCCACACCAAGCCTAAAAAAGGGGGTGGACAAAAGTATTGGCACTGTTTGAAAAATCATGTGATGCTTCTCTAATTCGTGTAATTAACAGCACCTGTAACTTACCTGTGGCACCTAACAGGTGTTGGCAAAAACTAAATCACACTTGCAGCCAGTTAACATGGATAAAAGTTGACTCAACCTCTGTCCTGTGTCCTTGTGTGTACCACATTGAGCATGGAGAAAAGAAAGAAGACCAAAGAACTGTCTGAGGACTTGAGAAACCAAATTGTGAGGAAGCATGAGCAATCTCAAGGCTTCAAGTCCATCTCCAAAGACCTGAATGTTCCTGTGTCTTCCGTGCGCAGTGTCATCAAGAAGTTTAAAGCCCATGGCACTGTGGCTAACCTCCCTAGATGTGGACGGAAAAGAAAAATTGACGAGAGATTTCAACGCACGATTGTGCGGATGGTGGATAAAGAACCTCGACTAACATCCAAACAAGTTCAAGCTGCCCTGCAGTCCGAGGGTACAACAGTGTCAACCCGTACTATCCGTCGGCGTCTGAATGAAAAGGGACTGTATGGTAGGATACCCAGGAAGACCCCACTTCTTACCCCGAGACATAAAAAAGCCAGGCTGGAGTTTGCCAAAACTTACATGAGAAAGCCTAACACGTTTTGGAAGAATGTTCTCTGGTCAGATGAGACAAAAGTAGAGCTTTTTGGGAAAAAAACATCAACATAGAGTGTACAGGAAAAAAAAAGAGGCATTCAAAGAAAAGAACACGGTCCCTACAGTCAAACATGGCGGAGGTTCCCTGATGTTTTGGGGTTGCTTTGCTGCCTCTGGCACTGGACTGCTTGACCGTGTGCATGGCATTATGAAGTCTGAAAAATACCAACAAATTTTGCAGCATAATGTAGGGCCCAGTGTGAGAAAGCTGGGTCTCCCTCAGAGGTCATGGGTCTTCCAGCAGGACAATGACCCAAAACACACTTCCAAAAGCACTATAAAATGGTTTGAGAGAAAGCACTGGAGACTTCTAAGGTGGCCAGCAATGAGTCCAGACCTGAATCCCAAAGAACACCTGTGGAGAGATCTCAAAATGACAGTTTGGAGAAGGCACCCTTCAAATATCAGGGACCTGGAGCAGTTTGCCAAAGAAGAATGGTCTACAATTCCAGCAGAGCATTGTAAGAAACTCATTGATGGTTACCGGAAGCGGTTGTTCGCAGTTAATTTGGCTAAAGGTTGTGCAACCAAGTATTAGTCTGAGGGTGCCAATACTTTTGTCTGGCCCATTTTTGGAGTTTTGTGTGAAATGATCAATGATTTGATTTTTGCTTCATTCTCTTTTGTGTTTTTTCCTTGCAAGTGACGCGACCCCTGGGCCTGTGTTGTGCGGGGAATACCCGGAGCCGGATCGCTGTGGTTTGTAGTCTCCGTGGCGCTGACCCGGTCCGTACCCAGGGTGATCAAACCAGTGGCAGTCTTAATGTTGTAACAAGTGTCCGACTACGCCACCCGTGGATTGCGGTCAGTGGGGACTGCCGCTGCGCTGCAGACCGCTGAGGCTGATGTTGTATGCGCAGCCAAGTATGGGATTACTCCCCACGGGAGAAGTATTGACTCAGGGTAGCTAGTGTGGATGATGGGAGTGATGGTGTGAGCGTCCCAGTACTAATGGTGCTGGTGCGGCGATGAAACACAGAGACTTGTAATTGCAGTTTCCAATGCTTTACTCACAGTTCTTCACCAGGTCACTCGTGCGCAGGTAGGACCGCCTGAGCCGTGCTGCGTTCACCAGGCAAGGGGCTCGATCACCTCCCAGGCAATTCCAGAGCGTGGCACACGGCTCTCTTCTCTTCCTTTCTCTGGCCGTCCCCACCAGTGACCCACCTTTGTCCAGCTTCCTCGGGCCTTCTCTTGGCGAAACCTATCTCCGGTTTCCCTGACCCTATGTGGTATGCTTTCCTGGTGGATGTAGTGAGGGGTCGCACCAAGATGTGGTCACAACCTCCGGTCTTTGGCTGAGGAATTTGTTGCCTCCACCAATTTGGGTTCCGGTACACTGTTCTGCCAACCCGTCACCCGCAATCTCCTGGGCCTATGGGGTTCCTTCTGTCCTCGTGTCTCTGGGCCTTTCTCTGTGTTCCTGTTCCCTTCTTACTTTCCTTTCTGTTCTTGTTCTCTCTCTGCTGTTTCTGGCCTCCACTCCAGGCCTGCCTCGTGGAGCTGGGCCCAAACTGAGCCACAGCTCCCTGTCAGCCCTCCTGGCTGAACTCTTCTCTGAACTCACTCCCCGGACTGAACCCTGTTCTAAGATGGTGCCCACCTTATATACCTCCCTCTCTGTGTGAGCCCAGGTGACTAGCAACCAATGGGCTCCTACCTATGCCCAGAGACCCACCCCTATCTGCTCCTACACCACTGGGTGTACTTTCCCCTCCCCACTCCAGCCAGGGACAGATTCTGTCGTGCCTGCACTCCTGTCTCGTGGGAGCACCGTTGAACTGTCCCTCGGAAATGGGGTGTGTGTGGTGCATGCAGCCTACCGAGCCCCAGTCCACATTCCATCCTTACCCGGGAGTGGAATATCACACCTCTGGTTCGAGGTGCAATACCCCTGTAGCAGCCGAGCCCTCGGGGTGCTACACAAGCAAATTAAATGAAGATAATAAGACCAAAGAATTTGTGTTTGCAATCATTTTCAGGAAGACACTGAGTATTATCTGACAGAATTGCAGGGGAGCCAATACTTTTGGCCACCACTGTATGTAAACTTCTGGTTTCAACCGTAAATGTTTATTTTTTCCTTCCACATTCTATTAATTCCTACGAAGCATCTGAAGGGTTAACAAACTTCTTGAATGTGGTTTTGAGCTCCTTGAGGGGTGCAGTTTTTAGAATGGTGTCACTTTTGGGTATTTTCTGTCATATAAACCACTGAAAGTCACTTCAAGTGTGATAAGGTCCTTAAAAAAATGTATTTTGTAAGTTTTGTTGAAAAAATTAGAAATCGCTGGTCAACTTTTAACCCTTATAACTTCCTAACAAAAAAAAATATGTTTCAAAAGTTGTGCTGATGTAAAGTAGACATGTGGGAAATGTTATTTATTAACTCTTTTGTGTGACATATCTCTCTGATTTAAGGGCATAAAAATTAAAAGTTTGAAAATTGCAAAATTTTCCAAATTTTCTCAAAATTTCCGTTTTTTTCACAAATAAACGCAAGTCATATCAAAGAAATGTTACCACTGTCATGAAGTACAATATGTCACGAAAAAACAGTCTCAGAATCAGGGGGATCCGTTGAAGCGTTCCAGAGTTATTACCTCATAAAGTGACAGTGGTCAGAATTGTAAAATTTGGCCTGGTCATGAAAGTGCAAACATGCTTGGGGGATATAACAAAAAGGTAAAGCCAGCTCACCTGTGTGGTTCATGAATGGAGCACGGAAGTACGTTCTGATCAAAACGTGGTGAATAGCCAAAAGAAATGTGGTATCCAGCTCCAAGTAAAAAACGTGCGTTTAATTAGTCCATATTGAAACTTACATCCATGAGAAAAGGGCATGGGGGTAGGAGAAGAGTGCTACTCGTTTCGAATGATCTAGTATTCTTTATCACAGCTGTGATGTAATTTTTAATATGGACTAACAAAACGCATGTTTTTACTTGGATCTGGATACCACATTTCTTTAGGCTTGGGGGATGAAGGGGTTAAAACATTATTGGCTTAAAATAAAAGTAGGTGGATTGTCACTTCGGGAACTATGGTCTCTTCTGGGCTTAATGAGACATTGAGCTTTGCTTCTTTCCTGTAGACATTTTGACATTGGTTACACAACCTTTCCCTTTAATATATTTTTACATCCCTCTTTTTTAATTTTCACTCTTTTGGTTATATGTTACTTATGTCTGTCTTTCTTCTCCACAGTCCCTTTCTAAAATTACTCTCTAGTACAGGGGTGGGCAATTAATTTTCCCGAGGGGCCACATGAGAGACCGTGACTGTTGGGGAGGGCCGAACCAATAGGCTGAAATGAATTCTGCTCAATATTAATATTAACATGAGCATGAGCCCCACACAGCCTCCCCATGTCCAGCATGAGCCCCACAAAGCCCCCCATGTCCAGCATGAGCCCCACACAGCCCCCCCATGTCCAGCATGAGCCCCACACAGCCCCTCATGTCCAGCATGAGCCCCACACAGCCCCCAAGTCCAGCATGAGCCCCACACAGCCCCCCCATGTCCAGCATGAGCCCCACACAGCCCCCCCCAGGTCCAGCATGAGCCCCACACAGCCCTCCGGTGTCCAGCATGAGCCATACACAGCCCCCCATGTCTAGCATCAGCCCCACACAGCCTCCCATGTCCAGTATGAGCCCCACACAGCCCTCCCATGTCCAGTATGTGCCCCACAGAGTCCTCCCGTGTCCAGCATGAGCACCACACAGCTCTCCTGTGTCCACCATGAGCCCCACACAGCCCCCTATGTCCAGCATAAGCCCCACACAGCCCTCCCGTGTCCAGCATGAGCCATACACAGCCCCCCATGTCCAGCATGAGCCCCACACAGCCCTCCCATGTCCAGCATGTGCACCACCCACCCCCCCATGTCCAGTATGAGAGCTCGAGAGCCTCCTCATGTCCAGCATGACAGCCCTTCCAAGTGTCCAGCATGACAGCCCCCCAGTGTCCAGCATTAAAGCCCCCCAGTGTCTAGCATTAAAGCCCCCCATGTCCAGCATGAGAGCCCCCCCTGTGTCCAGCCTGACAGCCCTCCCTAGTGTCCAGCATGAGAGCCCCCCCTGTGTCCAGCATGAGAGCCCCTCTGTGTCCAGCATGACAACCCTCCCTAGTGTCCAGCATGAGACCCCCCCTGTGTCCAGCATGACAGCCCTCCCTGTGTCCAGCATGAGAGTCCCCCCTGTGTCCAGCATGAGACCCCCCTGTGTCCAGCATGAGACCCCCCTGTGTCCAGCATGAGAGCCCCCCTGTGTCCAGCATGAGAGCCCCCTGTGTCCAGCATGAGAGCCCCCCCTGTGTCCAGCATGAGACCCCCCTGTGTCCAGCATGACAGCCCTCCCTGTGTCCAGCATGAGAGCCCCCCACTATGTCCAGCATGAGAGCCCCCTGTGTCCAGCATGAGAGCCCCCTGTGTCCAGCATGAGAGCCCCCCCTGTGTCCAGCATGAGACCCCCCTGTGTCCAGCATGACAGCCCTCCCTGTGTCCAGCATGAGAGCCCCCCACTATGTCCAGCATGAGAGCCCCACTATGTACAGCATGAGAGCCCCCCTGTGTCCAGCATGAGAGCCCCCCCTGTGTCCAGCATTAAAGCATCTCTTGTGTCCAGCATTAAAGCCCCCCTGTGTCCAGCATCAAAGCAAAGCCGTCCCTGTGTCCAGCATTAAAGCCCCCCTGTGTCCAGCATATACTTACTTCACTCCCCGTTTCCCTACGCTCCTGTCTCTGATGCACTGACTCTCCGCAGTGTGCAGGCTGATGCCATTGTGTCAGCTGTTTCTAACGCTGATTGGTGGAAGAGGGAAGTGGCGGCCCCTCCTCCACCAATGCATTCACCGCGGATTGAGACCACGGATTGAGACAGCGGTGACGGTGTGCAGGCGGGCAGTGACGGCGAGCGGTGACGGCGTGCGGTGCAGTGCGGCTCGTGGGCCACTGTTATCAGCCCTTCGGCTGTCTCGGTCCGCGGGCCGGACTGGAACAGCCAGAGGGCCAGATGTGGCCCGCGGGCCGCACGTTGCCCAGATCTGCTCTAGTATATAAAATATGATTAGAGATTATTCTATCTATGAAGTCTTATAAAAGTATTGTAACTAATGAGCAGAATTACAGATGCGGAACCCACCGATTTAATGAATGAATGTAGTTATAGTGCATTGCCATCCCCTTTTTTTCTATTTTATTAATAACAATTGGCAGTTTTGTAGATATGTATTTTTTATGTTTATAATTTTGCACCTCAATACATATCCACATACAACAATTTGCTCTAACTCAAGATATTTAAGAAAGGGCAATGGAGAGATCCATCATATAAAACCACAAATTTTATTAAAGATTATTAAAATCATATTAAAAAAGCAAAGTACAATATGGGGACATAGGAACAAAATTAGTAAAGTGTACACAATAAATATAGGGAAAAAACAGGTAAGTAATGTGGGTACAGTGACCCCCATAAATTTACTATAGATCATCAGGACTACATCACCACAGTACAAAAAATGGAGCAGCAAACTGGAATAAAGTGTCATGTGCAGTTGGTAGCTATCAGCCTCATATGGGATTATATCCTGACACACAGTATCTCACAATGGTGAGTATATCATCTATGACCATCTGATTATATACCTTATCTTGGATTCAGTTATATTGCTGAACATTTGACAACTTGATACTTTTTGGTCTGGGCTTTTCTTTCACTGATACTTTGGTACATCTTATTGTGAGAGACTGTGTGTCTGTTTTTTCCCTATATTTATTGTGTACACTTTACTAATTTTGTTCCTATGTCCCCATATTGTACTTTGCTTTTTTAATATCTATATATATAATCGTCTTATCCCGTCTGTCTGTCTGTCTGTGTGTCTGTGTGTCTGTCTGTCCAGGAAATCCCGCGTCGCTCATTGGTCCGGCAGCGGCCAATCAGCGCCGGGGGATTTCTAAAAAAAGATGGCGGCCGTTAGCGGCTCATCTGCGGGACGGAGCTGAGCGGTGATGCAGCCGGGAGATGACCGGCGCAAGGCGCTCATCTCCCGGCCGGCAACAGCAGAAGGAACCCGACCGCTGGACCCATCTGCGGGACGGAGATGCAGCCGGGAGATGAGCGGCGCGAGGCGCTCATCTCCCGGCCGGTAGCAGCGGAAGGACCGCCGGCGCCGCTGACCTCCATGTGGAAGGGAGGACCGGGGAGCGGCTCTGCGGGTCGGGATACTTCTGCTGCGAGCGCCCGCTATGTCCCGGGTTCTCGCAGCGGAAGTATCCGCACAGGCAGCGGCGCTCCCCGGTCCTCACCAAGACGATTTGATGATTGGTCGCGGTCTTCGGACCCGACCAATCACTGATCTTAGCGCAAAACTTAAACACTATTGTGCTGATTGGTCGCCGACGCTGCCCGCGACCAATCACCGATTTGGGCGCCAAATTTAAATATCGGCCGCGACCAATCACCACAGCGGTGTTTAAATGTGGAGCCAAGATCGGTGATTGGTCGCGGCCGATATTTAAATTTGGTGCCCAAATCGGTGATTGGTCGCAGCCGATATTTAAATTTGGCGCCCAAATCGGTGATTGGTTGCGGTCAGCGTCCGCGACCAATCAGCACAATAGTGTTTAACTTTGGCGCCAAGATCAGTCATTGGTCGCGGGCCAAGACAGCGACCAATCACCGATTTGTGCGGCAATTTTAAATAGCGTCCGCGACCAATTGGATGTCAGCGCCGCTGCCTGTCCGGATACTTCCGCTGCAAGAACCAGGGACATGAGCGGGCGCTCGCAGCAGAAGTATCCCGACCCGCAGCGCCGCTCCCCGGTCCTCCCTTCACACCCTAGCCGCTGATGTCCCCACAGTATCCGCATGGTGTTACAAAGGTCCGGAAATTAGTGTTAAAAATCGCTGATTGGTCGCACAGCGGTGTTTAAATGTGGAGCCAAGTTCGGTGATTGGTCGCGGCCGATATTTAAATTTTGCGCCCAAATCGGTGATTGGTCGCGGGCAGCGTCCGCGACCAATCAGCACAGTAGTGTTTAACTTTGGCCGCAAGATCAGTGATTGGTCGCGGGCCAAGTCCGTGACCAATCAACGATTTGGGCGGCACATTTAAATAGCGGCCGCGACCAATTGGACCCGCAGCGCCGCTCCCCGGTCCTCCCTTCACGCCCTAGCCGCATGGATGTCAGCGGCGCTGCCTGTGCGGATACTTCCGCTCCGAGAACCCGGGACATGAGCGGGCGCTCGGAGCAGAAGTATCCGGACCCGCAGCGCCGCTCCCCGGTCCTCCCTTCACACCCTAGCCGCTGATGTCCCCACTGTTTCTGCATGGTGTTACAAAGGTCCGGACATTTGTGTTAAAAAACGCTGATTGGTCGCTGGCGCTGCCCGCGACCAATCACCGATTTTGGCGCCAAATTTAAATATCGGCCGCGACCAATCACCGATCTTGGCTCCACATTTAAACACCGCTGTGCTGATTGGTCGCGGACGCTATTTAAATGTGCCGCCCAAATCGGTGATTGGTCGCGCACAGCGTCGGCGACCAATCAGCACAGCGGTGTTTAACTTTAGCGCCAAGATCACTGATTGGTCGCGTGCGGAGAGCGCGACCAATCAGCGAATCGTATTGGTGAGCGGGGAGCGGAATCGTATTAGTGAGGACCGGGGAGCGCTGCTGCCTGTGCGGCTACTTCCACTCCGAGAAGCCGGGAGATGAGCGACTGCTCAGAGCAGAAGTATCCGGACTCGCAGCGCCGCTCCCCGGTCCTCCCTTCACACCCTAGCCGCTGATGTCCCCACAGTATCCGCATGGTGTTACAAAGGTCCGGACATTTGTGTTAAAAATCGCTGATTGGTCGCAGGCGCTGCCCGCGACCAATCACCGATTTGGGCGCCAAATTCAAATATCGGCCGCGACCAATCAGCACAGCGGTGTTTAAATGTGGAGCCAAGATCGGTGATTGGTCGCGGCCGATATTTAAATTTGGCGCCCAAATCGGTGATTAATGCGTGGGCAGCGCCAGCGACCAATCAGCGATTTTTCACACAAATGTCCGGACCTTTGTAACACTATGCGGATACTGTGGGGACATCAGCGGCTAGGGTGTGAAGGGAGGAACGGGGAGCGGCGCTGCGGGTCGGGATACTTCTGCTGCGAGCAGTCGCTCATCTCCCGGCTTCTCGGAGTGGAAGTATCCGCACAGGCAGCGGCGCTCCCCGTTCCTCACTAATACGAATCCGCTCCCCGCTCCTCACCAATACGATTCGCTGATTGGTCGCGCTCTCCGCACGAGACCAATCAGTGATCTTGGCGCTAAAGTTAAACACCGCTCTGCTGATTGGTCGCGGCCGCTGCCCGCGACCAATCACCGATTTGGGCGCCACATTTAAATAGCGACCGCGACCAATCACAGATCTTAGCGCCACATTTAAACACTGCTGTGCTGATTGGTCACGGACGCTGACCGTGACCAATCACCGATTTGGCCGCCACATTTAAATAGCGGCCGCGACCAATTACCGATCTTGCCGCGACATTTAAACACTGCTGTGCTAATTGGTCGCGGATGCCAGCCGCGACCAATCAGCGAGCTTGGCGCCAAATTTAAACAATGCTCTGCTCATTGGTCGCGGACGCCAGACGCGTCCAATCAGCGAGATTGGCGCCAAATTTAAACAACGCTCTGCTGATTGATCGCGGTCGCTGGCCGAGATCAATCAGCAGTATTGGCGCAAAATTTAAACCCCACTCTGCTGATTGGTCGCGGTCGCCGGCCGCGACCAATCAGCAGTATTGGCGCCAAATTTAAACCTTACTCTGCTGATTGGTCGCGGCCGTCAGCCGCGAACAATCAGTGAGATTGGCGCCAAATTTAAACAACGCTCTGCTGATTGGTCGCCGGCCGCGACTAATCAGCGATTTTGGTGCCAAATTTAAACACGCTCTCCATTCCTCACTAACACGGTTCACTGATTGGTCGCGGCCGCCGCCCGTAACCAATCAGCGATTTTGGCGCCAAATTTAAACACCGCTCTGCTGATTGGTCGCGGCCGCCATCCGCGACCAATCTGCCAGATTGGCGCCAAATTTAAACAATGCTCTGCTGATTGGTCGAGGCCGGCGACCGCGACCAATCAGCAGAGCGATGCAGAGCGGGGTTTAAATTTGGCCCCAAAGTCGCTGATTAGTCGCGGCTGACGGCCGCGACCAATAAGCAGAGCGTTGTTTAAATTTTGCGCCAAAATCGCTGATTGGTCGCGGCCGGCGGCCTCGACCAATCAGCAGTATTGGCGCCAAATTTAAACACCGCTCTGCTGATTGGTCGTGACTAATCAGCGATTTTGGTGCCAAATTTAAACACGCTCTCCAGTCCTCACTAACACGGTTCGCTGATTGGTCGCGGCCGCCGCCCGCGACCAATCACCAATATTGCCGCCAAATTTAAACACCGCTTTGCTGATTGGTCGCGGTTGCCGAACGCGACCAATCAGCGATTTTGGCGCAAAATTTAAACACCGCTCTGCTAATTGCGCCCCGTCGGCCGCATACCTATTCTAGAATACCCGATGCATTAGAATCGGGCCACCATCTAGTGATTTTAATAATCTTTAATAAAATTTGTGGTTTTATATGATGGATCTCTCCATTGCCCTTGAGTTAGAGCAAATTGTTTTTTGAGTTTATTCTGGAGCGCCACTATCTAAATATATTGACATTGGTGTTTAATTACTTCAATACATATGAATTATTGCACAGATATGCACTTTATATGTATATTGTATTTTTATGTCTATTATCTGAAAAAGTCTGTATATTATCAGAAGTTGATTACATTTATTTGCACTATAGGTCACTTTATTGTTTTGAGGCTTCACAGTTTGCTGCTAATATGCTCCTGATTACTTCTTTCATTGTGTCCCGATTTGTCATTACAAACTGATCAGATCAGTTTGTAATGACAAATCAGTCATTTGACTAACGATCAGTTGTGCCCCACTGCAGAGCTCTCGGCATCTACACAGGCATGTAAAAGTTCGGGCACCCCTGGTCAAAATGACTGTTATTGTGAACAGTTAAGCAAGTTGAAGATGAAATGATCTCTAAAAGGCCTAAAGTTAAAGATGACACACTTCCTTTGTATTTTAGGCAAAATAAAATTATATATATATATATATATATATATATATATATATATATATATATATATAGTACAAACCAAAAGTTTGGACACACCTTCTCATTTAAAGGTTTTTCTGTATTTTCATGACTATGAAAATTGTACATTTACACTGAAGGCATCAGAACTATGAATTAACACATGTGGAATTATATACTTAACAAAAAAGTGTGAAACAACTGAAAATATGTCTTATATTCTAGGTTCTTCAAAGTAGCCACCTTTTGCTTTGATGACTGCTTTGCACACTCTTGGCATTCTCTTGATGAGCTTCAAGAGGTAGTCACCGGATATGGTTTTCACTTCACAGGTGTGCCCTGTCAGGTTTAATAAGTGGGATTTCTTGCCCTATAAATGGGGTTGGGACCATCAGTTGTGTTGTGCAGAAGTCAGGTGGATACACAGCTGATAGTCCTACTGAATAGACTGTTAGAATTTGTATTATGGCAAGAAAAAAGCAGCTAAGTAAAGAAAAACGAGTGGCCATCATTACTTTAAGAAATGAAGGTCAGTCAGTGCGAAAAATTGGGAAAACTTTGAAAGTGTCCCCAAGTGTAGTTGCAAAAACCATCAAGCGCTACAAAGAAATTGGCTCACATGAGGACCGCCCCAGGAAAGGAAGACCAAGAGTCACCTCTGCTTCTGAGGATAAGTTTATCCGAGTCACCAGCCTCAGAAATTGCAGGTTAACAGCAGCTCAGATTAGAGACCAGGTCAATGCCACACAGAGTTCTAGCAGCAGACACATCTCTTCAACAACTGTTAAGATGAGACTTTGTGCAGCAGGCCTTCATGGTAAAATAGCTGCTAGGAAACCACTGCTAAGGACAGGCAACAAGCAGAAGAGACTTGTTTGGGCTAAAGAACACAAGGAATGGACATTAGACCAGTGGAAATCTGTGCTTTGGTCTGATGAGTCCAAATTTGAGATCTTTGGTTCCAACCACCGTGACTTTGTGCGACGCAGAAAAGGTGAACGGATGGACTCTACATGCCTGGTTCCCACCGTGAAGCATGGAGGAAGAGGTGTGATGGTGTCGGGGTGCTTTGCTGGTGACACTGTTGGGGATTTATTCAAAATTGAAGGCATACTGAACCAGCATGGCTACCACAGCATCTTGCAGTGCGGCATGCTATTCCATCCGGTTTGCGTTTAGTTGGACCATCATTTATTTTTCAACAGGACAATGACCCCAAACACACCTCCAGGCTGTGTAAGGGCTATTTGACCAAGTAGGAGAGTGATGGGGTGCTACGCCAGATGACCTGGCCTCCACAGTCACCAGACCTGAACCCAATCAAGATGGTTTGGGGTGAGCTAGACCGCAGAGTGAAGGCAAAAGGGCCAACAAGTGCTAAGCATCTCTGGGAACTCCTTCAAGATTGTTGGAAGACCATTTCCAGTGACTACCTCTTGAAGCTCATCAAGAGAATGCCAAGAGTGTGCAAAGCAGTCATCAAAGCAAAAGGTGGCTACTTTGAAGAACCTAGAATATAAGACATATTTTCAGTTGTTTCACACTTTTTTGTTAAGTATATAATTCCACATGTGTTAATTCATAGTTTTGATGCCTTCAGTGTGAATGTACAATTTTCATAGTCATGAAAATACAGAAAAATCTTTAAATGAGAAGGTGTGTCCAAACTTTTGGTTTGTACTGTATATATGTTCATCTTTTGCATTTTAAAAATTTCAATGGGCAAAAGTGCAAAAGTTTGGACACCCTGCATGGCTAGTACCCCCTTTTGCAACTATTACAGCTTGTAAATGTTTTTTTGTAACCAGACAAGAGTCTTTCAATTGTTTAAGGGATTTTCATCCATTTTTCCAGTTCTGTGAGATTTCTGGGTCGTCTAGCACGTACTGCTATTTTGAGGTCTAGCCACAGATTTTCAATGCTGTTCAGATCAGGGGACTGTGAAGGCCATTGTAAACCTTCAGCTTGCGCCTTTTGAGGTAGTTTATTGTGGATTTTGACTTGTGCTTAGGATCCTTTATCCATTTATAAAAGCCATCCTCTTTTCAACTTCAGCTTTTTTACAGATGGTGTTATGCTTGCATCCAAAATTTATTGAAATTTCATTGAATCCATTCTTCCCTCTACCCATGAAATCTTCCCCATGCCATTGGCTGCATCATAACCCCAAAGCATAATTGATCCACCCCTATGCTTAATGATTGGCGAGATGTTCTTTTCCTGAAATTTTAAGCCCTCCCCCCCACACACATACCTTTGATCATTGTGGCCAAACAGTTCTATTTTAACGTCATTGGTCCACAGGACATGTTTCCAAAATGCATCAGACTTGTTTAGATGTTATTTTTCATACTTCTGACACTGAATTTTATGGTGAGGATGCAGGAGAGGTTTTTTTCTGATGACACTTCCATGAAGGGCATATTTGTGCAGGTGTCTCTGAACAGTAGAACAATGTACCACAACTTCAGAGTCTGCTAAATCTTTCTGAAGGTCTTTTGCAGTCAAGAGGGGGTTCTGATTTGTCTAGCTAGCAATCCTACAAGCAGCTCTCACTGAAATTTTGCTTGGTCTTCCAGAGCTTATCTTGACCTCCACTGTTCCTGTTGACTGCCATTTCTTAATTACATTTAGAACTGAGGAAAGGGCAACTTGAAAATTCTTTGATATCTTCTTATAGCCTTCTCCTGCTTTGTGGACCTCCACTATTTTCATTTTCAGAGTGCTGGGTAAGCTGCTTAGAAGAACCCATGGCTGCTGTTTTTGGCACAAGGTTAGAGAAGGCTGGGTTTTTATAAAGCCGAGAAATTTGCATCACCTGGCCTTTCCTAACGCTGATAGTGAACAAGTCATAACCCTAATAGGCTAATTAAGGTCTCAAACCTTGGTTAAAGTTATCCGAGCACAAAAATCTCCAAGGGTGCCCTCACTTTTGCATCAGTCCAATTTCCTTTTTGTATTTTTTAAAATGTAAAAAAATTACAATTGTTTTTTTTGCCTAAAATTCAAAGGAAATGTGTCATCTTTAACTTTAGCCTTTTTAGAGATCATTTCATCTTCAACTTGCTTAACTGTTCACAATAACAGTAATTTTGACCAGGGGTGCCCAAACTTTTACATGCCACTATATATGGCACGTGCGCATGTCCGGAAGCTGTTAGTGATGTGTTGCTGCTTCCGGGCATGCACAGTGCACTTTAATGACTGTGGATCTGGCGGTTGCACATGCACCATCAATTACAGACTGCATAGGCTAATCTCCGGCAACATGATCAGATTACTGTATATTTAAGGGACTGGTGAGATGTTTGTTTCACTCCACCCCCTGAGGAAGCGAGTGGGAACATGCAAAACATGCATTGGGAATTATGATCTGTGGGACTTTAGATGTTGCATCCTATTATGGGTAATTCTACTCATGTTGTATACATGGTAATTGGGCACATACAGTGGGGAAAAAAAGTATTTAGTCAGCCACCAATTGTGCAAGTTCTCCCACTAAAAAAGATAAGAGAGGCCTGTAATTGACATCATAGCTAGACCTCAACTATGAGAGACAAAATCAGAAAACAAATCCTGAAAATCACATTGTCTGATTTGGAAAGAAATTTTTTTCAAATTTTGGTGGAAAATAAGTATTTGGTCAATTACCAAAGTTCATCTCAATACTTTGTTATATATCCTTTGTTGGCAATGACTGAGGTCAAACGTTTTCTGTAAGTCTTCACAAGGTTGGCACACACTGTTGCTGGTATGTTGGCCCATTCCTCCATGCAGATCTCCTCTAGAGCAGTGATGTTTTGGGGCTGTTGCTGGGCAACACGGACTTTCAACTCCCTCCAAAGGTTTTCTATAGGGTTTAGATCTGGAGACTGGCTAGGCCACTCCAGGACCTTGAAATGCTTGCTACGAAGCCACTCCTTCGTTGCCCTGGCGGTGTGCTTGGCATCATTGTCATGCTGAAAGACCCAGCCACGTTTCATCTTCAATGCCCTTGCTGATGGAAGGAGGTTTGCACTCAAAATCTCACGATACATGGCCTCATTCATTCTTTCATGTACACGGATCAGTCGTCCTGGTCCCTTGGCAGAGAAACATCCCCAAAGCATGAGGTTTCCACCCCCATGCTTCACAGTATGTATGGTGTTCTTTGGATGCAACTCAGCATTCTTTCTCCTCCAAACACGACGAGTTGTGTTTCTACCAAACAATTCTACTTTGTTTTCATCTGACCATATGACATTCTCCCAATACTCTTCTGGATCATCCAAATGCTCTCTAACAAAATTCAGATGAGCCCGGACATGTAATGGCTTATGCAGGGGGACACATCTGACACTGCAGGATCTGAGTCCCTGGCGGCGTAGTGTGTTACTGATGGTAGCCTGTGTAACGTTGGTCCCAGCTCTCTGCAGGTTATTCACTAGGCCCCCCTTTGTGGTACTGGGATTTTTGCTCACCATTCTTGAGATCATTTTGACGGGGTGAGATCTTGTGTGGAGCCCCAGATCAAGGGAGATTATCAGTGGTCTTGTATGTCTTCTATTTTCTAATTATTGCTCCCACAGTTGATTTCTTCACACCAAGCTGCTTGCCTATTGCAGATTCAGTCTTCCCCGCCTGGTGCAGGGCTACAATTTTGTCTCTGGTGTCCATTGATAGCTCTTTGGTCTTCACCATAGTGGAGTTTGGAGTGTGACTGTTTGAGGTTGCGGACAGGTGTCTTTTATACTGATAACAAGTTCAAACAGATGCCAGTACTACAGGCAATGAGTGGAGGACAGAGGAGCCTCTTAAAGAAGAAGTTACAGGTCTGTGAGAGACAGAAATCTTGCTTGTTTGTAATTGACCAAATACTTATTTTAGAACAAAATTTGAAAAAAAATTCTTTCCAAATCAGACAATGTGATTTTCAGGATTTGTTTTCTCATTTTGTCTCTCATAGTTGAGGTCTACCTATGATGTCAATCACAGGCCTCTCTCATCTTTTTAAGTGGGAGAACATGCACAATTGGTGGCTGACTAAATACTTTTTTTCCCCACTGTATACTGTTAATACATATTACATTAATGTCATGATAATTATGTCTTACAATCATACTCATGTTATAATGTGATATGTGTCTGCATTGTCATCTATGATCTGGTATTGTCGTCTTGTATTTCTTGGCATTACACTGTGTTCCAAATTATTATGCAAATAATATTTTCTCAGATTTTCCCAAATTACCTATATGAATTGCAGTCATTGTAATTTTCCAGTAAAATAACTATTAGAGTACAAGTGAAAGGTTTTTGTACAAACTGCTTTTGGATGGTTTCTGCTTTAATTGTTTTGCATGAGGACAGAATACCCTCCCAGAGCTGTTGCTTAGATGTGAACTGCCTCCCGCCATCATAGACACTCCTTTTGATGATGCTCCAGAGGTTCTCAATGGGGTTGAGGTCAGGGGAGCATGGATGCCACACCATAAGTTTGTCCCCTTTTATGCCCGTAGCAGCCAGAGATGCAGATGTGTTATGTGCAGCATGAGGCGGGGCAAAACCTGACAAATTCAATGGACGAGAGAGTTCAGAAGCTCCTTTCGAACAAGGGATCCTATGTGCAAATGTAACATCACCTAGAATAAAGTTTTGAGGTGAAAACTGTTTGATTTCAGTTTGTAATAACCTGCTAATGCTTATAATTTCATAAATGACCATTTTTTTGTTCTTTATTAAAATGAAAAGGTTGAAAACTCTGCTGTGCATAATAATTTGGAACATGCATTTTGAGTGCAGTTTGAGTTTTTTATTTTTTAAAAAATATACTGTTATCATAGGCAGTTTGTACAAAAACCTTTCAATTGTACTCTAATAGTTATTTGACTGGAAAATTACAATGACTGCAATTCATATAGGTAGTTTGGGAAAATCTGAGAAAATATTATTTGCATAATAATTTCAAACACAGTGTAAAGCCATTTTTTACATATCATATATAATGCATTGCATATTTTTTGCTAAATATTCCTTTTGTCTGTTTTGTACAGTTTAAACTCCAGAGAGGCTGCCTCCATGTTGGATTTGCCTAATTCTTAATTTGATTATGTACCAAATGGATTTGATTTTTCATATCTATCTATCTAACTATCTATCTATCTATCTATCTACATCATGCAATGGTTTTCCATGTTCTTATTGGAATTTAAGGATTCAGACTTAAAGCAGCAAAACCAGAAAGGATCAAGGAGAAAAGAAACACGTGAAACAAACCAATATATGTGTAGAAGAATTATATAGTACAGAGTTCACAATTAATATATACTTTATTATTTTTACTACGTTATTAAGTCTGGAACAAGCATGTTTAGGAAATTAGATGAGACAAGCAATGAGAAATCCTTGTCAGTATAATAGCTACAATGAGAATACTATGATCTTGTTACTTTTGTAAGTTACTCTTTGTACTTGGGCAGTGAGTAGTTAAATATTTCTCTTTTGGCTATGAATTACACTGCAGCCAGAACAGACTCTTGGAGGATGGACCTCCCCCCTGCAGTCAGCCCCTAATTTGGAGCTCTAGTGGGAACCCTGGGCTGTTTAGGTCCTGATGGTTCAGATTGAGTCTGAGGTCTTCAGACACACAACTGCTTTAAATGTCTCCTTGAAACCGCAGCTAGTTTTCAAGATGTCTGACTCCGTCCTGAACAACTCCTGGCCTTCTTTCTCAAAACTGTGGATGAAGAGATGGTCATTTAAAAGAGGTAAAAAGTAACAAAAAAAAGACCGAGTGGGATTTTTCACAGAAAGGCATTATAGGAGGATTAACCTGGTTGTATGGAACAGGTAGCACCGACAAGGGGCATTCACAAATAATCTCAACTACTATAAATGAAATAATAGAATGATTCAGATCAAATCTTGTACATATGTTCCTACTAAGAAAGGGCTGATATGACATTGTGCATATCATATTAACGTATGACTAATATTAACTGACTTGTTTATGCACATGTGTAGTTAATCACATATTTTTTATGATACATTTTCTCATTAACAGTTCCATTTTTTACATTGTTCACATTGTTCCATTGGGTCAATATATTCAGCGATTACGTTGGTACTGGTGTGCAACTTTAAATACTCCCAACGCGTATTTAGAATTCTATTTCTTTCAAAATGACAAATTACAATATGTTGTGTCTTCTCCATATAGGGCTGTATATTGTAGAGACCTGGTGAGACATTAATGTGAGAATGCCTGTAGCCTACAAGATACATATAATACACGGATACAATTTCTGCTGTTTATGAGACATGTATAAATATTAATGTCATGACTCTCTATGTTCTTTGTTTTGTCACGTGAAGCACTGCACTGTCCTGTTGTTTCCTATGACTTTGGAGGATCAGCTGTCTTTGACACTGTGTACTGTACAGAAGTGCCTCCTTCTGTATGGCAAGCGCAGTCTTTCTCACACTAAGTACAACCCTCGAAAGCATGAGAAAAGGAACTCTCACACCAATGCTTTACTGCTGTCTGATTCTGGATGTTTTGTTTGGCTCTAGTGATATTCTGCTGTATTACAATAACTATTTTAAAAAACAATAATAATTTCATCTATTATTTTGCTCCAGTCTCCTATTAATCCTAATATCTAAATAGATAATATACCAGCCTGACCAAAACTACATTGGAGTGAAATGCGTTAAATGTTAATATGTTCAAAGAGCACACCTGTTAATTGGTGCATTTTGGATAATCCTAAAGTCAGAACATAACACAAAATTTGAACCATTTTCTGGTTAGTATCAGTAAATATGTTGAAAAAGTGAGGACAGCAACCACTCTCTGTAAGCCCCACACACTTTTCTCAGTGCTTGTCTAAACTGGTGAGTGCTGAGAGAAGTCCCAAATTATAATCAAATGATTTGGAACTTTAAGTAAAAAACCTGGATTTTTCCAAAAAATATTCTGTACATAGCCATTTCTTTTTGACTTTTTTCAGTCAGATGTCATCTGGAAGTCAATGGTAAAATATACATTTGTGTGATCTTACTTTTTTTGGCTTTATTTTTGCACTTTTCCATAGACTACTTTATATTAAAGGGAATCTGTTGGTATGATGAACCCTCCTAAACTGTCTATATGGGCATGTAGGTCATAGGGATCTTTATAAAATCATACCATCAATGTGTTGTCTTATTCCAGAGAAATCCATGGTTTTCTTATATGTAAATGAGCTGTTAAGATCTATGGGCTGGACATAAATCTCCCAGAGAATCTGCTTCCAGAACTTGTTTTAAATTAAAGGGTGAGTTACCAGTGTGAGACATGTAGATCAGGAGAGCAGACTGTCAGTCATTAGATGTCTCACAATGGTAACGCCCCCTTTCATTTAAAATGATCTCTGGAGGCAGGTTCTCATGCAGGTCAGCGTCTGGCTGATAGATCTTAACAGCCCATTTACATATAAGAAAAACATGGATTTCTCTGGAATAAGACATCACATCACAGATATCATGGTAGCTTTTTCTTCACCTATGACCTACATGTCCATATAGACTTCTTAGGAGGGTTCATTCTAAATGCATGGGAAATGCTTGTCAAATATGTGTAAATATGTGTAAATGATGGTGCCATTTTTGTAACCAAAAGGCTTGAAGACAGCCTTTCCTTATAACTCAACTGATTAGAGTACAAAGATAATGATGGATAACTGATGAAATAAGTAAAGTGTGTATTTTCGAGAATCTCTTACCTTCCTACAGTAGATAAATATTCAGTAATAAAAGAAAATATATGTTGAGTAAGATGGGGAGGTAGTATGTTATTGATTGTAAGACTGTGATGTTGACGACAACTCGTTTCAATTGAAGTGGTCCTGTGATGATGAGTTTATCAACTGTTATTGGCAGAAGAACCTTGTACCACGTAGTCTTCATAAAGAATATGAAAACATAACTAAACTTTTGGATGACTTTTTAGACTAAGCTGTCATGATTGTTTTCATGAGGAATTATAGTTCTTCTCTTCATTACTTACATTCTATACACCTTTGCACGCTCTTTTTCCAGTTATGAGTTTTCCCTAAGCTCAGCTTCAGAGTAGATGGAAACTAGATGATATCTCCTAAACATTGCACTCAGTGAAGAGGAGATCCTTCTTCTTTTCCTCTCTTTGGCACACTTTCAGGACAGTAGCAGCATAGAGGATTATAAATCAGAAATGTGCATTGTTTGTAAAATTAGACAACAGCAATTTTTTTTAGCAAGTTATCTTTTAAAGCTTCAAATCTTTGCTCCTTTTTTACTCAGGTTGCAAGCAAACTGCCCTGAACAGCAATCCATGAAAAGTCCTTGTGCCTCTTGGGCATTCTGCCATACCTTATATTAATCCACATACTAAGTACAGTGGAGGCAGTAAGCCACCTAAATGTTTGAGGAGCTTGTGGGGAGCTTGTGGATTGAGTTTCTAGAAGTCAGTAGAGAAGAGCAGATCAATTCGCAGGAGGACTGAATTTGAGTCGAATTTCCTGAAAAAAAAACTTCCCTGGCACCATTGCCCTCACTGCTGAAGCATCAGAGAGCAGGAAAACGTAATTTTGCATTGCAGTGCAGGTTTCTCTATAATGTCCTGCAGCTATGACATCTTATGGATTATCATACCTTGTACAGTGGTGGTCAGTACCTGGGCCATCACAGATCACCGGTTCCCAACGTAATACAGTGTGTACGGCAAAGTAATTTTCCATCTCTCTTGTCTATAAAGTGTAAGCCCTTCTGGTCAGTGAGGTTCTCTCTCTCTGTCCTCCCACACATGTATTTTACAAGCAACTACAAGCTTACCAGTATTTAAATGCATGCAAATTTATCCACCGCAAATCAGTTTTTTTGGGAAAATTCGAGGAAATTAAAGAATTCAAATTTCAAAAGATTTGCTCATCTCTGCAAGTCGAGTTTTAGTCACTTCAGTTGCAGTGCAGACAATGTCTATATAAAACCAGGTAGTGTGTTAGTTTTAATGAAAGCAGATGTCCCATGTGTCCCAGCCAAGACCTCTCCCTTAACCACTTCCCCACATACAGTATAGCCTATAGTTACATCATATGCCAACTTCCTGAGCTTGATGCAGGCTCGCAAGTTGAGCCCGTGTCTTTCCCAGCAGATGATGGCTGTGATATTCAGCCATCATCTTCCTCTAACAGCCACAGGTGGAGAGGAGCTACACCCATGACTGTTAACCTGTCAAATGCTGCTGTCAATCTCAGACAGCGACATTTAATGCTCGCCAGCAGGGGGGCACGCCTATGACATGATTGCAAGACGATAATGGGTTGCCACGATGGCCAGGGGTCCGATGAAAACCTCCATGTCTGTCATGATGGTACTCCTGAGAAAGTCAGCCTGTTTCTGGGGTTTATAGGAGACTGTGAATTTATCTATTGTGACAGAATCACTGGTGTGATATACAAGGGGAGGTATGTGTCACTCAGGTTGCTCTCCTGTGTGAACTGAAACTTACTGAATTTCTGCCAGCATGTTATATGCTGGGGGTTAACTCTTTTAAAGGGTGTGGTTTTATGTGAATGACATAGAGACGGGAGGGACGTCATTCACCATACTTCTCCTCAGGGTGTGGCTGAGCATGGTTTAAATGTTCAGTCCTGTTCTTTTTTCTGTGTTGTTGGTGAGTCTTGAGAGACAAGTCTCCAGGCTGTGTAATTTCAGCTCAGAGAGGAGTTGAAGGTGCTGCAAACTGGTGCAGGGCAACCCGCACACATATGGACTGTGTTACCATGTGTCTTTTGTTTTACCTTTATGCCAGCAAGGCTGAGGTTATTTTTGCTGAAGTCTGCAGTGCTTTATGCTGACATAATAAACCTGCAGACGTAACTGTTCCTGTGTCTACTTCCGACTGCAGCCGAGTGAGTCGTCTTGCCACAGTTGGTGTGAGAGTGCGAGCACGATTCCAGGAACATGTGTACCTACCACTGGGATCGGTGGATGTCCTGGGTCAAGAACGCCAGCCAACCAGAGATGTCCGGCAACATGGAGAAGCTCCTCATGCACTTGCTTCAGAGCCAACAACAGCATTATCAACAGCACTTGCAGAGCATGCAGCAGCAACACCGGGAGCTTCTACACCAGCAACGAGAGCAGCAGTTGCAGAGCCAGCAAGCACAACAAGAGGCCAATAAACTCCTCATGCAGCAGATCCATCAGCAGTAAAGGCAGATGGACCTCCCAGCAGGGGATATCCGCAGCAGGGAAGCCGCCCCTCCCCAAGTCCAGGTGATCTGTCATACGTCTGGAAGGCAGTAAGGCATGCGTTACAAAAGATGACCCCAGGGAATGATGTTGAGGCTTTTCTGACTGTGTTTGAAAGGGTAGCAGAGCGGGAAAAACTGCCGCCGGAGCAGTGGGCGGAGGTGCTGGCCCCCTATTTGAACCCCAAAAGGCCTACTATGACCTGGCCCTACAGGATGCACAGGAGTATGCCAAGCAGGGCTGCCACCTGGAATTTCAGGGCCCCATACTGGCAAAATTTTTGAGCCCCCTTGAGACTCCGCCCAGGCTCCACCCCAGCTCTGCCTCCATCCCTTGAACCTTCCACAGTCCCACCGCCCACTCTTGGAAAAACTCCACTTCTGCACCACGTCCTCACCAATCACACATTACCAGTTCCCAGTGAACACCAGCTCACACACAGCCAGCAGCTTTTGTTTTGGCCAAAAGATTTTTATAGCTGCCACCATGATAAGGAGACTCTTCTGGCCGGGCCCTACTCTACTCTAACCTATTAAACATTTCTTAAAATATCCAATACTCTTTTTAGGTATATTTTTATTTATTTTTCTTTAAGGGAATGTGTCATATACATTTTTTAAAATGACCAATAATACCACATACAAGGCTCAAATACCGCCACACCATGACCAGACAACATATTACCACCACATAGTGACCGTATAATACCACATACAAGGGACAAAAACCACCATACCATGACCAGACCACATATTACCACCACATAGTGATCGAATACTACAATACTGATCATTAATAAAAAAAAACACAATACTAATGTTACCATAAGTGCCATTATACACGGAAGCTCTGTACATGGTATACACTGTGTAATGTAAGTGTACAGGTAATATAGTGATCACTGGTGACATTATACACAGGAGCCCTGTACATAGTATACAGTGTATAGTGTCAGTGTACATGTAATACACTGACTCACCGGTGACGTCTCTAGGTGAAGTCCTTCATCTTCGCTTTTCTCCTTCATCCAGCACAGACCGACATCACTTTTTCCAGCCAGGACTTGTCTCTGCAGAAAATAACACACAGTTATCTAGAGCACATTCCCCAACTTCTACATTACACAGCTGAATACAGACGTGTACCCACCATTAATATATAATTAGTTATTATGCAACCCAATATTCCAAATATAAATTGTAATCCACCACTTTGCCCCCCCCCACTAATTGTAAATAGCCACTTCCCCACCAATAAATATATAAATTAATTAGAACCTGTACTCTTTCCCCCAATTTATTACCAGTCACACTCCTGCATCCTCAACACCCCCTACTCTGTACCTCCTGCTCCCCCGATTCATTATATTTACATGCACCCTCTGTCCTAATTCATTATGTCATGTCTGAGCTCTCCCCACCCCCACCCTCTATTCATCATCATTTACTCTCCCCCACTCCCAATTCATCATGTGCTCTCTCCACCACCCACTCCCAATTCTCCATGTTCTCTCCCCACCCTCCGTTCCCAATTCCCCATGTGCTCTCCCCACCCTTCATTCCCAATTCCCCATGTGCTCTCGCCACCCTCCACTCCCAATTCCCTCATGTGCTCTCCCCACCCTCCACTCCCCATTCCCCATGCGCTCTTCCCATCCTCCACTCCAAATTCCCCATGTGCTCTTCCCACCCTCCCTTCACTCCAAATTCCCCATTGCTCTTCCCACCCACCCTCCACTCCAAATTCCTCATGTGCTCTTCCCACCCTCCCTCCACTCCAAATTCCCCATTGCTCTTCCCACCCTCCCTCCACTCCAAATTCCCCATATGCTCTTCCCACCCTCCCTCCACTCCAAATTCCCCATGTGCTCTTCCCACCCTCCCTCCACTCCAAATTCCCCATGTGCTCTTCCCTCCCTCCCTCCACTCCAAATTCCCCATGTGCTTTTCCCACCCTCCACTTCAAATTCCCCATGAGCTCGTCCCACCCTCCAGTGCTCATCCCCAAGAACATGAATTTAAAAAAGTAAAGTTTTCATACTTACCTCTCATATAATCCCTGAAGCTGTATTGGCATCCTGGCGCGGCTTCCGCTCTCTGCAGGCACGTACGGGATGAGTCATCGCATACGTGCCTTCACCAGCGCGTCACAGGGGAGGAGGTACTCCCTTGGAGCTGAAGCACAGCCGTTCAGTGTTGAAGGCTATGAGCACTCCGGGGGGTCCCTGCACCAGGAGAGGTATGCCGCCGGCTTCTCCTGACTTCTGGTCGTGGGAAAATGTTACTGTCTGTAATGGGGTTGCTCAAGAGCCGGGAGAAGACACCAGGTACCCACACTTCGCAGTTCAGAGGGAGTTATTGTATCGGGTGACCAAACCAAGGGATGATGAGATAGTGGAGCAGCTATTAGTTCCAGGGCCATACCGACAGAGGGTATTAGGTATGGCCCATTCACATGTTCTGGGGGGACACCTGGGGGTCGAGAAGACTCACGAGAGGATATTGAGGAGGTTTTATTTGTCAGGGTGTTACCGGGAGATCCTGAACTATTGTATTTTCTGCCCCACCTGACAGATAACCGCCCCCGCTTCGCACTTCCGTAGTCCTTTAATCCCCCTACCTGTGATAGAAATCCCCTTTGAGAGGATTGCCATGGTCCTAGTGGGGCCCTTAGTCAAATCGGCCCGGGGCCACCAATACATCCTGGTGGCCATGGACTATGCGACCTGGTACCCAGAAGCGGTACCACTGAGGAACCCGTCTAGTAGGAGCATTGCCCGGGAACTTGTCCATATATTTGCCAGGACCGGTCTGCTGAAGGAGATACTAACAGACCAAGGAACCGTTAGGGTTCCTGCATTTTGCCAAGAAAACCTGGGAAGCCGAGGTTACACCCCACCGGAGCATCATAGAACATGATGCAGGAGAGAATGGCGAAAGTGATGCCTATCGTGAAGGCACATCTCCTCCAGGCACAAGAGGCCCAGACAAGCGTTTAGGCTGAGACAGTTCCAACTTGGGGATCACATTCTGGTGCTTATTCCCACCGTCAAGAGCAAGTTCCTGGCCAAGTGGCAAGGCCCGTATGAGGTGGTGGAGAAACTCAGCGAAGTGAACTACAAAGTCCACCAGCCAGGCTGAAGAAAACCACACCAGATATATCATGTGAACTTGCTCAAGCCATGGCGAGATCGGGAAATGTTGGGTGCTCCTTGATTAGGAGCCAGTCCCAAAGCCAAAGTCGAGGACGTCACGATAGCAGAGACTCTATCACCGGCACAGAAGCAACAATGTAGAGAGCTGCTGCAATGGAACTGTGACCTGCTCTTGGGGAGTACGCAGGTGGTCGAGCATGACGTACTGACAGAAGCGCATGTTAGGGTAAACCTTAAACCCTATAAGATTCCTGAAGCCCACCGTGAGGTAATCTCAGCTGAGGTGAAGAGGATGCTGGACCTCGGGGTGATAGAGGAATCAAAGAGCGGATGGTCGAGTCCCATCGTTCTCGTGCTGAAGCCCGACGGGGAGTGGAGATTTTGTAATGACTACCGCAGGCTGAATGAAGTATCCAAGTGTGATGCATACCCAATGCCCCGCGTCTATGAACTCATTGAGAGTATTGGACCTGCGAGGTATATTACCACCCTCGACTTGACGAAGGGCTACTGGTGTTAGAATCTATTTTGTTTTACTATTGGTTATCTTGTTGTGGTTTTCTTGCTTCTAGTCTTTTCCTCTGGTGCTGGGTTTCTTGGTCACATGATCTCTGTACTCTTTATTACTCAGCACCTGGCTCCCATTCCCTGCTGGACCTCAGTGTTGTTACGCTTGTGCTCTGGCTAAGTAGCCTTGTTTAGTTCTTTGTGCTTTTGACAATTGTTATCCTGGGACTTCTTGTTCCACCAGTTTTGTTACCTTTAATCTTCGTTTCTGCAACTAACTTTTCTGTTAAGAGGTCTCCTGCTTTTGCTTCCAGTCCTTAGATCTTTTAGGGACCCCTTTCCCCTTCCTACAGGTCTTTGAATTCAGTGCAGGAGTTTCGGTGAGGCTATTCATAAGGAATAGGGCACCCACCCCAGTGTAGAGTTAAGCTGAGTCTCAGTGCAGGGACAGCTTTTCCCTCCTATTCCTTAGTTCTAAGTTGCAGAACATAACAACTGGCAGATCCCCATGTCCCAGGGGGCCAAGGAGAAAACAGCTTTCTCAACACCTGACGAGCATTTCCAGTACACTCGAATGCCTTTCGGACTGCAGGGGGCACCAGCCACTTCCAAAGGGTCATGGATCGGACCCTCGGCCCACATAAGAAGTATGCCGCAGCCTACCTTGATGACATTGTCGTCTTTAGCCCAGACTGGGCTATTCATCTGCCAAAGGTACAGCCAATTCTGGATGATCTAAGGAAGGCGGGATTTACGATAAATCTGAAAAAATGTGCCATTGGAAAGGAGGAGGCCAAGTACTCAGGCTACAACATCAGGAGAGGTGAAATTAAGCTACAGGTCAATAAGATCGAGGCAATTCAGAACTAGCTGCAACCGCTCTCCAAGAAGCAGGTGAGAGCGTTTCTGGGAAACATATGATATTACCGGCGGTTTATACCAAATTTTGCCATGATTGCCGCACCACTGACGGACCTTCTGAAAGACACAAAATCAACTATGGTGAAATGGTCGGTTGAAACTGAGATGGCATTCCAACAGCTGAAGCTGGCACTCTGTAAGCAGCTGATCCTGGTCGCACCAGACTTTACTATAGAGTTTCTGCTCCAGACAGACGCCTCAGAAGTTGGCCTAGGAGCTGTGCTGTCGCAGGAGATAAATGGGGAAGAGCATCCCATCCTGTATGTGAGCCGGAAGTTCTCATCCTAAGAGAAAAATTATGCCATTGTGGAGAAAGAATTCTTAGCCATGAAATGGGCCATAGACGCGCTAAGATATTACCTACTTGGCCTAAAGTTTAAATTGGTGTCAGACCATGCCCCTTTCAGATGGTTGAGGGAAGACAAAGGTAAGAATGCCCAGGTAACTAGGTGGTTCTTAGGTCTCCAAGACTTTAATTTTCACATGGAGCATAGACCCGGGAAGTTACATGCTAATGCTGATGCCCTTTCCAGAATTCCCTGCTTGGTGTCTGAAGGTTCCCAAACCCCCGGCTTTGGGCAGAGGGGGGGGGGATATGTGACAGAGTCACTGGTGTGATATACTAGGGGAGGTATGTGTCACTCAGGTTGCTCTCTTGTGTGAACTGAGACCTACTGAATTTTTGCCAGCATGTTATATGCTGGGGGTTAACTCTTTTAAAGGGTGTGGTTTTATGTGAATGACATAGAGACGGGGGGGACGTCATTCACCATACCTCCCCTCAGGGTGTGGCTGAGCATGGTTTAAATGTTCAGTCCTGTTTCTTTTTTCTGTGTTGTTGGTGAGTCTTGAGAGACAAGTCTCCAGGCTGTGTAACTTCAGCTCAGAGAGGAGTTGAAGGTGCTGCAAATTGGTGCTGGGCAACCCGCACACATATGGACTGTGTTACCATTTGTCTTTTGGTTTACATTTATGCCAGCAAGGCTGAGTTTATTTTTTCTAAAGTCTGCAGTGCTTTATGATGACATAATAAACCTGCATATGTAACCGTTCCTGTTTCTACTTCCGACTGCAGCCGAGTGAGTCGTCTTGCCTCACTATACATATGTCATGGGTGTGTCAAAAATGACAGACAGTCGCCCTGCAGTGGGTTGCAGGAGATCTCTACGTTTGGCATTGCAGACAGCTTCTTAGATAAGAGACTGTCTTTAGGCCCGAGCGGCTACCTCTTTCTTGCTAATTAGCTCTCTGGACTGGGTCTATATATACCTGGTGTGTCTAAGAGGGAGTCGCCGGCTATATCCATTTCTACTTGTGACGCTTAGCAGGAGCAGCACTTCATCCTCTCTGGAGCTTGAGGCCGTGTGCTTATTTGGAGTTCATCTATAGCTAAGCCATTTTCCCTGTTTTGTCCACCCTTGTTGTCTATAGAGCTTAGTGGAGTTTGACTAGTGCTCATCTCCTTCCATTCCCAGCCATAGCCATATGCCAGGGAGAGTAGGGCGAGGCACGCGTGCAGCGATTGCTGAGGAGGCAATATAGGGACTATAGTTGAGACAGGGTGACGCTAGACCAGACCAGGAGGTCTCCACTTCCCCGCTTTCCCTAGTGTCTGTGCTCCCTTTCCCTTTTCCATCTGTGTTGCACTAAGTCTTCGCAACACCTAGCGTGACAGGTGCCCAGTCCAACGAGGTCAGGGTGGTTAAGGACCTAATACATCCTGTCATACTGAGCCATGATTTTTCTTTGTTAAGGGGAGCCTACAATCTGGTTAGAATCAGAGGAGGGGACGATTGACAGAAAACGTTCAATACCCCGGAAGGATATTTCGAGAGCCTGGTTATGCCTTTTGATTTGACCAATGCACCTGCGTTATTCCAGCATTTCATAAATTATATTTTCCATCATTTGGTGGGGAGGTTTGTGGTGGTCTATCTGGACGATATTTTGGTTTATTCACGGGATTTTGAGACTCATTGGGGGCATGTTAAGCAGGTGCTCCAGATATTAAGGGATAACAAACTTTATGCCAAACTAGAAAAATGTGTTTTCGCTGTTCAGGAGGTACAGTTTTTGGGGTACTTGTCATCTACAGGTTTTCGGATGGATCCGGAGAAGATCCGTGCAGTTCTTGACTGGGAACGTCCCGAGAACCTGAAGGCTCTACAAAATTTTCTGGGTTTTATGAATTTTTACAGGAAATTCATCCAAAATTACTCTGTTATAGTGAAACCCCTTACTGACATGACTAAGAAGTGGTCTGATTTTTCCAAATGGTGGGATGCTTCCCTCCAGGCTTTTTATTCCTTAAAGAATCATTTTGCCACTGCACCTATACTCAGTCAACCCGATGTTTCTCAACTCTTTATTGTGGAGGTCGATGCTTCGGATGTCGGGGTTGGGGCTGTGTTGTCTCAGGGTTCGTCCCCTGGTAAATGGTGTCCATGCGCCTTCTTTTCTAAAACATTGTCGTTAGCTGAGAGAAATTATGACGTGGGTAATAGGGAACTTTTGGCAATCAAATTGGCTTTCGAGGAATGGTGACATTGGTTGGGGGGGGCTGTCCATCCTATTACTGCTATTACTGACCATAAGAACCTGTCTTATCTCCAGTCAGCTAAACGTCTCAACCCTAGACAATCCAGATGGTCCCTGTTTTTTACTAGGTTCAATTTTGTTGTCACTTTCGTCCAGGGGTCAAAAATGTCAAGGCTGATGTTTTGTCCCAGAGCTTCCCTGGTGGTGGTGACCAGGGACGGACTGGGACTGAAATTCAGCCCTGGCATATAAAAGCACACAGGCCCATGCTGTCTCAGCCCCTGAGCCCCAGATAGAGATATCTATTACTTATATTACCCTCACTGAAGGAAATCTAGATTTTCTATACGTCTAGTAATACAGCTATATAAAGTTTAATAATAATATCAATATTGCAATATAGCAGACGAATACCAACAAACCATAACCAAATATTACCCGTATATACAGTACTGATAATACCACCATACTGATTGTTAAAGGGGTTGTCCAGGCTTGGTGTTAAAGTCTATGTGACTTCAGACTTCTGAATCCTCACAGCACGCACTGTTAGGATTCTCCGGTGCCAGCGTTGGGAGAGGCCGTCATGTGACCACAAGTATGGGATTTCCACACCTCTGGCCACATTCCAACTAAACGTACTCTGCTTTGCTAAATTCACATGTATTGAGAGAGGCCGTGCATGTCTAGCCAGCACGTGATCGCATGAATTCAAATCATACTTGTGGTCACATGACCGGCTGCTCCCGACACCGGAGAATCCTCACAGCACGCGATGCACACACTATGAGGATTCAGAAATCTGCAGTCATACAGAGTCACTGCAGACTTTAACATTAAACCTGGACAACCCCTTTAATTAAAACCACTGCACTAGGACTGATATCACGACCATACAGCGACCATATAATGGTAATATCAGGTCTACACTAGTGCTCTACAGACCAAATATATGTGTACTGTGCAGATTCTCACCAGTGCTGTTCTCGCTGGTTGTTGTCATTCGTTTTCCCTCTTCTTTTTAATTTGGCCCAGACCGCCATGACCTCTTCTTCTGACCATAATTCGTTCTTGTAAAATATAACAGAGGCATCTTTACTTTACTGCTTTTCCAAGACCCTCCTCTCATTCTACCACCTCTACACAAACCACAACTTGTGCTGCCTTATAATAATTTCCCTGTGACCCCTTATAATAGTGACCATGCACCTAGTTATAATAACACAAACAGCCCCTGTGCTTTCTTATAATAATAATAATGCCTCCTTACTTCCCCATAATGACAACAACCCCCCATTGGGTCCCATCGAAAAAGTCCTATCACGTCAAAGAATGGCATATCTCCCAAACTTCTAAGAAACGGAGGATATGTATTGCAGCACTTACATTTATTTTCCCTCTACTAAAGCCCCTAAGTGGTCTCACCCACTATGATACCCCTTTCGTGACCCTCATAGAGTATTTTGCCCCACATGGTATGATGACCCCACAAACCCTATACAAAGTATGATGCTGCACAGCACCCACATATTTAGATGGTCACCACAGCCCCCCATACATTATGGTATTCAGCACAGCCCCTAATATACAGTATGAGGTGCACAACAGACCCCTATATAAAGCATGATGCCCCTCATAACCACCCCATTCAATTTGATGTCCCCCTTAATCACCCCAGTATGAAGGTAACCACAGCCCACCACATAGTATAATGTGCCCCATAGACCTCCACACAGTATAATGTCCACCACAGCCCCCACACAAGATGAAGATTCCCCACAGACCCCTATATAGTATAATGGTTGCCCCAAACAGCCCCCCATATACTATGATGGTCCCCCACAAACAGCCCCCATATAGTATTATGGTCCCCCAACAAACAGTCCTCTATATAGAATGATGGTCCTCCACAAACAGCCCCCATATAGCAGGATGGTCCCCCACAAACAGCCCCCATATAGTATGATGGTCCCCCACAAACAGCCCCCATATAGCAGGATGAGCCCCCACAACGAGCCCCCATATAGCAGGATAATCACCCACAAACATCTTCCATATAGCAAGATGATCCCCCACAAACAGCCCCCATGTAGTATGATAGTCCCCCACAAACAGCCCTTATATAGCAGGATGATCCCCCACAAACAGCTCTCCATATAGCATGATGATCCCCCACAACCAGCCCCTATATCAGGATGATCCCCCACAAACAGCCCCCATATAGCAGGATAATCCCCCACAAACAGCCCCCATATAGCAGGATAATCCCTCACAAACAGCCCCATATAGTATTATGGTCCCCCACAAACAGCCCCCATATAGCAGGATGAGCCCCCCACAACGAGCCCCCATATAGCAGGATAATCACCCACAAACAGCTTCCATATAGAAAGATGATCCCCCACAAACAGCCCCCATATAGTATGATGGTTCTTCACAAACATCCCCCATGTAGGATGATGGTTCCACACAAACAGCCCCCATGTAGTATGATGGTCTCCCAAAAACAGGCCCCATATAGCAGAATCATCCTCCACAAACAGCCCCTATATTGTATTATGGTTCCCCACAGCACCCAAAAATAAAAAAAAATCTTTATACTCACCTAATCCTGTCTCCTCATTCTCCTCAGCGTCCATCACCTCTTCTGTCCCATCTCTCAGTGGACGCTGGCGGTGCAATGCAGTGATGTCATCGACCGTCGACGTCACCTGCATGCAACCTCCAGCAAGCCCCCGGCTGAAGGGATGCCCGCGGCCCATCTGCGCAAGTGACCTGCGCTGCGTGTGAAGGGATGCCCGCGGCCTGCCTGAGTAATTGACGGAGCCTTCGGCTCTGTGCTCCGTCACAATTGCTAATAGCAGGTAATGCTGCCCATGGCCGGACCGGCCCATCTGGCATTTGCCAGAACTGCCAGATGACCAGTCTACCCTGGTGGTGACCATGAGAACCCTTCCCCGATATTACAGAAAGGAGTAGTCATTTCGGGTCTTTATTCTAAACTGGAGAGTGAGGTGTTGGAGGCTCAGGGGGACGCCCCTGCCTCCTGCCCTTCAGGAAAGTTATTTGTACCATCTTATCTGCGCCGCAAACCAATCAAGGAACATCATAAATCTGTGCTTGTTGGGCATCCAGGTGGTAAGGCAACCGCGGACCTCCTCTCTCGTTATTTTTGGTGGCCGGGGTTGCATCGGGATGTAATTGAACATGTAGCTGCTTGTAGTATTTGCGTGCGTTCGAGATATGAGGTATCATCAATGATAAGTGTTGCTTCCTATCTATTTATATGATATCAGACTGTTTTTGCATTTGGGACATGATATGAGGGACTATCTATGATAAGTGCTAAGTCCCTGTATTTTCTGAGATAGGATATTAGGAATCACCAATGATTTGTGTTATTTCTTTGATATCTATGACATAATGCATTGCCAATGATAAATGCTATTCCTTACTAAATGATATTGAGATTGTTTTAATGCATTTAGAATTGGTCATTTGTTTTGCGGGTATGTGTTACAGTCTCTATCACATTCTGGCTCTGACAACTTAGAACGACATAGAGCAGGATGCATATGTGATACCGGTCTGTGGGCATTACTTCTGGGGATTAGTCTCATATATAACAGAACCAGCTTTATTAGCTTTGGTTATTTAGTATATGCTGGTTTGTGTATGAATGTAATAAACCAGCTATCTTGAGACAAATCTTACCTTCTAAAAATTCCCAGGGCTGTTATTATTGTCGCAATATACAGACTTGGGTCTCCTTAAATGCATATCTATGATGAATTGTCGGCTTCTTAACCTGTACGTTCACTTTTCTCTATCTTTTATTCACGATTGTGTTTTTTTAAATATAAAGATAGATATTTACCAGGGATGTTAGGGACACCGACGTTGAGCGGGGGCGCCACGGAGCAAAAATTAGGGTGCCAACCTCCGCTGTCAGGAAGGGAGAGAATTTAGGGACAAAATAGGGACAGATAGAGCCCGTAATCCTTCCTGACTGATGTGTGACTTATCCCTGTTCCCTGGCATTTTGTCTTGTTTTTGTGTTTGTTGTTGTGGTGACTATTGAGTCCTTTTTAGCATATTCGAATAAAAGTTATATTTTAGGGGTCTAATCTCCTGTTGGTTGTCTAGTTTTGTAATTGGGCCCCGCTTATACATTCCTTGTTCAGGTGTTTAATAGTATTTGCGTGCGTTCTAAGGTTTTGCATACCCGACCGTCTGGTACTCTTCTTCCGCTACCTATCCCTAGTAGGCCATAGACACACTTGTCCATGGATTTTATTACTGACCTACCGGTTTCTGCAGGCAAAACGGTGGTTTTGTTCGTGGTAGATAGGTTCAGTAAAATGGTTCACTTCGTCGCATTACCTGCACTTCCCAATGCCAAGACACTTGCTCAGGTGTTCATAAATGAGATTGTGAAGCTTCACAGGGTTCCCTCCGATGTGGTGTCTGATCTGGGGACCTAGTTTGTTTCTAAGTTCTGGAAGGAATTCTGTTCTCGACTGGGGGTGCAGCTGTCTGTTTCCTCTGCCTTCCACCCTCAGTCGAATGGTCAGACCGAGCGGGTCAATCAGAACTTGGTGACATACCTCAGGTGTTTCGTTTCCGAAAATCAGGAGGATTGGGCATCCTACTTACCGCTGGCAGAATTTGCCATCAATAATCATCGTCAAGAATCCACTGGCAGGTCACCGTTCTTCGGTGCATACGGTTACCATCCACAGTTTGGTACCTTCAGTGGGGGAGGAGGTTCTAGAGTTCCTGAGGAGGAACAGTTTGCTTCGTCACTCTCCTCAGTATGGCAGGGTGTTATGTGTAATTTAAAGACCATGGGAGACAGGTATAAACGTATGGCTGACAGAAAACGCTTGCCAGGTCCGGACCTGGATGTGAATGACTTTGTGTGGTTGTCTACCAGGAATATAAGATTGAAAGTTCCTTCTTGGAAGCTGGGACCTAGGTTTATTGGTCCCTATAAAATAACCGCCGTCATTAACCCAGCAGCGTTTCGTCTTGAACTTCCTCAGGCCCTTAAGGTCCACAATGTGTTCCACAGGTGCTTACTTAAAAGGTATGTGGAACCTCTTGAGCCCTCACCTCTACCACCGCCCCCAGTAATGGTTGATGATAATCTGGAGTTCAAGATTTCGAGTATTGTAGATTCTAGTCTCCAACGTTGTTCTCTACAATACTTGGTACACTGGAAAGGCTATGGTCCAGAGTAGAGGATGTGGGTTTCAGCTTCAGAGGTGAACACTCCCAGATAAGTTTGCTCATTCCACACCTCTTTTCCTGAGAAACCCGGTACTGAGTGTCCAGAGGCCACTCGTAGAGGGTACTGTCACGGGTGTGTCAGAAGTGACAGACAGTTGCCCTGCACTGGGTTGCAGGAGATCTCTATGTTTGGCATTGCAGACAGCTTCTTAGATAAGAGGCTGTCTTTAGGACCGAGTGGCTCCCTCTCTCTTGCTAATTAGCTCTCTGACCTGGGTGTATATATACCTGGTATGTCTGAGAGGGAGTCGCCAGCTATATTCATTTCTACTTGTGACACTTAGCAGGAGCAGTACTTCGTCCTCTCTGGAGCTTGAGGCCGTGTGCTTATTTCGAGTTCATCTATAGCTAAGCCATTTCCCCTGTTTTGTCCACCCTTTTTGTCTATAGAGTTTAGTGGAGGTTGACTAGTGCTCATCTCCTTCCATCCCTAGCCGTAGCCATACGCCAGGGAGAGTAGGGCAAGGCACGCGTGCGGCGATTACTGAGGAGGCAATATAGGGACGATAGTTGAGACAGGGTGACGCTAGATCAGACTAGGAGGTCTCCACTTCCCCCCTTTCCCTACTGTCTGGGCTCCCTTTCCCTTTTCCCTCTGTGTTGCACTAAGTCTTCCCTACACCTGGCGTGACAACATAGCAATGCTATGATATTGTTGTGTATAGTACAAGCGATCGTATAATCACAGGTTCCCTTTTCTAGGAGGCCATCATAAAGTAGGCCTATAGGAATTTGTGGCAGCGAGTAGTTCCCTCACCATCCAAGAGACCATTGCCAGCACCAGATTCTAGTCTTATCTTACAGTTCAGTCAAATATGTGTCCAGCATGCAGTTTCCTGAAAAAGAAGGAGTTACATTTCTCAATCTTATACAATTTTCCAAATTGGAAAATTATTATGTTTAATTTCTGCTCTTAATGCCTTTTCAGGCCGTTCATGCTTTTCTCCACCTCCTCCTTGATGTCCCAGGCTTACTGCAAGTTGTGGCAGGGTTTGCAACTGATGCTGCAGTTCTCTGAAGTCCTTTTTTTGCATGGCTGCTTTCTGCTCTTGGTCTAAAAACAGAGATTTAACTTTAACATTTGCCCACCAGTCACAAATTTGTTTAAAGAAAAACGTGCCATTCTGTCAGGCCTCTCTATGTGCCTTTTTTGTCCCAGTGCAGTTCAGATTTCAAAAGCCTAGGCCAAATGGGAAACTATGGTCAAAGAAACCCTGGAAGTGGACAGCTCAGTAGCCAGACAAGAAGCAGGGGACCAAAGAGAACCGAAGCTGCTTGACTGCTTGAAAGGTGAACACAAGGTCAATCCAAGAATGAAATAAACTCAGGGCTACTCCCTATATTATTCATAGAGCCTCTTCTTATGAAACCCACTGCCTCCTGAAAGGAAGCTTCACTCACCATCTAATGAGCAGATTAGAGGGGACATCCATCTTGGCAGCTGTGCTGAAATTGTATTTACCCTCTTCAATGAATCAGTAAAGATCCATACAATCACTACACCCATGGTGGTAATGAACTGGGACTGCAGCACAAAGAGCAGTTCCAGACACTTTCTATTGTCAGAAATATATGCTTTGATGAGCCTCATTGGCTCCCTCACCCAAAAGCTGTGTGCAATTGGCTATCTGCAACAGACAAGCTCATGGATGGAGTCAAGTGGATGGATGCATAACAATCCCTACGGACTTGAAGTCACCTCCACTGTACAAGTTAAGTGGGCCACTTCCTTGCCAGATGGTTGTAGGACCTAGAAGATGGAAGAGCACATTCCTGCAACATAAAAACATAACGTGCTTGAGTAGCAAGTACATCAAGCACTGCCTGACATCTAACTTTATCCTTAATACTGCTCACGTTAATTAGAAAGATGTTAAGATAAGCCATGGTGAAAAAAAAGGAGGCTAGTTCAAATAATACTGTATACACAGGGAGCTCTTGGGTTCTGTAGATTTATTTGTAACCTGAATTTGTAAGTTGGAACAGGGTTAGCAAACAATAAAAAAAAATGTACCTAATTGCTCACATCTTCAAACGCCCCGCTGCTTTCAGCTTCCCGTCCAGTATTCTTCTTTCCACCGTCGCGCACTGTGTCTCCATCCTCTTCACTGTAGGCCAGGATCTCAGAGGTCACTGAGTATTATAAAGTCACAATGTCGTGGCTCTGCACTGAGACCTTATGATACGCAGTGGCCTACGAGGTCTGGAAAATGTCACAAGTCCTGGCCTTCTTACGTTCGTAACCATGAGTTGCACAACTGCCTATTTAATATTTCGTCTACTCTGTGGCCTGGTTGGCCAGCAGGCTCTTTACCATAATGTGCCTGAAGGAGCAAAGGTCATGAATTTTTGAGAAATCTTTAGCTTATGATTTGGCCACCAGCTCCTCTAGAATCTGCTCCATATGTGCATTTACAGGAAAAGGATTTTCACTGGCTCCCATTAGCTTCTTTTTGGAGGGATCAGCAGGCAATCACTCACCCTTCACTCATTTTTGAAAGTACCCAAGTAGAAAAGATGTACCATCCAAATAGGGAACTGTCGAAAGAGAGAAATGCAGTATAGGTGATTAGTGCTGCTAAATCTAGGAAGGGGGGAGTTGGATTGGCTAAAGTGTAGAGGACAAGTTCATTCAGGTAGGGGGAAAAGAAGCCTGTGACTGGGAGATGTAGGTGTGGGTGAGATGGAGCCAGGGGCCTGAGCATGAGGTGTTGTTCTCTTTGCTCTGTTGCAGGCTTCTATGCTGCTGGAGTTTAAGCTGGGGAAGGGTCACTACTGGCTGGGGCTCTTATTGTTACAGATTCACAATTCTTTTCTCTCTGTAAGCAGTCCTTTTACAATGTGCAGGATCAGTCCTCAGAGGTTACATGTTCTTATCTTTGGCTGTAGTTTTTTGCTTATATTTTTCTGAATACGCTGCATTTTTACAGCTTTTTTGGAAAATCATGGCAAAAAACACGCACTGGGAATGCATGAGAATGCAACATGTGAACATGGCCTTACATTCTCCCATCACATGACACTTCTTACTGCATTTCCTTCAGATCTGTGGCATATCTGAGTAGTAGATGTGGCTAAAGGAATTATCTAAAGAGGACAATGTTGAACAATGATTTACCACTTGCCAATTTAAGAGTCAATGTGCGTGGAATCCCAAACCACTGCACAAAAATATTTCAAGCATGTGGCAATGTCTTGGTGGTATGTGGATTTTGCATTTAATCTGTCAACCACTTCTTCTCCCTTTTGAATAAGGCAGCTGCCCATAAAACAGGAAAAAATAATTCACCACTTTCACGGCCTTTCAATATCTGCTGAATAGATTCATAGATGCAAAAGTTTTGTAGAAGAATCTCATCAAAAAGGCTCGAATGCTGAGGTTCTAAGATTTGAAGAAGCCTCAGTCAAGGAAAATATTACTATTCACCTCCTTCAAATTTAGGGTATGTGCACACGATCAGTGTTCACTGCGGATTGGACGCAGTGCAAGTGCGCTGCATGAAATCCTCAGCGGTCAGATGTTACCACATAGTGGATGGGATTTATACAAATCCCAAGGCCACTATGCGTCTGAATCACACCTGCAGAAATTGACATGCGGCGTGTCTTTTCCGACCGCAGCATGTCAATTTCTCCGGCGGGTCCGCTTGTCGGCTTTCCCCATAGACCTAATCTCTATGGGGAAAATCTGCAGGTGAAAAAAAAAAAGAAGAGCCCGGCGCTCATTTGCATAATGAGTGGAAGCTGGAGGCAGCTTCTCCGCAACCTCGGCCACAGCCAGCTCTGGATAGTCTGCACATGCCCTTAGTTTGATGCATGAAGTGCTCAAGTGCTTGTTGTCAGCTTTCTGCTGTAGGGAGGTGGTGTTGGTTGTTTTCAGGAGGAAAAGTTGACCACCGACATGACATAACCATTGACTACAGCAATGATATCACGTCTACAGTGCTGCAGCCAATCACTTACAACCCCTGGCAAAAATTATAGAATCACCGGGCTCGGAGGATGTTCATTCAGTTGTTTAATGTTGTTGAAAAAAAGCAGATCACAGACATGGCACAAAACTAAAGCCATTTCAAATGGCAACTTTAGGGCTTTAAGAAACACTAAAAGAAATCAAGATAAAAAATGTGGTACTCAGTAAGGGTAATTTTTTTCAGACCAAGCAGAGGGAAAGAATTTTGGAATCACCCAATTCTGAGGAAAAAATTATGGAATCATGAAAAACAAACACACAAAAGAACACTCCAATACATCACTAGTATTTTGTTGCACCACCTCTGGCTTTAAGTCTCTAAGGCATGGACTTAATGAGTGACAAACAGTACTCTTCATCAATCTGGCTCCAACTTTCTCTGATTGCTGTTGCCAGATCAGCTTTGCAGGTTGGAGCCTTGTCATGGACCAGTTTCTTCAACTTCCACCAAAGATTTTCAATTGGATTGAGATCCGGACTATTTGCAGGCCATGACATTTACCTTATGTGTCTTCTTTCAAGGAATGTTTTCACAGTTTTTGCTCTATGGCAGGATGCATTATCATCTTGAAAAATGATGTCATCATCCCCAAACATCCTTTCAATTGATGGGATAAGAAAACCGTCCAAAATATCAATGTAAACTTGGGCATTTATTGAAGATGTAATGACAGCCATCTCCCCAGTGCCTTTACCTGATATGCAGCCCCATATCATCAATGACTGTGGAAATTTGCATGTTCTCTTCATGCAGTCATCTTTATAAATCTCATTGGAACAGCACCAAACAAAAGTTCCAGCATCATCACCTTGCCCAATGCAGATTGGCGATTCATCACTGAATATGACTTTCATCCAGTCATCCGCAGTCCATGATTGCTTTTCCTTAGCCCATTGTAACCTAGATTTTTTCTGTTTAGGTGTTAATGATGGCTTATGTTTAGCTTTTCTGCGTGTAAATCCCATTTCCTTTAGAAAGTTTCTTACAGTTGGGTCACAAACATTGACTCCAGTTTCCTCCCATTCGTTCCTCATTTGTTTTGTTGCGCATTTCCTGTTTTGGAGACATATTGCGTTAAGTTTCCAGTCTTGACGCTTTGATGTCTTCCTTGGTCTACCAGTATTTTTGCCTTTAACAACCTTCTGTAGCATCGGCGTCTCTGCCCCGTACTAGGCAGAGATGCCGTCCCTCTCACCTCCCCGCTCCTGGCGCGGCGTCCTCCAGCGCTTCTCTCCCCGCTGCTTCCGGCACGCGCTCCTTCCCCGGCAGTGTGCTTAGGGCACGCACGCGCGCGCTCCCCCTCTCTTAAAGGGACCGCGCACGCCGTCCTAAGGAGTCCCCGGCCAATTGCCGGAGGACCTCCCATATTTAAGGCACCTCCTCCAAAATGGAGGTGCCCGAGCAATGTTGTTGCAAAGCCTTCACTCTGCTTCAGCCCTCAGGTCCTGTTACCAGTTACCAGCCAGTCACCTGCCAGATTCCTGCTTGTTACCTGCCAGTCACCTGCCGGATTCCTGCCTGTTACCTGCCAGTTACCTGCCAGATTCCTGCTTGATACCTGCCTGATATCCGTTTACCTGCTTGCAAGCCTGCGGTCCGACGGTCTGCTTTCCGACACCTGTCAGTCTGTCTATGGACCAGCCTGCCCGCTCACCTGGGAGCGCTCATCTGCTACCTGCCTGCTAGCCTACCTGGAGGCTCCGCCGTCACTTGCCGTGACCACCTGCCTGTCCAGAGACTCTTGCCTGCTCACCTGGGAGCGCTCACCTGCTACCTGTCTGCTAGCCTACCTGGAGGCTCTGCCGTCACTTGCCGTGACCACCTGCCTGTCCAGAGACTCTCGCCCGCTCACCTGGGAGCGCTCACCAGCCACTTGCCTGCTGTCCTTCTACCCAGAGACTGTCCCTGTCACTTGCCGTGAGTACCCGTCCTTTACCCAGAGACTGTCCCTGTCACTTGCCGTGACTATCTGCCCCTCTACCCAGAGACTGTCCCTGTCACTTGCCGTGACTACCTGCCCGTCTTCCCTGGGAGCCACCCGCTTCCTTACAAGGACTGCCCCCTTGTATAGTTTCACAGAGGTTCCACCTCCCAGACCCGTTACACCTTCCCATATTGTTTGTATTTGGTCCAGATTTTAGACACAGCTGACTGTCAACAACCAACATCTTTTGCAACATTGGGTGATGATTTACCTTCTTTTAACAGTTTGATAATCCTCTCCTTTGTTTCAATTGACATCTCTCGTGTTGGAGCCATAATTCATGTCAGTCCACTTGGTGCAACAGCTCTCCAAGATGTGATCACTCCTTTTTAGATGCCGACTAACAAGCAGATCTAATTTGATGCAAGTATTAGTTTTGGAAATGAAAATTTACAGGGTGATTCCATAATTTTTTCCCTCTGCTTGGTCTGAAAAAAATTACCCACAACATTAAACAACTGAATGAACATCCTCTGAGCCCGGTGATTCCATAATTTTTGCCAGGGGTTGTAGCTCAGGGTGCCGGCCAATGTAGAGAGAACTGGCCACTGAGCTCAGTGATTGATTGCAGCACTGTTGGCATGTCGTCACTGCTGCAGCTAATCAATAAAGACTGAAGCAGTGCTGAGAGACAGTGCTGGAAAATGGAAGCGTGAGTTAGAGCTCAGTTTGGGGCTTGGGGTTGGAACCCTGAGGTTATAGGTGAAAAATCTTTCAAACGAGACAGCCATTTAACCTTCTGTTAATGCCAAATGACTAGTATAGCATGAGAAATTAAATAAAAGCTATTGACTATAGTTTCCTATATTATGTTTGTAAAATAAATGTGAATTTTCTGAGTTCTATCCTACATGACAGTACAGTGAGATCACATGGAGCGCACTAATCCCTTTCACTACTGTCTTCCCTGATCCCTAGGGAATGTACTAGCCTGTATTCGTGCTGAGCTGGTACTGTTTCTCATCAGCTTGTGGATGGAACAGCGAGTATGCGTCATTATGAAATGACATGTCAGGTTGCTGTACACTTTATATAACATTTAGGTTGTCCAGATATCGCACATTTCATCATAAATATCTTACAGCGGGTAAGGGCTTGATTCAAGTAGTCAGTATTAGTTAATGCATGTGTAATTGGTATTGCAGAAAGGATATTACAGAAACATTAGATATATGTATCTAGTAGCGCAAGAAGATTTACTGTTAGGTGTGCAGACTTTTATGCGAGGAAGGAGTTTGAAAATAACATATTATAGCTCTTAACCGTTTAAGGACAGGACCATTACTGACCACACACATTTTTGGATTTTTTTTCATATATGCGGTTTAAGAGCTGTAAAAAGTTTTTTAGTTTGGGTATTCAAATAGTTTTTGCATCTTTTCTTTCATGATACATGGGGGATAATTTTTATGTTCTCATATTTTTACACTCTCTTTTTTATTTTTATTCAAATTTATTTATGACTAGTGATGAGCGAGCACTAAAATACTCGGGTGCTCGATGCTCGGGTCGAGCACATTGGAATACTCGGGTGCTCGACCCGAGCAACGAGCCCAATGTAAGTCTATGGGAAACTCGAGCATTTTTCAAGCGGCTCCCCCCGGTGGTCTGCAGAGGGCCTAAAAATTGCTCAAATCGATGGGAACAGTGCTCAAATGACATGGGGACAGCATGGGGAAGACCCCTGGAAGCATTTCTGACTCCCAGGTCACTTCTGTCAACAACATTGTCAGAGGTATTACGCCACTTTTACAGACTCACAATAAAGCATACCAAAATGAAACCAAAATGGATTTTCCTGGGAAATATGTTAAGGAACATCCTTTCCAGGGTAATGACTTGTATATAAAGCATAATAAATAACCAAAAACAAAAATGCTCCTCCACACCTTGGGCTATGTTCACACGTACCGTTTTTGATGCGTTTTTTCACTTTTGTATTGCTTCCAACCATAACAAATGCATTCACCAGGAAATGTAATTTTAACATTTTACAACCTTATCTGGCCATGTGGTGTGTGAGATATCATCAAACACATTGTGTTTCATTTATGAAGGGGGGACTCTGAAAGTCACAAAGCCTATTTTTATAGGGCCATCAGGCGGCCTTTACTATTCTTAAATGGCCAGCAGTCGGCCCTCACTATTATTAGAGAGCCATCAGCCGGCTATGTTTTATTGTTCCCATTACTAAAGACTGGGTCTCCTATACTGTTATAGAGTATGCAGTGAGTGGCAGGGCTGCCCAAAATTTGGATGCACCCCAATACCACTTTGAAAATTTGGATGCACGCCAATACCCCTTTGAAGAGACTTAGAGGAGGGCCTCCTGAAAACAATGTTCCCATTATTAGGAAGTAGGTCTCCCATTATGTTTGCCTGTGCAGTGAATGCAAGGGTTGCCAAAAATATGGAGGCACTACAATGCCCCTTGGAGGAGACGTGGAGGTCAGAAGGCCTCCTGAAAACAAAGTTCCCATTATTAGGAAGTGGGTCTCCCATTGTGTTTGCCTATGCAGTGAATGCAAGGGCTGCCAAAAATTGGGAGGCACGCCAATGCCCCTTGGAAGAGATGTGGAGGAGGGTCTAATAAAAAAATGTTCCCATTAGAAAGGAGCGGGCCTCCTATACTTGTAATGCCCATGCACTAAGTGTATGGGCTGACAAACATTTACCCCTGGAGGGTATACATGAACATACTGTATAAAAAATTTTTTTTACAGGCATCATAAACACCCTTTAAAAAAATTATGTGGGTGTTGCATCACGGACCATGGTCACCCTGGTGATATGGTAGTGGAGGATGAGGAGAAGGAGGAGGACAAGAGCAAGTAGCCAAAATCAGAAATCGTATACCCATGTTTGGGTGTGAAAAGGTGCATGGGAATACACCTCCCAAGAAAAGACACTATATTTGAGTTTATGTTACACTGTAACATTCGGTGGTGTTGAGAAGTCTGGCCCAATCCAGCCCTTGTTCATTTTTAAAAGAGTCAACCTGTCAGCATTTTCAGTTGACAGGCGGATGCGCTTATCAGTTATAATTCCACCAGCGGCACTAAAAACCCGCTCTGATAAAACACTGGCGGCAGGTCAGGCCAGGACCTCCAAGGCATAGAGAGCCAGTTCATTCCACGTATCCAGCTTGGATACCCAAAAATTATAAGGCACAGAGGAATCACGGAGGACGTTGGTACAGTCGGCAAGGTACTCCCTCAGCATCTTCCCAAACTTTGCACTCCTTGTGAGAGTACCCCGCGCCTCAGGGCTTGTGCGATGGGAGGGGCTGAGAAAATTCTCCCAGAACTTTGACAGTGTTCCCCTGCCTCTGCTGGATTGAAGTTGTGTCTCTCTCTTCTGTACTCCTTGGATGTCCAACAAAGCGTGACCTCTGCTGCCAACGTTTTCAGATGGGAATTTTTTTAATAGTTCCACAACAAGGGCCTTCTGGTACAGCCCCATTTTTGTAGACCTGTCTGCCTCAGGAATAAGAGATATAAAGTTCTCCTTGTAGCGTGGGTCTAGAAGTGTCACCAACCAGTAATGACTGTCACCCAAAATTTTGAGAACGGAAAGGCAGCGTAACATAAACTCAGCCATGCGTGCCAGACTACTAACAGGCAAGACTTCCGTGTCCTCACCAAGAGGATGACTGACCATGCTCTCCTCCTCCTCTTCCTCCTCTCTGTCCTCTGGCCATCCACACTGAACAGACGGTATGACAGCTGTGCAGGTATGAAACTAGCTCCTGTTCTTCCTCCTCCTCCTCTTCCTCATTGTCCCCCAATACACGTTAGGATGAGATGAGGCTGGGCTGTGTGTAATCACCCTGTATGGTTCCTTGCTCCATCTCATCGTGCTCCGCCTGCAATGCATCCTCTTTGATTGTGAGCAGAGAGCGTTTCAGAAGACAGAGAAGCGGGATGGTGACGCTAATTATGGCGTCATCGCCACTCACCATCTTGGTGGAGTCCTCAAAGTTTTGGAGGATGGTACATATGTCTGACATCCATGTCCACTCCTGAGGTCTTATGTGTGGAATCCGAACTGAATAGCGACGGCCTTGTTGATGCTGATACTCAACAACTGTCCTCTTCTGCTCACAAATCCTTCCCAACATCTGCAGTGTAGAGTTCCAACGCGTGGGGACATCACACACCAGTCTGTGAGCCGGAAGCTATAAATGCTGCTGAAACACGGCAAGGGCGGCGGAAGCTGTAGGTGACTTTCTTAAATGGGCACACAGACGGTGTACTTTAACCAGCAGATCCGGCAGCTCCGGGTAGGATTTGAGAAACCGCTGAACCACAAGATTAAGCACATGGGCCAGGTATAGTACATGTGTGAACTCGCCTCGCCTCAGAGCCGCCACCAGGTTCTGGCCATTGTCACACACGATCATGCCTGGCTGTAGGTTCAGTGGTGTGAGCCACAGATCTGCCTGCTCTTTCAGAGCTGTCCACAACTCTTCAGCATTGTGTGGTTTGTCACCTAAGCATATCAGCTTCAGCACAGCCTATTGTCGCTTGGCCGAGGCAGTGCTTCCAGCTTGTGACTGATGTGGTCATTTCGGAGATGGAGGCTGAAGAGGAGGAGGAGGATGAAGAGGATGAGGTGCAGGAACTGTAGACCGTGGGGGCAACCCTGATTGACCTAGGGCCCGCAATCCTTGGCGTCGGGAGGACATGTTCCGTCCCAAGGTCCGACTGGGTCCCTGCTTCCACTATGTTAACCCAGTGTGCCGTCGGCAAGATGTACCATCCCTGCCCACAATCACTTCTCCACGTGTCCGTGGCTAGGTGGACTTTCCCGGTAACTGCGTTGTTGAGGGCACGGCTAATGTTTGGGACACGTGCTTGTGTAATGCGGGATGGCACACCAGGAGAAAGAGTGGCGGCTGGGGACCGAGTTCCGAGGGACGGCCGTCGCCATCAGGTTGCGGAATGCTTCCGTCTCCACGAGCATAAAAGGCAACATTTCGAGCACAAGCAGTCGTGAAATGTGAGAATTTAGTAGTGTGGCCTGTGGGGCGTTGGCTGCGTATTTGCGCTTGCGTTCCAAGGACTGCGGTATGGACAACTGAACGCTGCGTTGGGACAAGGACGTGGACGTGCTTCCTGATGCTGCTACTTGAGAGTGTGCAACGACAGGTGCAGGGCAGTAGGCATCTTCGTATGCACCATGGACAGGGGATTGGCTTGCATGCACAACAGCGGGAGAAGCAATGGTGCCACTCGCATACACTGTTCCTGGACCCTGGGGTTCAGCCCACAAAGTCAGGTGCTTTCCCCCCATGTGCCTGATCATGCTGGTGGTGGTCAGGCTGCTAGTTTTGCCACCCCTGCTGATGCTGGCCTGGCAGGTGGTGCAAATGGCCTTTTCGGGGTTATTGGCGGAGTCTTTAAAAAACAACCAGACTCGGGAAGACCTAACAGTTCTACTGGCAACTTCCTTCGTGTTGGTGTTACGGGGAAAGGTTGCCTGCCTTCTGTCTGCGGCCACCACACTGCTTCTTCCTGCCTGTTGGGGTACTCTGCTTCCCTCCCCCTGTGTGCTGCTGTCCTTGCTCTGCATGTCCTCCTGCCAGGTTGGGTCAGTTACTATATCATCCACCCCCTCGTCTTCCACTTCCTCACCCTGGTCCTCCTCCTGACTTTCTGGCAATTGTGTCTCATCATCGTCCACCTCTTGTGACACTTTCCCACTTTCGCCTTCGTGTGACCGTGGCTGCTCAATTATTTGGGCATCGCTACATGCGATCTCCTCTTGCCTCGTTTCAAGTGGACCGGGAGAGAGGCCCGAATCTATCAATGGAAAAGTGAACAGCTCTTCAGAGTGTCCAAGTGTGGGATCATTTGTCTCCGGGCACTCGGCATGGTAGGAGGAAGGAGGATCAGGGTGAGGAATATGAGGTCCAGACTCACGGCTACTGAGACTTGACCGTGTGGAAGACAGGGTGGTGGCTAAGTGACTGGAAGCATTATCCGCTATCCAACCAACAACATTTTGACACTACTCTGGGTTCAATAGTGCTGTGCTGCGGTCCCCTAGAAATTGTGACAGGCGAGAAGATGTGGGTGTTTGTTGTGGCATAATTTCAGCTTGCCCATGGCCTTGGCCTCAGCCTCTGCATGCACCATCTCCATCACGTCCAGTTCCCCATCCCTTGCCACGTGCCTTGCCCATTTTAAATGGAGGACAATATCTTCCACGCTCACTACAAATGACTGAATTTGGAGCGAACTTATATGTGATCCATGTGACGGACAAACCACAGTTTTAAATACCTGGCCTGTAGGTAACTATTTTGAACAGCAAACTGGTGTCAATTGCTTCACTGACACACTGAAACAAATTTTTAATGGAGGCCAAAAATGGCAGTATTTTCTGAAAACGTATATGTGATCCGTGTGACAGAGAAAACACAGTTTTAAATAGCTGGATTTTTAGCGCTGTAATATGGAAAGGACCTGGCTGTATTCTGCAGTGCCAACAAGCAAATGGCGCAGAAAAACAGTGTTCTCTGGATTGCTTTTTAAGCAAATAATGAGGATTAAGATCCAAAGAAAAGTATTCCTGGCCCTTGAGGCCTTTGTCTAGAAATATCTAACAGCAGCTGAAGGCAGAATTGGAATGAAGCCTCTTGTGCTATATGCACTACAGTCTACTATATAAACTGCTTGCCTATACACCCTGCCTGCCTGATATCTCTGCAGATGGATTAGTCCTCAGAAGGACTGTTTGTTGAGATGGATATGTGTCTCTAATATAGTTTGGTATACCTACACTAACTAGAAACAAGCAAATCTCTCCCTATCTCAGCAGCAGCACCTCTCCCTACACTGTCTGATTCCAGAGTGACTGTGACGAGCATGGCGGCGCCAGGTCTGATATAGACCTGATGACGCTGTGCGGCCAGCCAATCACTGTAATGCCACAACCACCATGGCTGCGGCATTACAATGAGAGGCAGGCAATCCCTGCATGTTGATTGGCTCTCTAAAGAGCACCAAACATGCAGGGAGGGGACCCGAGCATCCGCCCGAGCATCTCACAAGTACTCGGCGAGCCCAGAGCATCTCGAGTACTGAGATGCTCGGGCGAGTACCGAGTACTTGCGAGTATGCTCGCTTATCACTATTTATGACCACAAAAATACATGTTCATTTTTGTTCCCTTTTCTGTAACAATTATTTTTGTATATCGGACACAGGGGATTTTTTTTAGACGGGGATAGGGCAGGTAACAACGATTTAGATTGGCAGTGTTTTTTTATTATTATTTATTTTTCATTTATTTCGCATACAGTATTGTATACCCATATACCATAGTTATAAAAGATCTTTAGAGGGGGCATTTCAACATTTAAATATTTTCTTTTCGGGATCGCTCACACGACCTTAGATTCTATCTTCCAAGAGAATTGGATTGATTATGGAAATGACACTCGGATGAAACTCTGATCAGAGTGTCAGCTTAGTGTGATCCAATACTCTCCGATCAGAGAATTGAAGCACACTGTCAGGCAAAGGCAAAAGATGGAGAACACAATCTCCATTCTGTGAGTCTGTGGAAATCGGACTGCACTCAGATGTCATCTGACAGCAATCTGATGATTTCCATGCACCCACATAATTGAATGGGTGAGTGGCATCTTATTTGGGATGCAAATCGCATCATGCTGCTCAGGCTGGCTCAACCTGGCTATGGCTGGGCCAAGTGTGCTGCCTTTGGCCCACAGTATACAGATGGGTAGCAGGGCCAGGTAAGACCATTTGGCCATAGTGTGTGGCTTCAGAATATGTGATCCGTGTGGCTTCAGAATACTGCTGGCCTTGCACTTCTGGTGGTAGTGGTTGTGGTAGTGGTTGGTAGGGGCAATGTGGTGGTAAGGCAGGTGCCTGTGGTTCTTTGGGCTCAGGCATATGGAGCTGATTGGCCCCAGACTTGCTGCCACCTCCTCCAAATTCCCAACTAGATCGACCAGCGCTTCAAATTCCGAGGCCATCTCCCTCTCTCTTAAGTTGGATTCAGTTCTGCAGTAGCAAAGAATATTTATTGGATGGCATAATTAATTAACAACATAACAGCAGACAAGACAAAAGAGGGCAAAAAGTTGGCACTTACGAAAGTAGATCCATTAAATAAATATATAGAAGTTTTTGGTGCTGCCACTTCTGGCGTGCCGCTCGCGCTCGCAGTGGTATTAATCGAGGCAGCTATGCAATAGTCTCGTGACATCAATAACTGCAAACATCGTGAGAAAGGCTGAAGTAAATAGAATCTTCAGTTAACACTTGTGTTCCTGTGTTCTTAAGAAAAGGTATCAGTGTTAGGGTGTCAGGGCACATAATGTTTCTGAGCTGGGACCGGAGGGTATGTATGAGTTGTACAAGTGTATGGATAGAGGCCACGCCTTCTAGTCAGCCACTCCCACTGGACGACCGCGAAACTAGTGGGGGCGCGATCTCGCTCTATACCAGTGTATTGAGTGAGGCTGCACCCACTGGAATATGTATAACGCATATGTATCCGCCGGTCCTGGCTCAGAAACTGGCGAATCCCTGCACCGCACAATGTGCATGCTGGGGGGATTCATACATCAGAGTGACTGCAGACTTATTAGTTTGGACCGGACAACCCTTTTAATGTTTATGGATCGAAACACCATAAATTGCTTATAAAGAGAATGTTGTCTTTTCAAAAAAATGTTACCAGCTACAAAAATGCAGCCATTATATGTATACTGTATGTCTGGCAAAGCCTAGCCCTAATGTAAAGGTGATGCCTTACTGTTTGTATATGTTTCTTGTGTGGAGAATAAATGCTTCCGCATTTAAAAAAAGAGGAGCAAATCTTATTTCTACTACTGTGTCACCAAGTTTTGAGGCATTTTTTTTCCAGAACAATTTTTTTTCCACATAATGTTTTGCAGACTTTTGAGTTGCCAATGTCAATCATGGAGAAAATTCAAAGAGAAATCCGCCTCAAAGAAATGACATGTAGTTTTCAAAACCTCATTAGAAAAAACCCCGAAAACCGCACTGTTTGAATTGCAAAGTTGATTTTCAATCGAAATGAGTAGGAGGAGTATTTAAAGTTTATTTAAGTGAAGATACCCTGAGGCTTGTAAAAAATAATCAGGAATTTTTTCATCTTTACTAAAAAAAAATTTTGGGTGCTAATTTTTATTTGCATATTTTTTTATGCATTTTTTTTATATTCCTGTAGAACAGCGAAAAGCAGCTTTCAAAAAATGCATAAAAAATGCCAGGAATTGCTGTAATTTTGCTACATTAAAAAAAAAATCACACTGTGTGTTAAATCCCTCTTGTAAAAATATAGTAAATGATCAATGCATGTATGACATGTAAACATGGCTGTGTAGGAATAAAAGAAAATAATGAAGGTCGCTTCATAAATGAATTAAGGCGGCATTTTCTCCTAATAGGCTTTATTGAGTGCATTGTATCTTGCCAAAGATATCTTGTGAATGAACTCTTTGCTCTGTAGATATAAACATTTACAGACACAGACCTTGGCTCCATGAATTAAAATGAATTCTTTTGGCAAACTATGAAAGCTTCTTCCATGAGAAGTCCTGGTTCTTATTCTCTGTATATATATTGCATTATAAACAGAAGTAGTGCGGCAAAGAAGCAGGTGGATGAGAAAGCCACAGATTTCGGGAGACTAGACAGGGATAGGCTGGTTAGTAGCAAATATATACTGAATGTAAAAAAACATTTTTGGAGTACAATGTGGATCAAAGGGAACCTGACCGCTGATTCATGACACCGAATCATGAGCAGTCCCCTTGGACTAGTCACCCAAGTCACATGCTTTGCAGTCAACTTTTAAAAGTACTTTAAGCTTTCTCTGAAAGAAGTTAGTTCATTAACCCCTTCACGACCTTTGACATACCCATATGTCATGGTCGGGAAGGGGCTGCTGACCTTTGAATTATGGGTAAGCCATGGCAATCGTGCGGGGCAATCGTGCTTTCTCACGCTACTGTCAGTGTATTCCAGTAGCCGTGCTGAGCGGTAACAATACTGATGTCACCACTCACAGCATCCGGATTAGCAGAGTCGGGGACCGTCGTGGGCTGTGGGATGGATTTACAGTGGACCACTTTGGATTATTATTTTTATGTATGGTAATAAATTGGTAAAATAGGGTTGGGGAGTGATTTTTACAATTAAAGGACTTTTCTTTGAGTGTATGTGTTTATTACTTTTGACCACGAGATTAGAAATGGGGGTGTCTGGCAGACGCCTCTCTATTACTAACCTCTGGGCTTGATGTCAACGAACATTACGCAGCTGACATCAACCCCAAACTCATTACCCCACTTGCCAACGCATCAGGGCAAGCGGGAAGAGCCGAGGCTAAGCGCCAGAATTGGAGCATCTAACAAATGCGCCATTTTCTGGGGCGACTGATGGCTGGTGTTATTAGTCTTGGATAGGGCCAATATCCATGGCCCCTTCCCAGCCTATTAAGATCAGCCCACAGCTGTCTGTTTAGCCTTTGCTGGTTATTAAAAATAAAGGGGATCCCACGTAATTTTTTTTTGGGTCCCTCCTTTTTAATAACCTGTAAAGGCTACATAGACAGCTATGAGCTGATATTAATAGGCTGGGAACCTTTATGGATATTGGCCCCTTCCCAGAATAACAACACCAGCCCCCAAGCTGTCTGCCTTCCCTCAGCTCGTTAATAAAAATAAGGGAGACCCCATGCTATTTTTTAAATTTATTTAATTATTAGATAAATGCAAGTACAGAAAAGTACACACGCAATCCACTGATATATATATCTCACTGCCATATTTCTATCTGTCTGTCATCTTTCTCTATCTTTGCAAATCTAACACCTAAACATCTGTCATTTGCCTTCTTCATTCTACTTCAGTACTTGTCACAATGATGGTGCCCACATATGGCACATGGATGGCACACGGATGGTACATGCAGACACACGGACATACGTATGCCACATGGATGGTGTCACACTGACACATGGATGGCACACGGACACGGACTTCACCAGTACTGTTTTTTCCAAGCGGAAAGTAGCGGAAGTTTCAGGACGTGTGAAGGAGCCTAAGGGATAGCCGAGCTCCAGTTGTTATGGCTTGGACCGGTCTGGGCTGTTTAACCCCCCTTGCAATCAATAACGATCGCAGCATTTAGGAGGCTGGGAGAGGGAGGGCTGTCTCGCCCATTCGATCGGCGCCCCCGCAATGTCATCGCGGGATGTCAATCGTTGCCATGGCAACCCGAGGTCACATGATGACCTCCGGGTCAGCCATCTATGGCATGCCTGTTAGACGATGCTGACAGCATGGTTTAAAAGGCGTTCTGTCAGTACAACACTGACCGATCAGAGTAATAAAAGTTAAAGTCCCATAGAGGGACTAAGTAAAAAAGTAAAAAACAGTTTTAAAAAATTGTAAAAATATTTTTTTAAAAAATAACAAAATAAAGAAAAAGAAAAAGTTATTATACCAATAAATACATAAATTTATGTAAAAACGAAAAAAGAAAACAATACACATATTTGGTATTGCTGCGTCTGGAATGACTCGATCTATAGAACTGTCACACTATATAACCCCTCTAGTGAACATCCTAAAAAAATAAATAAAAAACATGGCGAAAAACTATGCTTTTTCATCAAACAAAAAATGGAATAAAATGTGATAAAAAAGACGAATGTTAATAAAAATGGTATTGCTGAAAATGTCATCTTGTGCCACAAGAAACAGCTTTTTTTTATCTATTTTCCCTTGTGAAAATAAAAAATCTGGGGCTAACAGTATTTTAGTGATAAAAACGCAATTATTAGTTTTTCACCATAAAATGGTATAAAATTCTGTGACACACCTGTGGTGTTAATGTCCTCACTGCATCACTAGATGTATTCACTGTGGGGCGCAGTTTGTAAAAAAAGGTCACTTATGGAGAGTTCTGTCGTTGTGGCACCTCAGGAGCTCTGCCAATGCGACATGATGCCTACAAATCATTCCAGCAAAATCTGCATTTCAATATGGCGCTCCTTCCCTTCTGAGCTTTGTACTGTGCCTGAAAAGTAGCCTCCGACCACATATAGGATATTGGTGAACTTGGGACAAATTGCATAGCAAATTATGTGGTTCATTTCCTCCTAATAGCCCTTTTTGAAAATTAAAAACTTGGGGCTAACACAACATTTTAGTGGAATAAAATACATTTTTCATTTTCGCAGACCAAGGTTACATACACAATTATGTGAATCATCTGTGGCTTAAAATGTTCTCTACACCCCTAGGTCAATTCCTCAAAAAGGGGTCACATGTGGGTGGTTTCTGCTGTTTTGGCACCATAACAGCTCTTGAAATGTGACATAGTGCCTGCAGTCTAGTCCTGCCAAATGTTGCCTGAAATGTCAGATAGCGCTCCTTCCCATTCGAGCCCTACCGTGCGCCCAAACAGTAGTTTTCCACTACATATGGGGTATCAGTTGCACAACAAACTGTATGGTCCATTTTCTCCTGTTACCCTTGTGAAAATGCAAAATTTGGGGTTAATGCAACATTTTTGTGGGAAAAAATAGATTTTTTCATTTTCACGGCTCAACTTAAAGGAAACCGATCACCAGTTTTGTCCTATATGAACTAAAGCTATCACCTTATGCAACGCCTGTGCTGCATTCAATAAATGATTATATAACGTCTGACTCCCCCTGTACAACCCCCGAAAACCTTTTTAAGTTCTCCCGCACTGTTTGGAAATCGGTCCGGTCCACGGAGCGTGGTTTGGGCCTTTCCATCCCTCCCTCTGGCTGCTGCTCGCTGTCCTTCTTCTTTAATTGATGTGGATGACGCCTCGTGTCATCCACATTGCCTTACGAAACCTTGCACCAGTGTAGAGAAATCGCGGCTCGCGCCTGTGCACTATGCTTTGCCCTACTGCGGGCACAGCCAAAAACAAAAGTGCGCATGCCCCCGCAGTAGGGCAAAGCATAGTGCACATGCGCGAGCTGCTATTTCTGTGTGCAAGTGCAAGATTTCGCCCGGCAATGTGGATGATTTGTTACGTTATCCACATCAGTTAAAGAAGGAGGACGGTGAGCAGCAGCCAGGGGAAAAGATGGAGAAGCCCGAAACCAGGCCAATCGGACCGGACTGACCCAATTATCATACAGCGCTGGAGAACTTAGAAAGGATTTTGGTGGGTATACAGGGGAAGTCAGGGAATTATATAAGCATTTATGGAATGCAGCACAGGCGCTGAATAAGGTGATAGTTTTAGTTCATATAGGACAAAACTGGTGACATGTTCCCTTTAATAAAAGTCTGTGAAGCACCTATGTGTTCACGATGCTCACCACACCTCTAGATAAATTCCTTGCGGGGTGTAGCTTCCAAAATGGGGTCACTTGTGGGGGGTTTTCACTCTTTAGGCACATCAGAAGCTTTGCAAACGTGACATGGCGTCCGCTATCGATTCCAGACAATTTTGCGCTCGAAAAGTCAAATGGTGCACTTTTCCATCTGAGCCCTGCGCCAAGTACGCCATATTTGGGGTATTGGCGTACTCAGGAGAAATTGCACAACAAATTCTCTGGTCCATTTTCTCCTGTTACCCTAGTGAAAATGAAAAATTTGGGGCTAAATCAACATTTTTGTGGGAAAAAGTAAAATTTAAATTTTTTCCTTCCGCATTGCTTTAATTCCTGTGAAGCACTTGAAGGGTTAATAATTCTTGAATGTGGTTTTGAGCACTTTGAGAAGTGCAGTTTTTACAATAGTGTCACTTTTTGGTATTTTCTGTCAAATAAGCTCCTTAAAGTCACTTCAAATGTGATGTGATGTCACAGGTGTGTCAGATGTGACAGACAGTCGTCCTGCAGTTGGTTGCAGAAGATCTCTTCATTTGGCATTACAGGCACCTTCTTAGATGTTTCACTCTAGGACCCAGTGGCTACCTCCCTCCTGCTCTAATTGACACCCTTGCCTGGGTGTTTAAATAGTTTCACTTTGCTACAGGGCGGTGCTGGTGATATTCACATGTTTCCTTGTGAAAGCTTGGAGCGAGTGCAGTCTGTTTACTTCCTCTCTGGTGCTAAGAGGACATGTGTGTTATTTCTCTGACGTCGGCTCAAGCTAAGTTATCTTTCCCCCATGTCTGTCTACCTTGTTGTCTTTAGTTGTTAGTGGATATCAACTAGTGCTCATACCCCCTTCCTTATCCATGGTCAAGCGCTAGGGAAATACAGAGATAGGTTCCTGTGGACGGTAGAGGAGACAGGGTGATATCAGCCTAGGAGGTCTCCACTCCACCCTTTCCCTAGAGTCTGGGCTCCCTTCCCCTCTTCCCTTTGTGTTGCACGTAGTCTTTCCCACACCTTCCGTGACATGTGATCCCTAAAAAAAATGGTTTTGTAAATTTTGTTGGAAAATTAAGAAATTATAGATCAACTTTTAACCCTTCTAACTCCTTAACAAAAAAAATTATGGTGATGTAAAGTAGACACGTGGTAAGTGTTATTTATTAACTATTTTGTGTGATATAACTATCTGGTTTAAGGGCATAAAAATTCAAAGTTAGAAAATTGCGAAATTTTCTACATTTTTGCAGAAATTCCGATATTTTCACAAATAAATGCAAATAATTTCTATCTAAATTTACCACTAACATAAAGTACAATGTGTCTTGAAAAAACAGACTCAGAATCATTGGAATCCGTTCAAGCTTTCCAGAGTTATTACCTCATAAAGTGAATTGTGAATTGTAAACTTTGGCCTGGTCAATAAGGTGAAAACAGGCTGGGGTGTGAAGGGGATAAACTTGTAAACTTGCAAAAAAAAATCCATGGAAAAAAAAACACAAAAAAGGAGAAATGTTTTGTCATAAAAAATGCAGCTGTTATGTAAAAACAGAAATAAACAAAAACGTACAGTGGGGAAAATAAATATTTGATACACTGACGATTTTGCAAGTTTTCCCACCTACAAAGAATGGAGAGGTCTGTAATTTTTTATCATAGGTACACTTCAACTGTGAGAGACAGAATCTAAAGAAGAAAAAACAGAAAATCACATTGTATGATTTTTACATAATTCATTTGCATTTTATTGCATGAAATAAATATTTGATACAATAGAAAAGCAGAACTTAATATTTGCTTGAAACCTTTGTTTGCAATTACAGAGGTCAGAGGTTTCCTGTAGTTCTTGACCAACTTTGCACATACTGCAGCAGGGATTTTAGCCCACTCCTCCATACAGATCTTCTCCAGATCTTTCAGGTCTCGGGGCTGTCACTGAGCAACATTGAGTTTCAGCTTCCGCCAAAGATTTTCTATTGGGTTCAGGTCTGGAGACTGGCTAGGCCACTCCAGGACTTTGAAATGCTTCTTACGGAGCAACTCCTTAGTTGCCCTGGCTATGTGTTTCGGGTCATTGCCATGCTGGAAGACCCAGCCATGACCCATCTTGAATGCTCTTACTGAGGGAAGGAGGTTGTTGGCCAAAATCTTGTGATACATGACCCCATCCATTCTCCCTTCAATACGATGCAGTCATTCTGTCCCCTTTGCAGAAAAGCACCCCCAATGTATGATGTTTCCTCCACCAAGCGTCATGGTTGGGACGATGTTTTCTTGGGGTTGTACTCATCCTTCCTCTTCCTCCAAACACGGCAAGTCGAGTTGATACCAAAAAGGTTTTATTTTGGTCTTATCTGTCCACATGACCTTCTCTCATGCCTTCACTGGTTCATCTGATAGTCATTGGCGAGCTTCAAACGGGCCTGGACATGTGCTGGTGTGAGCAGGGGTACCTTGCGTGCCCTGCAGGATCTTAGCCTACGATGTTGTAGTGTGTTACTAATGGTAATGTTTTAGACTGTGGTCCCAGCTCTCTTCAGGTCATTGACCAGGTCCTCCTCTGTAGCTCTGGGTTGATTCCTGACCTTTCTCAGAATCATCCTTACCCCACGAGGCGAGACATTGCATGGAGCCCCAGACCGAGGAAGATTGACAGTCATCTTATGTTTCTTCCATTATCTAATAATTGTGCCAACAGTTGTTGCTTTCTCACCAAGGTGCTTGTCTATTGTCCTATAGCCCATCCCAGCCTTGTCCAGGTCTACAATTTTGTCTCTGGTGTGTCCTTAGACAGCTCTTTGATATTGGCCATGGTGGAGAGGTTGGAGTGTGATTGATTGAGTGTGTGTACAGGTGTCTTTTATACAGGTAACGAGTTCAAACAGGTGAAATTAATACAGGTAATAAGTGCAGAGTAGGAGGGTTTCTAAAAGAAAAACTAACAGGTCTGTGAGAGCCAGAATTCTTGCTGGTTGGTAGGTGATCAAATACTTATTTCATGCAATTTAATTATTTAAAAATCATACAATGTAATTTTCTGGTTTTAATTTTTAGATTCTGTATCTCACAGTTGAATTGTTACTATGATAAAAATTACCGACCTCTCCATTCTTTTTAGGTTGGAAAACTCACAAAATCGGCATTGTATCAAATACTTATTTTCCCCAATGTATACATAACACTGGGGAACAATTTTGAACATAATTTTATATGTAGTTAGAGCAGGATCCCATGTGTCTCTCTTTTCTATGTGTGCTGGATTATTTTCAGCATTTTTTCTATAGTACCACTGCAGTATTTTTTGTCATTCCAAACTATTTTAACCAATATTCTCTATGCTGTATATCTATTATATTAAAATAAAATTTGTTACCTTCTCATAAACTGGTCCCACAGTTTTTCTTTAATTCCCGTTTGCTTGTGATTACATATTATATGTTATACTATCAGGATAGCAAAATTGATCAGGGAATGCTCTGTTTTTCGGCTCTTTATTCGAATTGGGATTGTTTTCACTTTTCAGTGAATACTTTATAGGTTTATAATTTTTGTTGAGTTTGATTTTTCGGACGATTGAGACTAAAATAGGTATGCTAATTTCAAAACTGCAGTTAGTTTTCTTCTATCATGTCAAGTTTTTTTTATACAAATTATCTTAATACGATTACTCTAGGCTGGATCGAGGGTAGCATTAGTGCTCTTCTATTGGCCAAGAGCGAACCGCCCTTGAGTATGGAGGGGTGGAGGATGACCATGGCAACTGGAAGCAGGTTATCTAGGCCAGTGTTTCCAAAACTCCAGTCTTCGCGGATGCCAACAGATCATGTTTTCAGGATTTCCTTGGTATCACACAGGTGATGGAATTACTATCAAGGTATCAGAAATTGCCACAGGTTCCCTCACCTGTGCAATATTAAGGAAATCCTGGGGGCCATGAGGACTGGAGTTTGGGAAACACTGGTCTAGGCTATTCAGTTACACGTGAGCGTGAGACACTGTGGTGATAGGTTGTGTGCCGCTCTATATAGTAAAATGTATTTCAAACGTCCGTATACAAGGGATTAGCAGAATTTATTTTTTTAATTTACACACTTATTTCCATTCTTTCAGATCATTTCTGTCTTTGCTATTTCTCGTCGTAAGTCCCTAAAAAGCCCTGATTCCTTTTGTTATATCTGTGGCAGTTTCACCATTCCCAGTCAAAGGACGAACATCAGCACATTTGTCAAGCAAGCCTATTTTGTATATTTTAAAGTAAAACTTGGTGCTCAAGATAAGTCTTGGGCCTCTCACAAGTTGTGCAAGCAGTGTGTCAAGAGTTTACAGATGTGTCAAAGGGAACACATGATAAGATGTCATTTGGTATATCTGTGGTTTGATGAGAGCCAAGAGATCATTCCAGTGACTGATCATTCCAGGATATAACAAGAAAAATAAATATAAAATAGAGCATACTAGTCTACCATCAGCTATATGTACAGTGCCTCATTCAGCTGAATTCCCAGTGTCAGTTTTCCTTGAACTACCTTATTTTCAAGAACAACATTATGATGAAGAACAAAGTGACAGCAATGATGAAGATTTTGAAATTGGAGATGTCTCTGTTAGTAAGGAATTTGACGAGCACAAGTTCAATGATTTGCCATGAGATTTGGTTGTTACGGATCCGGGTGGTGGAACCTCTGTGCTGCGGTGCAAGGAGGGACCAGAGGGACGTAACTAGGTATCAACTCGGACTGACCAAGGTCGCACGGCAGCTCAATCGACTCCGTGAACCAGGGAAGGACCGAGCAGAGGGACCAGGTGCTGCTCTGGACCAGTCGGGTCAGAAGGCAGGGACTGACCGGTACAGCAGATGAGCACGGCAGGCAGGCTGACGGATGATCCGGGTAGACGGACTGGCAGACACCACGGGTAACTGGCAGGAGCCTTCAGGTAGGCTGGCTGGTAGGCACTGCAGGTAACTTGTACGTTCTCCGGGTAGGCAGGCAAGCCTGGCCCATAGACAGACTGGCGGGTTTGGACCATAGGCAGACCGTCGGGCTGGAGAGTGCACTTGGCTGGCGGAGACAGGTAGTCAGGCTGGCGGACTGGACTGGTAATCAGGTTGGCGGACTGGACTGGTAGTCAGGCTGGTGGACTGCACTGGTAGTCAGGCTGGTGGACTGGACTGGTAGTCAGGCTGGCGGACTGGTAGTCAGGCTGGCGGACTGGACTGGTAGTCAGGCTGGCGGACTGGACTGATAGTCAGGCTGGTGGGCTGAACTGGTAGTCAGACTAGCAGCGGGACCTGAGGGCTGAAGCAGAGTTTAGAACACAAAGCTACAACCTTGCACGGGCACCTCCATTTTGGAGGAGGTGCCTTTTATATGAGAAGTCCTCCGGCCAATGGGACTCCTTAGGACGGCAGCAGCAGGAGAGCCGGAAGACGCCGGGCCAGGAGCACGGCGGTAAGAGGGATGGCGCCTCTGCCTGTCAGGGGGCAGAGACGCCGAAGCTACTGTACCCCCCCCTTTATGCCCCCTCTTTTTTAGGCCTGAAAGAAATTTTTTAAGGAGAAGCGGGGCGTGGATGTTCTCCCTGGGTTCCCAAGTTCTCTCCTCTGGGCCAAACCCCTTCCAATTCACCAGAAAAAAGGTTTTTCCTCTTACCCTCTTGGTGGCCAGAATGTTCTCTACCTCATAGACGTCCTCAGCGGAGACCGGAGCAGGGGAGGTACCTGGATCGTCGGAAAAAGAATTAAGAACAACTGGTTTGAGGAGAGATACGTGGAAGGAATTGGGAATCCGTAAGGTGGCCGGGAGTTTTAACTTGTAGGCCACTGAATTGATTTGCTTGAGGACTTCAAATGGACCGATGAACCGTGGACCCAACTTATAGGAGTGTATTTTGAGACGAACATGTTTGGAGGAGAGCCAAACCTTGTCTCCCAGATGGAATTGAGGTGGGTCCAGACGTCTCTTGTCAGCATGTCTCTTCATCCGCTCGGAGGATTGAAGAAGTGCTTATCTAGTGTCCTCCCAAATGGTGGCAAATTCGCTGACCAGAGACTCCGCAGCAGGGTTGTCCACTGAAGCGGAGACGGGAAACGGAATCTGGGATGTTGACCGTAGACCATAAAGAACGGGTACTTGGAAGAAGATTCGCTCTCATGGTTGTTATAGGAGAACTCGGCCCAAGGTAGGAGCTCTACTCAATCGGTATGGTGAGCGTTGACGAAGTGCCGGAGGAAGCTGGTAAGGATCTGGTTGATACCCTCCACTTGGCCATTGGACTGTGGATGATAAGCATAGGAGAAATCCAAGGAGACATCCAGCAGCTTACACATAGCTCTCCAGAAGCACGAAGTAAACTGGACCCCTCGATCAGACACAATGTGGAGAGGTAGGCCGTGGAGACAAAAGATGTGATGGATGAAGTCCTTAGCCAGCACAGATGCAGACGGGAGACCAGGCAGAGGGATAAAGTGGGCCATTTTAGAAAAGCGGTCAGCGACCACCCAAATGACAGTACAACCGGCAGAAACAGGGAGATCAGTAATAAAGTCCATAGCAATGTGTTGCCACGGGGCAGCAGGTACGGGAAGAGGCAGGAGACGGCCGGCTGGAAGATGTCTGGGAACCTTGTTGCGGGCACAGGAAGAACAGGCCGTGACGAAGTCTACAACATCCTTGCGCAGGGAAGGCCACCAGTAATTCCGGGTAATGAGCAGGAAGGTCTTCCTCTGGCCAGCATGGCCGGCTAGTTTAGATGAATGACCCCAGAGAAGAACCTTCTTACGATCCGGAACCGCTACAAACGTCTTACTGGGTGGTAGACGAGACAGTTCCAAGGGAGCCACATTCATCACTTTGGAGGGATCGATGATATGCATAGGCTCCTCCTCTTGATTGGAAGACAGGAAGGATCGGGACAAAGCATCGGCTTTAACGTTCTTGTCCGCAGGGCGGTAATGTAGGGTAAAGTTGAAACGGGCGAAGAACAAAGACCACCGGGCCTGACGCGGATTGAGTCTTTGGGCATTTTGCAGGTTTTTGTGGTCAGTTTAGATGACCACCGGGTGCAGAGCCCCCTTTAGCAGGTAACGCCACTCCTCCAGCGCCAATTTGATGGCTAGCAGTTCTCGGTCTCCTATGGAATAGTTGCACTCGGACGAGGAGAAGAGCTTGGAGAAGAAGCCGCAGGTTACTATTCTCCCGGATGGAGATTTCTGGGTGAGCACCGCTCCGGCTTCGGAAGAGGAAGCATCAACCTCCAGAAAGAACTGTTTGTTGCAATCCGGACGGTGCAGCACCGGGGCAGAAGAGAAGGCTTGTTTTAAGGAGAGGAAGGCCTCCCCCGCTTCGGACGTCCATTCCTTAGGATTTGCTCCCTTATGGGTGAGTGCAGAGATGGGTGCAGTCCGGGAAGAGAAATGTGGGATGAAGAGACGGTAATAGTTAGCGAAGTCCAGGAATCGCTGAATCGCCTTCAACCCCTCCGGACAGGGCCACTTTAAGACGTCAGAGACCTTCTCGGGGTCCATCCGTAGACCTGTCTTAGAGATAATATAGCCCAGGAACGGAAGAGAGGTCTGCTCGAAAAGGCATTTCTCAAATTTTGCATATAGGTGATTCTGCCTGAGCCTAAGCAGGACCTGACGAACATCCCTCCGGTGTGTGGGAAGATCCGGAGAGAAGACCAAGATGTCGTCCAGGTACACCACCACGCAAGAATATAAGAGGTCACGGAAGATGTCGTTAACTAGTTCTTGGAAGACGGCTGGAGCATTACAGAGGCCGAAGGGCATCACACGGTATTCATAGTGGCTGTCCTGGGTATTGAATGCCGTCTTCCACTCGTCTCCTTGGCGGATCCGGACCAAGTTATACGCCCCACGAAGATCGAGCTTGGTGAAGATCTTCGCGCCGTTAAGGCAGTCGAACAGCTCAGAGATGAGCGGCAGGGGGTATTTATTTTTGATAGTAATCTGGTTGAGTCCTCTATAATCGATACAGGGGAGTAGTGAACTGTCTTTCATTTTTACGAAGAAGAATACAGCTCCAGCCGGGGAGGTAGATTTCTGGATGAATCCCCTAGCCAGATTCTCTTCGATGTACTCCAACATGGCCCGGGTTTCCGCCAACGTCAAAGGGTAGATACGCCCACGGGGTGGAGTGGCACCGGGTACCAGGTCGATAGGGCAATCATATGGCCTATGACGTGGCAGTGTCTCTGCTTCCTTCTTGTCGAAGACATCTGCATAGGACCAGTAAGGTGCTGGTATACCAGGTAAATTAGCAGGAGTAGACGGAGGTCGAGCCGGGCGAACTGGAACCAGGCAGGTCTCATGGCAATCCTGCCCCCAACGGAGCACCTCACTGGATTGCCAATTCAGAACGGGTTCATGTCTCTGTACCCAGGGTAGACCTAGCAAAAGCGAGTGAGAGAGTACAGATAGCACATGGAAGGAGATCCTCTCCGAGTGCAGCATTCCCACCTGAAGGGTTACAGGCTCAGTGATGAGCAAGATGGTCACCGGCAGGAGTCTTCCATCCACGGAAGCGACTGCCAATGGTTCAGCCAGAGGTTTGGTAGGAATCTGACACTTCTCTACAAGGGACTGAGAAATGAGATTCCCAGCGGCTCTGGAATCCAGGTGGGCGGTTTCAAAGAAGCGGTTCTCTCCACAGGAAATAGAAACTGATAAAGTCAAGAACGGAGAGGATTTACTCTTGCCTAGGACGACCTCTCCGAGCGGTCCTAGACACTGGAGTTTCCCGGCTTCACCAGACATGAACGGATCAGATGCTCCTTACTACCACAGTATAAACAGCTCCCCTCGGCTCGGTGTGTTTCTTGGCGAGACTTGACCATCTTGGTCTGGTCGATCTGCATGGGTTCGGGCGAGCGTACCCAGGGAGTTGCTGGTTGGGAGGCAGGTTTCTGGAAAACAGGAGCAAGACGAGGAAATCTTCTCTCCCGGGTAGTCTCCTTAGTATGTTCCAGGAAACGGATGTCAATCCGGGTAGCTAGTGACACCAGGTCATCCAGGGTGGTAGGAATGTCCTGGCCGGCTAGCTCGTCCTTAATCCGACCTGAAAGACCCTCCCAGAAGGAGGACACCAGGGCCTCGTTGTTCCAGGCAAGCCCAGAAGCGAGGGTACGGAACTGTATGGCATACTGGCCCACTGTGAGACTCCCTTGGCGGAGACGCAGCAATGAGGAGGCAGTAAAAGTCCTTTGTCCGGGCTCATCGAAGACCCTCCGGAAGGCAGTGAGGAAAGCCGGAAGATCGGACACCAGGGGATCCCCTCTCTCCTATAGAGGGGTTAGCCATGCCAATGCTTACACGGTGAGGTGAGACATGATGAACGCCACCTTGGCCCGGTCGGAGGGAAACTGATTCAGAAAACCCCGACATAAGACGAGGTCACCCCCAAAATGAGGAGGCGCAGAGAGCCGGGGTCCAGAGCTGGATGCCATGGTACTGGTGGCGCCACCGGAGCGGGTGTCGCTCGGCTCGAGTCGAGCACAGGTGGGACAGACAGTGTGTCCAGGCGAGAGTTGACAGACCGCAGGTAGGTCAGGATGGTTTCCTGTTGGGATCTCTGACGAGAAACCTCCTGGTACAGGTCAGCAAGCGAAGGAGCCTGGGGGCCACCTGGTTCGATATCCCGTGCAAACTGTTACGGATCCAGGTGGTGGAACCTCTGTGCTGCGGTGCAAGGAGGAACCAGAGGGGCATAACTAGGTATCAACTCGGACTGACCAAGGTCGCACGGCGGCTCAATCGACTCCGTGAACCAGGGAAGGACCGAGCAGAGGGACCAGGTGCTACTCTGGACCAGTCCTTGTATGAGAGCAGGTGACTCCCACGGGTCAGAAGGCAGGGACTGACCGGTACAGCAGATGAGCATGGCAGGCAGGCTGACGGGTGATCCAGGTAGACGGACTGGCAGACACCACGGGTAACTGGCAGGAGCCTCCAGGTAGGCTGGCTGGTAGGCACTGCAGGTAACTGGTACGTTCTCCGGGTAGGCAGGCAAGCCTGGCCCATAGACAGACTGGCGGGTTTGGACCATAGGCAGACCGTTGGGCTGGAGAATGCACTTGGCTGGCGGAGACAGGTAGTCATGCTGGCGGACTGGACTGGTAGTCAGGCTGGCGGACTAGTAGTCAGGCTGGCGGACTGGACTGGTAGTCAGGCTGGCGGACTGGACTGGTAGTCAGGCTGGCGGACTGGACTGATAGTCAGGCTGGCAGGCTGGACTGGTAGTCAGACTAGCAGCGGGAACTGAGGGCTGAAGCAGAGTTTAGAAGGCAAAGCTACAACCTTGCACGGGCACCTCCATTTTGGAGGAGGTGCCTTTTATATGAGAAGTCCTCCGGCCATTGGCCGGGGACTCCTTAGGACGGCGGGCGCGGCCCCTTTAAGAGGGAGTGAGCGCGCACGCTCCCTAAGCACAGTGCCCGGGAAGCTGCGCGCGTCGGCAGCAGCGGCTGGAGAGCCGGAAGACACCGGGCCAGGAGCGCGGTGGTAAGAGGGACGGCGTCTTTGCCTGTCAGGGGGCAGAGACGCCGATGCTACATTGGTACTATCAAAAAAAGCTTCAGAAGTTTCAGAACTCCTAACATCAAGACTGCAATCAGAAAAAACTTGCTTGAAAAAGGAGCAACGGTATCCTACTTTCGATCAAGAGAAAGTGCATTTCTGCAATACTTTAGAAGTGACAGTGGCTTTCTGTGTTACCATAACATACATGGTTTAATTGAGGAATTGGCAATTCCTATCTATAACTCAAATGAATAGCGACTGTTCATATATAGTTCAAAGCGGAGCTTAAAGTGTGTCCTCCTCCACAATGGCAGTTTATTTGGAGCAGTCCCAGTTAGCTATTCAGTTTCTATTTATGAAGAATACGGAGACCTTAATATGTGTTAGTGCCACGCCTTGACAGGCAGGGAGTTCGGCGTGTCAGTACACTTTCCTGCTCTGCGGCCAGCGCTTTCCCCTCCCATGCCCTGCCTGCTTCCAGCAGGGCTTCAGGCCGTGTCCTTAGGGCACGCGCTGCCGCCCTCTTAAAGGACCCTACTTGCTATTACGTTCCAAGCCAATGGCTGTGGGACATGTCATTATATATTGACCCTCCCTTATGGGGAGGTTCCTGAGCAACCTTCCTGTTCTACAGTCTTTGTTGTAAAGGTTGCGTACTGGTCCACACTACTATGTCTGACTATCTACGTGCAATCCAGCCTGCCGCACTCCGGTGCAACCCAGGTTGCCACACTCCAGTGCATTCCAGCCTGCCGCACTCTAGTGCAACCCAGCCTGCCGCACTTCAGTGCAACCCAGCCTGCCGCCCTTGGGCACCATTCTGTCTGTCCTACTGGGTCTGGCTGCTGTGCGTCCATTCGTCTGTTCTGGAGTGGCACCTGGCGTTCATTGGGAGCCAAGCCTAACCTCACCACCAGAGACTGTAGCGAACAGTCCGGTGCTTGCTTAGTCATGCCCCTCCAGGCTCTCCACGGTCTGTGACACAGTGGTTCCACAAACCACATTTGTGACAGATTGCTCAGGCCATGGAATCCGCTGGACCCTGGTTCCCGTCTGATCAGACCATGTACAAGAGCTCTGCAGTCAGAAAGGTGTGCAGGAGAAGTTGACGATGCAGTTACAGTCCCTGACTACCAAGCTTGAGGCTTTAAACATCTCACCTGAGTCCCCCCAAGTTCAAGCAGCTGTGTCTTCTTCGGGATCTTCTCAGTCCGTTTGCCTTTTTCAAGGTTCATGTCCCCGACTCGCCGCCCCACCACGCTTTGACGGCAATCCAAAGCTGTGCCGGGGGTTCATCAATCAGTGCCGGTTACATTTTGAACTTCTTCCTTACCTCTTTCCATCGGACCGAACAAAGGTAGCATTCCCGATGTCGCACCATGGAGGCGAGGCCCTGGCATGGTTGAATCCATTATGGGAGAGAGAGGACCCGATCATCTCCAGTTTGCCTCCATTCTCGGAGGCTTTTCGTAAAGTATTTGATTAACCTGGGCAAACCACTTCTTCTGCTTCCACTCTTCTTCGTTTACGTCAGTCCAACACATCGTTGGGACAATAGGCGTTACGTTTCCACACTCTGGCATCCAAATTCGGATGGCATAATGAAGCTTTTGTGGCAACATTCTGGCAGGGTCTTTCCAGAAACATTAAGGATGAGCTAGCCAGTCGAGATCTACCAACTACCATCGGGGACCTGATCTCCTTCTCCATACGTATAGACCTTCGTTTCCAGGTGCGTTCCCGAGAGGTGGCATGTGAGAGAAGAAGATGGCGCCTGGTCCATCCATCCAAAGGCCGCTTGTTCCTCCGCCATCCCCTGCCGAGGTTTCACCTGAACCCATGCAGTTTGACCATTTTGTCTTCTTTAAACAGCGACAGAGGGATCGCCGCGCTAAAGGCCAGTGCCTGTCCTGTGGAGAAATAGGTCATTTCATTCGTGCCGGTCCTGTGAAGCAGGAAAACTCCAGCATCTAGGGTTGGTAGGAGAGGCCTCCCTAGACGGAAAAGATATCTCTCTATCCCTGACCCTTATCGTGGCCGTGACAACCGGTGTAGCCCAGTTTATTGAGACCTTGTATTTGTAGCATCGGCATCTCTGCCTCCTGCCGGGCAGAGACGCCATTCCCCTCACCACCGCGGGCCTGGTCTGGCATCTTCCTGCTACCCTAATGCTGTGGCGTGCAACTCGCGCAGCTTCCCGGGAACTGTGCTTAGGGCGCGAGCGCGCTCCCTCCCTCTTAAAGGGGCAGTTCACGCCATCCTAAAAAGTCCACGGCCAATGGCCGGAGGACTTCTCCTATATAAGGCCCCTCCTCCAAAATGGAGGTGCCTGTGCAAGGTTGTTGTTTCGTGTGCTTACATTTGCTTCAGCCCTCAGGTCCCGCTGCCTGTCAGTCCAGCCCACCAGTCTGTCTAACAGTCCAGCCCGCCAGTCTGTCTACAGTCCAGCCCGCCAGTCTGTCTAAACGTTCTGCCTGCCAGTTACCTACCGTGCCCGCTAGCCTGCCTACCCAGAGCACCTGCCAGTTATCTGCCGTGCCCGCCTGCTTGCCTACCCGGAGCGCCTGTCTGGCTATCAGCCGTACCAGCCTGCTTATCTTCCCGGACCACCCGCCAGCCTGCCTGTCGTGCTCATCCGCTGTACCGGTCAGCTCCTGTCTTCTGACCTGTGGGAGTCGCCTGCTCTCACACAAGGTCGGTCCCAGTGTGGCACCTGGTTCACCTGCCTGGTCCCTCCCTGGAGTCAACTAAGCCGCCGTGTGACCTGGGTCAGGCCGAGTAGGCACTTAGTCACGTCCCTCTGGTCCCTCCTTGCACCGAAGCACAGCGGTTCCACCACCCGGTCCCGTAACAGTATTTGGATTCCGGGGCAGCAGGAAATTTTATCCTCCAGACTGTAGTAGATTGTTTCCAAATTCCAGTTCGTCCACTCTAAAACCCTCTGGCAATAACATCTGTTGATGGGAGAACTCTTCGGGAGATGGTCCGTCTGGTCACTGAGCCGCTTGAGGTCCGTATCGGGATGCTTCATACTGAGAAGATAGTCTTCTATGTTCTTACCCACATGTCTCATGCCTTTCTCTTAGGCCTACCATGGCTACGACAACACGAACCTGTGTTGGACTGGAGGACTGGAGAGGTGCTCCACTGGGGAAATTACTACCATGAGAAGTGTCTGACCACTGTACGTTCGGCTAAGGCTCCATCTTCTCCATCTTCACTGCCTGGTCTTCCGTCCGCCTATTGGTCCTTTGCTGATGTATTCAACAAGAAGGAAGCAGAGACTTTGCCACCTCAGAGGTTGTATAACTGCCCTATCGACTTGGCTCCCGGATCTACACCCCCTAGAGGTCGAATTTATTCACAATTTTTTATCTCCAGCTGAGTCTCAAGGTATGTCAGAAAACATTCAGGAGAATTTGGCCAGGGGGTTCTTTCGGAAGTTCTCCTCTCCCGCTGGGGCCAGGTTTTTCTTTGTCAAAAACAAAGACTGGTCACTCCGACCCTGTATAGACTATTGAGGCCTCAACCAGATCATGGTAAAAAATAAATACCGTATTCCACTAATCCCTGAGTTGTTTGATCGTTTAAGGGGTGCCAGGACCTTCACCAAATTAGACTTAAGAGGTGCCTATAATGTAATCCGCATTTGCCGGGGAGACGAGTGGAAGATGGCCTTCAACACCAGAGACGGGCATTATGAGTACCGAGTGATGCTCTTTGGTCTCAGTAATGCACCGGCAGTTTTTCAAGAGTTCGTCAATGATATCTTCTGGGATTTGTTCTATTCCTGCTTTGTTGTGTATCTTGACGATATTTTGGTCTTTTCCCAGGATGTGCCCTCCCACAGATGGACGGTTCGGCAAGTTCTTCAGAGTCTTAGGGAGAACCGACTAAGCCAAGTATGAGAAATGTGTGTTTGAACAGTCCGCCTTTCCCTTCTTGGGTTACGCTATTTCGGATACCGGACTCAGGATGGATCCTGAGTAAGTCTCCTCCATCCTTAAATAGCCACTGCCCATTGGAGTCAAAGCAATTCAGAGATTCCTTGGTTTTGCTAATTATTATCGACAATTCATTCCTCACTTCTCCTCTCTTACCGCTTCCATCTCTGCCATGACCCGAAAAGGAGCCGATCCAAAAAACTTGTCCCCTGAAGCTGAGGAGGCCTTCCACTCTCTGAAATGCTCCTTCTCCTCCACTCCCATTCTGCTTTGTCCTAACTTGAACAAACAGTTCTTCCTAGAGGTGGATGCATCTTCATTAGGGGCTGGGGCTGTGCTCACTCAAAAATCTTCCTCGGGCTGTCAAGTGTCCTGCGGTTTCTTCTCTAAGGCTTTTTCGGCTCCAGAGCGTAATTACTGCATCGGTGACCGGGAGTTACTTGCCATTAAGATGGCTTTGGAGGAGTGGCGGTATCTGCTTGAAGGCGTAGTCTATCCGATGGTCATTTACACGGATCATAAGAACCTGGCGTACCTTCAGTTTGCCCAGAGACTTAATCCACGCCAGGCCACGTGGTCTTTGTTTTTTGCCCACTTTAATTTTTTGTTACATTTCAGGTCCGGTGACAAGAATATCAGAGCTGATGCCCTCTCTCGCTCATTTCTGTCCTGGGACCAAGAGGAGGACCCTCAACTAGTCATTGAAATCGTCCAAGATGGTTACGGTCGCTCCAGACAGCTTGTCGCGAATTCCCCCAGGAAAGACCCTTGTGGCCGAATCCGAGAGGGAACGAGTTTTGTCTTGGGGCCACTCATCCAAGGTGGCTGGTCATGTGGGACAAAGGAAGATGTGGCAACTGATTTATCGCCACTACTGATGGCCTTCTATGAGGAGGGAGATCTATGCCTTCGTGGCTGCTTGTCTGATTTGTTCCCACAATAAAGTCTCCAGGAGACTTCCTACCGGTCCTCTCCTGCCGTTACCCATGCCATCGGTCCCGTGGCAGCATATAGCATTGGACTTCATCACGGATTTGCCAATATCTGAGGGTTGAACCGTCATCTGGGAAAAAGTGGATCGCTTCTCCAAAATGGCACATTTTACCCTGTTGTCTGCTCTTCCGTCTGCTCCCGAACTGGCTGACAGCTTCATCAAACTTATTTTCCATCTGCACGGATTTACTCATCTCATTGTGTCCGATCGAGGTTCGCAATTCACTTCAAGATTCTGGCGAGCCCTCTGTAAGCATCTGGATATCGTCTTGGTATTCTCCTCGGCCTATCACCCTCAGTCCAATGGGCAAGTTGAGCGTGTCAACCAGGTTCTGGGCAACTACCTGTGACACTTCATCAATGCCCACCACAATGACTGGGTGAAGTTACTTTCCTGGGCTGAGTTCTAGTATAACAATCACGTTGGTGAAGCCTCGGGAGAGTCTCGTTTCTACATTGGTTTCAGTCGGCAACCCGAGGTTCGTCTCCCAGTGACGTTTCCTTCTGATGTTCCTGTGGCAGATGTCCTCTCCAAGGATTTTGTAAAGTTGTGGGAGGACACCAAAGCCGCTCTAGAAGCGTCCTCTGCCCGTATGAAGAGACATTCGGACAAAAAGCGTCTGGATTCTCCGTGCTTCCACCCTGGCGACAGGGTATGGCTCTCGGCCAGGTATGTGCGGCTGAAGGTTCCCTCTTACAAGTTGCATCCTCATTTTATCGGTCCTGTTGAAGTGTTGAAGCAGATCAACAAGGTCTCCTATAAACTAAAGTTGCCTCCTTCGTTACGGATTCCGAATACCTTCCACCTATCTCTGCTGCAGGTCATCCTGAGTTCCTTCTTCAAGGGTCCTGGCACCACGCCCGCACCAGCCACCTCAGATGATGTTTTTGAAATGGAGAGCATCTTGGCCATGAGGAGGGTGAGAGGCAAGACTTTCTTCCTTATTGACTGGAAGGGATTCGGTCTCGAAGAGAGGTCCTGGGAGCCTAAGGAGAACATGCACGCTCCAATTATCCTCCGGAACTTCCTCGATGGCTTGAAGAGGAGGGTGCATAATGGGGTGGGTACTGTTAATGCCACACCGGATCCCCACTCTGACAGGCAGGGACTCCGGCATGTCAGTACACTTACCCGCGCTGCGGCCAGCGCTTTCCCCTCCCATGCTCTGCCTGCTTCCAGCAGGGCTTCCGGCCGTGTCCTTAGGGCACGCGCGCTCTCGCTCCCGCCCTCTAAAAGGGCAAGCGCGCACTTACTGTTACCTTCCCAGCCAATGGCTGTGGGACATATCATATATATTGCTCCCTCCCTGATGGGGAGGTGCCTGAGCAACCTTCCTGTTCTACAGTCTATGTTGTAAAGGTTGCGTACTAGTCCACGCTACTACGTCTGACTATCTACTTGCAATCCAGCCTGCCGCACTCCGGTGCAACCCAGCCTGCCGCACTCCGGTGCAACCCAACCTGTCGCATTCCGGTGCTATCCTGCTTGCCACCCTTGGGTGCCATCCCATCTGTTCTACTGGGTCCGGCTGCTGCACGTCCATTGGTCTGTTCTGGAGTGGCACCTGACGTTCCTCGGGAGCCAAGCCTAACCTCACCATCACAGGCTGTAGTGAACAGTTCGATGCTCGCTTAGCCACGCCCCTCCAGGCTCTTGGCGGTCCGTGGCACATTTGTTCCACAAACCACGTTCGTGACAATATGGTATGCTTGCCTCTTGGTCGGGAACATGGATACAACAAGTATCTTTGTTTTCTGTGCATGTGATACAGCTGAGCTTGTAAGAAGCATTGGGTGGAGAGGAATTGACTTTCAAGATCTGACCTAAAACCTGGTGATCTAAATATTCTACATGAGCCACTTGTTGACAGAAAGAAAATTATATTCCCACCTCTGCACATGAAATTGGGTCTCCTGATGAAATTAATTAAGGCTTTGCAAACTGAAGGAGACTGTTTCAATTATTCCATTTTGGCATTTCCTAGCCTGTCATTTGTAAAAATAAAGGCCGGTGTGTCAGCAGCTCATCAAAGATGAACATTTCATCGGGACAATGTCAGAACCCCAGAAGAATGCTTGTTTATCATTAAAGGACCTTGTCATGGACTTTCTTGGAAACAAACGAGCAAACAATTACACAGAAATTGTCCAGAAACTCTTGGAGAGCTACAAAATACTTGGTTGCAACATGAGCATCAAGGTGGATTTTCTGTATAGCCATCTTTCTATCTGCCCTGAAAACTTTGGTGCAGTCAGTGATGAGCAAGGTGAACGATTCCAACAAAATTTGAAGGTCATGGAGGGACAGTATCAGGGTAGATGGGAAGTACATATGATGGCTGACTATTGTGGGAGGATCAGGCCAGATTGTCAACAGATTGAACACTCCAGGAAAAGCTATAAGCGTTAATTTTTACCTTAACTGCTACCTAATTTAACTTTTTTTTAAAAGACCTTCGGCTCAATCTCGAGCCAAGGCGACATGATGGATGAACACTCTGTAGGAAGATTGATCTTGTGCAAGCCTACATAGGTCCATCGGGAAATTTTCTGCTGTTATCTTGATAGTATTAAGCCATCGGGTTGCTGGTCTTCCTCTTTGCCTTGTTTATTCTATTCTTCCGAGCATGATGTCCTTCTCCAGTGATTGCTCATATGATGTCTCCAAGTAAGCAAATGGTAGGTTGGTGATCCTTGCTTTGAGTGACATATCTGTCTTGATTTGTTCCAAAATTGATTTGTATGTTCTTCTTGCTATCCATGGTTTGATAACATCCTTCTCCAGCACCACATTTCAAAGGCGTCGATTCTTCTTCTGTCTTGTTTCTTTTTGTCCAGATTTCGCATCCATATGTTATCACAGAAAAGACTTAACTATGTATGAGCCATGTCTTCATTGCCAGTGAAATGATCCTCGATTTGAAGACCTTGTCCATTGACTTCATTAATGATTTGCCCATAGCTATTCTTCTATTGACTTCCGGTGTCATCATTGCATCTTGAGTTATCATTGACCCAAGTAGGTTGGAGTCCTTTACAAATTCCAGTTTGTCGCCGTCCATCTCAAATGTGCCCTGGTCGTACCTGGCAGTAGTCAATATCTTTGTTTTCTTTGTGTTGAGTAGCAATCCCATGTGCGAGCTTTCCATCTTGACACTCCGTAATAATTCCTTCATTCCATCTACGCTTATTGCTATCAATGTTGTATCATCTGCATATTTAAGATTGTTGATGATTCGTCCAGCAATTTTAAATCCTTCTTTTTTGGAAAGTCGAGTGGTCCTGAAAATAGCTTCTGCATATAAATTGAAGAGAAATGGTGACAGGATGTAGCCTTTCCTCCCTCTACTTTGCACCATGCCGTGTTGCCATGTTCCATTAAGACTGTTGCTTCTTTGTCGATGTAAAGGTTCCAAATGTGGCGGATCAGGTGGTTCAGCACACCCTAACTCTACTACTTGCACACAATTTGACTTACAGTAACAATATATTCTTTGTATGAACAAAAAAGCTTTAAAGAAATATTACATTCAAGTTATTTTTTGCATTATTTTCCATTGTATGTACATTTTGTACGGTTTTAAAGGGTATCCTGTAGCTTAAAAAGTTGTGATAGAGAAAAACTGCGGTCACTATAGGATTCAGAAGTTAGTCAAAAGAAGTGCCAAATCTAACTCAACGAAAATTATGTTCCATAGTGAATTGGTATGACCACTTACAGTATGACTTAAACTACAAAAATGTCACATTATTTTTCCAGGACAATCAACTTTGCCATCAATGTAGATATTTCATTGTACTTACACACAAAAAATGAAATAAAAAGTAATCAAATAGTAGTAAATACAAAAAAATTGTATCACTGAAAATGTCAACTTGTCCTGCAAAAATCAAGCCATCATATAGCTTTATCAGAAAAAAAAGTTTTTTTAAAAAAATGTTACAAGTATATGGAAAAAATATCATTAAAAAAAAAAATAGTTTTTAGTATGCAAAAGTAGAGTAAGGCTATGTTCCCACATTACATTTTTGCTGTGTTTTTTATGCAAATTAAAAGCTGCTTTTTACAATACCAGCGAAAGCTATGATATTTCAGAAATCTCATGTACAGGCTTGTTTTTTTCCTGACTGAATTGAAAAACTGCTGTGTATTCAGCATGTCAATTCTTTCAGCATTTTTGCAATGTTTTTGCAGCATTTTTTCACCAATAGAAAACAATAAAGTAAATGCAAAAATGCAGTAAAACACTGCTATCATTTTTTTCAGCTTTTTGGTGAAAAAAAAACACAGGTACGGCAGATCTGAAACACGTTTATTTTTATTATTTTCCCAGTTTTGAGCCAAGTTGTGGTATCATCACAACAGGATGGAAGTTAGTATTATTATAGTTTAATTAATTTAGTGATATGTGTTAAAGTAAATAATTCCTGAACAATTTAATGCATATTAATGTATGAAAGTAAACTATCTTAGAATTACTGGGATAAATTAAAGCAATCCAGATTGTCACATAATCGACATGTCAGATTTGAAAAATAGGGCTTAGTCATTAAGTCCAAAATTGGCTTCGTCACCAGGGGTTAAAATTAATCTGAGGCCTTCCAGTGGTTTTTACTTTGGTATGTAAAAAGTTTAAAAATTTAATGAATTTCATGAGTTCTTTCAAGAGTTTTTTGGGAGTTTTCTTTATTCTGACTTTTCTACATGCTTTTTTTTAAGGAGTTATTTATTTAGTTTCTTGAGTCTCCTGAACTGCAAAAAAAATGCCACTGACCTGAGCGAACAAAAACAAAACAAATCAAATGTAAAGGAATACAGCACAAAAACACACTTGGTGGTGCATTTCATATTTACCAACTGCAGCTAACTTCTAGCCACATTTTTAACCCCTTCCTGACTTGGCCAATTTCCGTTTTTACATTTTCGTTTATTCCTCCCTTTCTTTTCTTTTTTCTTTTATTCTCCACATAGACACATGAAGGTTTGCTTTTTGCAGGATGAGTTGTACTTTTGAATGACACCATTCATTTTACCAGATAGTGTACTGGAAAACAGGAAAAAAAAATTCCAAGTGTGGTGAAATTGCGATAAATGCAATTCTGTCATTGTTTTTTGGGAATTGTTTTTACAGCGTATATTGTGTGGTAAAAGTAACCTGAATAAGCTGGGAATTTGATTCTTCTCATCAAATTTGTAAAAAAAAAAAAAAAATGTCATTGTGTTATTATTTTCCAAGACCCGTAATGTTTTTAGTTGTAAGCTGATGGAGCTGAGTGAGGGCTTATTTTTTTGTTGGGCAAGACAACATTTTTATTAATACCATTTTGGGAAAGTTGACATTTTGATCACTTCTATTCCATTTTTTTTGCGGTAATGTGGCACTGGCTACCAAAAAACTGCAATTTTGTCGTTTTCATTTTTTTCTGCTTACGGTGTTTACCGATCGAGTTAATTATTGTCATATTTTGATAGATTGGATTTTTCTGGATGCGACCATAACCCATGTATTTTTGTTTTTTATTATCTTTATTTTTAATAGAGGAAAATGAGGGTGATTCAAGCTTTTATGGCTTTTTATTTTTTTCATACTTTTAAAAACTTTTTTTAATGTTTTACTCTATTTGTTAGTCCCTATAGGGGACTTGAACCTGCGATCGCCTGATCATTTATACTATATACAGTAATATCACGTATAGTAAAAATCATTGTCCCCTTTACAGCTCGGTCACAGGCTGTGATGACAGGCACAGAGGTGTTCAACAGAACCCCAACTGTCATAGCAACTCATTACGATTGCATTATGTGGGCTCTGATAGGTGCATATGTAAGGTGCCTCAACGAGGTAGTCATGGGCGAGCTGTAGCCACTGCTCGCTCTGGCACCCTACAGACAATACGTGTCCTCCCTCTGATGTGTGGCTGTGTATGTGGTGCTCTCCACTCGCTTCAGACCATCCGATCGTGGCTGTCTCCAGGCATTTCTCTCCTGGGAAAAGGGCAGCAATAAAATCAGAGGACACGAGGTTCTTAACCATAACTTGGACTTTACTTGGGGTAGAGGAATATATACAGTATTTGCAGGCAGATATAATGGATAAGGGCCGACAGGTTATCATCTCCTTCACAAGCACTTGCAACATCTTCAGTCCTGGTTCCTTCTTTAAGTGAAGTCTCTCTGTGACTCTAATCTCTAGCCTAAGAGAATCTTCCTTACTATCGACAGTGTATATGTGAAGCCCAGCTGTGCTTGGCGTCACAGACCCAGAAGGGTGTATTGAAGGATTCCTCCACAAGAGGCCCCCATAATCATTCACACATCTCCACCTTCCACCTCAGACCACCAGAGGGAGCTCCTTAGGGAGATATATAAGGGAAGGTGGAGCCAGGCAGCCGTTAGTCTGTCAGAGTCTAAGTCTGTGTGAGGCTGGATTAGCAGTGAGTCCAGTGCAGTCTGAGACGTGCTACCTCAGAGGACAAAAGCCTGTTCCAGCTCCTGCATCCAACCCTGCAGTGGAGCTTATCCAGTTCTAGACTCAGTTGCAGCTCAGAGAGGTGAGCTTTAGGTGTGCCGGCGCCATAAGATCGGTGAACCGCGGCACGCTGCCGTTTGTGTGAGTGGCCTATTGAGGGCTCGAGTAGGCCGAAGGCGAAGGAGTAGAGAGTTAGTTCATAGGGGGCTGAGGAGCCTTACTAGCTCACCCCTAAGAAGAAGTTACCGGACACCGGGTCCGAAGCTTGCCGGGATCTCCACGACCCAGTAAGATAAACCGGAATCCCTGGAGAACTACAGGTCCCATGATCACTAAAGTGCTGATATGTACCAGAGCCAGGAGACACAAAGGCCCCGTAAGTCGGGAGTGTGCACTCCAAGAGAAGGCCCTACCACAAGGTCAGCCAGCGCAGGACAGAGACAAAGTTAGGCCTAGCTCCAGGCAGGTCAGAAACTTATTACGCAGAAGCCAGAACCAGGAGGCCCAAAACCTGCTCATTGGGGAGGATCCGGACATACACCCTTCACCCTACAGTGCTCTGGGGAGTGCCTGAAATTCCATCAGTAAAAGGTACTGAAGTGACTGTTGTGTCCGTCCCTGTTCTTGCTCTGGCCCAGCGTAGTCTCTTTGTCCTGCACCCCCCCATTCCTATACTGCCCTGAGGCCTAGCTCTACCTGTGGAGAGCAATACCATCAAGCTGCCCTATCATCAGCCTCAGTGGACCGCGCAGCGCTGGTGATCCTCACCAGAAGCCACAGGTGGCGTCACAAACTATGTCTTTTACTAAATCAACCCCTTTTTTAAAGAGAGGCCCAGGGTACGGGCCCGGGAGCCGACCACCGTGACATCCCTAAAGGCCAGGCTAAAGGCCCGGGTACCGAGTTATCCCCATCCCCCTGGGCTAGTCATCTCTTTCCTGGCGTCACGAACAGGATTGCATCCCCGCTGCAACGACGCCGTGTTATGCCCATTGCCACCGGGTACTGTGCGCCTTTATTTTGAACTGTGTACGTAAAGTTGTGGTGAAGATAGCCGCCATTGTTGGGCCGTTAAGCGAGAAGAAGGGCGTAACCGCGGGAAAATAAGGGGCGTACCTGCAAAAGAGCGCGAAGTCCCGGACACGCCCCATGCCTTGACGTCAAATCAGGAAGCGCCAGGTCCTGTACACAGCGTCGCTGAACGCTCTGACGTAGGACGCAAGCGACGCAAGGTCCTGAAGGCAACCGTCACCTGCGGAGCTGCGGCCTACCGGAGGAAAAACCAGAAGGTAGGCCACGGTTAACTAGGGGGGCGCTAAGATGTCCGTCGTACAGCAGAACGCCGACCTACCGGTCAACGTCCCTGAAGCTCAGCCCGCACCCGATAATGGGCAGGCCGAAGCCGCCGCTCCACCAGCAGCGCCTGTAACACCTGTAATTCCTATGACTTTACCGTACATTCCTGGAGCAAAGTGGCTCCCCCAGTACAACGGCAAACCAGATACCCTGTCTGGATTCAAACGGAAGATATGTGGTATTTTGGACATATACTCTATGACCGGCAAACAAAGAGCTGCCATTGTATTAGGACAACTGACAGGTACTGCGGAACGGGAAGTGGAAACATGGTCAGCCGCAGACCAGGAGTCAGTGTCCGCAATATTCCAAAAGCTACAGACTGTCTTTGAGGACCTTACTGAGGCGGACCTCCGGATGAGGTTCTACAGCTGCTCCCAACAACCAGAGGACAATGTTCGGGACTACGCCTGGCGTCTCCAAGGGGCCCTGCGGGCTCTGAACCAGGTTAGTCCGACCAGCTTTGAGAATGAGAACCGAATGCTGAAGGAGCAGTTTGTCCGGGGACTGAGGTCTCCAGAGGAGAGCAGGACTGTGCGTTGGTGGTCCCTGGATCATCCAGATGCCACCTTTGACAATCTCAAGGACATGGCTATAAAAGGACTGCAGCCCCTGGAAGCAAATGCCATCCAACGTTACCAGGGTGGGGCTACCCCAGAGCCTGCAACACCCACCTTTTCTCCAGTGGCAGCTGAAGCTAAAGTTCCAGCAACGTCCCCTAAAGAACTGGACAGTCTGCGCTCTGAGGTGCGTCAGTTGAGCAAAACCCTGACCACCGTGCTGAGTGCTCTGCAGCTGCGGACGGAGCCTGAGGAAGGAGGGAAGATCCTGCTAGCCGACAGCCCTGAGGATGTCCCCTGGATGCGGAGGAGGAGGAGGCCAACACCACCCTCGCCGAGGACCAGTGACCAACGCCGTCCACCAAGGGAACCGATCTGCTACCGATGCCGTAAGACCGGACATATTGCTAAGAATTGTCCTTTAAACGGGAAAACCCTGGGTCCGAGGGCCGCCACCCAGGAGTAGACTCACCAGGCCCATCAGACTGGTACAACAGGTTCGTCGGAGGAAGACCTTTCCTGTCCATCATGTTGGACGGGATCCCGACGCATGCCCTGCTGGACACAGGATCTCAGGTAACCATCATGCCTGAAGTCCTCTACAAGAGGTTCTGGTCCATTGACGATCTACGTCCGCCAGCTCCAAATTTGTCTGTCTATGCTTCAAATGGACTCCCCCTTAACCTACTCGGGGTTAAGAATGTGACTGTAAAGGTGGGGAGAGTGGAGCTGAAGGACCAAGGACTAATTGTAGTAGAGACCAATCCTGATGACACTAATCCGTACATGGTACTTGGCACTAACATTGTTGGTAACTGTTTGGGAGAGGTTGTGTTCTTGCTCCAACAGATCGCCGACACTGCCAAACCAGGACAGAGGAGGGCACTGCAGAAGGAGATCCGCGTCCTGATGTATCAACAGCAAGTAAGGTTGACAGATGGTGAAATCGGTAACGTGAGGGTAACAGACCCCATACCCATTGTCGTTCCCCCAATGAGTGAAATGCTCATCTGGTGTAGGAAAGCTATAGGTCTTAGAGGACAGAGCTACCAGGCGGTAGTAGAACCCCTTTGCTCTGAGCACAGACCCACGCTCTTAACCGCCAGGGGGGTGGTAGATGTACGTAATGGGAGGGTGCCTGTCCGTCTTCTTAACCTAGGGGAAGATGAGGTCAAACTGTCACGTTATGCCACTGTTGCTAAACTACATGCTGTCAACAACAACTGTATCCATGAGGCGGAGTCCTTAACTTCACCAGAAGAAGTGGAGGATAATGACCCTGCAACCCAGGTGGAGGACTGGTGTCAGCAGCTCCATGTTGGGACAGACACCACTCCTGCCCATCAAAAACAGGGTGTACACCGGGTGGTTCAAGAATACTCGCAGGTGTTCAGTAAACATCCACTAGACTTCGGGAGGATTAAGGGGGTTCAACATCATATCCCCACAGGCAACCATTCCCCAATCAAAGAATGTTATAGGCCTATACCCCCAGCTCACTACCAGAAGGCAAAAGGAATGCTGCATGACATGAGGAAAGCGGGAGTGATAAGGGATAGTTGTAGTCCATGGACGGCTCCCCTAGTGCTGGTTAGGAAAAAGGACGGGAGCATGAGAATGTGTGTAGATTACCGTCAAGTAAATCGCATTACACATAAAGATGCATACCCTTTGCCACGCATAGAGGAGTCCCTAGCTGCCTTGAAATCTACAAATTACTTTTCTACCCTTGACCTCACTAGTGGTTACTGGCAGGTCGCTGTGGCTGAGGAGGATCGGGAGAAGACGGCCTTCACCACCCCGATGGGACTCTGCGAGTTCAATAGCATGCCGTTTGGACTCTGCAATGCCCCCGGAACGTTCCAAAGATTGATGGAGTGCTGCCTGGGACACCGCAATTTCGAGACTGTGTTACTCTCCCTGGACGATTCAATTGTGTACTCCAGAACGTACGAGGACCACTTGAAACACCTGGCAGAGGTATTTGAGTCACTGTCCCGGTTCGGGATGAAGTTAAAACCCTCAAAGTGCCACCTGCTCAAGAGAAAGGTACAGTACCTGGGACACATTGTCAGTCCGGAAGGGGTAGCACCAGATCCGGAGAAAGTCACAGCCATCCAGAAGTGGCCGGAGCCAAAGAACCTCAAGGAGGTGCGTCAGTTCTTGGGACTAGTAGGATACTACCGGAGGTTTGTAAAGGACTACACTAAAAAGGCAGCTCCTCTGCAAGACCTCCTGGTAGGGCAGTCCCCCAAAGGCAAAAACCCTCCATTTCATTGGGGTAAAGAACAGGCTGAATCATTTCAAGAGATGAAGGAGATCCTGACAGGTGATGAGATCCTAGCCTATCCTGACTACGGCCAACCGTTCCTGCTGTATACAGATGCCAGCAACGAAGGCCTGGGCGCTGTCTTGAGTGAGAAGCAGAATGGCCTGGAGAAAGTCATCGCGTACGCCAGCAGGAAGCTCCGCCCGACTGAGAGGAACCCAGAGAACTATAGCAGCTTCAAGTTGGAGTTCCTGGCCTTAGTCTGGGCCATCACAGAAAGGTTCAAGCACTATCTGGCTTCCAGCAAGTTCACTGCCTTTACTGATAACAACCCCTTGACCCATCTTGAAACAGCTAAGTTGGGGGCTCTGGAACAGCGATGGATGGCTTGGCTGTCAAACTACCAATTTACAATCAAATAACGGGCGGGCCGCAAGAACGCCAACGCCGATGCCCTGTCTAGGATGCCTCACCATTCAGACACGGAGGAAGAAGTGGATGACTTGGAAGAGATTGAGCTACCTGCCTTTCACCGGAATGGGATGATCCATGAGCAACGAGCCTCCAGGAAGCCGCGTGGAAAGACGTTAAACCACCTTCCTCACCACAGCTGGAAAGAGACCCAGGACAGTGACCCGGTTGTCAGCCACATCAAGCAACTGATAACCCAAGAAGGTGCCTCCCTGGAGAAAGATGCTTCTCCAAGCAAAGCAGCTGTGGAACGAGAGGAGCTGGCTGTTTATCTACCGTGAGAAGCTGTGCCAGAGGTACGTTAATCCAAGGACTCATGAGTAGTGTTGAGCCACCCCCGTAGTGTTCGAGTTCGGTTCGGTTCGTCGAACACCCGTGTGTTCGCCGAACTGTTCGTCGAACTGTTCGTCGAACACCTTCGAACACCGTTAAAACCAATGGCAGGCAAACAAAAACACATAGAAACACATAGAAAACACCTTCAAAGGTGTCCAAAAGCTGACAAACTGCTCAGAAGACACAACTAACACATGGAAAAGTGACAAGTACATATGCGAAAAGAAAAGAGGTGGAGGAGTAAAAGGAGGGGGAGACACAGATATAGGCATGTCATGCCCTTCTAAAATCCAAAAAGTGAGAAGCCGACACGGCCAGTCTGTTCCTGCCCGTGCCACCTCTGTGACGCCGGGTTTGTGCCAGAGCCGCGGTGGACCCTGACGGCCAGCCCCCCTATCCCAATACTGGTGCCTGTCTGCCGGTGGGTCGAGGCCCCCCACGGTGGGGGGGGAGTAACATCTGCAGAAGAAAGACCATCTTCCAGCCAAACTAAGATGTCGACTTCTTTTCGTGGACAATGTGATACGATCCCATTCTTATGGACACGCCCATCGCTACAAATTCTAAATGAGGCACAAAAACAGCAGGTGCTTCAACGGATATCAAGTGCTCCTTCAAGTGGGCTCTCCATCACCTCAATTTCAACATCACAAATACTCCAGTCCTCAGAGGTGTCACCCCAATCGCACTTGCTTCCACACAGCTCCCAAGTCTCCAGCTGCCCGTCTGAGTATGGGGTAGCACAGATGGTTGAGTCTGCACAGCTGTTTACTCATACTATAGCCTGGGAAACGGAGGTCTGCTCCAGAGCTTCTGTTAATCCAGATGAGGAAATGATCTGATCTGATGCCCAGAATCTTTATAAGTCGGATCCAGGACCAGATGAAGAAGGTTCTGAGCATAATGTAGACCCTTGTTCCCAAACTGTAACTCCTGTTGGTGGAGACAATGATGAAGACGATGATGAGACTCAAATACCTGATTGGAGCGACAACTTGACTTTTCGGTCAGGGCAGGAAGAGGTTGGCTCTGAGGACGACGGGTGTGATAACACACAGGGTGATGATGACGAGGTTGGAGATCCCACTTACTGTCAACCCACAGTCAGCCAGTCGATGAGGTCAGCAGAGGAGGTGGAGGAGGATGTGACTAGCCCTGGGGATGGGGATGACTCGGTAGCCGGGCATTTGCCTGGCCTTGGGGATGTCGCGGTGGTCGGCTCCCTGGCCCGTACGTCTTTAAAAGGGTGGATAATTGTTAATTTTATAAGAGTTCATGACGCCACCTGTGGTATCTGGTGACAAGCACCAGCGCTGCAGCAGTCCACTGAGGCCGGTGATAAGGCAGCTCGATGGTATAGCTCCCCACAGGTGGACCTAGGTCTCAGGGCAGCGTATGCAGGGAGAATGCAGGACAGGCGAGACCCAGCTGGGTCAGAGCAAGAACGGGAACGGACACGGTAGTCACTTCAGTACCTTTTACTGGTGGAAATTCAGGCACATCCCGGAGCACTGTAGGGTGAAGGGTGCATATCAGGATCCTCCCCAATGAGCGGGTGTAGGACCTCCTGTTTCTTGCCTCTGCGTAGTAAGTTTCTGACCTGCCTGGAGCTAGGCCTAACTTTGTCTCTGTCCTGCGCTGGCTGACCTTGTGGTAGGACCTTCTCTTGGAGTTCACGCTCCCAGTATGCGGGGCCTAAGCGTCTCCTGGCTCTGTTACATATCAGCACCTTAGCGATCCTGGGACTTGTAGTTCTCCAGGGATTCCGGTTATGCCTTACTGGGTCATAGAGATACCGGTAAGCTCGGATCCTGTGTCCGGTAAATGCTTCGGGGTGAGCTGGTTAAGCTCCTCTGCCCCTTATGTACTAACTCGCCACTCGCCTTCGGCCTACTCGGGCCCTCACTAGGCTATACACACTAACGGCAGCTTGCCGCGCTTCACTGATCTTACGGCACCGGCACATCTTAAGCTCTATCTGGGCTCCCTGAATCTAGCAAGCAGGAGCCTCGTGCTCCACTGCTGAACTATTAACTGCGTTCTCTAGACTAGACTGAGCTCCACTGCAGACTGACCTCTCTTAGGCTTCTCTACTGCAGGAACTCTTCAGAGGAACTGAACTGCCTAGCTCCACCTTCCCTATTTATATCCCTAACAGGCTCCCTCTGCTGGTCTGAGGTGGAAGGTGGAGATGTGTGAATGTTTATGGAGGCCTCTTGTGGAGGATTCCATCAATGCACTCTTCTAGGATCTGTGATACCAAGCGCAGCGGGGCATCACAGATGCTATTGACGACGAGGTTAGGTTGCGCCTTCCTGAACAGAGACGGAGTACTGGAAGCACGTCAACAACTGCATCCTCAACCACAACTCTGCCTCTGACCACAAGTCGTAGTGGCTCTTCAGGTCACATGGGCTCTAAGCCTTGCATAGCCTGGGCATTTATTCAGATCGATAAGGATGACCCAACTCGTGTTATCTGTAATATTTGTCAGCAAAAGCTAAGTAGAGGCCAAAAAATCCATAGTTTGAGTACTTCATGCATGTACCGTCACATGGATATGAAGCATAAGTTGCAGTGGGAAGCTCACTGTGCTACAATGCGGCCTAGCCGGCTGGGCCAACCACCGTCTGCCCCATCTTGTGCATCCGCAGCCTCTTCATCCTCTGTGACTGGGGGGACAGCAGTCACACATGTTTTTGGACGCAGACCTGCCACCTCTTTACCCGCAACAGCCAGTGTGATTGGCAGGTCGTCAGTTCATTGGGAAGTGGAAACACCTGCTAGTGTTGAGCGCTCTCCGACATCGAGAGCACCACCTTTCGATCAAGGCAACCTAACATGTCCGCCTGCATCTTCCTCACAGACCGGCAGTTTGCCGGGGACACCCTACTCAACACCGTCTAAGCACAACAGCCAGCCCTCGGTCCCTCAGATGTGGAAAAGTAAAAGACCATTTCCTCCTAGCCATGAGAAAGCTAAGAGGTTGAATTTCACCATCTGCAAGCTGTTGGCTACAGAAATGCTGCCTTTCCACCTGGAGGACACAGAGGATTTTCAAGACCTTATGTCCGTCACAGTGCCCCAGTACCAGATGCCCAGTCGGCACTACTTCTCAAAGAAAGGTGTGCCTGCGCTCCACTATCATGTCGCACACAACATCACCGCTTCTTTGAGAAACTCTGTGTGTGACAGGGTGCACTTCACCACAGACACTTGGACGAGAAGGCATGGACAGGGGCGTTACATGTCGCTGACTGGGCACTGGGTAACTATGGTGACAGCAGGACAAGGGGCTGCTGTCCAAGTCTTACCGTCCCCACGATATGTGCGTCAATCCTCTTTATCTCGAAGTTCCTCCACTGCTTCTGCCTCCTCAACCTCCTCTCGGTCCTCCACCTGCACCCAAAGCCTGTCTGGTAATGCCACCTGCTTTCTAACTGCGCAGAAGGAATCCTGCACACCTCCTTACTATGCTGGCAGCAGGGCTCAACGGCATCAGTGTTTACTTTGAAATGTCTGGGAAATGTGAGTCACACAGCTGAGGAGTTGTGGTCAGCTCTGGAGACCCAGTTTCATGAAAGGTTGTCTCCACTGGACCTGCAACCAGGGAAGGCCATGTGCGACAATGCTGCAAACCTGGGTGCGACACTTCGCCGGGGCAATGTCACACACGTGCCTTGTATGGCTCACGTGTTGAACCTGGTTGTCCAGCAATTTTTAGCCCACTATCCCGGACTAGATGGCCTTCTGCAGAGGGCACGGTCGCTGTGTGCTCACTTCCGCCGTTCGCATCCCGCAGTTCAACGACTTACATCTCTACAGAAGTCGTTGGGCCTGCCAGTTCACCGGCTGAAATGCGATGTGCCGACACGGTGGAATTCAACTCTGCACATGTTGCAGCGACTGTGGCAGCACCGACAAGCCCTGGTGCAATACGTTCTGACGTATAGCCTGGGCCAACGAGATCCAGAGGTGGGGCAAATCACGCTGCAGGAGTGGTCTCAGATCAGGGACCTATGAAGTTGACGCGCCCCCTGGGCCATGGGGTACCCTGAGCCGGGCCGGTAGATGCTGGGGGTTGTAGTCACTGTGGCGGTGACCCAGTCCGTGACCCAGGGCGGTCAATCCAAGGGTAATTTGTATATATGGATTTTATAATGTCTGACTACGCCACCTGTGGAGTGCGGCCAAAGGGGCCGTCGCTGCGGAACAGTCCTCTGAAGCTGATGGTTTTGCAGCAACGGTATTATTACTCACCACAGGAAGAGTGTAGCTTCAGGGCAGTGTGGGTGGATGATGGTGGTTGTAGTGCAGGGAGTCAGTAATGAACACAGAGTCCGTGTGATGCCATCTCAAGATATTACTCACAGTTGTTGTAGTCCAGATTACAGGTACCAGAGCAATCTCCCCCGTCGTGCTGTGCATACTCAGTGAGGGGCTCAGTCCACCCCCAGATAGCTCCGGAGTACTTAGCAGGACCCCCTTCTGTGTGTCCTTTCTCTGGCCTTCTCCCTGCACCTCACACCCAGTGACACTTCTATCCGGTATCCTCGGGCCTTGGCGGGTGACGTGTGTTCCGTCCCCTGGGTCCTATGTGGCTACCTTCTTAGTGAGACTGGTGTGGACTTTGGCCTCCAGTACATGAAATGCAGCAGCCTCCGGTTTCTAGTTGAGCCTTGCTGTTTCTCCGCTAGTTGAGGGACCGGTTCCCCTTATCTGGCCTGACCCCTCTACCTCCTGGTAGCAGCGGGAGTACGGGTGGCCTTCTGCACGGCCCGTAGCCGTAGGGTCCCTTCGGTTCCTGGAGCCTTCCAGCTCCCACTCCTCTCTTCTCTCCTTCAGTCCTGGGCCTCCCAGGCTAGGCCCGCCTCCGGAGCAGAGCTCATGCCTAGTCTCTGCTCCTGTCACTTTTCCTCCTCTGTCTGGCTTGCTCTTTCTAAGATGGCTTCCTATTTATACTCTCCTTGTCATGTGCTCCCATAAGCTGCTCCCCTAAGCACCCACTACATAGGACCCTCAAACCAGCTAGGGACCTGGGACTGTGCTCTCCCTTAGGAGCAATCTAGCCCTACCCCCACTGCGGGTATGTGTTGGATGCAGGAGTCAGGGTCCCGAGCCATACGCCTTCCTTACCTGAGGGTGAGATACCACACCTCTGGGTGAGATGCAGTAACTCTCTGGCGACTGAACCCTCAGGGGCGCCACACACCCTTCTGCACAGTTTTGAAATGGCGACGAAGATGTTTAGTGCTGACGACGATGCCATTATCAGCATGACTATTCCGGTGATTTACATGCTGGAGCACACATTAAACAGAATTCAGAGTCAGGTGGTGGGACAAGAGGAGGTGGAGGAAGTAGAGGAGGAGTTGTATGCGGAAGGGATAACATCTCCAAGGTCCAGACGGTTGGCAGCACCAAGGCGGCAGGCATGGGAGGGTGGGGGAGAGGGATTAACCAGGGCGCATGGTAGCAGCCAAACTGTTGAGGAAGGTGCAGGAGCCGAGGAAGAAGTGGAGGACGAACTGGCGATGGGCATGGAAGACTCATCAGATGAGGGAGACCTTGATCACATTTCTGTTGTGCGAGGTTGGAGGGAGAGGGCAGAGGAAGGAAGCATGATTCTTACCTCGCTACCAACACAACAAGGACTTGGTACTTCTGGATGCGCAAGACACATGAGTGCCTTCTTGCTGCACTACCTGCAACATGACCCCCGGATTGTCAGAATTCGAAGTAATCCCGACTACTGGGTTGCCACACTCTTAGATCCCCGGTACAAATGTATATTTGCCGAAATAATTCCTGCCATAAAAAGGTATTGACGAATGCAGGAGTATCTGCAGACGCTGTTGCAGAATCTTACATGTGCTTTTCCACAAAACACCAGTGGTGCACGTAGTGAATCTCACAGTTCTAACTTGCCAACGGTGGGACTGTCGAGTCTTCATCACTCAAACAGTAACAGTAACACAGTATCTGCTGGTAACAGCAATTTTGTGGAATAGTTTCACCACTTTTTTAGACCATCCTTTGCAAGGCCACAGGAGACAAGAAGTCTGACACATAGTCAATGCCTAGAGAGGATGGTACAGGAGAATCTCCAAGTGAACATCGAAGCCATGACTGTGTCACTGGACCCTTGCTCATTTTGGTATTCCAATCTGGAATAATCGCCGGAGCTCGCCACTCACGCCTTGGAGATCTTGTCATGCCATGCAGCCAGCGTTCTCTCTGAACGTGTGTTCAGCGCTGCTGGTGGTGTGCTGACAGATAAGCGCACGCGGCTGTCCACTGAGAATGTAGACAGACTCACGTTCATAAAGATGAACAAATCATGGATTCGCAAGGACATTTCTACCCCTGTGTCATCCTTGGGAGACTAAAAGCTTGGGGATTTGGTAAAATCACCTCACCAACCATTTTAAGCAACAGTGGGGCAATTGATGCCACTTAACCCTAGAACGCATGACCATAAAAATCTACACTTTCACATACCTGGGGCCCTTTAGGCCCGTGTGCAAATAACATGGAATAACTCAAACTCAAATGACAAACAACTATATACATGAAGAATACCTAGAGTTTCAAAATTCTAACTAAAGTAATCTTGCAGAAAATAGAAAACAATTAACTGGGCGGGCCTGCAAGGCCACAGGTATGCGTTCTAGGGTTAAGTGGTGTCTGTGCCACAATTTTGGGAGTCCCCTTGCTGTGTCTTACGTGACGTTGGCATCGTCAATTCCAGGTGGGTTGGGTCGCACCCCCCCCCCCCTTTTAACTGTAAGAAACTACATACACTATGGCTTGGGGTAACACAGATGGTTGAGTCTGAAGAGCTGTTTACTCAGAGGTCTGCTCCAAATCTTCAGTGTCTGCTAGTCAGCGTAGAATTTTTAACTGCATCTAGCCTAGGCAATACTTTGGGCGTAGTAGCCCAGCTGCGAAGCAAGCTGCACCGCCTGTGTATCTAATAAGAATTTTTAAATGAATCTAGCCTAGGCAGACTGTGGGGACCCCCAACCAAACCCAGACGCTCAGCCCCCCTACTGCCCCCCTTTCATGGACAATACAATAATGTAACTCTTACAACTGGATGGGTGAGGATCGGTCACAGCTTTATTAACTCTTTATACTCATTCCATTAGAAAGGCATTTTATTTCTAAAATAATTCAGCTTGTTGCAGCATGCCCTGGGTCCCCACTCCGGCAAGTTGGCCAACAAGTGTAACTCTCCAACATGTCCTTTCTATTTCCAGGCCACGGAGGATCCAGCGTACTCGTATGCAGGACTCTGACCCCCACCCATCACTCTTAACGCTTGTTCCACTCCGTCCTGGAGTCCTGACAGGAATATGTCCAGTCCAATATCTATTAAGTGAACACCGTCGGGCCGTATGAGGCCTGCTTTATCTTCTTCCAGTTGTCGGTGTCGTATCACTACACCGCCTCTGTCTCTTCTAAATTTTGCCATCCGAATATTTATTACCCGCCTTGTCCATTCGATGGCCGTGATGTCTCGCGCACCTTGCCATACCGCTATCGGCACAATCTCTGACCATACTATAGCTAATTTTGTGAAAAATTCTCTGAAGCGCTCAGTGTCTAGTTTCATTATTGCCATTAGTTATGCGCTCTTGTGATGACCTAGGTTGTTTCCCCCGGCCTGTATAACTAAGATGACCGGACCTCTTGCCTCTCTCCCTACCTTGATTACCTCCATTAGTACCTGTGGCCATAGCAGGCCTCTAATACCTCTCCAGTTGAAATATGTGTTATGAAACTCTAATTTCCTCCCGCCTGGGCGGACTTTCGCCCTTTTTTGTGCCCAATATATATACGAGTGGCCTATCACTCACACTGTTGGCTTAGCGTCACCTGTAAAAGAAACAAACCACGTTAGGATAACAAGTCCGGTCTTATGTATCTCGCCAAACACGTGGATCGCCATCTCCCTATCCTCTGAACTTCCGTTTCTGACAGTCCTGCTCTTGCTGCTTCCGTGGCCGCACCTATGCGGAATGAGTGTGTCCCGTAATCTTTGGGGTGGTTCCCTGCCGATGTTAAGCATTTATTAAATATAGCTTGGAACAGGTATCTTGATAATGGCGTTCCATCAATGTGTGATAGGAAGAAATTACTTTGTGATCTGATGGTTAGATATGTTTTTACTATTGTTACCCGACTCAGTGTACCGTTTGTGGGTTGTAGAAGTACCCAAGTACCCCTGCCCGCTGGAACCGTTTTCGATTGGTGTATGCGTAGACGTATTGCATTATTGGCTATGACTACGTCCTGGTGTAATAAGCCTCCACTGGTGGTAATTTTGGATTGAGGGACTAATTCGCTTATACATAGCGCCCCGAAGAAGGCGATCACAAATGCAGTAGACATTAGTGTTGCTTCAAATTGTGAGTGTCATGTTAATGGTGTTAGGGATATGATGTGAGAAATCAGTTTTAGTGACACGGGACGGAACGTCTACATTCCTGACTTGGCTGACCCCTTTTCCACCCTTTTATGGATTGTCTGATGATGAATCTTTGTCACATCTTCCCAATTCAGTAGTTGGAAGTGAAATGCTACTCCGGTCAGACACCGCTGCGCTGACGCTCCTGATATGCCCCTCATCATTAGCTGGTGGAGAAATTCTATGGTGACTTGTGATCTGGCTTGTTCACATTGGTCAACCCGTCTGCCTGCTACTAGTCGTGTCCACTCTTCCCATGCCTTACCGTATGCTTGCCACGTTGACGGGGCAACTGACGCTCTGATTAATGGCATCAACTATTCGCCACTAGATCCCATAGGGAGGGTGGGCAACTGTTACCCGATGGGTGGGCGTTGTGGAAGAGCTCTGTGAAAATCTGCCAATTGAATTGTTATAAAGCGTTAGCAGCAGCTTTATACCCCTCAGCATAGTGGCTAGCGCGGACCCATACATTGTGTTTTAGGCACAGGAATGCTAGCCTGCGTAGTAGGCCTAGCACTGGGAGAGACGATGATGCCATCTTATTAATGCAGTGCGCTAGGCTGGTGTTTTGTGTTATGAAGCGTATATTTTTGTTAGCCAGCCGCGCGCCCCATATTTCTATTGCTACCACTATTGGGAAAAATTATTTTCAGGGCTAGATGCAGCTAAAAATTATTATTAATTTCAAAGCTGGTGGAGCTTGGTATAGATGGCCTAATACAATGAGTCCCACACACTGCTAGAAGCCCAAATATTTTTTCAGAGCTAGATGCAGATAAAAATTATTTTTAATTTGCAACCTGATGGAAGTCAGTATAGATGAACTAATAGACCCAGTCCCACACACTGCTAGAAGCCCAAATATTTTTTCAGAGCTAGATGCAGAAAAAAATTATATTCAATTTGCAGCCTGATGGAGGTCAGTATAGATGGACTAATAGAACAAGTCCCACTCACTGCTAGAAGCCCAAATATTTTTTCAGAGCTAGATGCAGAAAAAAATTATATTCAATTTGCAACCTGATGGAGGTCAGTATAGATGGACTAATAGAACAAGTCCCACACACTGCTAGAAGGCCAAATATTTTTTCAGAGGTAGATGCAGATAAAAAATATTTTTAATTTGCAGCCTGATGGAGGTCAGTATAGATGGACTAATAGAGAAAGTCCCACACACTGCTAGAAGGCCAAATATTTTTTCAGAGCTAGATGCAGACAAAAAATTATTTTTAATTTGCAACCTGATGGAGGTCAGTATAGATGGACTAATAGAGAAAGTCCCACACACTGCTAGAAGGCCAAATATTTTTTCAGAGCTAGATGCAGATATAAATTATTTTTAATTTGCAACCTGATGGAGGTCAGTATAGATGGACTAATAGAGAAAGTCCCACACACTGCTAGAAGGCCAAATATTTTTTCAGAGCTAGATGCAGAAAAAAATTATATTCAGTTTGCAACCTGATGGAGGTCAGTATAGATGGACTAATAGAACAAGTCCCACACACAGCTAGAAGCCCAAATATTTTTTCAGAGCTAGATGCAGATAAAAATTATTTTTAATTTGCAACCTGATGGAGGTCAGTATAGATGGACTAATAGACCAAGTCCCACACACTGCTAGAAGCCCAAACATTTTTTCAGAAGTAGATGCAGAAAAAAATGATATTCAATTTGCAACTTGATGGAGGTCAGTATAGATGGACTAATAGAACAAGTCCCACACACTGCTAGAAGGCCAAATATTTTTTCAGAGGTAGATGCAGATAAAAATTATTTTTAATTTGCAGCCTGATGGAGGTCAGTATAGATGGACTAATAGAGAAAGTCCCACACACTGCTAGAAGGCCAAATATTTTTTCAGAGCTAGATGCAGACAAAAAATTATTTTTAATTTGCAACCTGATGGAGGTCAGTATAGATGGACTAATAGAGAAAGTCCCACACACTGCTAGAAGGCCAAATATTTTTTCAGAGCTAGATGCAGATATAAATTATTTTTAATTTGCAACCTGATGGAGGTCAGTATAGATGGACTAATAGAGAAAGTCCCACACACTGCTAGAAGGCCAAATATTTTTTCAGAGCTAGATGCAGAAAAAAATTATATTCAGTTTGCAACCTGATGGAGGTCAGTATAGATGGACTAATAGAACAAGTCCCACACACAGCTAGAAGCCCAAATATTTTTTCAGAGCTAGATGCAGATAAAAATTATTTTTAATTTGCAACCTGATGGAGATCAGTATAGATGGACTAATAGACCAAGTCCCACACACTGCTAGAAGCCCAAACATTTTTTCAGAAGTAGATGCAGAAAAAAATGATATTCAATTTGCAACCTGATGGAGGTCAGTATAGATGGGCTAATAGAACAAGTCCCACACACTGCTAGAAGGCCAAATATTTTTTCAGAGGTAGATGCAGATAAAAATTATTTTTAATTTGCAGCCTGATGGAGGTCAGTATAGATGGACTAATAGAGAAAGTCCCACACACTGCTAGAAGGCCAAATATTTTTTTCAGAGCTAGATGCAGACAAAAAATTATTTTTAATTTGCAACCTGATGGAGGTCAGTATAGATGGACTAATAGAGAAAGTCCCACACACTGCTAGAAGGCCAAATATTTTTTCAGAGCTAGATGCAGATATAAATTATTTTTAATTTGCAACCTGATGGAGGTCAGTATAGATGGACTAATAGAGAAAGTCCCACACACTGCTAGAAGGTCAAATATTTTTTCAGAGCTAGATGCAGAAAAAAATTATATTCAGTTTGCAACCTGATGGAGGTCAGTATAGATGGACTAATAGAACAAGTCCCACACACAGCTAGAAGGCCAAATATTTTTTCAGAGGTAGATGCAGATAAAAAATATTTTTAATTTGCAGCCTGATGGAGGTCAGTATAGATGGACTAATAGAGAAAGTTCCACACACTGCTAGAAGGCCAAATATTTTTTCAGAGCTAGATGCAGACAAAAAATTATTTTGAATTTGCAACGTGATGGAGGTCAGTATATATGGACTAATAGAACAAGTCCCACACACTGCTAGAAGGCCAAATATTTTTTCAGAGCTAGATGCAGAAAAAAATTATATTCAGTTTGCAACCTGATGGAGGTCAGTATAGATGGACTAATAGAACAAGTCCCACACACTGCTAGAAGCCCAAATATTTTTTCAGAGCTAGATGCAGAAAAAAATTATATTCAATTTGCAACCTGATGGAGGTCAGTATAGATGGACTAATAGAATAATGCTATGCCCAAAAGATTTTACTTCACTAGGTGCAGTAAAAAAATTGGTATTCTATACACAGGTGGTATGTCTTGCAACACAGATAGGCTACTCCACTGACTAACACACTCTGCAATAGGCCAAAAAGGATTAGCTTTGCTAGATTCAGCCAAATGCTGTGAAAAAAACTTGCACAGCACTGGCACAGACCTGCCTGGCAAAAACTGATAGGAACTGATGTAACCTAGTCCTGAAAAGGACTGCAATTACAATTAGTCTTTACTCCCACAATCTCTCTATTTAAGAGCACAGACCTGCCTGATAAAAGTCGTAGGAAATGCTGTAACCTAGTCCTTAAAAGGACTGCAATCACAACTATTCCCTACTCCCAAGCTATCTGTAGATTTGTGCGAAAATTGGCTTGAAATTAACAAGGTATAGCGCACACAGCAACAGCGGTGCCGTCTAACACGCAGCTGCAGCAGTGAGAAAATGGTGGGTCTTTTATGGCAAGGACATGTGACATACACTGCCAATGACACATGCCCTTGCTTGTGTGAAAAAAAGCACTTCGCTCCGTGTGTGCGCTGCTGATAGGCTGACAGATTGCACCTCCCCACTGTAAATGCGGGAAAGAGAAAAAAAAATGGAGTTCTTCATTATTCCTGCAGAGATCCATCCCCTGCCCCTCCCCCCACCCCGCTGTACACTCAAACTGCGTATTAACATTAATTTTCATCATTACTGAGAAAAAATCCAGTTATGATTTTGGTGCACGAACAGTTATCGAACATAACCTCGAACAGCCGAATTTTTCTCAAATCGTTTGTGTTCGCCGAACAGCTCGAACACCGCCCAAAACAGCTCGAATTTGAGATTGGCGAACAGTTCGAGTAGAACAACGCTCATCTCTACTCATGAGATGGTATGGCAGATAGTGGTCCCGAAGACAGACATCCAAATGGTATTAGAAGCTTACCACGATCAGGCGGGGCACTTTGGCTGGAAAAAGCTAGAGACCCTGCTGAAGTGTCGATTCTACTGGGTAGGAATGCGCTGCTCCATTGAGAGGTGGTGCCGGGACTGTGGGCCCTGCGGCCTAAGAAGAAAGGACTTCAGCAGCCAGAAAGCACCCCTGCTACCCATCAAGACGACTCGACCTCTGGAGATCGTGGCCCTGGACCATGTCAAGCTGTCCCCCAGCAGGTCAGGGTACTCCTATGCTCTGACTATGGTGGATCATTACTCACGTTTCCTGGTGGTCGCCCCTGTCAAAGACCTGACGGCAGAGACAGCAGCAAAGACGTTCCAAGCGTATTTCTGCAGACCCCATGGATACCCTGAGCAGGTACTGACTGACCAAGGCCCGGCCTTTGAGGCTGAATTGTTCAAAGAGTTCTGCCATCTCTACGGGTGTAAAAAGATAAGAACTACACCATACCACCCACAAACAAACGGTCTCTGCGAAAAGATGAACAACATCATCATCGATCTACTGAAGACCATACCACCTGAAGAGAGAAACCAGTGGCCAGACCTACTACCTGACCTAGTGGATCTGTATAATCAAATACCAGTCAGTTCCACCAACTGCACTCCGGCATATCTCATGCGGGCAAGGCCAGGAAAGCTGCCCATGGACTTGGAGCTTGGTGTTGTGGAGCCTGAAGCTGATATGACCACTGAGGACTGGGACACCACCAGACAAGAGCAGTACAGAAGAGTACAAGCTTGTGTCAAGGACAGTCTTACTCGGGTGAGAGAAAAACAGGAAATTCAATACAACAAAAATGCACCTGCAGAACCTTTCACACCTGGTGAAACAGTACTAAAAAGCAAAAGACGCAACCACAAACTCGATGACCAATGGGAAAAAGACCCCTACACTGTGTTACCATCAAAATTTGACAACAAAAAGACCTGTATAATTAGTCGTGATGGAGGAAAAACATCTGCTACAGTGTCCAGGGTCCACTTAAAGTTGTGTCCAGATGTAGTGAAACCCCAAGATGAAGTGTCTTTCACAACCCAGGAAGAACCTAAAGAAACAGTGATCCACACTGACCTTGGAGACTTCCCAGCGGATTGGCCTCAGATCGGAGGTGCAGTAATCATTCCAGTACTTCAATACTATGAACAGCCAGAAAACCCTCAACAGCAAGTTGTACCTGTAAGTGCTGTAGAAGACCCAGCTCAAGAAGTATCCCCGGATGAAGGATCCCCGGCAGGAGTGGAGCAAGAGGGCCCAGCCAATGGTAGACTTGCCAGTCCAAGAGAGAGGTTAAGGCAGTTTTACAACATGGTTACACGTAGAACTGATAGAGTAACTGAGGATACAGATACTGACACTCCACCAACCACAACACTACGAAGATCAGTACGCAGCACAAGAGGTAAACCTCCAGTTAGGTACACTGACTAAAATAGTACAATTTCTGGGAGTGTAGATAGTTACCCCTGGGATATTGTGTATTAAATTGTGATGTACTGCATAACTGTTTATTGTCATGCATGCTTATCCATTTGTGCTTTTTCCAATTAATTTCTTTATTGCATATATAATGAACTGAGTGGCTGAGGACTGTGTGCAGCCCAAAAACTCTCTAATGTATATAATTGCGCTCCCTGGAGTGCCCTTTTTAGGTGACCTCAGAAGGAAAACCTGTCTGGAGTGGCTTTTGTGGAGGTCCAACTCTGGATCTTCATGCCCTGCAGCCACCCCAGGGCCTACGTAGAGGGTTTAGGACAGGTCCCTCAAAACTACCAAAGTACTCTGCCTTGTGAGATGGACATCCTGTATGGGAACCTCACCACAGGAGACTTGGGTTCTGAGGACACTCTGTAATTGTTTTGTTATGCAACGTTTAAGATTCGTGCCTCCCATAAAGGGAAGAATGTTCAAGTATTGCTTATGTTTTCTATTGTTATGTTTTTATAAAATGTACTTCAGCCCGGGAGTGCTGAGTTTAACTAGGGGGGAATGTGAAGCCCAGCTGTGCGTGGCGTCACTGACCCAGAAGGGTGTATTGAAGGATTCCTCCACAAGAGGCCCCCATAATCATTCACACATCTCCACCTTCCACCTCAGACCACCAGAGGGAGCTCCTTAGGGAGATATATAAGGGAAGGTGGAGCCAGGCAGCCGTTAGTCTGTCAGAGTCTAAGTCTGTGTGAGGCTGGATTAGCAGTGAGTCCAGTGCAGTCTGAGACGTGCTAACTCAGAGGACAAAAGCCTGTTCCAGCTCCTGCATCCTACCCTGCAGTGGAGCTTATCCAGTTCTAGACTCAGTTGCAGCTCAGAGAGGTGAGCTTTAGGTGTGCCGGCGCCATAAGATCGGTGAACCGCGGCACGCTGCCGTTTGTGTGAGTGGCCTATTGAGGGCTCGAGTAGGCCGAAGGCGAAGGAGTAGAGAGTTAGTTCATAGGGGGCTGAGGAGCCTTACTAGCTCACCCCTAAGAAGAAGTTACCGGACACCGGGTCCGAAGCTTGCCGGGATCTCCACGACCCAGTAAGATAAACCGGAATCCCTGGAGAACTACAGGTCCCAGGATCACTAAAGTGCTGATATGTACCAGAGCCAGGAGACACAAAGGCCCCGTAAGTCGGGAGTGTGCACTCCAAGAGAAGGCCCTACCACAAGGTCAGCCAGCGCAGGACAGAGACAAAGTTAGGCCTAGCTCCAGGCAGGTCAGAAACTTATTACGCAGAAGCCAGAACCAGGAGGCCCAAAACCTGCTCATTGGGGAGGATCCGGACATACACCCTTCACCCTACAGTGCTCTGGGGAGTGCCTGAAATTCCATCAGTAAAAGGTACTGAAGTGACTGTTGTGTCCGTCCCTGTTCTTGCTCTGGCCCAGCGTAGTCTCTTTGTCCTGCACCCCCCCGTTCCTATACTGCCCTGAGGCCTAGCTCTACCTGTGGAGAGCAATACCATCAAGCTGCCCTATCATCAGCTTCAGTGGACCGCGCAGCGCTGGTGATCCTCACCAGAAGCCACAGGTGGCGTCACGAACTATTTCTTTTACTAAATCAACCCCTTTTTTAAAGAGAGGCCCAGGGTACAGGTCGGGAGCCGACCACCGTGACATCCCTAAAGGCCAGGCTAAAGGCCCGGGTACCGAGTTATCCCCATCCCCCTTGGCTAGTCATATACGGATCCTATATCTCCCCCACGTCTTAGCCTGGAGTCCTATCTTCCTCTGCTGCCTGCAGACTGAAAGTGCCCCGGGTCCTCAATACCTCCGTTGAGTTTCTCCAGCCGGCTAACAGGACTCTTGCATAGGGAGATCTTCACACTGGTGATCCTACTGTCAGAGGGTACGGAGCTCCCGTCTACTCTAGCAGCCACCAACTCTTACTGACTCGTTCTGGAAACTCACCACAGGTTTCCTAGAGTGCCCACCCTCTATGGGCTGTCCTTTTACTAAATTAACTCCTCACTATCACCCTGCTAGCAGACTCTTAGGCTAAGTGACCGCGATGCAGAAATGCTGCATATTTTTTCCGCTTCTCCCTGGCAGGAAAAACGCATGCGGATTTTACATGCGTTTTTCCCAGTAGAAGTGTTTGTCAAGAGTTTTTGCATGTATTTCTGCATGCAGGTTATCAAGCGCTTTTCCAAGCAATTTTAGCATCACTTGGAAAAGTGCTTGACAGCTTGTTCACACTATATAAATCCATGCAACCGGCATGGATTTATAGTAGTGTGACCAAGTTAGTTAAAAAAAAAAGAATATGAATGGTAAAAAATAAAAAATAAAGATTATACTCACCTTCCGATGTCCTCCCGGTGTTTTCTCCGCCACGTCTGGTCTCTTGCACTGCTTACGGTGGTGTGAAGGACTTGTGGTGATGTCATTCAGTCATGTGTCAGGTCACATGACTCAATGACATCATGGCAGGTCCTTCACAACACCGCGACCCATAGAGCAGACCAGACGGAGCGGAGAAAACACCGGGAGGACATCAGAAGGTAAGTATAATCTTTATTTTTTATTTTCAATTATTTTTTTTACAGGTTCTATGGTACCTGGGTCTGGAGGAGAGTCTCCTCTCCTCCAGACCTGGGTACCATCCGCATATTGAACCGTGTGATATCCGCTTATTCACATGTAGTGATGCGGATGTCACGCGGTCCAATGCAAGTCAATGGCGGAGATTACGCTGCGTGTCCGCAAAATTAATGGACATGCTGCAGATTTTTGAGCGCAGCATAAATGCTGCGGAAAAATCCACAGCATGGGCATTGAAATTGCGGCTTCTCATTGGGGACCATGGGGGACGGATTACCAAGCGTTTACGCTGCGTAAATTCCGCAGCATAAACGCTTGGAAAATGCTTTGTGGGCACGCAGCCTAACTAACAGCTGTACCCAACAGTAGCATCTTGTGGCTGGTTACAAGTACTGCAGCCCACAAGGAATTATGTTAAACTATGCTCTAGACATACTCAATGTCTGACCATGGCACCAAGTTCCCCCTCAACTCTATGGACTGGACCACTGCAGCTAACACCTTAGCTTGGCCTAACAACAGTTCAGAGAGGTCTAACTACGGGAACATTTTCTTTAACTACTTCAGTGCCAAAGGAAGGTTAAATCCTTCCTCACTATTACAAATAGATTGACGCACCCCATACCAGCGTGCTGTTAATGCCGCTGTCAGAGTTTGACAGAATTACAATAAGAATGTTTTCCAGTTCACATATGGAGTACATATCTTGTAGTGGCACATGGCAGCTGAAAGATGTGCCAAATTTATTAAGAGGTGAATCTTACTCCAGTGCTCTCTTCAAGACTGGTATGCAAAATGCCAGTCTTGATGAATCGGGGTCAAAGTGTATGCCTGTCATTGGTTCTTTTTTGCAGTAACACATCGCACGGTAGGCTACATTTTTTAATAATTTCAAGCCGTAAATATAAGTATAGTTCAAGCTGTAACCACCACACTGTCCTTCCTAATGAACTATAATCGCCACATTTTTCAGCCTTATTAGCTAATACTGCCAGACTGTACACACTTATAGGCTACCAGTGCCCCCTTATGAACTATAATCTACACACTATCCTCATGAACTATAACTACTACACCATCCACTTAAGAACTATAGCCTCCACACTGCCCCATATGAATTCTATACTCTCCACATGCCCCATATTCAATATCTTCCCATGCTGCCCTCTCCATAATGTCCCACACATGATGCCCCTCTCCATACTACATAGTAACATAGTTTTTAAGGTTGAAGGAAGACTAAGTCCATCTAGTTCAACCCATAGCCTAACATGTTGATCCAGAGGAAGGCAAAAAATAATCATGTGGCAAACACTAAGCTCCACATTGGGGAAAAAAATTCCTTCCTGACTCCATACGACAATCAGACTAGTTCCCTGGATCAACGCCCTATCAAGGAATCTAGTATTTATAACCTGCAATATTATACTTTTCAAGAAAGGCATCCATGCCCTTCTTAAATTTTAACAGTGAATCACTCATTACAACATCATGCGGCAGAGAGTTCCATAGTCTCACTGCTCTTACAGTAAAGAATCCGCGTCTGTGATTATGATTAAACCTTCTTCCTCCAGACGTAGAAGATGCCTCCTTGTCCCCGTCTCAGGCCTCAGAGTAAAAAGATCAGTAGAAAGGTCTTTGTACTGTCCCCTTATATACTTGTACATCAGTGGTTTTCAACTCCAGTCCTCAAGACTAGAGATGAGCGTTGTTCTACTCGAACTGTTCGCCAATCTCAAATTCGAGCTGTTTTGGGCGGCGTTCGAGCCGTTCGGCGAACACGAACAATTTGAGAAAAATTCGGCTGTTCGAGGTTATGTTCGATAACTGTTCGTGCACCAAAATCATAACTGGATTTTTTCTCAGTAATGATGAAAATTAATGTTAATACGCAGTTTGAGTGTACAGCGGGGTGGGGGGAGGGGCAGGGGATGGATCTCTGCAGGAACAATGAAGATCTCCATTTTTTTTTCTCTTTCCCGCATTTAAAGTGGGGAGGTGCAATCTGTCAGCCTATCAGCAGCGCACACACGGAGCGAAGTGCTTTTTTTCACACAAGCAAGGGCATGTGTCATTGGCAGTGTATGTCACATGTCCTTGCCCTATAAGACCAAGCCATTTTCCCCGTCGCCACCATTTTCTCACTGCTGCAGCTGCGTGTTAGACGGCACCGCTGTTGCTGTGTGCGCTATACCTTGTTAATTTCAAGCCAATTTTCGCACAAATATACAGATAGCTTGGGAGTAGGGAATAGTTGTGATTGCAGTCCTTTTAAGGACTAGGTTACAGCATTTCCTACGACTTTTATCAGGGAGGTCTGTGCTCTTAAATAGATCGGTTGTGGGAGTAAAGACTGATTGTAATTGCAGTCCTTTTCAGGACTAGGTTACATGAGTTCCTATCAGTTTTTGCCAGGCAGGTCTGTGCCAGTGCTGTGCAAGTTTTTTTCACAGCATTTGGCTGAATCTAGCAAAGCTAATCCTTTTTGGCCTATTGCAGAGTGTGTTAGTCAGTGGAGTAGCCTATCTGTGTTGCAAGATATACCACCTGTGTATAGAATACCAATTTTTTTACTGCACCTAGTGAAGTAAAATCTTTTGGGCATAGCATCATTCTATTAGTCCATCTATACTGACCTCCATCAGGTTGCAAATTAAAACTAATTTTTATCTGCATCTACAGTACCTCTGAAAAAATATTTGGGCTTCTAGCAGTGTGTGGGACTTGTTCTATTAGTCCATCTATACTGACCTCCATCAGGTTGCAAACTGAATATATTTTTTTCTGCATCTACCTCTGAAAAAATATTGAGCTTCTAGCTGTGTGTGGGTCTTGTTCTATTAATCCATCTATACTGACCTCCATCAGGTTGCAAACTGAATATATTTTTTTCTGCATCTACCTCTGAAAAAATATTTGGCCTTCTAGTAGTGTGTCGGACTTTCTCTATTAGTCCATCTATACTGACCTCCATCAGGTTGCAAATTAAAACTAATTTTTATCTGCATCTACAGTACCTCTGAAAAAATATTTGGGCTTCTAGCAGTGTGTGGGACTTGTTCTATTAGTCCATCTATACTGACCTCCATCAGGTTGCAAACTGAATATATTTTTTTCTGCATCTACCTCTGAAAAAATATTGGGCTTCTAGCTGTGTGTGGGTCTTGTTCTATTAATCCATCTATACTGACCTCCATCAGGTTGCAAACTGAATATATTTTTTTCTGCATCTACCTCTGAAAAAATATTTGGCCTTCTAGTAGTGTGTCGGACTTTCTCTATTAGTCCATCTATACTGACCTCCATCAGGTTTCAAATTAAAACTAATTTTTATCTGCATCTACAGTACCTCTGAAAAAATATTTGGGCTTCTAGCAGTGTGTGGGACTTGTTCTATTAGTCCATCTATACTGACCTCCATCAGGTTGCAAACTGAATATAGTTTTTTCTGCATCTACCTCTGAAAAAATATTGGGCTTCTAGCTGTGTGTGGGTCTTGTTCTATTAATCCATCTATACTGACCTCCATCAGGTTGCAAACTGAATATATTTTTTTCTGCATCTACCTCTGAAAAAATATTTGGCCTTCTAGTAGTGTGTTGGACTTTCTATATTAGTCCATCTATACTGACCTCCATCAGGTTGCAAATTAAAACTAATTTTTATCTGCATCTACAGTACCTCTGAAAAAATATTTGGGCTTCTAGCAGTGTGTGGGACTTGTTCTATTAGTCCATCTATACTGACCTCCATCAGGTTGCAAACTGAATATATTTTTTTCTGCATCTACCTCTGAAAAAATATTGGGCTTCTAGCTGTGTGTGGGTCTTGTTCTATTAATCCATCTATACTGACCTCCATCAGGTTGCAAACTGAATATATTTTTTTCTGCATCTACCTCTGAAAAAATATTTGGCCTTCTAGTAGTGTGTCGGACTTTCTCTATTAGTCCATCTATACTGACCTCCATCAGGTTGCAAATTAAAACTAATTTTTATCTGCATCTACAGTACCTCTGAAAAAATATTTGGGCTTCTAGCAGTGTGTGGGACTTGTTCTATTAGTCCATCTATACTGACCACCATCAGGTTGCAAACTGAATATATTTTTTTCTGCATCTACCTCTGAAAAAATATTGGGCTTCTAGCTGTGTGTGGGTCTTGTTCTATTAATCCATCTATACTGACCTCCATCAGGTTGCAAACTGAATATATTTTTTTCTGCATCTACCTCTGAAAAAATATTTGGCCTTCTAGTAGTGTGTCGGACTTTCTCTATTAGTCCATCTATACTGACCTCCATCAGGTTGCAAATTAAAACTAATTTTTATCTGCATCTACAGTACCTCTGAAAAAATATTTGGGCTTCTAGCAGTGTGTGGGACTTGTTCTATTAGTCCATCTATACTGACCTCCATCAGGTTGCAAACTGAATATAGTTTTTTCTGCATCTACCTCTGAAAAAATATTGGGCTTCTAGCTGTGTGTGGGTCTTGTTCTATTAATCCATCTATACTGACCTCCATCAGGTTGCAAACTGAATATATTTTTTTCTGCATCTACCTCTGAAAAAATATTTGGCCTTCTAGTAGTGTGTCGGACTTTCTCTATTAGTCCATCTATACTGACCTCCATCAGGTTGCAAATTAAAACTAATTTTTATCTGCATCTACAGTACCTCTGAAAAAATATTTGGGCTTCTAGCAGTGTGTGGGACTTGTTCTATTAGTCCATCTATACTGACCACCATCAGGTTGCAAACTGAATATATTTTTTTCTGCATCTACCTCTGAAAAAATATTGGGCTTCTAGCTGTGTGTGGGTCTTGTTCTATTAATCCATCTATACTGACCTCCATCAGGTTGCAAACTGAATATATTTTTTTCTGCATCTACCTCTGAAAAAATATTTGGCCTTCTAGTAGTGTGTCGGACTTTCTCTATTAGTCCATCTATACTGACCTCCATCAGGTTGCAAATTAAAACTAATTTTTATCTGCATCTACAGTACCTCTGAAAAAATATTTGGGCTTCTAGCAGTGTGTGGGACTTGTTCTATTAGTCCATCTATATTGACCTCCATCAGGTTGCAAACTGAATATATTTTTTTCTGCATCTACCTCTGAAAAAATATTGGGCTTCTAGCTGTGTGTGGGTCTTGTTCTATTAATCCATCTATACTGACCTCCATCAGGTTGCAAACTGAATATATTTTTTTCTGCATCTACCTCTGAAAAAATATTTGGCCTTCTAGTAGTGTGTCGGACTTTCTCTATTAGTCCATCTATACTGACCTCCATCAGGTTGCAAATTAAAACTAATTTTTATCTGCATCTACAGTACCTCTGAAAAAATATTTGGGCTTCTAGCAGTGTGTGGGACTTGTTCTATTAGTCCATCTATACTGACCTCCATCAGGTTGCAAACTGAATATATTTTTTTCTGCATCTACCTCTGAAAAAATATTGGGCTTCTAGCTGTGTGTGGGTCTTGTTCTATTAATCCATCTATACTGACCTCCATCAGGTTGCAAACTGAATATATTTTTTTCTGCATCTACCTCTGAAAAAATATTTGGCCTTCTAGTAGTGTGTCGGACTTTCTCTATTAGTCCATCTATACTGACCTCCATCAGGTTGCAAATTAAAACTAATTTTTATCTGCATCTACAGTACCTCTGAAAAAATATTTGGGCTTCTAGCAGTGTGTGGGACTTGTTCTATTAGTCCATCTATACTGACCTCCATCAGGTTGCAAACTGAATATATTTTTTTCTGCATCTACCTCTGAAAAATTATTGGGCTTCTAGCTGTGTGTGGGTCTTGTTCTATTAATCCATCTATACTGACCTCCATCAGGTTGCAAACTGAATATATTTTTTTCTGCATCTACCTCTGAAAAAATATTTGGCCTTCTAGTAGTGTGTCGGACTTTCTCTATTAGTCCATCTATACTGACCTCCATCAGGTTGCAAATTAAAACTAATTTTTATCTGCATCTACAGTACCTCTGAAAAAATATTTGGGCTTCTAGCAGTGTGTGGGACTTGTTCTATTAGTCCATCTATACTGACCTCCATCAGGTTGCAAACTGAATATAGTTTTTTCTGCATCTACCTCTGAAAAAATATTGGGCTTCTAGCTGTGTGTGGGTCTTGTTCTATTAATCCATCTATACTGACCTCCATCAGGTTGCAAACTGAATATATTTTTTTCTGCATCTACCTCTGAAAAAATATTTGGCCTTCTAGTAGTGTGTCGGACTTTCTCTATTAGTCCATCTATACTGACCTCCATCAGGTTGCAAACTGAATATAATTTTTTTCTGCATCTAGCTCTGAAAAAATATTTGGCCTTCTAGTAGTGTGTCGGACTTTCTCTATTAGTCCATCTATACTGACCTCCATCAGGTTGCAAATTAAAACTAATTTTTATCTGCATCTACAGTACCTCTGAAAAAATATTTGGGCTTCTAGCAGTGTGTGGGACTTGTTCTATTAGTCCATCTATACTGACTTCCATCAGGTTGCAAACTGAATATATTTTTTTCTGCATCTACCTCTGAAAAAATATTGGGCTTCTAGCTGTGTGTGGGTCTTGTTCTATTAATCCATCTATACTGACCTCCATCAGGTTGCAAACTGAATATAATTTTTTTCTGCATCTAGCTCTGAAAAAATATTTGGCCTTCTAGTAATGTGTCGGACTTTCTCTATTAGTCCATCTATACTGACCTCCATCAGGTTGCAAATTAAAACTAATTTTTATCTGCATCTACAGTACCTCTGAAAAAATATTTGGGCTTCTAGCTGTGTGTGGGACTTGTTGTATTAGTCCATCTATACTGACCTCCATCAGGTTGCAAACTGAATATATTTTTTTCTGCATCTACCTCTGAAAAAATATTTGGCCTTCTAGTAGTGTGTCGGACTTTCTCTATTAGTCCATCTATACTGACCTCCATCAGGTTGCAAATTAAAAATAATTTTTATCTGCATCTACAGTACCTCTGAAAAAATATTTGGGCTTCTAGCTGTGTGCGGGACTTGTTGTATTAGTCCATCTATACTGACCTCCATCAGGTTGCAAACTGAATATATTTTTTTCTGCATCTACCTCTGAAAAAATATTTGGCCTTCTAGTAGTGTGTCGGACTTTCTCTATTAGTCCATCTATACTGACCTCCATCAGGTTGCAAACTGAATATAATTTTTTTCTGCATCTAGCTCTGAAAAAATATTTGGCCTTCTAGTAGTGTGTCGGACTTTCTCTATTAGTCCATCTATACTGACCTCCATCAGGTTGCAAATTAAAACTAATTTTTATCTGCATCTACAGTACCTCTGAAAAAATATTTGGGCTTCTAGCAGTGTGTGGGACTTGTTCTATTAGTCCATCTATACTGACCTCCATCAGGTTGCAAACTGAATATATTTTTTTCTGCATCTACCTCTGAAAAAATATTGGGCTTCTAGCTGTGTGTGGGTCTTGTTCTATTAATCCATCTATACTGACCTCCATCAGGTTGCAAACTGAATATAATTTTTTTCTGCATCTAGCTCTGAAAAAATATTTGGCCTTCTAGTAATGTGTCGGACTTTCTCTATTAGTCCATCTATACTGACCTCCATCAGGTTGCAAATTAAAACTAATTTTTATCTGCATCTACAGTACCTCTGAAAAAATATTTGGGCTTCTAGCTGTGTGTGGGACTTGTTGTATTAGTCCATCTATACTGACCTCCATCAGGTTGCAAACTGAATATATTTTTTTCTGCATCTACCTCTGAAAAAATATTTGGCCTTCTAGTAGTGTGTCGGACTTTCTCTATTAGTCCATCTATACTGACCTCCATCAGGTTGCAAATTAAAAATAATTTTTATCTGCATCTACAGTACCTCTGAAAAAATATTTGGGCTTCTAGCTGTGTGCGGGACTTGTTGTATTAGTCCATCTATACTGACCTCCATCAGGTTGCAAACTGAATATAATTTTTTCTGCATCTACCTCTGAAAAAATATTTGGCCTTCTAGTAGTGTGTCGGACTTTCTCTATTAGTCCATCTATACTGACCTCCATCAGGTTGCAAACTGAATATAATTTTTTTCTGCATCTAGCTCTGAAAAAATATTTGGCCTTCTAGTAGTGTGTCGGACTTTCTCTATTAGTCCATCTATACTGACCTCCATCAGGTTGCAAATTAAAACTAATTTTTATCTGCATCTACAGTACCTCTGAAAAAATATTTGGGCTTCTAGCAGTGTGTGGGACTTGTTCTATTAGTCCATCTATACTGACCTCCATCAGGTTGCAAACTGAATATATTTTTTTCTGCATCTACCTCTGAAAAAATATTGGGCTTCTAGCTGTGTGTGGGTCTTGTTCTATTAATCCATCTATACTGACCTCCATCAGGTTGCAAACTGAATATAATTTTTTTCTGCATCTACCTCTGAAAAAATATTTGGGCTTCTAGCTGTGTGTGGGACTTGTTGTATTAGTCCATCTATACTGACCTCCATCAGGTTGCAAACTGAATATATTTTTTTCTGCATCTACCTCTGAAAAAATATTTGGCCTTCTAGTAGTGTGTCGGACTTTCTCTATTAGTCCATCTATACTGACCTCCATCAGGTTGCAAATTAAAAATAATTTTTATCTGCATCTACAGTACCTCTGAAAAAATATTTGGGCTTCTAGCTGTGTGCGGGACTTGTTGTATTAGTCCATCTATACTGACCTCCATCAGGTTGCAAACTGAATATATTTTTTTCTGCATCTACCTCTGAAAAAATATTTGGCCTTCTAGTAGTGTGTCGGACTTTCTCTATTAGTCCATCTATACTGACCTCCATCAGGTTGCAAATTCAAAATAATTTTTTTCTGCATCTAACCCAGCCAATAGTTTTGGCCTAATACCACAGTTTGGCCACTCAGCTCTGCTCGGTTACCATCCATTGTTTTTTTGTGCAAACAACTCCAGAGTTGTGAATTAGTTAACCACCAAAATGAGTGGAAAAAGGCCTGCTGCTGGTGGAAAGGGGAATAGGCGTGTTGGGAAGGGGAAAAAAGGTTGTGTCCGTGGGGTAGGTGTTAAAGCAACAGTAACATCTGCAGAAGAAAGACCATCTTCCAGCCAAACTAAAATGTCTACTTCTTTTAGCGGACAATGTGATAAGATCCCTTTCTTACGGCCACGCCAATCGCTACAAATTCCAGATGAGGCACAAAAACAGCAGGTGCTTCAACGGATATCAAGTGCTCCTTTAAGTGGGCTCTCCTCCACATCAACTTCAACATCACAAATACTCCAGTCCTCAAAGGTGTCACCCAAATCGCACTTGCTTCCTCACAGCTCCCAAATCTCCAGCTGCCCGTCTGAGTATGAGGTAGAACAGATGGTTGAGTCTGCAGAGCTGTTTACTCATACTATAGCCTGGGAATCAGAGGTCGACTCCAGCGCTTCTGTGAATCCAGACGAGGAAATGATCTGCACTGATGCCCAGAATCTTTAGGAGTCGGATCCAGGACCAGACGCAGAAGGTTCTGACCATAATGTAGACCCTCATTCCCAAACTGTAACTCCTGTTGGTGGAGACAATGAGGAAGACGATGATAAGACTCAAATACCTGATTGGAGCGACAACTTTAGTTTTTTGTCAGGGCAGGAACAGGTTGGCTCTGAGGACGACGGGTGTGATAACGCACAGGGTGATGATGATGAGGTCGGAGATCCCACTTACTGTCAACCCACAGTCAGCCAAGAGATGAGGTCAGCAGAGGAGGTGGAGGAAGATGCTAGTGACGACGAGGTCAGGTTGCGCCTTCCTGGACAGAGACGTAGTACTGGAAGCACGTCAACAACTGCATCCTCAAACACAACTCTGCCTCTCACCACAAGTCGTGGTGGCTCTTCAGGTCGCATGGGTGCTAAGCCTTGCATAGCCTGGGCATTTTTTCAGATCGATAAAGATGACCCAACTCGTGTTATCTGTAACATTTGTCAGCAAAAGCTAAGTAGAGGCCAAAAAATACATAGTTTGAGTACTTCATGCATGAACCGGCACATGGACATGAAGCATAAGTTGCAGTGGGAAGCTCAGTGTGCTACAATGCGGCCTAGCCGGCCGGGCCAACCACCGTCTGCCATATCTTGTGCATCCGCGGCCTCTTCATCCTCTGTGACTGGGGGGACAGCAGTCACACCTGTTTTGGGGCGCAGACCTGCCACCTCTTTACCCGCAACAGCCAGCGTGATTGGCAGGTCATCATTTTCTTTGGAGGTGGTAACACCAGCTGGTGTTGAGCGCTGTCCGACATCGATAGCACCACCTTTGGATGAAGGCAACCTAACATGTCCACCTGCCTCTTCCTCACAGACCGGCAGTTTGCCGGGGACACCCTTATCAACCCCGTCTAAGCACAATAGCCAGCCCTCGGTCCCTCAGATGTGGACAAGTAAAAGACCATTTCCTCCTAGCCATGAGAAAGCTAAGAGGTTGAATTTCACCATCTGCAAGCTCTTGGCTACAGAAATGCTGCCTTTCCGCCTGGTGGACACAGAGGATTTTCGAGAACTTATGTCCGTCGCAGTGCCCCAGTACCAGATGCCCAGTCGGCACTACTTCTCAAAGAAAGGTGTGCCTGCGCTCCACCAGCATGTCGCACACAACATCACCGCTTCTTTGAGAAACTCTGTGTGTGACAGGGTGCATTTCACCACAGACTCTTGGACGAGTAGGCATGGACAGGGGCGTTACATGTCGCTGACTGGGCACTGGGTAACTATGGTGACAGCAGGACAAGGGGCTGCTGTCCAAGTCTTGCCGTCCCCACGAGTTGTGCGTCAATCCTCTTTATGTCAAAGTTCCTCCACTGCTTCTGCCTCCTCAACCTCCTCTCGGTCTTCCACCTGCACCCAAAGCCTGTCTGGTCATGCCACAAGCTTTCTAACTGCGCAGAAGGGATCCTGCACACCTCCTTACTATGCTGGCAGTAGGGCTCAACGTCATCAGGCGGTTTTTACATTGAAATGTCTGGGAAATGTGAGTCACACAGCTGAGGAGTTGTGGTCAGCTCTGGAGAACCAATTTCATGAATGGTTGTCTCCACTGGACCTGAAACCAGGGAAGGCCGTGTGCGACAATGCTGCAAACCTGGGTGCGGCCCTTCGCCGGGGCAATGTCACACACGTGCCTTGTATGGCTCACGTGTTGAACCTGGTTGTCCAGCAATTTTTAGCCCACTATCCCAGACTAGATGGCCTTCTGCAGAGGGCACGGTCGCTGTTTGCTCACTTCCGCCGTTCGCATCCCGCAGCTCAGCGACTTACATCTCTACAGAAGTCGTTGGGCCTGCCACTTCACCGGCTAAAATGCGATGTGCCTACCCAGTGGAATTCAACTCTGCACATGTTGCAGCGACTGTGGCAGCACCGACAAGCCCTGGTGCAATACGTTCTGACGTATAGCCTGGGCCAACGAGATTCAGAGGTGGGGCAAATCACGCTGGAGGAGTGGTCTCAGATCAGGGACCTATGCACCCTTCTGCACAGTTTTGAAATGGCGACGAAGATGTTTAGTGCTGACGATGCCATTATCAGCATGACTATTCCGGTGATTTACATGCTGGAGCACATGTTAAACAGAATTCGGAGTCAGGTGGTGGCACAAGAGGAGGTGGAGGAAGTAGAGGAGGAGGAGTTGTATGCGGAAGGGCTAACATCTGCAAGGTCCAGAAGGTCGGCAGCACCAAGGCGGCAGGCATGTGAGGGTGGGGGAGATGGTTTTACCAGGGCGCATGGTAGCAGCCAAACTAGTGAGGAAGGTGCAGGAGCCCAGGAAGAAGTGGAGGACGAACTGATGGAAGACTCATCAGATGAGGGAGACCTTGATCACATTTCTGTTGTGCGAGGTTGGGGGGAGAGGACAGAGGAAGGAAGCATGATTGTTACCTCGCCACCAACACAACAGGGACTTGGTGCTCCTGGATGCGCAACACACATGAGTGCCTTCTTGCTGCACTACCTGCAACATGACCCTCGAATTGTGAGAATTAGAAATAATCCTGACTACTGGGTTGCCACACTGTTAGATCCCCGGTACAAAAGTAAATTTGCAGAAATTATTCCTGCCATAGAAAGGGATGCACGCATGCAGGAGTATCAGCAGAGACTGTTGCAGAATCTTACATGTGCTTTTCCACAAAATACCAGTGGTGCACGTAGTGAATCTCACAGTTCCAACTTGCCAACCGTGGGACCGTCAAGTGTTCAGCACTCAAACCGTAACAGAACCACAGTATCTGCTGGTAACATCAATTTTGCGGAATCATTTCACCACTTTTTTAGCCCATCCTTTGCAAGGCCACAGGAGACAAGAAGTCTGACACATAGTCAACGCCTAGAGACGATGGTACAGGAGTATCTCCAAGTAAACATTGAAGCCACGACTGTGTCACTGGACCCTTGCTCTTTTTGGGCTTCCAATCTGGATAAATGGCCGGAGCTAGCCACTTACGCCTTGGAGATCTTGTCATGCCCCGCAGCCAGCGTTCTGTCTGAACGTGTGTTCAGCGCTGCTGGTGGTGTGCTGACAGATAAGCGCACGCGGCTCTCCACTGATAATGTAGACAGACTCACGTTCATAAAGATGAACAAATCATGGATCCGAAACGACTTTTCTACCCCTGTGTCATCCTGGGGAGAGTAAAAGCTTGATGATTGGTTAAAATCACCCTACCAAACGTTTTAAGCTTTCAAATTACTAATCATGTTTATCTGTATCTTGACTGGAAAATAATTTGGGCTTTGTAGCAGTGTGCAGCACTGATCCTATTAGGCCATCTATAATAAGCTCCACCAGATTTAAAATTAAAAATAATTTTTAGCTGCATCTAGCCCAGAAAATAATTTTGGGGCTCCGAGATGCGCAAGACACATAAGTGCCTTCTTGCTGCACTACCTGCAGCATGACCCTCATATTGTCAGAATTCGAAGTAATCATGACTACTGGGTTGCCACACTCTTAGATCCCCCAAACTTTTCGATCAACCTTTTCATTTTAATAAAGACCAAAAAAATGGTCATTTTTGAAATTATAAGCATTAGCAGGTTGTTAGAAACTGAAATCAAACAGTTTTCAACTCCAAACTTTATTCTAGGTGATGTTACATTTTCACATAGGACCCCTTGTTCAAAAGGAGCTTCTGAACTCTCTCGTCCATTGAATTTGTCAGGTTTTGGATGGTTTCTGCTTCAATTGTTTTGCATGAGGACAGAATACCCTCCCAGAGCTGTTGCTTAGATGTGAACTGCCTCCCGCCATCATAGACACTCCTTTTAATGATGCTCCAAAGGTTCTGAATGGGGTAGAGGTCAGGGGAGCATGGGGGTCACACCATAAGTTTGTCCCCTTTTATGCCCATATCAGCCAGAGATGCAGATGTTTTATGTGCAGCATGAGATGGTGCATTATCATGCAGAAAAATGATCTTGCTGTGAAATACACGGTTCTTCTTCTTGAACCATGGCAGGAAGTGCTGTTTGAGAAAATCCACATACATTATGGAGTTCATCTTTAGCGCCTTCAGGGATCCTAAAGGGGCCGACAATCTCTCTCCCCATGATTCCAGCCCAAAACATTACTCCACCTCCTCCTTGTTGGCGCTGTAGCCGTGTTTGCGTGGGGTGTCCATCAACCAGCCATCCTCCACTCCATCCATCTGGACCATCGAGCGCTGCACGGCACTCATCCGTGAACAAAACAGTTTTGAAATCAGTCTTCATGTAATGTTTGGCCCACTGGAGCCGTTTCTGCTTGTGTGAAGTGGATAGAGGAGGTCGACAGGATGGCGTATGCACAGCTGCAAACCTCTGAAGGACCCTGCATCTTGTTGTTCGGGGGACGTTGGAGGCACAAGCAGCTTCAAAAACTTGTCTGCTGCTATGACAAGGCTTTTTTTCCGCTGCTCTTTCAACCTGACGTAATTGCCTGTAGGAAAGAGTCCTCAATTTGCCCTTATCAGCACGCACACGTGTGTACTGTGAATCAGCTACATACTTCTTGATTGCCAAGACACTTCATCCTGATCATCGCACAATGTTGATTGTAGTCATGCCTTGACCTAAACACTCCACAATTTGTTGCTTCTCAGCAGCCGACACTTCCTTTTTCTTTCCCATTTTGGCAGAAAATGTAGGCTGCTTAATAATGTGAGAGAGCCTTCTTAAGTAGTCTTGCCTTTCATTGGACACACCTGCCAAACTAATTAGCACAGGTGTCTGCAATTGCTTACAGTGATATAAAGAGCCCTGACACACATCACCATCAATGAGTTTAACTGACAAACAAACAAATTCTTCCCTTATCACTCCTAAACACTTTTTGCATAATAATTTGGAACGCGGTGTACATGTGCTTTTCCACAAAACACCAGCGGTTCACGTAGTGAATCTTACAGTTCTAACTTGCCAACCGTGGTCTGTATGGAATTGTTCAATAAAGGGCCCAAAATTAAGATAACATAGATGGGAGAGGTCTCTATGAATAGGAATTCCTAAGTATTTGATACCCTGTGAGGGCCAGGCAAAGGGAAAGTTGGACTGGATGGAATCCTATATGGATTTGGGGAGGGAGACATCGAGGGCCTCAGACTTCGCTGCATTGATTTTAAAATTTTACCATGTAACAAAGTGATCTATTTCAGCCATAACAGCATGGATGGATATATGTGATTGAGTGATATATACTAGGACATCATCAGCAAATAGAGAGCACTTGTACTCGGTGCCTCCCACCTCAATCCACCTAATATTGGGGTTATGGCGAATTGATGAGAGCAGGTGCTCCATCACTAGGATGTATAAGAGAGGGGACAGAGGACATCCCTGCCTTGTCCCATTGGTGATTGTGAAAGGTGATGAAAATGTTCTGACGCACCCCCTGGGCCTTGGGACACCCGGAGCCGGACCCTTTTTGGTGGATGCTGGTGGTTGTAGTCTTCGTGGCGGCGACCCGGTTCCATGGCTCAGGGCGGTCAAACCAGTGGCGGAACTATTTATGTGGTTTTGATGTTTAAATGTCCGACTACGCCACCCGTGGATTGCGGTCAGAGTGAACCGCCGCTACAGGGCAGACCGCTGAGGCTGGTGTTGTGGGTGCAGCAGAGCGTAGCATAACTCCCCACGGGAGGAGTATAGCCTCAGGGCAGTGTATGCGGAGGATGGGGGTGATGGTGCAGGGCAGCAGCAGTAACGACACGGAGTCAGTGATGCAGTCCAGGGCCTTTATTCACAGTTCTTATTATCCAGACCACGTCTGCAGGTAACGGCTGCCCACGTCGTACTGTGCTCACCAGGTGAGGGGCTCAGACAACTCCCAGATAACTTTGGAGCACTTCACAGGACCCCCTTTGTGTGTCCTTTGTCTGGCCTTTCTTACCAACACTTCTGTCCGGCTGCCTCGGGCCTCCTCTTGGTAAACTTGGCGCCAGTTTCCCTGACCCTATGTGGTGCCTTCCTAGCGGGTGTAGCGAGGGGCTGCGCCACATAAAATGTCAGAGCCTCCGGTTTCTAGCTGAGGGTCGTTTCCTGCCTCCACTAGTTCGGGGACCGGTCTCCCCCTTTGGCCTGACCCCTCCACGCAGGTGGATTCGGGCGTGCGGTGGCGACTCGCCCGTCCGCACCCCTGGGATCCCTTCATTCCTCGTTCCTGGAGCCTTCTCCGCTCCTCTTCCTTCCTTCTCCCTCTTCCAGGCCTGGGCCTCTGTTACTAGGCCCGCCTCCGGAGCAGAGCTCATGCAGAGCCCCTGCTCCCTGCCACTTCTGCTCAGACTTCTCTGCACTGAACTAAGATGGTGCCCACCTTTTATACTCCCTTCTCAATGCACCCAGGAACTGCTTCCTCCCTGCTCCTGCACTACAGGGTTCCCCTTCCTCAGTGTTCCCTCCCCCCACTCCAGCCAGGGACAGGGACTGTCGTGCCCATCTCAGGGGCATATTGGTCGCCCTGCCCCACGGCAATGTGGTGTAATGCATGCAGGTGTCGGGTCCTGATCCACACTCCATCCTTACCTGAGAGTGAGATATCACACCTCTGGGTGAGGTGCAATACGTCTGTAGCAACCGAGCCCTCAGGGTGCTACAGTTCCATTTATCTTCAGCCTAGGTGACGTATTGCGATACAGGGCCGTGATTTTGGCTAAAAAAGGGTCCCCTAGACCCCTACCCCAAGCTTTTTAAGAGAATCATATATGGCGTGCCAGGAGACTCTATGGAATGCTTTCTCAGCATCCAACGAGAGTATCTAATTACAAATTTTTAACTGCATCTAGCCCAGGAAATACTTTGTGCCTAGTAGCAGTGTCTGCTAGTCAGCGGATTATCCCGGCTGTTAAGCAAGCTACACCACCTGTAGTTTAGACACTTAATTTTTTCAAAGGAAATGCTTCGGGACCATGGGATACTCAGTGAAGAGCATCAGGAGGCACCCCAAGGCATAGTGGCTGGGACTGGCAGTAGGATGCCTTGCGGTGGACAGCCGAGCTCGATCCTTATAAAAGCTTTTTAACTGCAGCAGCTTTAGTGGACGCTACTGGAGCTGGAATTACGCAGCTGCTGGCATGAGACTTGCCCTCCAATAGATCCTTGTAAATGGATTTAAAGTGTATTCATTCAAATTAGAGAGACAATTTAAATTAAAAAGCTTAGAGCTGCCTCCACCACAGGGGGGCTCGCTCGACCCACCAGCGGACAGGCACCAGTATTGGGAGAGGGGGGCTGGCCATCAGGGTTCACCGCGGCTCTGGCACAAACCCGGCGACACGGAGGTGGCACGGGCAGGAGCGGACTGGCCGTGTCGGCTTCTCACTTTTTGGATTTTAGAAGGGCATGACATGCCTATATCTGTGTCTCCCCCTCCTTTTACTCCTCCACCTCTTTTATTTTCGCATGACTATATGTACTTGTCACTTTTCCATGTGTTAGTTGTGTCTTCTGAGCAGTTTGTCAGCTTTTGGACACCTTTGAAGGTGTTTTCTATGTGTTTCTATGTGTTTTTGTTTGCCTGCCATTGGTTTTAACGGTGTTCGAAGGTGTTCGACGAACAGTTCGACGAACAGTTCGGCGAACACACGGGTGTTCGACGAACCGAACCGAACTCGAACACTACGGGGGTGGCTCAACACTACTCAAGACCCACAAACAGATCAGACTTTCAGGATTATCTTAGTTTTGCACAGGTGATGGAATTATTACCTGTGCAATACTAAGGAAATCCTGAAAACATGATCTGTTGGTTGGTCTTGAGGACTGGAGTTGAGAACCACTGTCAATGTACAGTACAGACCAAAAGTTTGGACACACCTTCTCATTTAAAGATTTTTCTGTATTTTCATGACTTTGAAAATTGTACATTCACAATGATGGCATCAAAACTATGAATTAACACATGTGGAATTATATACTTAACAAGAAAGTGTGAAACAACTGAAAATATGTCTTATATTCTAGGTTCTTCAAAGTAGCCACCTTTTGCTTTGATGACTGCTTTGCACACTCTTGGCATTCTCTTGATGAGCTTCAAGAGGTAGTCATCGGAAATGGTTTTCACTTCACAGGTGTGCCCTGTCAGGTTTAATAAGTGGGATTTCTTGCCTTATAAATGGGGTTGGGACCATCAGTTGTGTTGTGCAGAAGTCAGGTGGATACACAGCTGATAGTCCCACTAAACATACTTTGTATTATGGCAAGAACAAAGCAGCAAAGTAAAGAAAAATGAGTGGCCATCATTACTTTAAGAAATGAAGGTCAGTTAGTCTGAAAAATTGGACAAACTTTGAAAATGTCCCCAAGTGCCGTTGCAAAAACCATCAAGCGCTACAAAGAAACTGGCTCACATGAGGATCGCCCCAGGAAAGGAAGACCAAGAGCCACCTCTGCTTCTGAGGATAAGTTTATCCGAGTCACCAGCCTCAGAAATTACAGGTTAATAGCAGCTCAGATTAGAGACCAGGTCAATGCCACACAGAGTTCTTGCAGCAGACACATCTCTACAACAACTGTTAAGAGGAGACTTTGTGCAGCAGGCCTTCATGGTAAAATAGCTGCTAGGAAACCACTGCTAAGGACTGGCAACAAGCAGAAGAGACTTATTTGGGCTAAAGAACACAAGGAATGAACATTAGACCAGTGGGAATCTGTGCTTTGGTCTGATGAGTCCAAATTTGAGATCTTTGGTTCCAACCTCCGTGTCTTTGTGCGATGCAGAAAAGGTGAACGGATGGACTCTACATGCCTGGTTCCCACCGTGAAGCATGGAGGAGGAGGTGTGATGGTGTGGGGGTGCTTCGCTGGTGACACTGTTGGGGATTTATTCAAAATTGAAGGCATACTGAACCAGCATGGTTACCACAGCATCTTGCAGCGGCATGCTATTCCATCCAGTTTGCGTTTATTTGGACCATCATTTATTTTTCAACAGGACAATGACCGCAAACACACCTCCAGGCTGTGTAAGGGCTATGTGACCAAGAGGGAGAGTGATGGGGTGCTACGCCAGATGACCTGGCCTCCACAGTCACCAGACCTGAACCCAGTCGAGATGGTTTGGGGTGAGCTGGACCGCAGAGTGAAGGCAAAAGCGCCAACAAGTGCTAAGCATCTCTGGGAACTCCTTCAAGATTGTTGGAAAACCATTTCCGGTGACTACCTCTTGAAGCTCATTAAGAGAATGCCAAGAGTGTGCAAAGCAGTCATCAAAGCAAAAGGTGGCTACTTTGAAGAACCTAGAATATAAGACATATTTTCAGTTGTTTCACACTTTTTTGTTAAGTATATAATTCCACATGTGTTAATTCATAGTTTTGATGCCTTCAGTGTGAATGTACAATTTTCATAGTCATGAAAATACAGAAAAATCTTTAAATGAGAAGGTGTGTCCAAACTTTTGGTGTGTACTGTACATAGTAATAAGATCACCCCTAAGCCTTTGTTTTTCCGAAGTAAATAACCCCATGTGTAATAACCTGTCTTGGTATTGCAGACCCCCCAGTCCTCTAATAACCTTGGTCGCTCTTCTCTGCACCCGCTCTAGTTCATCTATGTCTTTCTTATACACCGGAGACCAAAACTCTACACAGTATTCTAAGTGTGGTCGCACTAGTGACTTGTATAGAGGTAAAATTATGTTCTCCTCGTGAGCATCTATGCCTCTTTTAATGCATCCCATTATTTTATTTGCCTTTGTCGCAGCTGCCTGACACTGGCCACCAAACGTAAACTTGTCGTCCAGCAATACACCCAGGTCTTTTTCAGTGACAGTTTTGCCCAGTGTTTTACAATTACATTTATCCCCATTAAAGCTCATTTGCAATTTATTAGCCCAAGCTTCTAGTTTACATAGATCCTCCTGTAATATAAAATAGTCCTCCTCTGTATTGATTACCCTGCAGAGTTTAGTGTCATCTGCAAATATTGAAATACTACTCTGCATGCCCCCTACAAGGTCATTAATAAATATGTTAAAAAGAAGCGGGCCCAATACTGACCCCTGTGGTACCCCACTGTTAACTGAGACCCAGTCTGAGTGTGTTCCATTAATAACCACCCTTTGTTTCCTATCACTGAGCCAGTTCTTAACCCACATACATATATTTTCCCCTATCCCCATTGTTCTCATTTTATGTATCAACCTTTTGTGTGGAACTGTATCAAAAGCTTTTGAAAAGTCCATATACACAACATCTGACGCGCCCAAGGGATGGGGACTCGGCGCCTGGGCCTTGCTGTTTGGTTTTGGGGCATGCCGCAGTGGCTGGCTCTCGGGCCCGTACCCTGGGGTCACTCTTAAAAGCAAGGAATGGGGAAAAGGTGTATGGGATAGGAAAAGTTTGTGACGCCACCCGTGGTGTCTGGTGAGGATCACCAGCACAGCTACAGTCCTCTGAGGCCGGTGATCAGGCAGCTTAGTTGGTGCGGCTCCCCACAGGTGGAGCGGGGCCTCAGGGCAGTGTAGGAAAATGGATGCAGGACAGAGGGGACCCAGCTGGGTCAGGAGAAGAATAGGCACACTCAGAACAGCTCACTTCAGTACCTTTACTGGTGGTGTTTCAGGCACGATCCGGGGCACTGTAGGGTGAAGGGTGCATTTCAGGACTCTCCCCAGTGAGCGGGTGTGGGGCCTTCTGTTTCTTGCCTTTTCCTGATAAGTTTATGACCTGCCTGGAGCTAGGCCTAACTTGGTCTCTGTCTTGCACCTGCTAACCTGGTGGTAGCGCCTTCTGTTGGAGATCACACTCTCTGGTCTCTTGGGCCTCTGTGATTCCTGACCCTGGTATAACGGTCAGCTTCTGGTGTTCCTGGGACATGTAGTTCGCCAGGGGTTCCGGTTGTTTCTGCTGGTCCTAGAGATCCTTGCAGACATGGACCCGGTGTCCGGTATATGGTCTTGGGGTGAGCTGGCTAAGCTCCTCTGCCCCCTATGTAGCTAGCTTACTCCACTTGCCTTCGGCCGCTCGGGGCCCTCACTTGGCTTCACACTGGCAGTAGGCCTCGCTACTCTTCACCGCTCTTATGGCGTCGGCACGCCGTTGGCTCACTAGTCTGAGCTTTATGAGTCTGAACTCTCTCTAGAGGGACTGGAACTACCTCTGTCCCCTGAGGAAACTGTTCTCTAGACTGACTGCCTAGCTCCACCTTCCCTTTTTATATCCCTAACGGGCTCCCTCTGGTGGTCTGAGGTGGAAGGTGGAGGTGTGTGTATGCTGTGAGGGCCTCTTGTGGAGGAATCCGTCCATGCACCCCTCTAGGATCTGTGGCACCAATGCACAGCAGGGCGCCACATATCCACTGCATTTCCTTGGTCCAGTCCGGAACTTGTCTCCTCATAAAAGCTGATCATATTACTTTGACAGGAACGGTCCCTCGTAAACCCATGTTGATATTGGGTCATGAGGTTATTCTTCTTCAGATACTCTAGTATAGCATCTCTTAGGAAACCCTCCAGGATTTTACCCACAGTAGGGATTAAGCTTACTGGCCTATAATTTCCAATTTGGTTTTTGTCCCCTTTTTGAATATTGGCACCACATTTGCTATACGCCAGTCCTGTGGTACAGATCCTGTTATTATGGAATCTTTAAAGATTAAAAAGAATGGTCTATCTATGACATTACTTAATTCCTGCAGTACTCGCAGGTGTATCCCATCTGGGCCCAGGGATTTGTCAACTTTAGTGATTTTTAGACGCCGCCGTACTTCCTGCTGGGTTAAGCAAGTGACATTTAATGGAGAATTTTTGTCATCACTAATCATGTTTTCTGTCATGCCATTTTCTTGTGTAAATACTGTTGAAAAAAAATCATTTAGCATATTGGCTTTTTCCTCATCCTCATTCACCATTTCACTCAGACTATTTTTAAGGGGGCCAACACTATCATTTTTTAGTTTTTTACTATTTATGTAATTAAAGAATATTTTGGGATTATTTTTACTTTCTCTGGCAATGAGTCTCTCTGTCTCAATCTTTGCTGCCTTGCTTTGGTTTTTACAGAATTTATTTAATTTTCTGTATTTATTTAATGCCTCATCACTACCTACTTGCTTTAGTTCTCTAAATGCTTTTTTTGTCACTTATTGCGCCCCTTACAGCTCTATTTAACCATAGTGGTTTCCTCCTATTTCTAGCATGTTTATTCCCATAGGGTATATATTGTGCACAGGTCCTATTCAGGATGCTAATAAATGTCTCCCATTTGCTTTGTGTAGTTTTATGCCTCAGGATATCGTCCCAGTTTATTGCACTAAGATCATCTCTCAACCGTTGGAAATTTGCCTTCCTGAAGTTTAGTGTCCTTGTAACCCCTCTACTACACATCTTATTAAGGGATAAATAAAAACTTATTATTTTGTGATCACTATTACCCAAGTGACCCCCAACTCGTATTTGATATGCGGTCTGGCCTGTTGGTTAATATTAGGTCTAGCAGTGCTTGTTGGGTCCTGAACCAGTTGTGAAAGGTAATTGTCTCTCAAAGTTGTCAAAAACCTATTACCTTTGCTTGAACTACAGGTTCCTGTTCCTTAATGTATTTCAGGGTAGTTAAAGTCCCCCATAATAATGACTTCTCCTTGAGTCGCTGCTTCATCTATTTGCTGTATGAGGATATTCTCCGCTGCTTCCATTATTTTTGGAGACTTATAACAAACCCCTATCAGTAATTTATTATTTTTTCCCCCTCCCCTTATCTCCACCCACAGGGACTCTACATTTTCATTAGATTCACATATATTCTCATGCAAGATGGGTTTTAAGGATGATTTTACATATTAACACCCCCCCCCCTTGCTTGTTTGTACGGTCATTTCTGAACATACTATAGCCCTGTAAATTAACTGCCCAGTCATGCTCTCATCCAGCCATGTCTCAGATATCACCACCATGTCATAATTATTTTCCAACAAAATTAATTCTAATTCCTCTGATTTGTAGGTGAAGCTTCTGGCATTAGTGTACATGCATTTTATGTATCTCTCTGTACCTCTATTCCTTCTTACTATATTGACTCTTCTAACCCCACCCCCAATTTCTTTATTTGTGCCCAGGTCACTATCTGCACTATCTTCCCCACCTATAAAATGAATACCCTCCCCCCAAATCCCTAGTTTAAACACTCCTCCAACCTTCTAGCCATTTTCTCCCCCAGCACAGCTGCACCCTCTCCATTGAGGCGCAGCCCGTCCCTAGCATAGAATCTGTAGCCAACTGAGAAGTCGGCCCAGTTCTCCAGGAATCCAAACCCCTCCTTCCTACACCAGTTCCAGAGCCACTTATTTATCTCCCTAATCTCCCGTTGCCTCTCTGGCGTGGCACGTGGTACAGGTAGTATTTCAGAGAATACCACCTTGGAGGTCCTTGCTTTAAGCTTGCAGCCTAATTCTCTGAAATCATCTTTAAAGGACCTTCCACCTACCTCTAACTTTGTGCCAATGTGCACCATGACCGCTGGGTCCTCACCAGCCCCTCCCAGTAATCTGTCAACCCGATCAGCGATGTGCCGGACTCGAGCGCCAGGTAGGCAGCACACTGTTTGACGATCCCTGTCTTTGTGACAGATTGCACTATCTGTTCCCTTAATAATTGAGTCCCCCACTACCAGCACCTGTCTGGCCTGCCCTGCTCTCCTATTTCCCCCCTTACTGGAGCTGACACTCCTCCGGCTTTCAGAGGACATGCCTTGCTGCAGCAGTACTACCCCTGTACCGACACCCCCCTCATCGGCCAACTTTGCAAACTTATTGGGGTGTGCCAGATCAGGACTAGTCTCCCTGGCACTCTTCCCTCTACTCCGCCTTCTAACTGTCACCCAGCTAGATGCCTCACTGTCCTGCAGCTCCCTACTACCACCCTCCCCCACATCTACCCCAGTGAGCATCTGCTCAGTGAGCAGCAGACTCCTTTCCATATTGTCAATGGATCTCAGTGTTGCCAGCTGTTCATTTAGATCCAGTACCTGGGCTTCCAAACGCACAACGTGCACACATCTCGCACAGCAGTATGCCTCCACGACCGGCTGTTCACGGATTGCATACATGTGGCAAGATGTACACTGGATAGCATTGTCAATAATGGAGCTCATTTCCTAATGGGGATTGCCCTATACAGAAATGTTAAATAAAAAGAAATGTAAAGAATTTATAAAATACAGACAGTAATTCAGTCCAAATTCCTCCCTTCCAAACTCCCTGAATCCAAAGTCACTGAAAAACAAGTCACACACTTACTTCCTTTTGCACTTATACTCTGGTCACACTCAACTCGTTCACACTCGCTAAGTAAGAAGATTTAAAGAGGTTTTTTTTTCCCTTTTAACAGCAATCCACCCTACAGCTCAATGCACTACCAAAGGACTGTCACCAGCACACTGCCCTCTCTCTATACTGCACCACACATGCTACCACATCTCCATAGAGCCCCCCCAAAAGCTGCACTCTATTGCCTAACAAACAAGCATTCCCTACATGTGTCACAGCTGTCCAACAGCTGTGACACATGCAGCCGCAGCAGATAAAACCTAGATGCCGAGCACGCTGAAACTACTAGACGAGTACCCGAGCGTGATCCTTTAAAGGATTAAACGAGCACGTTCGCTCATCACTAGTACCTATACATCATGGTCGGGAATGTGTTCCAGGAGCTGTGCACACACGATCACCGAGGAGAGCTCGGCTTAAGTGATAGCTGTGAGGTCCATTTTTTCCTATTAGCCCTTATAAAAATGAAAACTTGTGTCTAAAACAAAATTTTAATGGTAATTTTTCTTTCTTTACTGCCAATGGTATAATTCTGTGAGACACATGTGGTGTCAACATGCTCACTGCAGCCTTTGATGATTTCATTGGCTGGTGTAGTTTGTAAAATGAGGACATTTATGGACGATTTCTGCTTTTCTGGCACTTCATATGCTCTGCCAGTGGCGTACCACCAATGGCGGCAGGCCACACGACTGCTATGGGGCCCGGGAGCCGGGAGGGCCCGGTGTCAGCGCCTGCACCATGCACCCCCTGCATTGGGCCCCACTTCGCATTCAACTGTATCGGCAGATGCCAATACAATTAAAAGCAGGGCCGGCGTCAGCACCCACCCTGGACCATCAGGGGGGCCCACTCACGGTCGGAGCCTGGGCTGCTCCCCCAGCATCTCCTCAAGACCGCTGGCACTGCTGCTTGATTGCCGGTGCAGCGGCCGTGAGGGCCTAGAGTACTCGGTAGCCGGGCCGGCAGTCTTCCAGGGAGGTCACGGTGGCAGTGGCCCAGCTCCGTGGCCCTGGCCGAGCAGATGAATGGAGTATTTGTGAGGGCCTAGGGTACTCGGTAGCCGGGCCGGCAGTCTTCCAGGGAGGTCACGGTAGCAGTGGCCCAGCTCTGTGGCCCTGGCCGAGCAGATGAAAGGAGTATTTACAGGGGATTTGTAGTCTTTATGTGACGCCACCTGTGGTGCCTGGTCAGGGATGACCAGCGCTGCTGTGTGGATCCTGGGGGATAGATGGTGTAGCAGCTGAGATGAAACACTTCCCACAGGCGAAGCGGACCCCCGGGACTGAGAAAGCTGATATGAAGGATGGCGGCGGGGGAAACAGGGTGCAGAGAGCAGGGTGGCAGCAGTGATGATAGTCACGGTGGTAGCACAGCTGCGGGGAGGTGCGGAAGAAGACAGACACGAGGAATGCAGTCCGGTTACCTTTACTGCAGAGAAAGCTGTGGAGTCCAGGGCACTGGTCACTAGGTCCAGGAGGGTCCGGTCAGCTTGGAAGCAGTCAGAGTCCGCCCCGTCAGGATGCCTGCCTGCTGCGCTTCTCCGTTGCGGGCCCCGCTGCCTGTGAGCTACTCTGGGGTCCCTCTTCTTCACTCCTGCTCTAAGCTCCGTACTAGCAGGCGGTGCGAACCTATAATGGGTACTGCCGTCTTGGGTGCAGCTCCAGGCTCTAGTTATGCCGCTGTGCTGCCGGGTTTCTGCTTGTGGCCAGAAAACTTGCAGTCTCCTGTCCCCCAGATTCGGTAGCTGGGACGTGCAATCCCTGTACAACCCAGGACTCTGGCGTCCTCGGCTCCACTGCCTGGGGTGAGCTCTTCACGTGCTCTGCTTCCCAGAACTTTCTCCTTCTCCTTCTCTCTCTCTACTTTCTCCCCCTCTCCCTTCCCTCTCACACTCACTGACTAACTCATCCCCCCAACCAGAAAAGGCAGCTCCCCAAAAAAGGGTGTAGAGCTCCCTCTTCAGGTAAGGGATCAGAACTTGTGTGTGCATGTGGGGTTTACCTGACGTGGGGAGCTCCTCCTGCTTGCAAGCGTAATATCACCTCCGGTGAAGGAGGCAACACTATTGTGGCAACCGGCCCATGGGTCGCCACATTCCCCCCTAGTGAAGCACAGTACATCCTGGACTGTAAAAACATAAAGTACAAGTTAGCATGAACAGTTTCTTCCCTTTTGGGGAGGCGCATTTCTTAAACGATACATTATTATCAAAAAATCCAAAAAGTACAAAAGCATCAGAAAAATGCAAAATATAAACCATTCAACAAGGTGCCCGTGATAACGCCTACCCGGAGCGTCACCTCACAGGTTTATAGTGCAGCATGGTGGGAACCGCCCCAAACCACCTCAAACTTCGTCCCTGGGTGTGGCTACAGGGCACACAGACCATGGTTTGACCTGGTTCTTCGGCCACGCCGACAGTTTTTTTTTTTAGATCAGGGTTGGATGCGAACCACCCTTTTGTTTTTTGTTTTGTTTTTTTCATTGTCCTGGCCACACCTAGTCCTATGGCACAATTGTCCATTAACAGGTTAGTATGTACACTTATTCAGTTTAGCTTAGAAGTTCATACAGTAGTCTCTGTAGGTAGTTTACGCGTAGTCTTACACTACTTAGTCCGGTTGGGCACAAGGTTTTTCAACATTTTAACTTAATATGTACATCTGCTAACTCTTATAATACTCTATAAACCATGCTTGTAACGAACTGGGGTCTGTGCTAGTGTACTAGAGGTGTCTACTGCTGGTGTCGTAGGCTCACTTTGGGCTACACTACGGTTAGTATGACATAGCACATGTAGGCTTGGTAGTCTTCTACGACCTCTTTGACTCACCATGGGCACGACAGATTCGCCGCTAGCAGGGGGTAGATTCTCCTGATCCGCCGCTGATGAGGCATCTGTTTCTGAAGCCGACTGGTCTTCATGAGGACCCAAGGTGTCTGTTGTTTCTCGTGTAGTCATCTGTGGAAATGTCAAGACTGGTACTAACACTGCCTGGTTTACCTGAGGAAATTCTCCTAATATGGTGTGGACCTACCCTTCAACCTCTTCTATCTGTTGAGGAGTGTCTTGACCTTTACCTCTGTCACACAGTTGATCCGGGCACAACTTCAGGTGGTCTCTAGATACAGTCGCAGAAGTTCTCCCTCCATCTTTAGTAATGAGGCTAACCTTACTGTTATCAAAGTGTGAGGGCAAGATGGTATAAGGCTCAGCCTTCCACTGGTCATCCAGCTTATGAGTTCTCCGCTTTCTTTTCAGCGCCTGTTCTCCTAGTGACAAGGGAGCGGCAGGGGCTTTCTGATTGTAATCTTTCTCTTGTTTCTGTCTGGCTCGCAATAGACTCTCTTCCACACACTGTTGGACTTTACGGTACTGTAGCTGTCTTTCAGTGTCCCAGTCTGTGTCTGGCTGTACTGCTGCTGGTATTAGGACACCCATGTCCAGATCGATGGGAAGTTTACCCGGTCTTGCCCGCATCAGGTAGGCTGGGTACAGTTCGTCAAATTCACCGGAATGTGATTGTACAGGTCCACCAAGTCTGGTAACTTCTCAGGCCACTGGTTGCGCTCTTCCAGAGGTACGGTTTTCAACAAGTCAATCACCACCTGGTTCATCTTTTCGCACAGACCGTTGGTTTGCAGGTGATAAGGTGTTGTCTGAATTTTCTTACAGCCATACAGGTTGCAGAATTCTTAAAATATCTCCGCTTCAAAAGCTGGGCCTTGGTCTGTTAGGACTTGCTCAGGATAGCCATGAGGTCAACAGAAGTGCTCTTGAAAGGCTTTAGCAGCTGTCCTCACCGTCTGGTCCTTAACTGGTACAACCACTAGGAAATGGGAGTAGTGGTCCACAATCGTTAAGGCGTAGGTGTATCCCGACCGACTCGGAGACAGCTTCACATGGTCCAGGGCCACGATTTCAAGTGGTTGTCTTGTGATGATGGGTTGTAAAGGGGCTCTCTGGCTACCATGATCTCTTCGTCTTAGATTGCATGGGCCACACTCTTGATACCACCTCTCGATGGAACTTCTCATGCCCATCCAGAAGAAACGCTCACGGATCAGGACCTCCAACTTCTTCCACCCGAAGTGTCCTGCCACGTTGTGGTAAGCTTCCAGGACCATTGGCACATCCTTCTTTGGAACCACTATCTGCCATACCAGCTCGTGCATGCGGGAATTGAAGGTTCTTCTGCACAATTTACCTTCATAAAAGAACTTGTCTCTCTCCTTCCACAGCTGCAAGGCTTCTGGTGGTGCATCCGAGCCTGGGGACGAATTGGCTTGACTCAGCAGTTCTTTCACCATGCGGACGGCTGGGTCACTGTCCTGCGCTTCTGCCCATCCATGGTGGGGCAATGGGTTGAAAGAGACTTCTTGAACGGCCGACTGCTTGTTGTTCACACAATGGGAGCATTGGGAAGCACCCTGGCAGTGGAAGGCAGGCATCTCAATTTCTTCGAGGTCTTCCAAATCTTCTTCAATGTCTGATAAGTTCGGGATGCGGGACAAAGCATCGTCATTGGCGTTCTTGCTTCCCGCCCGATATTTGATCACAAACTCGCAGTTAGACAGCCGAGCCATCCATCGTTGCTCTAGGGCACCAAGCTTTGCAGTCTCCAGGTGCGTCAGCGGGTTGTTATCCATGAAGACTGTAAATCTGGAGGAGACGAGGTAGTGTTTGAACCTCTCTGTCACTGCCCAGACTATGGCCAGGAACTCCAACTTGAAGGAACTGTAGTTGGTGGGGTTCCTTTCGGTAGGGCGAAGCTTCCTACTGGCATAGGCTATGACCCTCTCTTTGCCTTTCTGCATTTGAGACAACACGGCTCCTAACCCAACGTTGCTGGCATCTGTGTACAGGATAAACGGCTGACCGTAGTAGGGGTAAGCCAGGATTTCGTCTCCCATGAGAGCTAGCTTCAAGCAATTGAAGGATTCTTCCACTCTGTCGTCCCACTCAATCGGAGGGCTCTTGGTCTTCGCCTTTTTGGAGTGGCCCACCAAGAGGTCCTGAAAGGGAGCGGCTATCTTGGTAAAGCCCTTGATAAATCGTCTGTAGTAGCCAACCAACCCTAGAAATTGTCGTACCTCATGAATGGTAGTTGGCTTTGCCAGTCTTTGATGACGGTGACCTTATCTGGGTCTGGTGCCACGCCTTTTGCGCTCACCACATGGCCTAGGTATTGTACCTTGGGTTTCAGTAGATGACATTTGGACGGCTTCACCTTGAGACCAAAGTTGGATAGGGCTTTGAATACCTCAGCCAGGTGTTTCAAATGGTCTTCATATGTTCTGGAATAGACAATGACATCATCCAGGTATAACAGTACCGTTTCAAAGTTCTTATGCCCAAGGCAACATTCCATTAACCTCTGGAACGTTCCAGGGGCGTTGCACAGCCCGAATGGCATACAGTTGAACTCACATAAGCCCATTGGTGTAGTGAATGCAGTCTTCTCCTTGTCTGCCTCTGCAACGGGAACCTGCCAGTACCCACTGGTGAGATCTAGGGTCGAGAAGTATTTAGATGATATTAGGGCAGCTAGCGACTCCTCGATACGCGGCAAGGGATAGGCGTCTTTATGGGTGATGCGATTGATCCGCCTATAGTCGACACACATACGCATGGTATCATCCTTCTTTTTGACTAGTACCAAGGGGGCTGCCCAGGGGCTACAACTATCCCTTATTACTCCTGCCTCTTTCATTTCTCGCAACATGCTCTTGGCACACTGGTAGTGAGCCGGAGGGACAGGACGGTATCTCTCTTTAGTAGGGGGGTGGTCTCCCGTAGGGATATGGTGTTGGATCCCTTTTACTTGCCCAAAATCCAGGGGGTTCTTACTGAATACCCTTTCGTATTCCTGGACTACCCGGTAGACCCCATCTTTTTTATGTGAAGGGGTGGAATCAGTACCAATGTGCAGTTTCTGACCCCAGTGCTCCAACTGTCCCGAGGAGCCGTTGTCCTCCATGGCTTCAGACGGGTCCAAGGGTTCTACTGCCTGGATTGCATTATTACTAACAGTAAAGAGCTTGGCTACGGTAGCGTGCCAGGGTAAGTTGGCCTCTTTTTCCCCACAATTTAATACTCGTATGGGTACCCCCCCCTTTCTGACATCCACCACCTCTCGAGATGTCAGGATTGTGGGTCTGCTGTCAGAGTAAACGGGCTCTTCTAAGGCCTGGTAGTCTTGGCCTCTGATACCCATGGCTGCCCTACACCATATCATCATTTCACTCTTGGGGGGTAGCACAATGGGGTACGGGTCACTCACCCTTACGCTGCCAATCTCTCCACCGGACAACTCTACCTGTTGTCTTTGCATGAGTGCTCTAATCTCTTTGTGCAGAGCTCGCTGTTGTCCCGAGTTGGCGGTTTCAGCTACCTGCTGTAACAACACAATTATCTCACCAAGACAGTTTTCAATAATGTTTGTACCTAGGGTGATCATTGGTTGGCATTCACGTTTATCAATATCCACAATTATCATACCCTGTGGTTCAAGTTCCACTCTCCCCACCTTAATGGTCACCTCTTTATACCCCACCTGAGGCAAGGGCTGATCGTTACTTGCTACTATAGCCAAGTCATCATCAGGGCGATGGGTAAGGTCAGTGTCCGCCCAAAAGCTTTTGTAAAGGACATGAGGCATTGTGGTCACTTGGGAACCAGTGTCCAAGAGAGCGTTCAATGGAATGCCATCAATCATGACAGGCAGGATCGGCCGTCCCCCTAGGTACTTGTCCCTCCAGTTGTGTGGACCAGGTTGCTTTACTCCTGGGGGTTGGCCCTCTGCCCCAGGGGTCGTTCGTTTAACAGACACCATCTTGCGATGTGAGCCACCTTGTCGCAGCGTCGGCAGATGGGCCACCCGGTCGGGTCGTAGCAGTCAGTGCCTCTTTCTTTGGTGCGGGTGGATGGGATCCTCTTCTGTCATCGCCACGGCATGTCATCCGGACTCGAGGCCAGCTGGATCTTCTCTGTAGGGGAAGACACTTGCAGAGACTGCACTGTTCTTGCCAACCCAGCCATACTTCTGGTTAGTTCTTGTACCTGTAGGCGTAAGTCTGCAGAGGGTTCGTTACTCAGTGTCAGGGCATCAGCCTCAACAGGCTTCTGAGGTAAAGACACTGCCTCCTGGTGGTAGAGTATTGCTGGGCGTTTAGTGGGCGTGGTGTCGCTAGGGGTCGTCTCTCGTAGCACATGGATTGCCCTGTCCTTAAATTGAGCAAATTTCATGTCAGGGTTTTGTAAGGACATTATACGCAATTGGATATTATGCATGGTAGACAGCAGTCCTTCTATAAAATGCTCAGTTAATAGCCTGTCCTCTTCCTGCACGCTGTCAGGATCAATCTGCTTAATGGCTCGCAGCGCCTCCTGGAGGTTGAGGGCATAGTCTTTCATACTGTCCTGCACGCTTTGTTTGCAGCCAAAGAACCGCACTTTTATTTCTGCCGCGGTGCGGGTATCAAAAGTGTCTTGTAGCTTTGTTAAGATGTGCTTGACTGTCCGTTTATCAGAGTCCGGCCAGGACTTGACTTCCCTCTGCGCGGCACCAGTTAGCTGACCGATTAGAATGCTGACCTTCTGCCCTTCGGCCAAGGGGTAAACGTCAAATAGGCTATGCAGTCTCTCTTTGAAATCGCTAAGGGTATGCGACTCCCCTGAGTATTGGGGTAACCAGGCCGCTCCTGGGATATATGACATAGGCAGTGGCACTATGGGGGCTGCGGCAGCACCCGCTGTTGGAGCTTCGCCTAAGTTGGGCATCTTTCTCCCCTCCTAGTTCACCTTTGCCGGGGTAGGACTCACCGCTCCGGATGCTTATGTCGTCGCTCCTTGCACAGTCGGTCACCGAGACTGCTCTGCTGGTCACTGTACAGCTGCACTCTTGCTGCACAGCTTCTCACACTTGTGCTGTATTTACAGAGCTGCAGCTGCTGGGATCGTCGGATGGGTGGATCACTCAGTACAGGGCTCCAGCAGCTGGATGGATGGGATGGATGAGATCTCACAGACACAGCTGCAGCAGCTGGATGGATCGGATCACACAGCCCTCTGCAGGGGGAGGCGACAATCCCCCCCCCCCCCCTCCAGTCTGATGCAAAGGGGAAGGCTGGAACCTTTCAGCCTGAGTGACAGACAACTCTGGAACAGTCTATGCAAGTGGGAGGGGCCTATTTTGGTGCCGTTTCTGAGGCTCTGCTCACGATAGGACACCCAACATATCATTAACTCCGCACGTGCTACAGTAATGGCTGCAGTTTATATACACTGTGTGCAGAATTATTAGGCAAGTTGTATTTTAGAGGATTATTTTTATTATTGATCAACAACTATGTTCTCAATCAACCCAATAGACTCATAAATATCCAAGCTTAATATTTTTGGAAGTTGGAGTCGTTTTTTTTTAGATTTGGTTATCTTAGGAGGATATCTGTTTGTGCAGGTAACTATTACTGTGCAGAATGCAGAATTATTAGGCAACTTAATAAAAACCAAATATAATCCCATCTCACTTGTTTATTTTCACCAGGTAAACCAATATCAGTGCACAAAATTTAGAAATAAACATTTCTGACATGCAAAAACAAAAACAAAAAAAATTAGTGTTAGCAGAGGATTAATCCGCTTGACATCCAGAGTTTAGAACACAGAATGTAGGTTTATTCATATCTAGCATAGGCACAGCATGGAGTCTGGTGTTACTGCAGCATGAGGAAATCAAATACATATATAACAACAACACAGGAAGAGAAGGAGGGGGCATCCTGTCTGTGGGAGTTTTTTTTTTTTTTTAACTAAACTTTGTTAACAACCTCACAATATGCACAACATATGAAACAGCACAGTAGTTGTTGCAATACACATACAGATTAATATTTCCAATAGCCATAAAAAACTGCGTTTATATAGAGCAGATTTTTTGAAAAGAGGATGTGAAACAAATGATATTTTAAAAATTATTTATTTTTATTACATCAATTTAAAACCTTCAATAAAAGAACGTAAAAAAGCAGTGGCCTATCAATCCCATGCAAGAAGTCTTCCAATTAATAGATCATAGTAATAATGTATCATTTATTGTGCTATTGACCAAGAGGGAGGGGGGAAGGTGATGTAGACATAAGACCAATAAATATAATATTTATGATGTCAATTACAGCTGTATAGATAGAAAAGTCAAATATTGATCAAAAATTATTATAATATATTATATTGCACTATTGCACAAGAAAAAGAGGGGGAGGTGATGTAAACAAAAGACCAATAGATATAATGTTTGTAATGTCAATTATAGCCGTACAAATACAAAATATCGACTATTAGTCATAGATTGCTCTCCCCTTGAAGAGTATTATATTCCACAATTTATGGAAATACATATAGGAGTGCAAAAAAATTTTTTATCCTTAAAGGAAATTATTTTTCCCCCAAACCGTATTCAATCAATTGTGTAAATCTAATATTAATTGCAGGTGTAGGAGTAACATTTCATTCAACAATGTGTTATTGATTGCATAATTCTCAGAGGATTCATAATGGTGAGACTGGTGGAAGTATAAATCCATTAATTACAAGTGTAATGATAAATTTCCATTAGTCTCCCCATTCTAATTATCAGGACAGTGCCTTAGAATGATCATGCAAAAACAATCAACATAGAGGAGGTCCAGACAATACACTTACTGAGTGTTTCAAAGACCTGGAGACAATCTCACCGGGATCCGCCCGACGCCGCCGTTTCGCTTATGTGCTTCTTCGATGGGGCGTGCAGTATGTGTGTATGTAGTACCTATTTATAGGCTGACTATCAGCTGTTTGGAATTCCCTTAGTTAGTGGAGTGTACTTGGCGCATGCGCACATTACATGGCTCCGTGTATAAAAAAATGACTTCCGGAGTATAGCGGCTGACACGCATGCGGTGAAACGCATGCAGTGTCTGTTGCGCAAAACCGGAAGTCCACGGGTCTGTAGGTTTACATGCGCACTTCTCCAATGTGAAATCCCCATATATCTGTGGCGTAGTTCAACAGAGGCGTGACAAAGGCTATGAATGGGGCAGTAAGAGGGCGGGCACATATCGAGGATCCCTAAATTTCTACAGGCACTTGTACATTATGAAATCCTCGTATGTTAATAGCGGGGCTCAGGAGCAACATATTGATGTCATAAAAAGAACGGTAACAGGACTGGTGTGGTGGTATATGACAAAAAAACGATAATAAGTATTGTCAAAGCAATGGTGGAAATGTGAAAGGAAATGTGAAAGAAAATGAGGAGTGAAGGGCAGACAGAAAAGTATATGAAGGGAGAAAAAGTGGAGTGAAAAGATGAAAAAGTGTGAATAGAAAGAATGGAAAAATGTAGAGAGAGAGGACAGAGACCATGGGTAGTGAGCAGTAAAGGAGAGTAATGGAAAAATGTGGAATAAAGTGTGGAATGGTGAAAGTGATGTTACAGAGAACTTAATCAAATAATATAGAAAGAACAATAAGAGTGATGATAATGTGTAGGAGTGACAATAGAGTAAGAAGGTATGACATAGGCAATATATAAAAAAAATAAAAATAAATAAATAAATATAAATAGTGCACAGTGTGTGTGGTGCAAATAGTGTGATGTATGGTGAATAGAGATTATGTAAAAATTAATAACATAAATTATCACAATATAAAAATATTTCAAAATACATGTGTAATTCCATATACATAGCTCATAGAATGGGGCGACTAAAAAGTCCTTTAATCAACAAATGCTGATTTTTTCTTTCTTTTTTCTTTCTTCATCCAAAGTGGAACAGGAATGAATGACTCCTCGCCCCAAAGAAACCGCCTCAAAGGAAAACCGAAAAGCAGCATCCAGGGATTGCCAAAAAACAGCCAAAGGTAAGTACTATGTAAGAGAAAAGCTAGTTAAAATCATTTAAAAAGACAAACATACTTAAAAAGGTGACTCAAAAAGGATCAAAAGGTATACAAGAGAATTTAAACAATTTCTGAAAATATGTAGGTATCAGAGAAATACCCAAAAATTGGTGAAACAATTTATAAAATTTTTTTATAAAAAGGCAGAGAACCCGAACTGTTCATTTAGACCTTGGGGCGATATAGTGCCCAGTCTAAATATCCACCTACTCTCCAGTCTTGCCAGTGCCTGGCTCAAATCGCCTCCTCTAGGGCCCAAGTCAATCTGATCAATGCCTCTTATTTTTAAGCCACTTGAATCACTGTTGTGGTGGAGCTTAAAATGTCTCGGAAGAGTTCTCAATTTGGTTATTTCTTCCATAGACATTGTTTTCTCAATGTCCAGCACATGTTCTCTAGTTCTTGTTTTCAATTCCCGAGTGGTGAAACCAATGTAAATTTTTTTACAGGGGCATTGAGCATAATAGATAACTCCCTTAGAATTACAGGATAGGGCCTTTCTGATCTCATATGTTCTGCTATTGTCATAATTACTGAATTCTTTGCTATTAATCATATTTTTACATGCTTTACATTTTCCGCATGTATAGAATCCAAGTTTATTTCTGTCAATTACGCATGAAGTAGGATTTTTTTCATAATGGCTGTGTACCAAAGAATCTCTCAGATTTTTGGAGCGTCTAGCAACTAGAATAGGTTTTTGCGGTAAAGTTTTTCGTAATATCGGGTCTGTCAATAGTACATCCCAATGTTTTCTCACAATCTCACCAAGTTCCGGCCATTGTACATTATAATCTGAGATAAATCTAATATGGTTTGATGTATCTTCATTCATGATTCTCTTACCATACAGCAATTGTTGTCTGTTGGTCTTTAGTGCCCTTTTGTATCCAGCTTTAATTGTTCTATTGCTGTACCCACGATCCTTGAAGCGCCTTGTAAGGTCTTGTGATTGATGTTGAAATAACTCATTGTCAGTGCATATTCTTCTTAATCGCAGGAATTGGCCTACTGGAATACCTTTGATGGTGGCTGGTGAATGAGAGGAAGAGCTGTGAAGTATGGTATTGGTGGCAGTATCTTTCCTATACACATCAGTCATTAGATATCCATTTGAAATGGAAGTGAGGAAGTGATTCTATTTCCCTGCTTACCAGCTTGGTGAACACATCCACCGCAGAACATGTAGAAAGAGGGGGAAAGTTCTTGGATTTATGGATCTGTGATGGTGACGGCAGATGTGGAGGCTCTCTATTCATCTATTAGACATCAGGATGGTTTGGAGGCAGTATCTTTGTTTTTGCAAGAAAGTAACATTGACAAATCCATGTGTGAGCTCATTATCACCCTTCTTCAATTTATCCTTGAACATAATATCTTTATTTTTAATAAGAAGATTTATTTGCAGAAACAGGGAACTGCGATGGGGGCCTCTTGTGCCCCCTCATACGCAAATTTGTTCCTAGGAGCATGGGAAAGGCAACTCTTCCATGATGACGTCGATGGCATCCACCTCGTACAGGGGTGGATGAGATACATCGACGACATCTGGTTCATTTGGGAAGGCTCTATTACACAACTAGAAAAATTCTTTGGATGTCTTAATCAGAATCGCTTAAATATCAAGTTGACATTCCAGTACGGCAGAGAAGTTAATATCCTGGATCTACATATTTGGGCCATTTCAAATGGATATCTAATGACTGATGTGTATAGGAAAGATACTGCCACCAATACCATACTTCACAGCTCTTCCTCTCATTCACCAGCCACCATCAAAGGTATTCCAGTAGGCCAATTCCTGCGATTAAGAAGAATATGCACTGACAATGAGTTATTTCAACATCAATTACAAGGCGCTTCAAGGATCGTGGGTACAGCAATAGAACAATTAAAGCTGGATACAAAAGGGCACTAAAGACCAACAGACAACAATTGCTGTATGGTAAGAGAATCATGAATGAAGATACATCAAACCATATTAGATTTATCTCAGATTATAATGTACAATGGCCGGAACTTGGTGAGATTGTGAGAAAACATTGGGATGTACTATTGACAGACCCGATATTACGAAAAACTTTACCGCAAAAACCTATTCTAGTTGCTAGACGCTCCAAAAATCTGAGAGATTCTTTGGTACACAGCCATTATGAAAAAAATCCTACTTCATGCGTAATTGACAGAAATAAACTTGGATTCTATACATGCGGAAAATGTAAAGCATGTAAAAATATGATTAATAGCAAAGAATTCAGTAATTATGACAATAGCAGAACATATGAGATCAGAAAGGCCCTATCCTGTAATTCTAAGGGAGTTATCTATTATGCTCAATGCCCCTGTAAAAAAATTTACATTGGTTTCACCACTCGGGAATTGAAAACAAGAACTAGAGAACATGTGCTGGACATTGAGAAAACAATGTCTATGGAAGAAATAACCAAATTGAGAACTCTTCCGAGACATTTTAAGCTCCACCACAACAGTGATTCAAGTGGCTTAAAAATAAGAGGCATTGATCAGATTGACTTGGGCCCTAGAGGAGGCGATTTGAGCCAGGCACTGGCAAGACTGGAGAGTAGGTGGATATTTAGACTGGGCACTATATCGCCCCAAGGTCTAAATGAACAGTTCGGGTTCTCTGCCTTTTTATAAAAAAATTTTATAAATTGTTTCACCAATTTTTGGGTATTTCTCTGATACCTACATATTTTCAGAAATTGTTTAAATTCTCTTGTATACCTTTTGATCCTTTTTGAGTCACCTTTTTAAGTATGTTTGTCTTTTTAAATGATTTTAACTAGCTTTTCTCTTACATAGTACTTACCTTTGGCTGTTTTTTGGCAATCCCTGGATGCTGCTTTTCGGTTTTCCTTTGAGGCGGTTTCTTTGGGGCGAGGAGTCATTCATTCCTGTTCCACTTTGGATGAAGAAAGAAAAAAGAAAGAAAAAATCAGCATTTGTTGATTAAAGGACTTTTTAGTCGCCCCATTCTATGAGCTATGTATATGGAATTACACATGTATTTTGAAATATTTTTATATTGTGATAATTTATGTTATTAATTTTTACATAATCTCTATTCACCATACATCACACTATTTGCACCACACACACTGTGCACTATTTATATTTATTTATTTATTTATTTATTTATTTTTTTTATATTGCCTATGTCATACCTTCTTACTCTATTGTCACTCCTACACATTATCATCACTCTTATTGTTCTTTCTATATTATTTGATTAAGTTCTCTGTAACATCACTTTCACCATTCCACACTTTATTCCACATTTTTCCATTACTCTCCTTTACTGCTCACTACCCATGGTCTCTGTCCTCTCTCTCTACATTTTTCCATTCTTTCTATTCACACTTTTTCATCTTTTCACTCCACTTTTTCTCCCTTCATATACTTTTCTGTCTGCCCTTCACTCCTCATTTTCTTTCACATTTCCTTTCACATTTCCACCATTGCTTTGACAATACTTATTATCGTTTTTTTGTCATATACCACCACACCAGTCCTGTTACCGTTCTTTTTATGACATCAATATGTTGCTCCTGAGCCCCGCTATTAACATACGAGGATTTCATAATGTACAAGTGCCTGTAGAAATTTAGGGATCCTCGATATGTGCCCGCCCTCTTACTGCCCCATTCATAGCCTTTGTCACGCCTCTGTTGAACTACGCCACAGATATATGGGGATTTCACATTGGAGAAGTGCGCATGTAAACCTACAGACCCGTGGACTTCCGGTTTTGCGCAACAGACACTGCATGCGTTTCACCGCATGCGTGTCAGCCGCTATACTCCGGAAGTCATTTTTTTATACACGGAGCCATGTAATGTGCGCATGCGCCAAGTACACTCCACTAACTAAGGGAATTCCAAACAGCTGATAGTCAGCCTATAAATAGGTACTACATACACACATACTGCACGCCCCATCGAAGAAGCACATAAGCGAAACGGCGGCGTCGGGCGGATCCCGGTGAGATTGTCTCCAGGTCTTTGAAACACTCAGTAAGTGTATTGTCTGGACCTCCTCTATGTTGATTGTTTTTGCATGATCATTCTAAGGCACTGTCCTGATAATTAGAATGGGGAGACTAATGGAAATTTATCATTACACTTGTAATTAATGGATTTATACTTCCACCAGTCTCACCATTATGAATCCTCTGAGAATTATGCAATCAATAACACATTGTTGAATGGAATGTTACTCCTACACCTGCAATTAATATTAGATTTACACAATTGATTGAATACGGTTTGGGGGAAAAATAATTTCCTTTAAGGATAAAAAATTTTTTTGCACTCCTATATGTATTTCCATAAATTGTGGAATATAATACTCTTCAAGGGGAGAGCAATCTATGACTAATAGTCGATATTTTGTATTTGTACGGCTATAATTGACATTACAAACATTATATCTATTGGTCTTTTGTTTACATCACCTCCCCCTCTTTTTCTTGTGCAATAGTGCAATATAATATATTATAATAATTTTTGATCAATATTTGACTTTTCTATCTATACAGCTGTAATTGACATCATAAATATTATATTTATTGGTCTTATGTCTACATCACCTTCCCCCCTCCCTCTTGGTCAATAGCACAATAAATGATACATTATTACTATGATCTATTAATTGGAAGACTTCTTGCATGGGATTGATAGGCCACTGCTTTTTTACGTTCTTTTATTGAAGGCTTTAAATTGATGTAATAAAAATAAATAATTTTTAAAATATCATTTGTTTCACATCCTCTTTTCAAAAAATCTGCTCTATATAAACGCAGTTTTTTATGGCTATTGGAAATCTTTATTGAGGAAGTTTATGTTTATGACCTTTTTGATGGAAATTATACAGATTAATATGTATTATTCCAACACCCCCACTCAACAACTACTTATCCTCTTAGTCCCATTGTGGTTCTCAATTCTTGGAACCTAGCTCGTGGCAATGGCTTTGTCATAATGTCAGGTACCATCTTATCAGCTTCACAATAGACAAACTGAATTATCCCACGATCTATCAAATCACGTAGATGATGATGTCTGACGTCAATGTGATGGTTCTCGCACTGATCTTTTCACTGCATGCAAGTTTAATGCATCCTTGGTTGTCCTCATAAATCACCGTCGGCTGAGTTTTCGGTTTGCCAAGATCGTCCATCAATTGTCTTAGCCAAACAACCTCCTGGCTTGCATAGGCTGCGGACACATACTCCGCTTCTGTAGATGACAAGGCAACAGACATTTGTTTCCTACTAGACCAGGAGATTGAACTTTCTCCAACTTTAAACAAGTATCCACTTGTGGATTTACGATCACGCGAATCACCAGCCCAATCCGCATCTACATAGCCGGTAAGTTCTAGATCTTCTGCTGCAGATAGTTTTAAATTTACATCTTGCGTTTCTTTCAAATATCGGAGAAGTCTCTTAACAGCATTCCAGTCTCTTTGGCTCGGTTTTTCCACATATCTGCAAAGGATTCCAACTGTTGTTGTGATATCCGGTCGAGTCATAGTTGATATGTATAGAAGTGCCCCCACTTCCTGACGATATTTCTGATTGTTAGGCAACAGGTCATCTTCTCCTTCCAGCTTCAGGTAGGATGGTTCCATTGGGGTTGATATACCTTTGGCCTCTGACATTTTAAACTGATTCAGAATCAAATTAATTTTTGCACTTTGGTTTAGAAGAAAACTTCCATCTTCCTCTCTCTGGATTTGGATTCCTAGATAATATGTCACACTTCCAAGGTCTTTTGTTTCAAAGTGCTGATTCAGAATTTCAGTCATTTTTCCAATTTCTGCGTCGTCTTGATGAACAACAATCACGTCGTCCACATATAAGAGAATATACATCCACTTTCCATCTGTATATTTTGTGTATAAGCACGGATCTGCTTGACCTCTTTTAAATCCTTCTTCCAACAAGACTTTATTCATCTTGGTGTTCCATGCTCTTGCTGATTGCTTAAGACCATAGAGAGATTTTTGTAGTTTGCAAACAAGATTCTCTTCACCTCTTTTTACATAACCTTCAGGTTGAGTCATGTATAAGTCCTCCTCAATGTCACCATTTAAAAAGGCAGTTTTTATATCCAAATGTCTGACATACATCTTTTGTACAGCAGCTACAGCTAACAAAGCTCTGAACGTGGTCTGTTTAGCGACTGGAGCAAATGTAGCATCGTAATCTTCGCCATACTTTTGAGAATATCCTTTTGCGACCAACCTTGCTTTGAATCTGTGGACTTTACCTTCAGAGTCATATTTGGTTTTGAAGACCCACTTGCACTTGATTGCCTTTTTGCCCTGTGGTAGCTTGGTGAGTTTCCAAGTTTGGAGTTGATGAAGCGATTTGATTTCCTCATTAGCGGCATCGATCCACTTTGTTCTTTCATGGACAGGTAGTGCTTGCATTTCATCCCATGACTGCGGCTCTGACTCAGGTAGTGTCTTGACAATGTAGGATAGACGTTTAGCTGGTATACCTTTATTTGATTTTGACGATCTCCTGATTTCAGATTCACCTGATTTTTCTGTTGTTCCTTCATTAGTTGAAGAATCCAGCCAGACCTCTACATCCTCCTTGTTGCTGTCTTGTAATTGTGACTTCAGCTGGACTACTGGCGTGATATCACAAAACTTGGGTGATACAAAGTTCTCATCAATCACTACATCTCTACTTATTGTGATCTTGTTTGTTTCTGGGTGTAGAATCCTATAACCTTTCTGGGTTTCGCTGTAGCCTACCAGGATACCTTCCTTAGCGTGAGATTCCCACTTAGTTCGCTTTTCTTTGGGAACATGTACAAATGCTTTACTTCCGAATATTCTTATGTGATGTAGTTTTGGCTTTCTGCTATTCTATTGCTCAAATGGAGTTTTCTCTGTAGCTTTACCTGGTAGTCTGTTCTGAAGATAGCAAGCTGTCATGATTGCTTCACCCCAATATGCTGTGGGCAGATTTGCATCAAATAACATGCTTCTTCCACTTTCACATAGTGTTCGGTTCCTTCTTTCCGCGACACCATTTTGCTCTGGGTTGTACGGTACAGTGGTCTGAAATAGGATTCCATTTTTCTTTAAAATGCTCTGTGTCTCATTACTTGTATATTCAGTCCCTTTATCTGCATGTAGAATCTTTGGCATTCTTCCAAATTTATTATATACTTCAGCTAGGTATATTTCAAGTTTCTCTGGAACTTCCTTCTTGCTGTGAAGCAGGTGGACAACTGTATATCTTGAATGATCATCAATAAATGTGAGAAAATATCTCTTCTTCCCTGGAGTCAGAGTGCTCATTGGACCACAGACATCTGTGTGTATTAAATCTAGTGGCTGTGCTGTTGTTGTACTAATTCTCTTAGGAAAAGCCTTCCTAGACATTTTCCCTTTGATGCAGCTAGTACACTTCATTGTCTGGTTACATAGATCAATTGTAATATCCTCAGCTAGTTGCTTTTGGACTAACTTTCTTATTGCTTCTGGGTCTCTGTGTGCCAGACGCCTATGCCACACATGATTACAGTTTTTATGCTCTTCTTGTTGCGCTGTATACACACACTCTTTGCATTTCAGCTGATAAAGTTCATCTGTGATGTTTCACTCTGCTAGTGTGTGACCTTCCTTTGAGATGATGCAGCTATCATGCTTAAATGTAACTTCATTTCCTTGTTTTGTGAGTTTCTTCACAGATAGTAGATTACTTTCAAGACTAGGCACATACAGCACATCCTTTACTGGGATCTTCCTGCTTTGTGTTGGTGAGATTTGACAATCAATATAACCATCTCCTATGCCTTCTGAAGTCATGTACTGACCATTAGCCATAATCACTTTCTCTGATTTACTTTGGTCAAGCTTAGAAAAGAAGTCTCTGTTATTAGTCATGTGACTAGTTGCTCCAGAGTCTATACACCATGCATGCTTTGATGTATTTGCACTGACAGTAAATGCAGTTTCAGTATTCACAGAATCATTTTCTCCAGATACACCACTTTTAACCCTTTGATGACTGCTTTGCTTTTTCAGCTGATTCATTCTAGTTTTCCAGACTCTGAAGTCAGCTTTCAAATGTCCTGATTTCTTGCAAACAAAACAGTCACGTGTTTCTTTTATCTGCTTCCTGTTATCAGTTAGGTTTTGTGTCTGTAAAGCAGATTCTGTGTTGCATGTCCTACTGTTTACACCTTCTGCCTTTCGCTTATATTCATCTATGATCTTCCCCCTGACATACTCCGGTGTAAGCTCATCATCTGGACGCGCATCTAGTGCGGTTACAAGCGTATCCTAGCTCTCTGGAAGGCCACTAAGCAGTAATGCGGCCACATGAAAGTCCTTTAGATCCTCCCCAATGCCTCTCAGGCGTTCTACAACTTCCAGAACACTTCTTATGTAATCCTGCATATCCTGGCCTTTCTGTAGCTTAGACTGGTACAGCTTTCTCATGAGATAGAGCTTATTGCTTAAATTTATCCTCTCATGTACCTTTTGCAACTGCTCCCACATTTCCTTTGCAGTATTACATTTACACACATGCGCAATCTGATCATCTATACTGAGTGATATGGTACTTTGTGCTTTCTGATCCATCTCTGTCCACTCCTGTGGCACTGGGTCAGGTTTAGGCTCCTGTGTGTATTTCCACGTACCTTCTCTTATCAGCAGCATTTTCACTTTGAATTTCCAGGATTGATAATTCTGGTTAGTGAGACTTGGCACTGTAAATTTCATGGAGCTGCTGCTGGTGGCCATCTTTGCTTCTTCTCAGTTTGCTGTCTTTCTTTCTTTCTTTCCTCTGTGTTCTGGGGATCTGGGACTCTGGGACTCAGGTACATCTGGGCCCATAACCTGTTAGCAGAGGATTAATCCGCGTGACATCCAGAGTTTAGAACACAGAATGTAGGTTTATTCATATCCAGCATAGGCACAGCATGGAGTCTGGTGTTACTGCAGCATGAGGAAATCAAATACATATACAGTGCCTACAAGTAGTATTCAACCCCCTGCAGATTTAGCTGGTTGACACATGCGGAATTAACTTGGCATTGTGACATTTGTACTGTAGATCAGCCTGGAAGTGGGAAATGCACTGCAGCAATTTTTTTTTTTTTTTTTTTTTTTTTTTTTTAAAACGTTAAAAGTTAATTCAGAGTGTCATTTATTATTCAACCCCTCAAACCACAAGAATTCTGTTTGGTCCCCCAAAATTATTAAGAAGTAGTTCAGGCACCAACAATAATGAGCTTCACATGTGTGGATTAAAGATCTCTTTTGCCAGCCTTTTCTGACTATTTAAGACCCTCCCCAAACTTGTGAACAGCACTCAGACATGGTCAACATGGGAAAGACAAAGGAGCATTCCAAGGCCATCAGAGACAAGATCGTGGAGGGTCACAAGGCTGGCAAGGGGTACAAAACCCTTTCCAAGGAGTTGGGCCTACCTGTCTCCACTGTTGGGAGCATCATCCGTAAGTGGAAGGCTTATGGAACTACTGTTAGCCTTCCACGGCCAGGACAGCCTTTGAAAGTGTCCTCCCGTGCCGAGGCCAGGCTTGTCCGAAGAGTCAAGGCTAACCCAAGGACAACAAGGAAGGAGCTCCGGGAAGATCTCATGGCAGTGGGGACATTGGTTTCAGTCAATACCATAAGTAACGTCCTCCACCGCAATGGTCTCCGTTCCAGACGAGCCCGTAAGGTACCTTTACTTTCAAAGCGTCATGTCAAGGCTCGTCTACAGTTTGCTCATGATCACTTGGAGGACTCTGAGACAGACTGGTTCAAGGTTCTATGGTCTGATGAGACCAAGATCGAGATCTTTGGTGCCAACCACACACGTGACGTTTGGAGACTGGATGGCACTGCATACGACCCCAAGAATACCATCCCTACAGTCAAGCATGGTGGTGGCAGCATCATGCTGTGGGGCTGTTTCTCTGCCAAGGGGCCTGGCCATCTGGTCCGCATCCATGGGAAGATGGATAGCACGGCCTACCTGGAGATTTTGGCCAAGAACCTCCGCTCCTCCATCAAGGATCTTAAGATGGGTCGTAATTTCATCTTCCAACAAGACAACGACCCAAAGCACACAGCCAAGAAAACCAAGGCCTGGTTCAAGAGGGAAAAAGTCAAGGTGTTGGAGTGGCCTAGTCAGTCTCCTGACCTTAACCCAATTGAAAACTTGTGGAAGGAGCTCAAGAATAAAGTCCACATGAGACACCCAAAGAACCTAGATAACTTGGAGAAGATCTGCATGGAGGAGTGGGCCAAGATAACTCCACAGACCTGTGCCGGCCTGATCAGGTCTTATAAAAGACGATTATTAGCTGTAATTGCAAACAAGGGTTATTCCACAAAATATTAAACATAGGGGTTGTATAATAATTGACCCACACTTTTATGTTTAAAATTCAATAAAATTCAACTGAGCAACATAACTTTTTGGTTTGTAAGATTTATGCTTCTGTTCATAAAACCTACTCTCGTTTGCAGTTTGAAGGCTCTAACTTATTTGCATCTTATCAAACCAGCTAAATCTGCAGGGGGTTGAATACTACTTGTAGGCACTGTATAATAACAACACAGGAAGAGAAGGAGAGGGCATCCTGTCTGTGGGAGTTTTTTTTTTTTTTAACTAAACTTTGTTAACAACCTCACAATATGCACAACATATGAAACAGCACAGTAGTTGTTGCAATACACATACAGATTAATATGTATTATTCCAACAATTAGTGATCAATATAGCCACCTTTCTTTATGATGACACTCAACAGCCTTCTATCCATAGATTCTGTCAGTTGCTTGATCTGTTTTCGATCAACATTGCATGCAGCAGCCACCACAGCCTCCCAGACACTGTTCTGAGAGGTGTACTGTTTTCCCTCCCTGTAGATCTCACATTTTATGATGGACCACAGGTTCTCTATGGTGTTCAAATCAGGTGAACAAGGGGGCCATGTCATTATTTTTTCTTCTTTTAGACCTTTACTGACCAGCCACACTGTGGAGTAGTTGGATGCATGTGATGGAGCATTGTCCTGCATGAAAATCATGTTTTTCTTGAACGATACCGACTTCTTACTATACCACTGCTTGAAGAAGTTGTCTTCCAGAAACTGGCAGTAGGTCTGAGAGTTGAGCTTCACTCCATCCTCAACCCGAAAAGGTCCCACAAGTTCATCTTTGATGATACCAGCCCATACCAGTACCCCACCTAAACCTTGCTGGTGTCTGAGTCGGAGTGGAGCTCTCTGCCCTTTACTGATCCAGCCTCTGGCCCATCCATCTGGCCCATCAAGAGTCACTCTCATTTCATCAGTCCATAAAACCTTTGAAAAATCAGTCTTAAGATATTTCTTGGCCCATTCTTGACGTTTTATCTTATTCAAAGGTGGTCGTTTTTCAGCCTTCCTAGCCTTGGCCATGTCCCTGAGTATCGCACACCTTGTGCTTTTTGATACTCCAGTAATGTTGCAGCTCTGAAATATGGCAAAACTGGTGGCGAATGGTATCTTGGCTGCTTCACGCTTGATTTTCCTCAATTCATGGGCAGTTATTTTGCGCCTTTTTTGGCCAACATGCTTCTTGTGACCCTATTGGCTATTTGCCATGAAAAGCTTGATTGTTCGGTGATCACGCTTCAAAAGTTTGGAAATTTCAAGACTGCTGCATCCCTCTGCAAGACATCTCACAATTTTGGACTTTTCAGAGCCCATCAAATCTCTCTTCTGACCCATTTTGCCAAAGGAAAGGAAGTTGCCTAATAATTAAGCACACCTTATATAGGGTGTTGATGTCATTAGTCAACACCCCTCCTCATTACAGAGATGCACATCACCAGATTTACTTAATTGGTAGTTGGCTCTCAAGCCTATGCAGCTTGGAGTAGGACAACATGTATAAAAAGTATCATGTGATCAATACTCATTTGCCTAATAATTCTGCACACAGTGTAGTTATACACAGTCTTTGTGGCACACAGGACCCGGTTAACGGGGTCCGTAAATCCTGTTCGTGACGCCAGTTGCAGCGGCCGTGAGGGCCTAGGGTACTCGGCAGCCGGGCCGGCAGTCTTCCAGGGATGTCACGGTGGCAGTCGCCCAGCTCCGTGGCCCTGGCCGAGCCGATGAAGGGAGTATTTACAGGGGATTTGTAGTCTTTATGTGACGCCACCTGTGGTGCCTGGTCAGGGATGACCAGCACTACTGTGTGGACCCTGGGGGATAGATGGTGTAGCAGCTGAGATGAAACACTTCCCACAGGCGAAGCGGACCCCCAGGGACTGAGAAAGCTGATATGAAGGATGGCGGGGTGTGATGAACCTGTAGCCGCCATCTTGGTAATGATAAATCATATCCAGGGATGGCCACACTTCAGCAGCCCCCACCCTTGGGACCTTCTGTTAAAACGTCAACTAGATAGTTTCCCCCCATCCAGGCTCCTGTAAGATAAGAAGCCTACTTAACACTTGAATGCTAGGAGCTTCAAAGACTTCGAGAGGAAACACAGCCAGCAGGGGGGGGTGCTTCGTCTATCTGTACCTGACCATTTGTCCCATAGGACTAGTTTCTTTGTCTGTCACAAGCATGGAGGCATAAGATATAGAAACATGAAAAGTACACGCATGTTGCATGGGATGGGCCAATAAAAAAATATCACGGCGTCCCGGAGCCATTGCGCACACAAGCCTCCGCGGTAGACGTTTGTACGTGCTCTGGAAGCCAAGATATAGCGCGGAGCCATTCCTGAGGACCGTATGGTATCATAATTGATATCAAAAGGTCGGTTACGGCGGCCCGAATCCATGGGAACCCCTGGGGGTATCATGAGACCATCCCAGAAGAAGTTATTGGGTTCCATAGAATTTGGGCTTCTGATCGAAGTTAGACCTGAGGGTGGAGACTGAGCCAGCTGACCTCACCAGCAGTGGGCGGGACGGGGCAGGTAAGATAGCAGGACAGACAAGAGACAAGTCAGTCTTGACCCAAGAGTGGTGTGCTGAACATCTGAGCACCAGCTGAGGCCACCAAGGGGAGGAGCAGTTTGACCATGCGGTGGTAGGCCTCAGCCTGTAACAAAGAACCGTGCCTGCGATCGCAGAATCCTCTCCCTGCGTCACAAGAAAATCAAGAAACCGGTAACTGATATGCTGTGGTGATTCTGTGTGTTGTATTCCATTGTTGTATAGTTTAGCCTGACCTTATACCTGTGTATATTTAGTTGTATATCGTGTATCTAGTGTATTATTATAATCAATTACCTCAAGTAATTGTGGGCCTGCCTTTTATTCTGCATAACGAACGCACGTCCGTGTGAGCTCGGCTCAAGCCAAAAACGCTACCCAGGGTTGGTTCCTGACCCGATATAGGCCCATTCACGGACTGGGCGTATATCTAAAATAGGGACTGGTGGCAGCATACCAACTGGGGATTGGGGAAGGCTGGTAGTGACGGTCGGAGGTTCAGATATATATATTCCTGGCGCGGCCAAGGAAGATATATATACCGCCCTCACTACAGAGGGCCCCGATACCCAGTAGGTTACAGGACAGTCTCCCTGGCGACCGCTTATCCTAGGTGCAGTTCCTTGACTGACCTGAGGCTAAGAGGGCGCTAGCGAGTTGTGCTGTGTAGTGACGTTGAAGGGATAACACACTACCGTGTTCCCTGCGCTGGTTGCAGCTACCTGGCACTACTTTCTCTAGGTGCAGTACCTTGACTGACCTGAGAGGTAAGGGGGCGCCAGAGAGCTGCACCCACCGGCCGGCTTTCATCACATTGGTGGCAGAGCGGTGGGATTGCAGAATAATAGTGTTGTGGGACCCCTACTCCCAGGCACTAAAGACTGCCAGTGGTAACTTCCACTGCTGGAGTCTTAAGGTCAGCCCAACGTTAGACGGTCAGGCTAAAAGTATAACAAGGTGTGTGCAAACTCAGGGTTGCAGCGGTGTCGGTTACCAAGATGGCAGACGGCACCAGGAGCAAGACCCTGCAAGAGGCTAATGCTACGGTCCGTGTGGCAGGAGGGGAGGACATTGTTACTCATGGCGAGGAGGAGTCCAGCCCGGGCACCTCAGGGAGCCAGTCCCCAGTATACGGTCCCGCAGTGGGCTGCCCACCACCTACCCAGCCCAGCCTGTCCAGATCACAAGCCCTTTTACAAGCGGCTATGGCAAGTCTCCAGTCTCATGGCGATGCCGTCTACAAAACCCTCCTGGCAGCATCAGAGAAGGCAGCGGAGGAGGAGCGTGCAGAGCGGGCTGCGGAGCGGGCTGCGGAGCGGGCTGCGGAGCGTGAAGCTGCAGAGCGCCGGGAGGCTGCGGAGCGTGAAGCTGCAGAGCGCCGGGAGGCTGCGGAGCGTGAAGCTGCAGAGCGCCGGGAGGTTGCGGAGCGTGCAGAGCGAGCTGCGGAGCGCCAGCACCAACTGGACCTGGCCCAGCGGGGGCTTCCGCTAGAGCAACCAACCCATCAGGAGACCAAGTCGTCCAAAGTCCGAGCTGAGGACTTCCCTCTACTGGAGAAGGATGGGGACCTGGACTCCTTTCTGGTGGCATTTGAACGGACCTGTCTTCAGCACCATCTGGCCCGGGATCAGTGGGCCAGATACCTGACCCCCCGTTTGAGGGGTAAGTCCCTGGATGCCTTGGGGGACTTACCTGCCGGGGAGGTACAGAACTACGACTGCATCAAGCGGGCCCTGATCCGGCAGTACAACCTCACTCCCGAGTCGTACCGCCAGAAGTTCCGGAGCCTGCTGCGTGGCCCCAAGGACACCTGGACCGATCATATGCGGGCGCTGTTGAGAGCCGCAGAGCACTGGACCTCGGGTCTAGCGCTTACTACCCGCCAGGAGGTCCAGGAACTGTTCGTCACGGAGCAGTTCTTGTGGAACTGCCCAGAGGACCTCCGACAGTTCCTCCGTGACCGAAAACCAACAGGGGCTTCTGCTACAGCCGCCCTGGCAGACGAGTATGCCAATAACAGGGCGCCTGAGCTGAAGAAGACTGCCAGCAGCACCTGGAGAGGGGGTAAGCCCAGTCATGCCCCTGTTTCCCCGGCCCCTAGAACACAAGGGGTGTATCCCCCTGTTGCCCTCTCCAGGCAAGGACCAGACGTAAGACGTTGTCATCTATGCAACAAACCAGGACACTTTAGGGCTGAGTGTCCCCAGCGCCAAAAGACCCCATCCCAGTCCCAGAGAGCGCCCAATGTTTTGTGTGTGGGAGGGGGTGGTGGTAGGTCCCTGGACAACATCCAACCCGTCACCATAGGCCGTTCTGCGGTCATGGGACTGCGGGACACGGGCGCTGAACGAACACTGGTACGGCCTGAGGTGGTGTCCCCCCAGGACTTGGTACCAGGAAAGACTCTTTCCGTCTCCGGGGTTGGAGGCGTGGAGCCGGCACTTCCCGTTGCCATGGTGTATTTGGACTGGGGTGCCGGAAGGGGGATGCGGGAGGTGGGAGTAACGCCAAATATTCCCGCAAATGTTTTATTAGGGACCGACTTGGGGCGTCTAGTATCGCAGTATGTACCCTCTGAACCCCCAAGTTCGGCCCCCCAAGAGTGTATTGATTTGTCTGCTGCTAATGCCAACCATGTTGTATGTAGTGTGTGTCCTGCTGAGGAGGAGGGAGTGAAACCTGAGGGTAACACCTGCACAGACACAACACAAACAGGGTTAGTGAAAGCAGGTGGGGAGTGTGGGGATGCCCGCAGAGGTGCTCAGCCGGCGTGCCGTGACCTCTTGTCCTCCGGTGAGGGAGGGGGCGGGCAGGATTCTGTAGAGGGAAGCTCAGGGATGGAGAGGGGGGCAGCTACCGGCAGTGTAGGGCTCCCAGGGGTATCCAGGCTGCTGAGTATAGGCCCACTGCAGGGGGAGGAACAGGCCATGGGGGGTGGGGGTGTCCCAAGAGAGGAGCCGCCAGGTAAGACCCCAGGGCAGGAGTTCCCCACATCCGAGATGTCCAAAGGCCTAGGAAGCCTGCCTGATCGGGCGGCTTGGTCAGAAACAGAGGGGAAGCGGGCACTACCCACGGTCACAGCGGTCATAGCCGCTGTCACCAGGAGTGGGAGCGCCGGAGCCCAAGGAGCCTTGCAGAGGTCCGACGGCTTCCCCACTTCTGACCAAGTGTCTGCCGGGTCAGACAGCGGCCAGGTGACATGCCCGGAGGGGCTGACGGAGGATGTGGCAGTTTCGTCGATTCTGGCCACATCAAGTCAGGAATTTCAGGCTGCGTTGGAAGCAGACGACAGCCTGAAAGCTCTCAAGGAACAGGCGGCACAGCCTCCCATGGAGTCAGACTGCGAGCGTGTGGTCTGGGACCAGGGACGGCTGTACCGGGTAACGGTCCAGCAGGGTTCGCCGGAGGCGTGGCCCAGGGACCGACAGTTAGTGGTACCCTATCCGTTCAGGGCGGAATTGTTGCGGATCGCACACGAGATTCCGATGGCCGGACACCTAGGGATCGCTAAAACCAAGGCCAGGATAGCTCAGCATTTCTACTGGCCTGGGATGGGAGCCGCGGTGGGTGCCTACTGCCGTTCGTGTGACACCTGTCAGAGGGTGGGGAAGGCGGGGCCGCGCCCCAAAGCCCCACTGGTAACTCTGCCAATCATCGAAGAGCCTTTCTCGAGGGTCGCTGTGGATCTTATTGGACCTCTGTCCACTCCCAGCCACTCCGGGAAATGCTTCATACTCACGGTAGTGGACTATGCCACCCGGTACCCGGAAGCGGTAGCTTTGTCGTCCATTCGGGCCGACAAGGTGGCTACCGCCTTACTGGAGATCTTCTCCAGAGTGGGTTTCCCCCAAGAAATGCTCACCGACCGAGGGACCCAGTTCATGTCGCGGCTGATGGAGTCCCTCTGTAAGCAAATGCAGGTGCAACATCTGGTGGCCAGCCCGTATCACCCACAGACTAATGGCCTGTGTGAGCGGTTCAATGGCACCTTAAAGCAGATGCTTAAGATGTTGGTCGACTCCCACGGGAGAGACTGGGAGCGTTACCTCCCACACCTCCTATTTGCTTACCGGGAGGTTCCGCAGGCCTCAACGGGGTTCTCCCCCTTTGAGCTCCTGTACGGGCGACGGGTACGGGGCCCCCTGGCTCTGGTGAAGGAAGCATGGGAAGGGGATTTGGCCACCCCCGAGGTGTCGGTCATCGAGTATGTCGTGCGCCACCGGGACAGGATGATGGCCTTGGCAAAGCTGGTGCAGGACAATATGGCCCAGGCCCAGGCCGACCAGAAGCGGTGGTACGACCAGAATGCTTGTGAGAGGACCTACCAGGTGGGTCAAAAGGTGTGGGTACTGGTCCCCGTACCACAGAACAAGCTTCAGGCAGCCTGGGAAGGTCCCTACTTCGTGCACCAGAAACTCAACGCCGTCACCTATCTGGTCACCCTGGATCACGCCCGTGGAAGGAGGAAGGCCTTCCACGTGAACATGATGAAGGCTCATCATGAGCGGGAAGCGACTGCCCACCCAGTGTGCAACCTTCCCGAGGAAGGAGAGGTAGAAACCCTCCTGGATCTGCTCACCCAAGCCAAGGCGGGTGGGTCCATCGAGGATGTGGGGGTTGGCCACCAGCTCACGGAGGACCAACGGTCCCAGCTGGGGACCACCCTGCACCCCTTCCGGGGGCTGTTCAGCAGCCTGCCCGGAAGGACTGAGATGGCTGTCCACGACGTGGACACTGGCGATCACCCGCCGATCCGGCGTTCAGCATATCGGGTCTCTTTCGAGGTGCAGGGAAACATGCGCCAAGAGATAGACGAGATGCTGAAGCTGGGGGTGATCCAGGCATCCAGCAGCGCGTGGGCCTCGCCTGTAGTCCTCGTACCAAAGAAGGACCGAACTACACGGTTCTGCGTGGACTACCGGGGGCTCAACGCTGTAACGGCCACCGATGCGTTCCCCATACCACGCATCGATGACCTGCTCGATCGGATGGCCGGGGCTAAGTACCTGACCATCATGGATCTGAGCCGGGGGTACTGGCAGATTCCTCTGACCCCCGCGGCAAGGGAACGCTCTGCCTTTATCACCCCTTTTGGACTGTACGAGTCCACAGTGATGCCATTCGGCATGAAGAATGCCCCTGCCACTTTTCAGCGGATGGTCAATACGCTGCTTGAGGGACTTGAAGGGTACGCGGCTGCGTACTTGGACGATATTGCAGTCTTCAGTCCCACTTGGGAGGATCACCTAGAGCACCTGCGGCAGGTGCTCGGTCGGATCCACCGGGCAGGCTTGACCATCAAGCCGGAAAAGTGCCAGCTGGGCATGAGTGAGGTCCTCTACCTGGGTCACCGGGTAGGCGGGGGGGTTCTGAAGCCAGAACCGGGGAAAGTGGATGCCATCGCATCCTGGCCCACTCCTAGGACCAAAAAGCAGGTGATGTCCTTCTTGGGGACCGCCGGGTACTATAGGAGGTTCGTCCCACACTATAGCACCCTGGCCAAGCCCCTGACGGACCTCACCAAGAAGAAGCTGCCCGTCGCAGTCGACTGGACAGTCGCCTGCGAGACAGCTTTCGGGGCACTCAAGGCCGCCCTAAGTAGCTCCCCTGTACTGCAAGCTGCCGACTTCGACCGGCCGTTTGTGGTACAGACCGACGCCAGTGACTTTGGCCTCGGTGCTGTGCTAAGTCAGGTCAACACGACAGGCCAGGAACATCCTGTCTTGTACCTGAGCAGGAAGCTACTGCCCCGGGAGGTGGCTTACTCCACGGTGGAAAAAGAATGCCTGGCAATTGTATGGGCCCTGCAGCGTCTGCAGCCCTACTTGTACGGGAGCCATTTCACCGTGGAGACGGACCACAACCCCCTCAGCTGGTTACACACGGTCTCTGGGTCGAATGGCAGGTTGCTACGCTGGAGCCTCGCTCTCCAGCAGTACCACTTCTCCATTCGCCACAGAAGAGGCCGTGACCACGGTAACGCTGACGGGTTATCCCGGCAAGGGGAGGGTGCAGAAGGACGCACGGGGGAACACAGGAATGTGCTACCCCCTCGCGCCCTCGTATAGGGGGAGGTGTGATGAACCTGTAGCCGCCATCTTGGTAATGATAAATCATATCCAGGGATGGCCACACTTCAGCAGCCCCCACCCTTGGGACCTTCTGTTAAAACGTCAACTAGATAGTTTCCCCCCATCCAGGCTCCTGTAAGATAAGAAGCCTACTTAACACTTGAATGCTAGGAGCTTCAAAGACTTCGAGAGGAAACACAGCCAGCAGGGGGGGGTGCTTCGTCTATCTGTACCTGACCATTTGTCCCATAGGACTAGTTTCTTTGTCTGTCACAAGCATGGAGGCATAAGATATAGAAACATGAAAAGTACACGCATGTTGCATGGGATGGGCCAATAAAAAAATATCACGGCGTCCCGGAGCCATTGCGCACACAAGCCTCCGCGGTAGACGTTTGTACGTGCTCTGGAAGCCAAGATATAGCGCGGAGCCATTCCTGAGGACCGTATGGTATCATAATTGATATCAAAAGGTCGGTTACGGCGGCCCGAATCCATGGGAACCCCTGGGGGTATCATGAGACCATCCCAGAAGAAGTTATTGGGTTCCATAGAATTTGGGCTTCTGATCGAAGTTAGACCTGAGGGTGGAGACTGAGCCAGCTGACCTCACCAGCAGTGGGCGGGACGGGGCAGGTAAGATAACAGGACAGACAAGAGACAAGTCAGTCTTGACCCAAGAGTGGTGTGCTGAACATCTGAGCACCAGCTGAGGCCACCAAGGGGAGGAGCAGTTTGACCATGCGGTGGTAGGCCTCAGCCTGTAACAAAGAACCGTGCCTGCGATCGCAGAATCCTCTCCCTGCGTCACAAGAAAATCAAGAAACCGGTAACTGATATGCTGTGGTGATTCTGTGTGTTGTATTCCATTGTTGTATAGTTTAGCCTGACCTTATACCTGTGTATATTTAGTTGTATATCGTGTATCTAGTGTATTATTATAATCAATTACCTCAAGTAATTGTGGGCCTGCCTTTTATTCTGCATAACGAACGCACGTCCGTGTGAGCTCGGCTCAAGCCAAAAACGCTACCCAGGGTTGGTTCCTGACCCGATATAGGCCCATTCACGGACTGGGCGTATATCTAAAATAGGGACTGGTGGCAGCATACCAACTGGGGATTGGGGAAGGCTGGTAGTGACGGTCGGAGGTTCAGATATATATATTCCTGGCGCGGCCAAGGAAGATATATATACCGCCCTCACTACAGAGGGCCCCGATACCCAGTAGGTTACAGGACAGTCTCCCTGGCGACCGCTTATCCTAGGTGCAGTTCCTTGACTGACCTGAGGCTAAGAGGGCGCTAGCGAGTTGTGCTGTGTAGTGACGTTGAAGGGATAACACACTACCGTGTTCCCTGCGCTGGTTGCAGCTACCTGGCACTACTTTCTCTAGGTGCAGTACCTTGACTGACCTGAGAGGTAAGGGGGCGCCAGAGAGCTGCACCCACCGGCCGGCTTTCATCACACGGGGGAAACAGGGTGCAGAGAGCAGGGTGGCAGCAGTGATGATAGTCACGGTGGTAGCACAGCTGCGGGGAGGTGCAGAAGAAGAAGACAGACACGAGGAATGCAGTCCAGTTACCTTTACTGCAGAGAAAGCTGTGGAGTCCGGGGCACTGGTCACTAGGTCCAGGAGGGTCCGGTCAGCTTGGAAGCAGTCAGAGTCCGCCCCGTCAGGTGGGTTTGGATGCCTACCTGCTGCGCTTCTCCGTTGCGGGCCCCGCTGCCTGTGAGCTACTCTGCGGTCCCTCTTCTTCAGTCCTGCTTTAAGCTCCGTACTAGCAGGCGGTGCGAACCTATAATGGGTACTGCCATCTTGGGTGCAGCTCCAGGCTCTAGTTATGCCTCTGTGCTGCCGGGCTTCTGCTTGTGGCCAGAAAACTTGCAGTCTCCTGTCCCCCAGATTCGGTAGCTGGGACGTGCAATCCCTGTACAACCCAGGACTCTGGCGTCCTCTGCTCCGCTGCCTGGGGTGAGCTCTTCACGTGCTCTGCTCCCCACAACTTTCTCCTTCTCTCTCTCTGCTACTTTCTCCCCCCTCTCCCTTCCCTCTCACACTCACTGACTAACTCCTCAGCCCAACCAGAAAAGGCAGCTCCCCAAAAAAGGGTGTAGAACTCCCTCTTCAGGTAAGGGATCAGAACTTGTGTGTGCATGTGGGGTTTACCTGACGTGGGGAGCTCCTCCTGCTTGCAAGCGTAATATCACCTCCGGTGAAGGAGGCAACACTACTGTGGCAACCGGCCCATGGGGCGCCACACCAGCACTTCACCAGACATGGTCGCGCTCTGTTCGCTGTGCGGCTGTGTCTGGTAGTAATGACATGGCAGGGGCAACACTGCACCTTTAATTGTGCTTGTGTGTCGCCCCTGCCACAGCCGCACAGCACACTGCGCGCGGCCATGTCTGAAGTGCCGGCAATCAAGCAGTGCCAGAGGTCCTGCAGAGATGCTGGGGGAGTGGCTCAGGTCTCGATGTCAAGTGGGCCCCCCTGATGGCCCAGGGCCCCGACGGTGAGTGGGCCCCGCTGATGGTTCAGGGCCCCAACAGCGAGTGGGCCCCTCTGATGGTCCAGGGCCCTGATGGCGAGTGGGCCACCCTGATGGTCCAGGGCCCCGACGGTGAGTTGGCCCCTCTGGTGGTCCAGGGCCATGTCTGTGATGGCCATCAGACACGCCGGCGTCCCTGCACTGCCACATGCAGACACAGGCCAGGGGCAGGTGAGTGAGGTTTGCCGCCAACTTCCCCAATCCCCATATTAAAAATAATTCTAATGTCTGTGTATGTCAGTGTGTGTGTCTGTGTATATATACTTATGTCTATTTTATGTGTTTTTAAGAATGTGTTCAAATATGTATGTATGCCTGTATGTGTACGTATCTGTATATCTGTTTGTGTATGTGCGTGTCTGCGTATTGTATGTGTGCATATCTTTGTACCATGTGCATGTGTATGTCTGCATATTGTGTGTGCGTGCATGTCTGCCAACTGTGTGCGCATGTCTGCGTACTATGCGTGTGTGCGCATGTCTGCGTACTGTGTGTGTGCGTGTGCGCATGTCTGCGTACTGTGTGTGTGTGCGTGTGTGCATGTCTGCATACTGTGTGTGTATGTCTGCGTATTAGTGTGTGTGCGTGTGCGCAAGTCTGCGTAATGTGTGTGTGCATGTCTGCGCACTCTGTGTATGTGTGCGCATGTCTGCGTACTGTGTGCGTGCGTCTATGCATACTGTGTGCTTGTGCGCATGTCTGCGTACTGTGTGTGTGCATGCATGTCTGCTTACTGTGTGCGTGCATGTTTGTGTAGAGCCCAGGGGGGGGGGGAGTACTCGGCACCCGGGCCTTGTTACGGCCTGACCCAGGGGGATGTCGCGGTGGTTGGCTCCCGGGGCCGTACCCTGGGCCTCTCTTTTAAAAGGGTGGTTGATTATGTCACTAAGTTCGTGACGCCACCTGTGGTGTCTGGTGAGGATCACCAGCGCTGCGGCAGCCCACTGAGACTTGTGTTAAGGCAGCTTGCGTGGTATAGCTAGGCATCAGGGCAGCGGGAATTTAAGGATGCAGGACAGATGGGACCCAGCCGGGTCAGAGCAAGAACAGGGACAGACACGATAGTCACTTCAGTACCTTTTACTGATGGAAATTCAGGCACGTCCCGGAGCACTGTAGGGTGAAGGGTGCATATCAGGATCCTCCCCAGTGAGCGGGTGTAGGGCCTCCTGTTTCTTGCCTTCGTGTGGTAAGTTTCTGACCTGCCTGGAGCTAGGCCTAACCTGGTTTCTGCACTGCACCGGCTGTCTTTGTGGTAGGGCCTTTTCTTGGAGCACGCGTTCCCAGCTTGCGAGGCCTCCGTGACTCCTGGCTCTGTTACTTATCAGCTCTTAGGTGATCCTGGGACTTGAAGTCTTCCAGGGATTCCGGTTATGTCCTACTGGGTCCTAGAGATCCCCGTAAGCTCGGACCCGGTGTCCGGTATATGCTTTCTGGGGTGAGCTTGTACAGCTCCTCTGCCCCCAATGCTACTCACTTTCCACTCGCCTTCGGCCACGCTCGGGCCCTCACTAGGCTATACACACTAGCGGCAGCTTGCCGCACTTCACCGATCTTATGGCGCCGGCACACCTTGAGCTCTAACTGAGCTACAACTGCTTCTGGACTGGGCTCCACTGCAGGCTGACCTCTCTCAGACTTGACTCTCTGTAGACTCCAGACTAGACTGAGCTCGACTCTGTATTCAGGTCTGTACTTGCTGAACTCTCCAGAGGAACTAACTGCTTAGCTCCACCTTCTCTATTTATATCCCTAATGGGCTCCCTCTGATTGTCTGAGGTGGAAGGTGGAGGTGTGTGTGCTGTGGGGGCCTCTTGTGGAGGAATCTGTTAATGCACCCCTCCAGGATCTGTGGCTCCAAGCACAGCTGGGCTCCACATTCCCCCCTAGAAAAGCTCAGCACTCCCGGGCTGAAGTACATTTTAGAAAACGATAAACATTAACAATAACAATCTTCCCTTTATGGGAGGCACATTCTTAAACGTTGCACAACATTCTAAATAACAAATTTATACGTATAGACCATAAGCAACCTCAGAATTTAAGTCTCCTTTGGTGAGGTTCCCCAAAAGGATGTCCATCTCACAAGGCAGAGTACTTGGTAGCTTGAGGGACCTGTCCCAAACCCTCAACGTAGGCCCTGGGGTGGCTGCAGGGCATGAAGATGCCGAGTTGGACCTCCAGTAGAGCCACTCCAGACAGGTTTTGCTTCTGAGGTCACCTAGAAGGGCACTCCAGGGAGTGCAAATATTTATGTGGCGCCCCTGAGGGTTCGACCGCCACAGGGATGCTGCACCTCTTTCATGGGGTGTGGTATCCCTCCTTCGAGGTAAGAATGGTGCAATGATCAGGACCTCACCTCCACATCCAACACCACACTTCTTCCACCAGAGGGGGCTAGTAGGCACTAGGTGCTGCCCCTACTGGGAATTGGGAGACTGGGGAACCAAAAGATAGGGGGAACCATGTAGTGGGTGAGGGTGGAGGACTCACATTTAGTTTACACTTAATATTTCATATTAAATACACAGCCATCTTGGTTCTTGGTTCTTTGATTGTGATCTCCCTCCCTGAACGTGGATCCCGTGTGGACCTGCAGTGGATGGGGACACGGCCCTCGTACCCTGGCCTTGGGTCGAGGGGCAGGTTCGAGTTAACATATGTCTCAACCCGGTCAAGGACCATGACCAAGAAGGCCCGGAGCTTAGGAGTGTAGCTCCGCCACAAAAGGATCCCAGGGGGATGCAGACGGAGCGGTATACGCCACCTTTCCTCGCTAATCTGATATATTCAGAGGGATTCTGGCTGCAAGAGGGGTACCGGCCCCCGACACCTGACTTTGCTACTCCACGTCCTAGTCAGGGAAGCCCGGCAGGCCCTGAGGATCCCACTGGGTAACGGAAGGAGTGGAGCTGCCACCCGTACCCTGTTTCTGAGCTTAGTCCAGAGGGAGACCCGGCCTATCTACACACACAGACAGGAGAGGACACAGTCTGAAGTCTAGGAACACTCTGGTGCGGGGTCCTGATTGAGCCCTTGAATTACTCGGAGGTTGTCGGACCCCCGTCCCTGTTGACCGCAGAACTCCGTGAGGAGCAGAGAGAAGCCTTGCAGCTGCACTCTCCACCATGAGTAAACAACCCTGGAAGTCGACCCCTATGGCCTCCGGACTCGTTATTTCTGCACCACACCGCGCAGCACCAGTCACCCTACACTACGACTCCCTCCATCCTTCTCCTCTGCCCTGAGGCCCTGCTCCGCCTGTGGGGAGTAGTATCAACGTCGGCTGCCACAGCATCCCGTCTCGGAGGACTGCTGCAGCGCTGGTGGCCTTCACCAGGTACCACAGGTGGCGTAGTCGATAGCAACCACTCAACCCTGATAGCCCTTACATCCTTTTTAATGTGACGGCCCTGGGCACGGGACGGGTCCAGGCCACGGCTGCACCCCACCTTCCATAGAAGCCGGCCCCGAGTATCCCCCCATCTTCCCAGGGCAGGGCTGCGAGCGTCACATTTACAAGAAATAGTTTTTGGGCTGCACATAGTCCTCAGCCACAAAGTTCTGTATGTCACAAGGGAAGTGTCCGTATCACTTAAACTGTTCATCAATAAGGCAAAACACAAAGTAATATACATATGCACTAGTGTTGAGCGAGCACTAAAATGCTCGGGTGCTCGAAGCTCGGGCCGAGCTCGCCGTGATACTCGGGTGCTCGACCCGAGCAACGAGCCCAATGTTAGTCTATGGGAGACTAGAGCATTTTTGCGGTGGCACCCCCGGCAGTCTTTTAAAAGCCTAACAAGTGCCCAAAACGATAGTGACAGTGCTCAAATGACATGGGGACAGCATGGGGATCGCCCCAGGAAGCATTTCTGACCCCCAGGTCACTGCTGTCAACAACGTGGTCAGAGGTATTAAGCCACTTTTATGGGCTCACAATAAAACGTTCAAAAACGAAAGTGAAACTTTTTTCCTGTGAAATATGTTAAGTAACATCCTTTCCAGGGAAAAGACTTGTGTATAAGTTAAAATAAATGACCAAAAGCAAAAATACTCCTCCACACCCTCGGCTATGTTCACAAGTAGCATTTTTTATGCGTTTTTGCACTTTTGTATTGCTTTCAACTATGACAAATGCATTCACCGGGAAATGTCATTTTAACATTTTACAACCTTATCTGGCCATGTGCTGTGTGACACATGCATAAAGTGCTGAAAAGACATGGGAACAGCATGGGGAAGGCCCCTGGAAGCATCTCTGACTCCCAGGTCACTGTCTAAAAGTGTGCCCATCATAAGTGATCCTTGCTGCATCAGAAGATGCAGACTTGCAACTATCCCCATGCAAGTTCTAGTCCCAGGGCAGTGTTCAATTGTACCTCCCCCATTCCTTGCAATACAAGCGCAAGTATGCAGCCTGCCACCCACCCCCAGGCTGCAATACCATACTGCTTGCTTGCTTGAACTTGAAATTGGGCCTTTTAGGCATGTGGAGGCGGAATCTGGCCACCACGTCATGGCTGTGTTGGCGGCCTGGAATCCATACTCAGTCCCCAGCCGCCCAGCGGCCGGGTGTCCATACTCGGTCCCCAGCCGCCCCGCGGCCGGGTGTCCACACACGGTCCCCAGCCGCCTGGGGGCAGCCGGGTGTCCATAAACGGTCCCCAGCCGCCCCTATTTCTCCTTGAAACATCCCCCCACACACTTTTTTTAGCCCGGCCTGCTTTAGGCAGCATTGGACAAGCCCACCAGAGAACCAGACTCCTCCGGTGGGCCCTGACTTCTCCATCGGTGGAGTTGAGAGTGCCAAGGTGAGGAGCATGATGATGATGACAGAAGTTAGCATCTGCTATGTTTTCTTTTAATGCAAGTGTAAGTGTGCAGCCTGCCACCCACCCACCCCCAGACTGCAATTCCATACTGCTAGCTTGCACTTGAAATGGGGCCTTTTAGTTTGGAGGAGGCCGAAGCTGGCCACTACCTCATGGCTGCTTCGGCAGCGAGGTATCAATACTCAGTCCCCAGCCGCCCCTATTTTTCCTGGTGTGCCTTATAGATAAGATTAAGCGCGTATACCAAAACATTACCTGTGCCCTCCCCAGTGCATTTAGTGGGAAGGAGAGCCTATTCCGCTGTAGTGTGTGCATGCCAAACCCCTGTTCATGGTACATGCGAAGATGCCTCCCACCTTGCACCTGTCGTTGCAGACTTGCAACTATCCCCATTCAAGTCCTTGTCCCAGGGCAGTGTTCAATTGTACCTCTCCCAATCCTTGCAATGCAAGCGCAAGTATGCAGCCTGCCACCCACCCACCCCCAGGCTGCAATACCATACTGCTTGCTTGCTTGCACTTTAAATTGGGCCTTTTAGGCATGTGGAGGCGGAATCTGGCCACCACGCCATGGCTGTGTCGGCGGCCTGGTATCCATACTCAGTCCCCAGCCGCCTGGTGGCCGGGTGTCCCCGCTTGCTCCCCAGCCTCCAGGGGGTGGCCGGGTGTCCATACTCGGTCCCCAGCCACCCCTATTTGTCCCGGTAACCTTTCCCACACTTTTCTTAGCCTGGCCTGCTTTAGGGCAGCATTGGCCGAGCCCACCGGACTATCAGACTCCTCCGGTGGGCCCTGGCTTCTCCATCAGGGGAGTTGAGAGTGCCAAGGTGAGGAGCATGATGAGGATGATAGAAGTTAGCATCTGCTTTGTTTTGTTGTAATGCAAGCGCATGTATGTAGTAGCGGCTAGGCCTGAGGTGGTCAGCGTTTTGGCGCATATCCTACCTCCTCCGAGGATTGCTGGATGTTTTCCTGCTACTATCCAAGTTCTATGACTCCCGTTAAAACAAAGCTTCAGGTGATAAATGATGGATGAGGTAGTGGCAAAGGAGAAAGAGCAAGAGGAACAGGGACCATTCACATCAATATCAGGCCAGTCAACCAGATATGTCTTGTAGGATATGTTTCTGTAACTAAAGGAGCGGTTCGGCTACACAGTTATAGGGCATACAGTGAGTGCAATGCCTACCAAAAATTTCGAGGCACTCCAATGCCCCTTGGAAATGACATGGAGGTCAGAGGCCGTTAACTAAACCTTTTTTTCCATTTATAGCAACTGGGTCTCCTGTGCACTGTTGGCCTAAGCAGTGAATGGAAGGCTTTCCAAAAATTATGAGGAACTGCAATGCCCCTTACAAGAGCCATGTGTGGCACCCCAGGGGTCTGGTCACCACAGTAATAGAGATATTACGTCGGAGAGCAAGTGGGAGGTTTCCTGGTCAGGATCCCTTAAACATGCAACATCCTCCTGCCCCAGTCCTGGGAGGGGAGAATTCTGCCCTTATAAACTGGATCTGGGGCAGGGTTGAGTGACTCAGAGAACAGTCAGAGTCAGAGTGAGAGCAAGGGAAAGTAACAGCAAGGAGCTCTGTAGGAGCTAGGAGCTAAAGACCAGGGGCTGGAAGCTGAGCAGAGCTCGCCCTGGCAGAAGACAATAGGAACCGGACACAGGAGTCCGAGGCTGTGAGGACTTATATATCCAGCAGCAGAAACCAGCCGGCAGGGAATTTCAGGTCCTCTGGCCATAGAAGCCCGGAGGCTCAGTCACAAGCAAGGGACCAGCACCGCTGTCGTGGAGCGGAGGCTAACAGAAGGCCCCAAGTCACCAGCCATACGGGTGAGCACTACACGGTACACTCAGGGACGTGGGCTACTTCTACCCGCTTACAGCAAGGTAGCCAGGAAGAGTGCAGACAGACGGGGAGGCCTACAACTCCACCTGGCCAGGGGAACTCCTGCTTGCTCACAGACTGACCAGGCCTCTTATGCTAGCCAGTACTCCCGGGAGGGTCTACCTTATAATCATCAGTAAAGACCCTGAACTGCACTGCAAAGACTCTGAGTCGTTCCTGCTGCGCTCGTGCACCATCACCCCCATCATCCACACTCACTGCCCTGAGGCTATACTCCTCCCGTGGGGAGTTATCCCATTCTCTGCTGCGCACACAACACCAGCCTCAGAGGTCTGCCTCGCAGCGGTGGTACTCCCTGACCGCAATCCACGGGTGGCGCAGTCGGACAATTAACCTCAAAACCTAAGAAAGACTGCCACTGGTTTGACCAGTCTGAGCCACGAGGTCGGGTCACCGCCACTGAGACTACAGACCCCAGAGACCCGGCACCGGGTATCCCACACACGTGTACACATGGCCCAGGGGGCGCGTCACATGCAGTACAGCATATTACAAACATAAGTCCCATTATTGGGGAGTGGGTGTCCCATAGTATTTGCTTATGCCTTGCAAGCAAAAGCTGCCAAAAATTAGGACGGAGCAACTTGCAATGCCCCTTACAAGAGCCATGCAGTACAGCATATTACAAACATAAGTCCCATTATTGGGGAGTGGGTCTCCCATAGTATTTGCTTATGCCTTGCAAGCAAAAGCTGCCAAAAATTAGGACGGAGCAACTTGCAATGCCCCTTACAAGAGCCATGCAGTACAGCATATTACAAACATAAGTCCCATTATTGGGGAGTGGGTCTCCCATAGTATTTGCTTATGCCTTGCAAGCAAAAGCTGCCAAAAATTAGGACGGAGCAACTTGCAATGCCCCTTACAAGAGCCATGCAGTACAGCATATTACAAACATAAGTCCCATTATTGGGGAGTGGGTCTCCCATAGTATTTGCTTATGCCTTGCAAGCAAAAGCTGCCAAAAATTAGGACGGAGCAACTTGCAATGCCCCTTACAAGAGCCATGATGTACTGCATATTACAAACATAAGTCCCATTATTGGGGAGTGGGTGTCCCATAGTATTTGCTTATGCCTTGCAAGCAAAAGCTGCCAAAAATTAGGACGGAGCAACTTGCAATGCCCCTTACAAGAGCCATGCAGTACAGCATATTACAAACATAAGTCCCATTATTGGGGAGTGGGTCTCCCATAGTATTTGCTTATGCTTTCCAAGCAAAAGCTGCCAAAAATTAGGACGGAGCAACTTGCAATGCCCCTTACAAGAGCCATGCAGTACAGCATATTACAAACATAAGTCCCATTATTGGGGAGTGGATGTCCCATAGTATTTGCTTATGCCTTGCAAGCAAAAGCTGCCAAAAATAAGGACGGAGGAACTTGCAATGCTGGCACCCTGGTGGTATAGTGGTGGTGGAGGCTGAGGATAAGGAGAAGAAGATAAAACAGCCAAAATGAGGAAGCGTATACCCATGTGTGGGTGTGAAGCGGTGCATGTGAATACACCTCCCGAAATAACACAGTAGATTTGACTTTATGTTACTCTGCTGTCATTTGGTGGTGATGAGAAGTCTGGCCCAATCCAGCTCTTGTTCATTTTCATAAGGGTCAGCTTGTCAGCATTGTCAGTTGACAGGCGAGTGCGCTTATCAGTTATAATTCCCCCAGCGGCACTAAAAACACGCTCCGATAACACGCTAGCAGCAGGGCAGGCCAGGACCTTCAAGGCGTACAGAGCGAGTTCATTCCAAGTGTCCAGCTTGGATACCCAATAATTAAAGGCACAGAGAAATCACGGAGGACGCTGGTACAGTCGGCAAGGTACTCCCTCGCCATCTTTTGAAACTTTCCACTCCTTGTGAGAGTACCCCACGCCTCAGGGCCTGTAAGCTGGGCGGGTGTCAGAAAACTGTCCCAGAACGTTGACAGTGTTCCCCTGCCTCTGCTGGATTGGAGTTGCATCTCTCTCGCCTGTACGCCTTGGTTGGGCAACGAACTGTGACCTCTGCCGCTAGCGTGTTCAGATGGGAATTTTTTTAAGAGTTCTGCAGCAAGGGCCTTCTGGTACTGCCCCATTTTTGTAGACCTCTCCACCTCAGGAATAAGAGAGTGAAAGTTCTCCTTGTAGCGGGGGTCTACAAGTGTCACCAACCAGTAATGACTGTCACCCAACATTTTGACAACGCGAGGGTCACGGTTAAGGCAGCGTAACATAAAGTCAGCCATGCGTGCCAGACTGGTAATGGGCAAGATTTCCGTGTCCTCACCAAGATGACGACTGACCATGCTCTCCTCCTCCTCCTCCTCTTCCTCCTCCCCCCTGTCCTCAGGCCACCCACGCTGAACCGACGGTATGACACTTGTACAGGTACTACCGTCTACAACGCATGATAGCAGCTCCTGTTCTTCCTCCTCCTCCTCCTCCTCCTCTCCCGCATTGTCCCCCAATGCACGTTGGGATGAGATGAGGATGGGCTGTGTGTAATCGCCCGCTACGGCTTCTTGATCCATCTCATCATACTCTGGCTGCAATGCCTCCTCTTTAATTCTCTGCAGAGAGCGTTGCAAAAGACAGACAAGTGGGATGCTGACACTAATGATGGCATCATCGCCACTCACCATCTTGGTGGCCTCCTCAAAGTTTGTCAGGATGGTACATATGTCAGACATCCAGGTCCACTCCTGAGGTCTTATGTGTGGACCTGAATATCGACGGCCTTGTTGCAGCTGGTACTCCACAACTGCTCTCTTCTGCTCACAAATCCTTTGCAACATGTGGAGGGTAGAGTTCCAACGTGTGGGAACATCACACACCAGTCGGTGTGCCGGAAGCTGCAAACGCTGCTGCAACACAGCAAGGGCGGCGGAAGCTGTAGCCGACTTGCGAAAATGAGCTGACAGGCGGCGTACTTTCACGAGCAGATCTGGCAACTCGGGGTTCGATTTAAGAAACCGCTGAACCACGAGGTTAAGCACATGAGCCAGGCATGGTACGTGTGTGATCTCACCTCGCCTCAGAGCCGCCACCAGGTTACGGCCATTGTCACACACGACCATGCCGGGATGTAGGTTCAGCGGTCTCAGCCACAGATCTGCCTGCTCTTTCACAGCTGTCCACAACTCACAAGCAGTGTGAGGTTTATCACCTAAGCTTATGAGTTTCAGCACAGCCTGTTGCCGCTTGGCGGAGGCAGTACTGCAATGCTTCCAGCTTGTAACTTATGTGGTGATATCTGAGATGGAGGCTGAACATGAGGAGGAGGAGGATGCGCAGGAGCTGTACACTGTGGGGGCAACTCTGACTGACATAGGGCCCGCAATCCTCGGTGTGGGGAGGATGTGTTCCGTCCCAAAGTCCGACTGGGTCCCGGCTTCTACTATGTTTACCCAGTGTGCCGTCAGAGAGATGTACCGTCCCTGGCCACAAGCACTTGTCCACGTGTCCGTTGTCAGGTGGACTCTCCCAGTAACTGCGTTGTTGAGGGCACGGCAGATGCTTTGGGACACGTGCTTGTGTAGTGCGGGGATAGCACACCGGGCAAAATAGTGTCGGCTGGGGACCGAGTACCGAGGGACGGCCACCGCCATAAGATTGCGGAAGGATTCCGTTTCCACTAGCCTAAAAGGCAGCATTTCCAACGCAAGCAGTCGTGAAATGTGCGAATTTAGGACTGTGGCCTGTGGGGCGTTAGCTGTGAATTTCCGCTTTCGTTCAAAGGTCTGGGATATGGACAATTGAACGATGCGGTGGGACGTGGACGTGTACGTTGATGCTGTTTCTTGAGAAACTGCCATAACAAGTGAAGACTGAGAGGAGGGGGCATCTTTACATGCAGTATGGACAGGGGATTGCCTTGCACACACAACAGGGGGTTCTATTGCACGCACAACAGTGGAAGAAGCAGTGGTGACACCCGCTGACACTGGTCGTGGACCCTGGGTTTCGCCCCACAAAGTCGGGTGCTTTGCTGCCATGTGCCTGATCATCCTGGTGGTGGTCAGGCTGGTAGTTTTGTCACCCCTGCTGATGCTGGCATGGCAGGTGGAACATATGGCCTTTTTGGTGTTATCAGCAGAGTCTTTAAAAAAATTCCAGACTCTGGAAGACCTACCGCTTGTACTGGCAACGTCCCTCGTGTTGGTGTTACGGGTAACCGTTGCCTGCCTTCTGTCTGCGGCCACCACACTGCTTCTTCCTGCCTGTCGGGGTACTCTGCCTCCCTCCCCCTGTGTGCTGCTGGCCTCACTCTGCATGTCCTCCTTCCACGTTGGGTCAGTTACTAGATCATCCACCACCTCCTCCTCTTCCACTTGCGCACCACGATCCTCCTCCTCACTTCCTGGCAATTGTGTCTCGTCATCGTCCACCTCTTGTGACAGATTGCCAACGTCGACTTCCTGTGGCCGTGGCTGTTCAAATATTTGGGCATCGCAACATGGGATCTCCTCTTCCACCACTTCAAGCGTATCAGGCGAGGGGCCCAAATATGGAAATGGACCAGTGAACAGCTCTTCAGAGTGTCCAAGTGTGGGATCACTTGCTGTCTGACGACACTCGGCATGGTGGGAGGAAGGAGCATCAGGGTGAGGAGGAGTATGCGGTCGAGACTCACGGCTACTAAGAGTTGACCGTGTGGAAGACAGACCGGAGGTGGTGGTGCCCAGGTAACTGGAAGTATTATCTGCTATCCAATTAATAACCTGTTCACACTGATCAGTTCTCAATACTGGTGTTGTTCTGTGCTTCCCTAGTAATTTGGTCAAGAAGTGGGAGCGAGAAAATGTGGCTGTTGGTTGTGGCACATTTTCACCTTGGCCACGGCCCCGTCCTCTGCACGAACCATCACCAGAATGTCCACTTCCACGTCCCTTGCCACGCGCCTTGCCCATTGTAAATGAAGTAAAATAGCTTACACTTGCACTATCAATGGAAAAAGGGTAATAAAGAGTAGATTAGAACCGTGGAAGAGGAAAACCACAGTTATTGTTTACTGGGGTATACCACACTTTTTTAAATAGAGATATTTGCGGCTGAACAGTGAGCGACACACTCAAACTGCTTTTTTTTTTAGATACCAAAGGCCCAAAACTGGATAGTACAGCGATTTGACCCATGGAACTGCGAAACCACACTGGGATGTCGGGCCTACACAAGACTATTTTCAACAGATATATTTTTGTGTCACAACAGTCAGGAGACACTACTGTTTTTCTTTACGGAAAAAACTACCAAAAGCTGAATAATAGAGATTTTTTACCGTGGGATGGCAAAACCACAGTTATTGTTTACTGGGGTATACCACACTTTTTTAAATAGAGATATTTGAGGCTGAACAGTGAGCGACACACTCAAACTGCTTTTTTTTTAGATACCAAAGGCCCAAAACTGGATAGTACAGCGATTTGACCCATGGAACTGCGAAACCACACTGGGATGTCGGGCCTACGCAAGACTATTTTCAACAGATATATCTTTGTGTCACAACAGTCAGGAGACACTACTGTTTTTCTTTACGGAAAATATACCAAAACCTGAATAATAGAGATTTTTTACCGTGGGATGGCAAAACCACAGTTATTGTTTACTGGGGTATACCAGACTTTTTTAAATATATAGATTTGCGGCTGAACAGTGAGCGACACACTCAAACAGTTTTTTTTTTTTAGATACAAATGGCCCAAAATGGATAATACAGAGGTTTGAACCGTGGAAGTGCAAAACAACACTTCTGTTTCTCTAGCCTACACCAGACTATTTTCAACAGTTATATTTGTGTCTGAAAAATCAGAGATACGCTTTTTTTTTGGGGGGGGGGACACACCAAAAGGTTAATAAGACGGGTATTTGTACAGTGTGAAGGAGGAAAAAAAAAGGAGGATTTAGATGAAAAAAAAAGGATTTTTCCTGGCCCCCGACACCTGGTGCTAAGTCCAGCAATTTCAGCAACAGGAGCACACAGGACTGTAATGCAGCGTTTGCTGGTATAACCACTGTGTCTCCTATACAGCCTGCCTGCCTGGTATCTGGGATGGATATTAGCCCTGAAAAGGACTGTTTGTTTGTTCTTGCAGCCTTTAGAGACCCTACACTAACTATTTTGCAGTTTATATCTCTCCCTAAATCAGCAGCGCTGTCCCTACACTGTCTAATCCGGAGCGACTGTGTCCAAGATGGCGGCGCCCGGTTTTAAATACTCGAGGTGACGCTGTGCGGCCAGCCAATCACTGTAATGCCCACATCCAACATGGCTGCAGCATTACAGTGACTGGCTGGCAATCCCTGCATGTTCATTGGCTCTGTAAAGAGCGCCAAACATGCAGGGCGGAGACCCGAGCTCCCGCCTGAGTAACCCGGAAATGCTCGGTGCTCGCCGAACATCCCAAGTAGCGTGATGCTCGGGCGAGTACCGAGCAGTGTCGAGCATGTTCGCTCAACACTAGTGAAATACAGTTCAATACCCCAGGGGTAACTATCTACACATGTCAGAGTTTAGCTATCTTACTGATTATACCTGACAGGGGGTTGACCTTTAGTACTACGCGTGGACCTGCGTGGTACTGGAATGCGTGAGGCACTAATAGGTGCTCTACCTCCCAATGTGTCAGTACTAGGTGTGGAGGGGCTACTAGGCTGCACTGACCTCTCTACAGGACTGGCAAGTATACCATAGGCTGGGCCTTCTTGCTCTGCTCCAACCGGGGATCCTTCTTCCGGCGACTCTTCTTGAGCTGGCTCCTCTTCAGCACTTACAGGTTCTTCTTGCTGTGGGTAGAAGGTAATTACAGGGATGATTACTGCACCTCCTAGTTGGGACCAATCTGCCGGGAAATCTCCTAAGTCAGTGTGTATTACTGCTTCTTTAGGCTCCTCCGGGATAATGAGAGGCAGCTATCCTTGGGGCTTTAGTGTAGGGTTCCCTCTCCCACTGGTCATCAAGTTTGTGGTTTCATATTTTCCTTTTTAGTACTACTTCACCAGGTGTGAAGGGTTCTGCTTGAGCACCTCTGTTGTATTGAGCTTCCTGCTTGTCCCTCACCCGAGTGAGACTGTCTTCAACATAGGCTTGTACTCTTCTGTACTGCTCCTGTCTGGCCGTGTCCCAGTCCTCAGTGGTCACATCCGCTTCTGGTTCTACAACACCAAGCTCCAGGTCCATGGGCAGCTTTGCTGGCCTTGCTCGCATGAGATATGCCAAAGTACAGTTGGTGGAACTTACTGGTATGTGATTGTACAGATCTACTATGTCAGGTAGTAGGTCTGGACACTGATTTCTCTCCTCAAGTGGTATGGTCTTTAGCAGGTCGATGATGATGTTATTCATCTTCTCACAGAGACCATTGGTTTGTGGGTGGTATGGTGTAGTTCTTATCTTCTTACACCCGTATAGATGGCAGAACTCCTTGAACAACTCAGCCTCAAAGGCCTTCCTTGGTCCGTCAGCACCTGCTCAGGATAACCATGGGGTCTACAGAAATATGCTTGGAATGTCTTTGCTGCTGTCTCTGCCGTCAGGTCTTTGACGTGGGCGACCACCAGGAAACGTGAGTAGTGATCCACCATGGTCAGAGCATAAGAGTACCCTGACCTGTTGGGGGACAGCTTGACATGGTCCAGGGCCACGATCTCCAGGGGTCGTCTTGATGGGTTGCAGGGGTGCCTTCTGGCTGCTGTAGTCTTTTCTTCTGAGGCCACAGGGTCCACAGTCCCGGCACCACCGCTCAATGGAGCTGCTCATTCCTACCCAGTAGAATCGACACTTCAGCAGGGTCTCTAGCTTTTTCCAGCCAAAGTGCCCCGCCTGATCGTGGTAGGCCTCCAACACCATTTGGATGTCTGTCTTGGGGACCACTATCTGCCATACCATCTCATGGGTTTTTGGATTGACGTACCTCCGGCACAGCTTCTCACGGTAGATAAACAGCCGGCTTCTCTCGTTCCACAGCTGCTTTGCTTGCAGAGACGCTTCTTTTTCCAGGGAGGAACCTTCTTGGGTTATCAGCTCCTTGATGCGGCTGACAACCGGGTCACTGTCCTGGGTCTCTTTCCAGCTGTGGTGAGGCAGGGGGTTTAACATCTTTCCACGCTGCCTCCTGGAGGATCGTTGCTAGTGGATCATCCCATTCCGGTGAAAGGCAGGTAGCTCAATCTCTTCCAGGTCATCCACTTCTTCTTCTGTGTCTGACTGGTGAGGCATCCTGAACAGGGCATCGGCGTTGGCGTTCTTGCGGCCCGCCCAGTATTTAATTGTGAATTGATAATTTGACAGCCGAGCCACCCATCGTTGTTCCAGTGCTCCTAGCTTAGCTGTTTCAAGATGGGTCAAGGGGTTGTTATCAGTGAAGGCAGTGAACTTACTGGAGGCTAGATAGTGCTTGAACCTTTCAGTGATGGCCCAGACCAAGGCCAGGAACTCCAACTTAAAGCTGCTATAGTTCTCCGGGTTCCTCTCGGTCGGGCGGTGCTTCATGCTTGCATATGCGATCACTTTCTCTTGGCCATTCTGCTTCTGACTTAAGACAGCTCCCAGTCCTTCATTGATGGCATCAGTATACAGCAGGAACGGTTGGCTGTAGTCAGGGTAGGCTAGGATCTCATCGCCTGTCAGGATCTCCTTCATCTCCTGAAACGACTCGGCTTGCTCCTTACCCCAGTGGAATGGGGGATTTCTGCCTTTGGGGGACTGCCCTACCAGGAGGTCTTGCAGAGGAGCTGCTTTCTTGGTGTAGTCTTTTGCAAACCTCCAGTAGTATCCTACTAGTCCCAAGAACTGACGCACCTCTTTGAGGTTCTTCGGCTCCGGCCACTTCTGGATGGCAGTGACTTTCTCCGGGTCTGGTGCTACCCCTTCCGGACTGACAATGTGCCCCAGGTACTGTACCTTTCTCTTGAGCAGGTGGCACTTTGAGGGCTTCAACTTCATCCCGTACCGGGACAGTGACTCAAATACCTCTGCCAGGTGCTTCAAGTGGTCCTCATACGTTTTGGAGTACACTATCACGTCATCCAGGTATAGTAACACAGTCTCGAAGTTGCAGTGTCCCAGGCAGCACTCCATCAATCTCTGGAACGTTCCAGGGGCATTGCAGAGTCCAAACGGCATACTGTTGAACTCGCAGAGTCCCATCGGGGTAGTGAATGCCGTCTTCTCCCGATCCTCCTCAGCCTCAGCTACTTGCCAGTACCCACTAGTGAGGTCAAGGGTGGAAAAGTAATTTGCAGACTTTAAGGCAGCTAGGGACTCCTCTATGCGTGGTAAAGGGTATGCATCTTTATGTGTAATGCGATTTCCTTGTCAGTAATCCACACACATTCTCATGCTCCCATCCTTTTTCCTAACTAGCACTAGGGGAGCTGCCCAGGGACTACAACTATCCCTCACCACCCCCGCCTTTCTCATGTCGTGCAGCATCTTCTTTGCCATCTGGTAGTGAGCTGGTGATATAGGCCTGTAACGTTCTTTGATGGGTGGATGGTTACCTGTGGGGATATGATGTTGAACCCCCTTAATCCTCCCGAAGTCAAGTGGATGTTTACTAAACACCTGCGCGTATTCTTGAACCACCCGGTGTACACCCTGTTTCTGATGGGCAGGAGTGGTGTCTGTCCCAACATGGAGCTGTTGACAACAATCCTCCACCTGGGTTGCAGGGTCATCATCCTCCACTTTGTCTGGTGAGGTTAAGGACTCCGCCTTGTGAATGCAGTTGTTATTTACAGCATGTAATTTGGCAACAGTGGCATAACGTGGCAATCTGACCTCATCTTCCCCACAGTTGAGAAGACGGACGGGCACCCTCCCATTGCGTACATCCACCACTCCTCTGGCGATTAAGAGCGTGGGTCTGTGCTCGGAGCAAAGGGGTTCTACTACTGCCTGGTAGCTCTGTCCTCTAAGACCTATGGCGGCTCTACACCAGATAAGCATTTCACTCATTGGGGGGATCACAATGGGTATGGGGTCCGTCACCCGCACATTACCGATTTCACCATCTGTTAACCTTACTTGTTGTTGGTTCATCAGGACTCGGATCTCCTTCTGCAGCGCCCTCCTCTGTCCTGGTCTGGCAGTGTCAGCTATCTGTTGGAGTAAGAACACAACTTCTCCCAAACAGTTACCAACTATGTTAGTGCCTAGTACCATATACAGATTGGTATCATCAGGATTAGTCTCTACTACAATTAGTCCCTGGTCCTTCAGCTCCACTCTCCCCACCTTTACTGTCACATTCTTAACCCCGATTAGGTTAAGGGGGAGTCCATTTGAGGCATAAACAGAAAGATTTGGAGCTGGCGGACTTAGGTCGTCCATGGACCAGAACCTCTTGTAGAGGACATCAGGCATTATGGTTACCTAAGATCCTGTGTCCAGCAGAGCGTGCGTCGGGATGCCGTCCAGCACAATGGACAGGAAAGGTCTTCCTCCGACGAACCTGTTGTACCAGTCTGAGGGGCCTGGCTGAGTTACTCCTGGGTGTCGGCCCTCGGCCCCAGGGTTTTCTCATTTAAAGGACAATTCTGGGTGGTGTGTCTGATCTTGCGGCAGTGGTAGCAGGCAGGGTCCTTCTGTGGACGGCGCTGGTCACGGATTCTCGTAGAGGGTGGTGTTGTCCTCCTCCTCCTTCGCATCCAGGGGACACCTCAGGGCTATCGGCTAACAGGATTTTCCCTCCTTCCTCGGGCTCCGTCCGCAGCTGCAGAGCACTCAGCACAGTGGTCAGGGTTTTGCTCAACTGGTGCACTTCAGAGCGCAGACTGTCCAGCTCTCTAGGGGACGTTGCTGGAACCTTGGCTTCAGCAGCCACTGGGGAAAAGGTGGGTGTAGCAGGCACTGGGGTAGCCCCACCCTGGTAACATTGGATGGCATTTGTTTCCAGGGGCTGCAGTCCTTTTATAGCCATGTCCTTAAGATTGTCAAAGGTGGCATCTGGATGATCTAAGGACCACCAACGCACAGTCCTGCTCTCCTCTGGAGACCTCAGTCCCCGGACAAACTGTTCCTTCAGCATTTTGTTTTCATTTTCGATGCTGGTCGGACTAACCTGTTTCAAAGCCCGCAGGGCCCCTTGTAGACGCCAGGCATAGTCCCGAACATTGTCCTCCGGCTGTTGGGAACAGTTGTAGAACCTCATCTGGAGGTCCGCCTCAGTATGATCCTCAAAAACAGTCTGTAGCTTTTTAAAGATTGCGGACACTGACTCCTTGTCTGCGGCCGACAATGTTTCCACTTCCCGTTCCGCAGCACCAGTCAGTTGTCCTAATACAACAGCGGTCCTCTGCTTGCCTGTCATAGAGTACATGTCCAAGATAAAGCATATCTTCCGTTTGAATCCAGACAGGGTATCTGGTTTACCGTTGTACTGGGGAAGCCACTTTGCTCCAGGAATGTACGGTAGAGTTATGGGGATGACAGGAGTTACAGGCGCTGCTGGTGGAGCGGCCGCCTCGGTCTGCCCAGCATCGGGCGCGGGTTGAACATTAGGGCCGTTAACCGGTATTCCGGCGTCGTGCTGTACCTCGGACATTCTGACGCCCCCCTAGCGAACCGTGACCTACCTTCCTTTCTTTTCTTCCGGTAGGCCGCAGCTCTGCAGGTGACGGTCGTCTTCAGGACCTTGCGTCACTTGCGTCCTACGTCAGAGCGTTCAGCGACGCTCCTTCCAGGACCTGGCGCTTCCTTGTTTGACGTCGAGGCGTGGGGCGTGTCCGGGGCTTCGCGCGCTTTTGCAGGTACTCCCCTCAGTTTCCCGCGGTTACGCCCTTCTTCTCACTTGGCGGCCCAACAATGGCGGCAATCTTCACCACAGTTTAACATACACAGTTTTTAATTAAAGGCGCACAGTACCCGATGGCAACGGGCATAACACTCCGTCGTTTCAGCGGGCACGGAATCCTGTTAGTGACGCCAGGAAAGCAGGCCATGTGGTGTGTGACACATCATCAGACACATGCATACAGTGCTGAAAAGACATGGGAACAGCATGGGGAAGACCTCTGGAAGCATATCTGACTCCCAGGTCACTACCTAAAAGTGTGCCCATCATAAGTGATCCTTGGCGCATGCGAAGATGCCTCCGGCCATGCACCTGTCGTTGCAGACTTGCAACAATCACCGTCCACGTTCTTGTCCCACTGCAGCGTTCAGTTGTCCCTACCCCATTCCTTGGAATGCAAGCGCAAGTATGCAGGCAGCCAGACAGGCTGCAATACTATACTGCCAAATTTTTGACAGCTGCTTGCACTTGAAATGTGGCCTTTTAGGCTCGTGGAGGCAGAAGCTTTTCATAACCTCATGCCGGCATGGGCCGGGTGTCCATACTCGGTCCCCAGCCGCCACTATATTTCCCGGTATAGTCTCCGCCTTCCACAAGCACAGGTCCCACAACATTACCCGTGCCCTTCCCAATGCACTTACTGGGAAGGACCGCCTAACCACAATCACGTGGACAGGTGAATGTGGCCAGGGACGGTACGGAGCCAGTCCACAACTTTTTTGCTAAGAGTTGTATTTAGCTCGGTGAAAGGACTGGCATAGAGGGAAACCGTATCTACCCTGGTTATTATTTCTCCCAGGAAGTCCTCTAAAGCTGCTTGCACTTGAAATGTGGCCTGAACATTACTGCTGGTACTTTTCTGTTGGAATTTGCTTGCCTTCTACCAGCCTGGAATATTTCCAGCAAACTATGGTACGAAGCCATGGTATTAGCACTGCCCCCAGTACCAGTAGCGAAGCCATCCCCAAATTCCTTCTCAGGAATTTTATTTGGTAGACTGAGTGGCTGCCCAAATACATTTTCTCACAAAGGAGCTGAAGATAGAGTGGCAGTAGGTGCAAGTTTCTCCAGTCTGTTAGATATTAGAGGGTGAACAGCAGCACATTGGATCAGTGGTTATCACTAAAGCCTTGCAGTGCTGGGATCCTGGGTTCAAATCCCAGTAAGGACAACATATGCAAGGACTTTGTATGTTATCCCCATGTTTGCGTGTTTTTCCTCCTCAGTAAAAAAGCCATAGAGTGTCCGGGAACCTTCCCACATACTTTTCTTAGCCAGGACTGCTTCTCGGCAGGGTTGGACGGTGCCTTGGCGTCTACCTCAGGAGAGTTCATGATAGCGCTAACTTTGCAGCTGCTATAGGGCTCTTGAGCGGGTGAGAAAGGTTAGCCCTCAGAATCAAATCCTCTGGTGGGCACAATGTTTTTCAATCTGAAAGAGCTTCTCAGTAGGAGTTGTATTTCACTACAGTCATATTCTTTAGCTCGGTGAAAGGACTGGCATAGAGGGAAACCGTATCTACCCCGGCTGTCATTTCTCTGTCACCAGGTTCTGCCCATTGTCACACACGACCATGCCTGTATGTTCAGCGGTGAGAGACACAGCTCAGGCTGCTGTGTTACAGCTTTCAGCAACTCTGCAGCGCTGGGCGGTTTGTCAATTAAGCATTAAGCATGTTATCTTCAGCACAGCCTGTTGCCACTTGGCCAAGGCAGTGCTGCAGTGCTGTTGGCTTGTGACTGATGTGGTAATTTCGGAGATGGAGGAGGAAGTGCATGAGCTGAACAATGTGATTACATTGAGCTTAAATTGGTGACGCTGTTTTTTTATACTAAAGAAAGATCCTATTGTTTTGTTTTTTTATGTTATTTTTTAAGACAAATGTCATTTTAACATTTTACAACCTTATCTGGCAATGTGGCCTGTGACATATCATCAGACACATCCTGTTTTATTTCTGATGGAGGGACTCTGAAAGTCATAAAGCCTATTTTTATAGGGACATCAGACAGCCCTTACTATTCTTAAAAGGCCAGTAGTCGGCCCTAGCTATTGTTAGAGATCCATCAGCCGGCTATACTTTGTTGTTCCCATTATTAACAAGTGGGTCTCCTATACTCTTATTGCGTATCCAGTGACTGCAAGGGCTGCCAAAAATTTGGACGCAACCAAATACCCCTTTGAAGAGACATAGAGGAGGGTCTCAGTAAAAAAATGTTCCCATTATAAAGGAGCGGGTCTCCTATAGTGGTAATGCCCATGCTGTGACTGTAAGGGCTGCCAAAATTTGGGAAAAACCCCACTAAGAATTTAAAGACACATAGAGCAGGGCCACAGTAACAAGGTATGACATGTTCCCATTAGGAAGGAGAGAGTCTGCTATACAGTTATAGGGTATGCAGTGAGTCCAACGGCTGACCAATTTTAGGAAAAACCCCACTAAGAATTTAAAGACACATAGAGCAGGGCTATAGAAATGACAAATTCCCATTAGAAAGGAGAGAGTCTCCCATAGTGTTGGCCTATGCAGTGAATGCAAGGGCTCCAAAAATTTGGAGGCTCTTCAATGACCCTTGGAAGAGACGTGGAGGAGGGCCTCATAAAAAAATGTTCCCATTAGAAAGGAGCGGGCCTCCTATACTTTTAATGCCCATGCACTAAGTGTATGGGCTGACAAACATTTACCCCTGGGGGGTATACATAAACATACTGTATAAAAATTTTTTTTACGGGCATCATAAACACCCTTTAAAAAAATTCTGTGGGTGTTGCATCACGGACCACGGTCACCCTGGTGATATGGTGGTGGAGGATGAGGAGAAGGAAGAGGACAAGAGCAAATAGCCAAAATCAGGAAGCGTATACCCATGTATGGGTGTGAAAAGGTGCATGGAAATACACCTCCCAAGAAAAGACACTGGATTTGAGTTTATGTTACGCTGCTATCATTCGGTGGTGTTGAGAAGTCTGGCCCAATCCAGCCCTTGTTCATTTTTATAAGAGTCAGCCTGTCAGCATTTTCAGTTGACAGGCGGATGCGCTTATCAGTTATAATTCCACCAGCGGCACTAAAAACCCACTCTGATAAAAAGCTGGCGGTAGGGCAGGCCAGGACCTCCATGGCATAGAGAGCCAGTTCATTCCAAGTGTCCAGCTTGGATACCCAATAATTATAAAGCACAGAGGACTCACGGAGGACGTTGGTACGGTCGCCAAGGTACTCCCTCAGCATCTTCCCAAACTTTGCGCTCCTTGTGAGAGTACCCTGCGCCTCAGGGCCTGTGCGATAGGAGGGCCTGAGAAAACTCTCCCAGAACTTTGACAGTGTTCCCCTGCCTCTGCTGGTTTGAAGTTGTGTCTCTCTCGTCTGTACTCATTGGTTGTCCAACGAAGTGTGCCCTCTGCCGCCAGCGTTTTCAGATGGGAATTTTTTTAATAGTTCCGCAACAAAGGCCTTCTGGTACAGCTCCATTTTTGTAGACCTGTCCGCCTCAGGAATAAGAGACATAAAGTTCTCCTTGTAGCGTGGGTCTAGAAGTGTCACCAACCAGTAATGACTGTCACCCAAAATTTTGAGAACGCGAGGGTCATGGGAAAGGCAGTGTAACATAAACTCAGCCATGCGTGCCAGACTACTAACAGACAAGACTTCTATGTCCTCACCAAGAGAATAACTAACCATGCTCTCCTCCTCCTCCTATCTGTCCTCTTGCCATCCACGCTGAACAGACGGTATGACAGCTGTGCAGGTAGTACCGTCTATAGTGCATGAAACTAGCTCCTGTCCTTCCTCCTCATCCTCTTCCTCATTGTCACCCAATCCACGTTTGGATGAGATGAGGCTTGGCTGTGTGTAATCACCCTGTATGGTTCCTTGCTCCATCTCATCGTGCTCCGCCTGCAATGCATCCTCTTTGATTGTGAGCAGAGAGCGTTTCAGAAGACAGAGAAGCGGGATGGTGACGCTAATTATCGCATCATCGCCGCTCACCATCTTGGTGGAGTCCTCAAAGTTTTGGAGGATGGTACATATGTCTGACATCCATGTCCACTCCTGAGGTCTTATGTGTGGAGTCTGAACTGAATACCGACGGCCTTGTTGATGCTGGTACTCAACAACTGCCCTCTTCTGCTCACAAATCCTTCCCAACATCTGCAGTGTAGAGTTCCAATGCGTGGGGACATCACACACCAGTCTGTGAGCCGGAAGCTACAGACGCTGCTGAAACACTGCAAGGGCGGCGTAAGCTGTAGCTGACTTTCTAAAATGGGCACACAGGCGGCGTACTTTAACAAGCTGATCCGGCAGCTCCGGGTAGGATTTGAGAAACCGCTGAACCACAAGGTTAAGAACATGGGCCAGGCATGGTCTGTGTGTGTGCTCGCCTCACATCAGAGCCGCCACCAGGTTCCGGCCATTGTCACACACGACCATGCCTGGCTGTAGGTTCAGCGATGTGAGCCACAGATCTGCCTGCTCTTTCAGACCTGTCCACAACTCTTCTGCATTGTGCGGTTTTTCACCTAAGCATATTAACTTCAGCACAGCCTTTTGCCGCTTGGCCGAGGCAGTGCTGCAGTGCTTCCAGCTTGTGACTGATGTGGTCATTTCGGAGATGGAGGCTGAAGAGGAGGAGGAGGCTGAGGAGGATGAGGTGCAGGAGCTGTAGACCGTGGGGGCAACCCTGATTGACCTAGGGCCCGCAATCCATGGCGTCGGGAGGACGTGTTCCGTCCCAAGGTCCGACTGGGTCCCGGCTTCCACTATGTTAACCCAGGGTGCCGTCAGCAAGATGTACCATCCCTGCCCACAAGCACTTGTCCACGTGTCCGTGGTTAGGTGGACTTTACTGATAACTGCGTTGTTGAGAGCACGGCTAATGTTTTGGGACACGTGCTTGTGTAATGCGGGGACGGCACACCGGGAGAAATAGTGGCGGCTGGAGACCGAGTACCGAGGGACGGCCACCGCCATCAGGTTGCGGAATGCTTCCGTCTCCACGAGCCTAAAAGGCAACATTTCGAGCACAAGCAGTTGTGAAATGTGAGAATTTAGTAGTATGGCCTGTGGGGCGTTGGCTGCATATTTGCACTTTCGTTCCAAGGAGTTGGGTATGGACAACTGAACGCTGCGCTGGGACAAGGACATGGACGTGCTTCCTGATGCTGCTACTTGACTTGAGAGTGTGCAACGACAGGTGCAGGGCAGGAGGCATCTTCGCATGCACCATGGACAGGGGAATGGCTTGCAAGAACAACAGCGGAAGAAGCAATGGTGCCACCCGCAGACACTGTTCCTGGACCCTGAGGTTCGGCCCACAAAGTCGGGTGCTTTGCTGCCATGTGCCTGATCATGCTGGTGGTGGTCAGGCTGGTCGTTTTGCCACCCCTGCTGATGCTGGCCTGGCAGGTGGTGCAAATGGCCTTTTTGGGGTTATTGGCAGAGTCTTTAAAAAACAACCAGACTCGGGAAGACCTAACAGTTCTACTGGCAACTTCCTTCGTGTTGGTGTTACGGGGAACGGTTGCCTGCCTTCTGTCTGCAGCCACCACACTGCTTCTTCCTGCCTGTTGGGGTGCTTTGCCTCCCTTCCCCTGTGTGCTGCTGTCCTCGCTCTGCATGTCCTCCTGCCAGGTTGGGTCAGTTACTATATCATCCACCACCTCGTCTTCCACTTCCGCACCCAGGTCCTCCTCCTGACTTTCTGGTTATTGTGTCTCATCATTGTCCACCTCTTGTGACACTTTCCCACCGTCGCCTTCGTGTGACCTTGGCTGCTCAAATATTTGGGCATCTCTACATGAGATCTCCTCTTGCCCCGCTTCAAATGGACCGGGCGAGAGGCCCGAATCTATACCCTGCGTGTCATTTCTCCCAGGAAGTCCTGTAATTGAGCTTGTTGCAGAAGCAAAGGCAGCCCGTCCATCATCAACTCGCACTCGTCGATGGTGCTTTAACACACACACATCTTTCTTTGCGCATTTAATTTCTTGAATACAGAGTTGGACAATGGCCTGATCTGTAATGCAGTTTGAGAAAAAACATGCATAAGCATGGCCGATCCACATTAAAAAAGCAGCCATAGAGTGTCTGGGAACCTTCCCCCACACTTTTCTTAGCCAGGGCTGCTTTTCGGCAGGGTTGGACGGGCCCACAAGAGAACCGGAGACTCCTCCGGCGGGCCCTGGCTTCTCCTTCAGGAGAGTTCATAGTGCCAAGGTGAGGCCATGATGATTATAGAGGCCACCATCTGCTTATTTTTCTGTTACTTGGAATGCAAGCGCAAGTATGCAGCCAGCCACACACCCACCCACAGGCCGCAACACTAAACTGCCAGATTTCTGAGCAGCTGCTTGCACTTGAAATATGGCCTTTTAGGCTCATGGAGGCGGAAGTTGTCCACAATCTTATGGTGGCGGCGACCGGGTATCCATACTCGGTCCCCAGCCTCCATTATTTTTCCCGGTATCGTCTCCGCCTTCCACAAGCACGGGTCCCACAACATTACCCGTGCCCTCCCCAGTGCACTTACTGGGAAGGACCGCCTAACCACAAACACGTGGGCAGGTGAATGTGGCTAGGGACGGTACGGAGCCAGTCCACAACTTTTTTTGCTGAGAGTTGTATTTAGCTCGGTGAAAGGACTGGCATAGAGGGAAACCGTATCTACCCTGGTTGTTATTTCTCCCAGGAAGTCCTCTAAAGCTGCTTGCACTTGAAATGTGGCCTGAACATTACTGCTGGTACTTTTCTGTTGGAACTTGCTTGCCTTCTACCAGCCTGGAATATTTCCAGCAAACTATGGTACGAAGCCATGGTATTAGCACTGCCCCCAGTACCAGTAGCGAAGCCATCCCCAAATTCCTTCTCAGGAATTTTATTTGGTAGACTGAGTGGCTGCCCAAATACATTTTCTCACAAAGGAGCTGAAGATAGAGTGGCAGTAGGTGCAAGTTTCTCCAGTCTGTTAGATATTAGAGGGTGAACAGCAGCACATTGGATCAGTGGTTATCACTAAAGCCTTGCAGTGCTGGGATCCTGGGTTCAAATCCCAGTAAGGACAACATATGCAAGGACTTTGTATGTTATCCCCATGTTTGCGTGTTTTTCCTCCTCAGTAAAAAAGCCATAGAGTGTCCGGGAACCTTCCCACATACTTTTCTTAGCCAGGACTGCTTCTCGGCAGGGTTGGACGGTGCCTTGGCGTCTACCTCAGGAGAGTTCATGATAGCGCTAACTTTGCAGCTGCTATAGGGCTCTTGAGCGGGTGAGAAAGGTTAGCCCTCAGAATCAAATCCTCTGGTGGGCACAATGTTTTTCAATCTGAAAGAGCTTCTCAGTAGGAGTTGTATTTCACTACAGTCATATTCTTTAGCTCGGTGAAAGGACTGGCATAGAGGGAAACCGTATCTACCCCGGCTGTCATTTCTCTGTCACCAGGTTCTGCCCATTGTCACACACGACCATGCCTGGCTGTATGTTCAGCGGTGAGAGACACAGCTCAGGCTGCTGTGTTACAGCTTTCAGCAACTCTGCAGCGCTGGGCGGTTTGTCAATTAAGCATTAAGCATGTTATCTTCAGCACAGCCTGTTGCCGCTTGGCCAAGGCAGTGCTGCAGTGCTGTTGGCTTGTGACTGATGTGGTAATTTCGGAGATGGAGGAGGAAGTGCATGAGCTGAACAATGTGATTACATTGAGCTTAAATTGGTGACGCTGTTTTTTTATACTAAAGAAAGATCCTATTGTTTTGTTTTTTTATGTTATTTTTTAAGACAAATGTCATTTTAACATTTTACAACCTTATCTGGCAATGTGGCCTGTGACATATCATCAGACACATCCTGTTTTATTTCTGATGGAGGGACTCTGAAAGTCATAAAGCCTATTTTTATAGGGACATCAGACAGCCCTTACTATTCTTAAAAGGCCAGTAGTCGGCCCTAGCTATTGTTAGAGATCCATCAGCCGGCTATACTTTGTTGTTCCCATTATTAACAAGTGGGTCTCCTATACTCTTATTGCGTATCCAGTGACTGCAAGGGCTGCCAAAAATTTGGACGCAACCAAATACCCCTTTGAAGAGACATAGAGGAGGGTCTCAGTAAAAAAATGTTCCCATTATAAAGGAGCGGGTCTCCTATAATGGTAATGCTCATGCTGTGACTGCAAGGGCTGCCAAAATTTGGGAAAAACCCCACTAAGAATTTAAAGACACATAGAGCAGGGCCACAGTAACAAGGTATGACATGTTCCCATTAGAAAGGAGAGAGTCTGCTATACTGTTATAGGGTATGCAGTGAGTCCAACGGCTGACCAATTTTAGGAAAAACCCCACTAAGAATTTAAAGACATATAGAGCAGGGCTATAGAAATGACAAATTCCCATTAGAAAGGAGAGAGTCTCCCATAGTGTTGGCCTATGCAGTGAATGCAAGGGCTGCCAAAAATTTGGAGGCTCTTCAATGACCCTTGGAAGAGACGTGGAGGAGGGCCTCATAAAAAAATGTTCCCATTAGAAAGGAGCGGGCCTCCTATACTTGTAATGCCCATGCACTAAGTGTATGGGCTGACAAACATTTACCCCTGGGGGGTATACATAAACATACTGTATAAAAAATTTTTTTACGGGCATCATAAACACCCTTTAAAAAAATTCTGTGGGTGTTGCATCACGGACCACGGTCACCCTGGTGATATGGTGGTGGAGGATGAGGAGAAGGAAGAGGACAAGAGCAAATAGCCAAAATCAGGAAGCGTATACCCATGTATGGGTGTGAAAAGGTGCATGGAAATACACCTCCCAAGAAAAGACACTGGATTTGAGTTTATGTTACGCTGCTATCATTCGGTGGTGTTGAGAAGTCTGGCCCAATCCAGCCCTTGTTCATTTTTATAAGAGTCAGCCTGTCAGCATTTTCAGTTGACAGGCGGATGCGCTTATCAGTTATAATTCCACCAGCGGCACTAAAAACCCACTCTGATAAAAAGCTGGCGGTAGGGCAGGCCAGGACCTCCATGGCATAGAGAGCCAGTTCATTCCAAGTGTCCAGCTTGGATACCCAATAATTATAAAGCACAGAGGACTCACGGAGGACGTTGGTACGGTCGCCAAGGTACTCCCTCAGCATCTTCCCAAACTTTGCGCTCCTTGTGAGAGTACCCTGCGCCTCAGGGCCTGTGCGATAGGAGGGCCTGAGAAAACTCTCCCAGAACTTTGACAGTGTTCCCCTGCCTCTGCTGGATTGAAGTTGTGTCTCTCTCGTCTGTACTCATTGGTTGTCCAACGAAGTGTGCCCTCTGCCGCCAGCGTTTTCAGATGGGAATTTTTTTAATAGTTCCGCAACAAAGGCCTTCTGGTACAGCTCCATTTTTGTAGACCTGTCCGCCTCAGGAATAAGAGACATAAAGTTCTCCTTGTAGCGTGGGTCTAGAAGTGTCACCAACCAGTAATGACTGTCACCCAAAATTTTGAGAACGCGAGGGTCATGGGAAAGGCAGTGTAACATAAACTCAGCCATGCGTGCCAGACTACTAACAGACAAGACTTCTATGTCCTCACCAAGAGAATAACTAACCATGCTCTCCTCCTCCTCCTATCTGTCCTCTTGCCATCCACGCTGAACAGACGGTATGACAGCTGTGCAGGTAGTACCGTCTATAGTGCATGAAACTAGCTCCTGTCCTTCCTCCTCATCCTCTTCCTCATTGTCACCCAATCCACGTTTGGATGAGATGAGGCTTGGCTGTGTGTAATCACCCTGTATGGTTCCTTGCTCCATCTCATCGTGCTCCGCCTGCAATGCATCCTCTTTGATTGTGAGCAGAGAGCGTTTCAGAAGACAGAGAAGCGGCATGGTGACGCTAATTATCGCATTATCGCCGCTCACCATCTTGGTGGAGTCCTCAAAGTTTTGGAGGATGGTACATATGTCTGACATCCATGTCCACTCCTGACTTATGTGTGGAGTCTGAACTGAATACCGACGGCCTTGTTGATGCTGGTACTCAACAACTGCCCTCTTCTGCTCACAAATCCTTCCCAACAATTGCAGTGTAGAGTTCCAATGCGTGGGGACATCACACACCAGTCTGTGAGCCGGAAGCTACAAACGCTGCTGAAACACTGCAAGGGCGGCGGAAGCTGTAGCTGACTTTCTAAAATGGGCACACAGGCGGCGTACTTTAACAAGCTGATCCGGCAGCTTCGGGTAGGATTTGAGAAACCGCTGAACCACAAGGTTAAGCACATGGGCCAGGCATGGTACGTGTGTGTGCTCGCCTCACATCAGAGCCGCCACCAGGTTCCGGCCATTGTCACACACGACCATGCCTGGCTGTAGGTTCAGCGATGTGAGCCACAGATCTGCCTGCTCTTTCAGACCTGTCCACAACTCTTCAGCATTGTGCGGTTTTTCACCTAAGCATATTAACTTCAGCACAGCCTTTTGCCGCTTGGCCGAGGCAGTGCTGCAGTGCTTCCAGCTTGTGACTGATGTGGTCATTTCGGAGATGGAGGCTGAAGAGGAGGAGGAGGCTGAGGAGGATGAGGTGCAGGAGCTGTAGACCGTGGGGGCAACCCTGATTGACCTAGGGCCCGCAATCCATGGCGTCGGGAGGACGTGTTCCGTCCCAAGGTCCGACTGGGTCCCGGCTTCCACTATGTTAACCCAGGGTGCCATCAGCAAGATGTACCGTCCCTGCCCACAAGCACTTGTCCACGTGTCCGTGGTTAGGTGGACTTTACTGATAACTGCGTTGTTGAGAGCACGGCTAATGTTTTGGGACACGTGCTTGTGTAATGCGGGGACGGCACACCGGGAGAAATAGTGGCGGCTGGAGACCGAGTACCGAGGGACGGCCACCGCCATCAGGTTGCAGAATGCTTCCGTCTCCACGAGCCTAAAAGGCAACATTTCGAGCACAAGCAGTCGTGAAATGTGAGAATTTAGTAGTATGGCCTGTGGGGCGTTGGCTGCATATTTGCACTTTCGTTCCAAGGAGTTGGGTATGGACAACTGAACGCTGAGCTGGGACAAGGACATGGACGTGCTTCCTGATGCTGCTACTTGACTTGAGAGTGTGCAACGACAGGTTCAGGGCAGGAGGCATCTTCGCATGCACCATGGACAGGGGAATGGCTTGCAAGAACAACAGCGGAAGAAGCAATGGTGCCACCCGCAGACACTGTTCCTGGACCCTGAGGTTCGGCCCACAAAGTCGGGTGCTTTGCTGCCATGTGCCTGATCATGCTGGTGGTGGTCAGGCTGGTCGTTTTGCCACCCCTGCTGATGCTGGCCTGGCAGGTGGTGCAAATGGCCTTTTTGGGGTTATTGGCAGAGTCTTTAAAAAACAACCAGACTCGGGAAGACCTAACAGTTCTACTGGCAACTTCCTTCGTGTTGGTGTTACGGGGAACGGTTGCCTGCCTTCTGTCTGCAGCCACCACACTGCTTCTTCCTGCCTGTTGGGGTGCTCTGCCTCCCTCCCCCTGTGTGCTGCTGTCCTCGCTCTGCATGTCCTCCTGCCAGGTTGGGTCAGTTACTATATCATCCACCACCTCGTCTTCCACTTCCGCACCCTGGTCCTCCTCCTGACTTTCTGGTTATTGTGTCTCATCATTGTCCACCTCTTGTGACACTTTCCCACCGTCGCCTTCATGTGACCTTGGCTGCTCAAATATTTGGGCATCTCTACATGCGATCTCCTCTTGCCCCGCTTCAAATGGACCAGGCAAGAGGCCCGAATCTATAAATGGAATAGTGAACAGCTCTTCAGAGTGTCCAAGTGTGGGATCAGTTGTCTCTGAGTACTCGGCATGGTGGGAGGAAGGAGGATCAGGGTGAGGAATATGCGGTCCAGACTCACGGCTACTGAGACTTGACCGTGTGGAAGACAGGGTGGTGGTGGTGGCTAAGTGACTGGAAGCATTATCCGCTATCCAACCAACAACCTTTTGACACTGCTCTGGGTTCAATAGTGGTGTGCTGCGGTCCCCTAGAAATTGGGACAGGAAGGTCAGACGATAAGATGTGGATGTTTGTTGTGGCACAATTTCGGCTTGCCCACGGCCTTGTCCTTGGACCTCTACATGCACCATTACCATCACGTCCAGTTCCCCGTCCCTTGCCACGTGCCTTGCCCATTTTAAATGCAGGACAGTATCTTCCACGCTCACTACAAATGACTGAGTTTGGAGCGAACTTATATGTGATCCGTGTGACGGAGAAAACAGAGTTTTAAATACCTGGCCTGTAGGTAAATAGTTTCAACAGCAAACTGCGGTGAATTGCTTCACTGACACACTAAAGGAAATTTTTAATGGAGGCCAGAAATGGCAGTATTTTCTGACAACGTATACACTCCCTGACAGAAGTTATGTCGCTTATCCATGTTATGTAAATAAAAGCTTATAACTTGACGTCAAATTCATCCATTGGTTTTATAAATTACTCATTTAAAAGCTGAAACCCTCCCAAATTTGGTTTAGGTAAAGAAAATAAATTGGCATCAATGCTGAAATATTGATCATTTAATGAACACAGAATGGTCAGATTTTGACAAGACAAAATTTTTGTCGCCCACAGAAAGTAATGTGATATTCAAACAAATAATTATCTTAAAATACAAATATATGTTGCATAACATTGGTGAATGAAGTTGTGGTGCTATTAGAGTCATATTTAATATTTTGTGTGACTTCCATGAGCTTGAAGGACTGCATCCATGCGGTTCAACAATGATTCATACAATTTATTAATGAAGTCATCAGGAATAGCAAAGAATGCAGTCTTACATGACTCCCAGAGTTCATCTAGATTCTTTGGTTTTGTCTTCCAAGCTTCCTCTTCCATCCTACCCTAAACATGCTCAATGATGTTCATGTCTGCTGACTGGGCTGGCCAGTCCTTGAGCACCTTGATGTTTTTTGCCTGGAGGAACTTTGTTGTAGAGATGGATGTATGAGGTGGAGCACCATCCTGCTGCAAAATTTGACCCCTTTTATGATTTGGAATGTAGGAGGTAGCTAATACTTCTTGATATTTTAGGCTATTGATATTGCCTTTCACCTTGCAAATGTTTCGCACACCCCCATACTGAATGTAACTCCAGACCATGATCTTTCCACCACCAAATTTAACTGTTTTCTGGGTGTATTTTTGATCCATACGGGCTCCAGTAGGTCTCCTGCAGTATTTGTGGCGGCTGTGGTGTAATTCTACTGAAGATTCTTCAGAGAAATCCACCTTCTGCCACTTTTCCATCGTCCATCTGTTTAGCAGGCTGTGGGACTTTGCAAATGCCACGCAGGTTTTTATTTGCCTTTTGTTTAGTGCTGGCTTCTGGGCACTGATTCGACCATCGAGGCCATTTCGAGACAGAATCCTACAAACTGTTCTAGTTTACACAGGGACTTGAGGTGACCAGGCCTGTTAGAGCTCTGCTGCAGTGGAAGAGGGGCTTGCTTTGGATTTTCTAACCAACAAACGTTCCTTCTGAGCAGTTGTCTTGCGGGGTCTGCTGGACCTGGGCTTGTCAAACACATCTCCAGTCTCTTCAAATCTTTTTTTAATTCTTTGTACTTGACGCTGAGACTTATTAAAGGTGCCAGCCACCTCTGCAGTGGATCTGGTCTTCAGCCTCTTGATTATCAAGGCTTTGGTCGCAGTGTGGATTTTTGGCATACTGTCAGAGCTCAAGTTGCAGTTCAAGTGAAAGTCTGGGGTGCTGGGTTTCTTTTTATACACACCCACTATTTAACCGATCATTTACTGAGCACTGGTGAGGATGTAAACTAGGATTGGGTGCATTATATGACCAGGCGACAAAACTTTTGTCTTGCCAAAATCTGACCATTCTGTGTTCATTAAATGATCAAAATTTCAGCATTGATGCCAATTTATTTTCTTTACCTAAACCAAATTTGGGAAGGGTTCAACTTTCAAAAGAGTAATTTATAAAACCAATGGATGAATTTAACGTCAGGTTATAAGCTTTTATTTACATAACATGAATAAGCGACATAACTTCTGTCAGGGAGTGATATGTGATCCGTGTGACGGAGAAAACAGAGTTTTAAATACCTGGCCATTAGGCAAGTAGTTTGAACAGCAAACTGCGATGAATTGCTTCACTGACATACTAAAGGAAATTTTTAATGGAGGCCAGAAACGGCAGTATTTTCTGACAACGTATATGTGATCCTTTTGACGGAGAAAACACAGTTTTAAATAGCTGGATTTCTAGTGCTTTAATATGGAAAGGACCTGGCTGTATTCTGCAGTGCCAACAAGCAAATGGCGCAGAAAAAACGGTGTTCTCTGGATTGCTTTTTTAGCAAATAATGAGGATTAAGATCCAAAGAAAAGTATTCCTGGCCCCTGAGACTTGGGCCTTTGTATGGAAATATGTAACAGCAGCAGAAGGCAGTATTGGAATGGAGCCTCTTGTGCTATATGCACTGCAGTCTGCTATATACACTGCCTGCCTATACACCCCGCCTGACTGATATATCTGCAGATGGATTAGTCCTCAGAAGGACTGTTTGTTAAGATGGATATGTGTAATGTCGGGTTTTACTCCCTACACTACCTAATACAGAAGCAAATCTGTCCCTGACGCAGCAGCACCTCTCCCTACACAAGCAAATGGCGCAGAAAAACGGTGTTCTCTGGATTGCTTTTTAAGCAAATAATGAGGATTAAGATCCAAAGAAAAGTATTCCTGGCTCCTGAGACCTGGGCCTTTGTATAGAAATATGTAACAGCAGCAGAAGGCAGAATTGGAATGGAGCCTCCTGTGCTATATGCACTGCAGTCTGCTATATACACTGCCTGCCTATACACCCTGCCTGCCTGTTATCTCTGCAGATGGATTAGTCCTCAGAAGGACTGTTTGTTAAGATGGATATGTGTAATGTACGGTTTTTCTCCCTACACTACCTAATACACAATCAAATCTCTCCCTAACGCAGCAGCAGCTCTCCCTACACTGCCTGATCCGGAGTGACTGTGATGAACATGGCGGCGCCAGATCTGATATAGACCTGATGACGCTGTGCGGCCAGCCAATCACTGTAATGCCCACAACCAACATGGCTACGGCATTACAGTGCATGGCAGGCAATCCCTGCATGTTCATTGGCTCTCTAAAGAGCGGCAAACATGCAGGGAGGGGACCCGAGTTCCCGCCCAAGCATACCGGAAGTGAAATGCTCGGGCGAGCACCGAGCAGTAGCGAGCATGCTCGCTCATCACTAGTGAATACATAGGCAAACACTAGTTGCGCAAGGCTAACATGTACTTTTCTTGTCTGATGTGTTCTGCGCCTGTCATGTGCAGCATAGGCATATATTTGTTGTACAACTTGTATCACAACTAGAGATGAGCGAATGTTTCAATGTTCGGTCCGGATTACGATCGTCGAATTTGTATTATTCACCGATTTAATTGTCGAATATTCACTGAACATTACCGAACACCATTGGGGGGCAAAAACTAACGCATACACAACACCTTCAAACGGGCCCAAAAGCTGTCAAAACACATCAAAATAGGGGCGGACACCAGGAAAGTGCCATCAATTGACCCAGAGTACTATAATTATTATTATTATTATAGCAACATTTATTCTTTATATGTGAAAAGGGGTCTCCGACTGCTACAAGAGGAGAGAGGACCCTCTACAAGGGATGGGTGAGGATACAGTAGGTCAAGGTACAGCTGGTCGTGCAGCGGTATGCTGGAGCAAGGGTTACCGAAGATTATATGCTTGTCAGAAGAAGTGGGTCTTCAGCTTCCTTTTCAAGGTTTCCATGGTAGGCAAGAGTATGATGTGTTGGGGTACAGAGTTACACAGTAAGGGAGATGCATGGGACAAATCTGCCAAGAGCCTAAATGAAGGTAAGCTTCCAGGAGCTCACAACTGAGCAGATTAAACCCTGCACTGCGATGACCTGAGGGGTGCGAACGGTGAAAGTGAACACACAGCTTCGGTGCTTTCTGAAGCAGCTCATCCAGGCCGGGATAGTGGCAGAGAAATCGCTGTACCACCAGGTTGAGGACGTGAGCCATGCAAGGCACATGTGTGAGGTTACCCTGGCGTAGGGCCGCCAACAGGTTTTCACCGTTATTGCACACGGCCTTCCCTGGCTCCAGGTTCAGCAGAGACAGCTATTGCTCAAACTCAGCCTCGAGAGCTGTCCACAACTCTTCAGCTGTATGACTGCGATTTCCAAGGCATATTAATTTTAACAATTCCTGATTGCGGTGAGCCCTGGCTGAGGTTGAGTGCGCAGGTGGAGGAGGTGGAGAAGGCAGAAGCAATGGAGGAAGTGTCAAATACAGAGGTTTGTTCTGCAAGCCTTTGAGATTCCAAGATTTGTGGAGCAGCCTCTTCCCCGCCTGCCCCCACAGCCACCAGAGTCACCCAGTGTCCAGTCAACGAGATGTAGCACCCTTGGCAACGCTTACTCATCCAGGTGTCTGTGGTGAAATGCACCCTGGCAGAAATACATTTAGTCAAGGAACAGGTGATATTGTCTGCAGGCACAGCTTTCTTAGAGAAGTAATGGCGACTGGGCAACTGGTACTGGGGGGCTGCGATGACCATCAGCTTTCTTAAACTGTCTGTATCTACCAGCTGGAAAAGCATAATTTCTGTGGCCAACAGATTGGAGATGGTGGAGTTCAACTTCTTAGCTTTCTCATGTGTAGGATAAAACAATCTTTTATGTGACCACAATTGCGGGACCGAAGGCTGGCTGGAGTGCTGATAGAGGGCGGAGTAAGGTGAACCAGACAAACTGCTGGACCAAGAGTGAGGTTCAGGCTGAGATCTTATGGTGGATTGAGAAACATGTGGTGTGCTCGGTGAAACAAACACAGCAGGCATGTCCGCTTCCATTACAGCTGACGGACTCTCACTCAGCCTGACTGGAGCAAGTAAAGAACCTGAGGTTCTGCAGTCAGAGACCTGCGTGACAGTACTTGGCACGTTAACAGAGGAGGAGGAAGAAGCAGCAGATGCATTTGATGGGGCGGCTGATGGTTGTTGAGGTACGCTGGTCTGCATTTTATCGCAATGAGATTGCCAGTCTACCGCATGTTGATTGCGCATGTAGTAGTCAAATTATTGCACTTTTTCCCTCTACTGAGTTTTTTTTTGCTAGGCAACCCTTGCCGCCCCTGCGAGCTGAAGACCCGTGACCGCTGCTGGCCACAGCCCCAGTTGTGGCTAAGGATGCAGTGCTCCTTGTGCTTGCTTTACTCAGTGTCTGCGCCATAGTGCAAAACGTAAGCTCCTCGTTTTCCTCCTCCATCACCTCAGATGAGCAACTTGGCTGCGTGACTCTGGGTTCACACCAAGTAGGATCTTCAACCTCATCATCATCCAATGTGTTATCACATTCCTCACCCTGAGAATGACCCTTTTCCTCTTCTTGTCCTGACAGCACAGTACAGTCCGCATGAGACTCAGGTATCTGAGTCTCATCAGGATCACCTCCTACCCCCCAGTGGTTAATGTATGGTGATGAGGGTCAGGAACCTGCTCGGACCCTACTTCGCCCTGCCCCGAATGCAACCTAAAAAATTTTTGGGCATCGGTGCAGATGCTTTCCTCCTCTTGACTCTGTGAATGTTTTGAGTTTACTTTGGAGTTGCCCATGTCAGTTGTCTTTGGATAGGACGTGACGGTGTTGGTTCACTAGTGCTTTCACTAACATTACCACCAACTCCACGAATACCTTGAACACCAAGCCTATTCCCCCTTCCACCACAACCTCTCTTTTTCCCACTCATGTTGCTCAGATAGTGTGGTAGGAGCATGCTATTAGCAAAAAAAATAGATTTTTTCCTCTGCAACAGCTCTGCACACAGCTGAATTTTAGCGGCACTAAATGGCAAGGTAAGATATGGCTTGCTGTATAACAGAAGCAAGTATTTTTTTTTACTGTGGATGAGTCCCGTATAATATACGAAACATTCTCCAAACTATGTCAAACTGAGATGTCCCCTGCTGTATAACGTTGGGAACAGAAGAAAGTATTTTTTACTGTGGATGAGGCCTGTATAACATACGAGATATTCTCCAAACTATTTCAAACTGAGCTTTTCCCTGCTGTATAACGTTAGGAACAGAAGAAAGTATTTTTTTTACTGTAGATGAGGCCTGTATAACATGCGAGATATTCTCCAAACTATTTAAAACTGAGATGTTACCTGCTGTATAATGTTAGGAACAGAAAAAAAGTATTTTTTTTAACTGGAGATGATGCCTGTATAACATAGAATATATGCTCCAAGATATTTCAAACTCAGATCTAGCCTGCTGTATTCACATTAGTCACATAAAAAAATATTTTTTTTTACTCTGCATAAGCTCTGCATACAGCTTAATTTCACCTCCACAAAAAGACTAGGTGACATATGATGTACTGTATCACATTTGTCACAAATTATTTTTTTTACTCTTGTTAGCAACAGAAAAAAATTGTTTGTTTACTCAGTCTACACACAGCTTAAATTCACCGCCACTAAAGGACTAGGTGGCTTATAGCAGACTGTATCATGTTTGAGACAGAAAAAAATATTTTTTGTAGTCTGGCTACCAACATAAAAAATATAATAATAATAATAATAATTTTTATTTCTATAGTGCTAACATATTTCGCAGCACTTTACATTTTAGAGGGGACTTGTACAGACAATAAAATACATTACAGAATAACAATAATCACATAAATCAACTGATACCAGGAGGAGAGAGGGCCCTGCTCTCAAGCTTACAATATATTTTTTTACTCTGAAAACAGCTTAATTTCACCACCACTAAAGTACTAGGTGGCTTATAGCAGACTGTATCACGTTTGCGACAGAAAAAAATATTTTTTAGACTCTTGCTAGCAACAGAAAAAATATATTTTCTTTTACTGTGCATACAGCTGAATTTCACCCCCCAAAAATGAGAAGGTGGGTTACTATAGCTTGCACTATCACATTAGCAAATGAAAAAATTAGATTTTTGTGCTCTGCACTCTGGAGCTCTGCATACAGCTGAATTTCAACCCCACCAAATGAAAAGGTGGGCTACTAGGGCTTGCTTGCTTGCTGGATCACATTAGCAAGTGAAAAAATACATTGAAGGGATACTCGTGCATTGAGCACAATACAAGCAGTGCTCAACACAGTTCTATGACATGGGCTGCTGTTTTTGTCTGGACCTCAGTCACTAAGAGCACAAGAAAAAAAAAATCTGCCGCAAGGTCGATTTCACAGACACACAGGACACTAGCTATCTGACTTCCAAGCAACCGCCTTTCTATCTAGGTAAAATCTCTCAGTACACAGGAGCAGGGTGCAGCAGCAGAGTCTGTGACCAGTGACATGCATAAAATGGCGCTCAGAGAACATGGCCGCTCTTTATATAGAGAGGACATGTGATTTCAGCAGCTAATGGCACAAGCCCTTGTGTCTGGACAGTGTGGATGCTTCCTGCGCTCTGATTGGCTAGCCGTGATTTGCACACTTAAAGCTACAGAAAAAAAAAATTAGAAGCACGGCGCTGCTCTCAGTTTGTGTCTCCTCTCCCCAGCCCCCCCCCTCATCAAACACGTCCCCCCGCTCATCATACACAAGCAGTATGCTAGCCAAAGTTTTAAAAACGCTTTAGTTGCACCGCAATAATTTTCCCGCACTTTTTCGCCGTATGTTACCGATTTTAAGAAAAAATACTTGGGTTTCCGATCACGAATTCGAATGTGCCATATTCGTGTCGAATTTAACATTTGAGATCGGATTTCGAACATATTCGCTCATCACTAATCACAACCAACACACAATTCTTGCATAGGGGCCCCTTGCTCACAATGTCTGCACTTGCCATGCAGCGCCAAGCTACAGTCATATAAACTTTGGATGACTTTATTTCAAAAAGGTTTAGTTTAGTGAAGTTTCATATGTATTTATAAAATGATTATAAAAGTGACAGATGAAATATTTCATCTTAAGTGAAAGTCTTCTTATGTACTGTGCTGAATTATGGGGAGTGTTCTGCATTATGTAACACAACTCACCTAATGACTCACGAAGCTAATAAACCTTGGCAATAGTAAAATGTACTGCAAATATTATTGCTTCTACTGTGGACTGATCTAGCACAATAAAAGTCAGTATAACACATTACATTCACAGGGAAACAAAACATATTACAAGGGTTCTGAAAAATGTGAGGAGAAGTGCAAAGTGCATATTTTATAATTCCAATTTACTCGCTGTGAGTGAAATTTACTCTTCATTTTCTTGCATCTAGATTTTCTACCATGACCCTATGTTAGTTTAGGTGACATTAATATATATTTTTTGGCCGCTAAGGCCACATTCAGATGTACATGTTTGCTCACATATGCAAAAATGTGGTACGAGTGTCATCAGTGTTTTACTGCAGATCAGAGTTTCATAAGTGTTTGGTCCAAGTGTTAATTTTTACCATCAGTGATTTTCACGTATGAATAAATTACAAAATTCTCATATCCATTACATTGTTAATTTTGGACAGCACATGGACTGCACACTGATGGCATATCCATGTGCTGTCCGTTATTTTCACCGACTCATAGACTTGAATTGGTACATTTTATCCATAGTGCTGATAAAAAAAACAGACGTGTCCATGATTTCTTTTGATAACACATGGTCTGCAAAAAAACAGACATGTGAATAGCTCCATATATTATAACTAGCTATTGAACTCATTCTAACGTCCAGGTGGCGAGCATTTTTATTGGTATATGGTCTCCATCCTGGTCCATGCTCTTCCATCCTGTTATATGCTCCCCCATCCTGTTATGTGCACCCCCATTCTGCTTCCCATCCTGTTATGTGCACCTCCATCCTGCACCCCGATCCTGTTATGTGCGCCCCCATTCCTGTTATGTGCTCCGCCCATCCTGTTATGTGCTACCCTCATCCTTTCATGTGCTGCCCCCATCCTGGTATGTGCTGCCCCATCCTGGTATGTGCTGCCTCATCCTGCTCCCCCATCCTGGTATTTGCTGCCCCCATCCTGTTATATGCTTCCCCATCCTGGTATGTGCTGCCCCCATCCTGGTATGTGCTGCTCCTATCCTGCACCTGCATCCTGGTATGTGATGCCCCCATCCTGCACCCCCATCCTGGTATGTGCTGCCCCCTTCCTGTTATGTGCTCCCCCCATCCTGTTATGTGCTCCCCCATCCTGTTATGTGCAATCCTCATCCTTTCATGTGGTGCCCCCATCCTGGTATGTGCTGCCCCCATCCTGGTATGTGCTGCCTCATCCTGGTATGTGCTGCTCCCATCCTGGTGTGTTCTGACCCCATCCTGGTATGTGCTGCTCCCATCCTAGTATGTACTTCTCTCATCCTGCGCCCCCATCTTGGTATGTGCGCCCCCATCCTGCGTCCTCATCCTGGTATGTGCTGCTCCCATCCTGTGCCCCCATCCTGGTATGTGCTCCCCCATCCTGTGCCCCCATCCTGGTATGTGCTGCCCCCTTCCTGGTATGTGCTGCTCTCATCCTGTGCCCCCATCTTGGTATGTGCGCCCCCATCCTGGTATGTGCTGCTCCCACTCTGCGTCCCCATCCTGGTATGTGCTACCTCCATCCTGGTATGTGCTGCTCCCATCTTTTGCCCCCATCCTGGTTTGTGCTGCTCCCATCCTGTGCCCCCATCCTAGTATGTGCTGCCCCCATCCTGGTATGTGCTGCTCCCATCCTGGTATGTGCTGCTCCTATCCTGTGCCCCATCCTGGAATATGCTGCCCCCATCCTGGAATATGCTGCCCCCATCCTGGTATGTGCTGCTCCCATCCTGTGCCCCCATCCTGGTATGTGCTGCCCCCATCCTGGTATGTGCTGCTCCCATCCTGGTATGTGCTGCCCCCATCCTGGTATGTGCTTCTTCCATCCTGCGCCCCCATCCTATCCTGCGCCCCCATCCTGTCATGTGCTGGTCCCATCCTGCGCCCCCATCCTGTCATGTGCTGCCCCCATCCTTCGCCCCCATCCTGGTATGTGCTGCCCCCATCCTGTTTTGTGCTGCCTCCATCAAATAAATAAAAAAGCACTCCTACTTACTTTTCCATCACTCCCCTGCAGCACGTCGCCTGTTATTTTACTAAAATGGCGCCGGAATCAGCGCCTGCATAGCGCGATATCGGGGCCATTTTAGTGAAGACACATTTGCAGAGTGTATTTAACAAAATGGCGCCAGAGTACGGGCGTGCGCGTACCCGCGCTGCCCGGCGCAATTTTATTGAAGACACATTGTGCATGTGCCGATTCCGACGCCGGCACACACTCCTCTTACCTGTCACCTGTAATGGCTGGATGTGTTCTTCTGTCTGGAGCCAGACTGCACAGGCGCATTGTGCTTGCGCACTCTATAGAGGATTCGGACAGACGGACACATCCCAGGTTACATTAAAGATGGGTACAAGTTCTATCTGTGAAAATCATGAATAGAACACGTACATGAAACATGGACGTCTGAATATGGTCTTAAAGCACACCTGTCAGCTGGATTGTGCTCAGTAAACTACATACACTGTCAGGTGGGCGACATTACACTGATTAACATGATACCTTGGTTGATGAAATCCGTCCTGTGGTTCTTGTGTGTTACGCTCACGCCCGGACTAACTGGGCCATGAACCGAGGAGTGCCTGGAGGGGCGTGACTAAGTATCAACTGGGTCCGACCAAGGTCGCACGGCGGCTCAGTCGACTCCGTGAACCAGGGAGGAACCGAGCAGAGGGACCAGGTGCTACTCCAGGTCAGACCCCGGTCACAGATGTTGACCCACACCGGGGAATGCAGGAACAGGCAGGCACAGCTGGTATGCAGACAGGTGAGTACTGGCAGGCACAGCTGATATGCACACAGGCGGGTACTAGCAGGCACGGCTGGTATGCAGACAGGTAGATACTGGCAGGTATGAACGCAGGCTGGATAGGGACCAGTACAGACTGGGATATAGGAACAGAGCCGCGGGTGCGGTGGACTAGCAGAGCAGAACCGCAGGCGCGGAGGACAAGCGGTGCAGAGCAGAGTGAAACCGCAGGTGTGGTGGACAAGCAGAGCGAAACCGCAGATGCGGTGAACAAGCAGAGCAGAGCGAAACCGCCGGTGCGGTGAACAAGCAGAGCAGAGCAAAACCGCAGGTGCGGTGAAAAAGCAGAGCAGAGCGAAACCGCAGGTGCAGTGAACAAGCAGAGCAGAGCGAAACCGCAGGTGCGGTGAACAAGCAGAGCAGAGCGAAACCACAGGTGCGGTGAACAAGCAGAGCAGAGCGAAACCGCAGATGCGGTGGGCAAGCAGAGCAGAGCAGAAGGTGCAAGCAGACCGGACAGGGCTCTGTTCACATGGAACAGACTGGAAAATATAGGAAGATAGTTAGAACACAGGAGGTAGATATGGAGGGAAATGGGACAAGCAGAACGAGATACACACAAGGTACTTACAATGAAGTAGCGAGTGGACACAAAACTCACAAACAGAAGTACAGAGACAACGAGTTGAAGTTAGGTGCAGGTTAAGATACTGCAGGAAAAGGGAAGGTTCAACAAAGAGACAAACAGGTAACTGGCTAGGACACAGTTCAGACAGGAACTGAACCAGGAACAAGATACAGGAACGAGCCTGGGAACTCAGCCCCCAGGGTGGCGGAAACAGACTAGAAGTCACAGATACAGGCAACAGGCCTGGGTATATAGCCCCCAGGGTGGCGGAACAGACTAGAAGTCACAGATAGATACAGGTAACAGGCCTGGGTATACAGCCCACAGGGTGGCGGAAACAGACAAGATACAGGACAGGACCTGGCAACTCAGTTGCAAGGAACACACTGAAGGAAAGTGTTGCTCAGGCACCTCCTACTGGATGGAGGGGGTTTAAGTATCCAGTGACTCACAGCAATAGGCTGGGGAGGTATTAGGAGTGCGCACACAGTAACTATAAGAATCAGGCAGTAACCACGCCGCCGCCCTAAGCAATCAGACAAGAGACATAGCAGGTACTGGAGCAAAGTGTGCAGCCTGGACTGATAGGTAAGATGGCGGTCTTGCATGGTGGGAGGTGGTAAGCCATGCCAGCACGCCGCCAGGGATGTTACAATGTGTAATCTTTCCTTTCAGTTTGGAGATAATGATATGCCCGTGCTACAGGGCGGCCTGTAGAGGGGCGCTCTATCTGGTGCTCTGCTTACATATTCATCTGTATGCTCATATGACAGGTCACTGTGCCTTCATTGACCTGCCTCCTATTTTACATAATGCATCTAGTAGTGCAGGGCTAGGTAAAATAGGAGGCAGGTCAGTGAAGGCACAGTGACCTGTCATAAGAGCATACAGATGAATATGAGAAAAACCAATATAGATAATCTAGAGAGGCCCATAAGCCAAACAAAACCATAGAAGGAAAAAAAAACCTTATTTAAAATTTACTTTTAATAATACACTTAAAAAGATACCAATATAAGTATCCCACCACACAAATGGACATTACAATCAAACAACATATATACAGGTACATCTCACTAAATTAGAATATCATCAAAAAGTTAATTTATTTCAGTTCTTCAATTCTTCAATACAAAAAGTGAAACTCATATAACATATAGTCATTACAAACAGCGTGATCTATTTCAAGTGTTTATTTCTGTTAATGTTGATGATTATGGCTTACAGCCACTGAAAACACAAAAGTCATTATCTCAGTAAATTAGAATACTTTATAACATCAGCTTGAAAAATGTTTTTAAAATCCGAAATGTATGTTCAGTAAATGCACTCAATACATGGTCGGGGCTCCTTTTGCATCAATTACTGCATCAATGCGGCGTGTCATGGAGGCGATCTGCCTGTGGCACTGCTGAGGTGTTATGGAAGCCCAGGTTGCTTTGATAGCAGCCTTCAGCTCGTCTGCATTGTTGGGTCTGGTGTCTCTCATCTTCCTCTTGATTCTAGATAGATTCTCTATGGGGTTAAGGTCAGGCGAGTTTGCTGGCCAGTGGCCAATCAAGCACGGTGATACTGTTGTTTGTAAACCAGGTATTGGTACTTTTGGCAGTGTGAACAGGTGCCAAATCCTGCTGGAGAATGAAATTTCCATCTCCAAAAAGCTTGTCGGCAGAGGGAAGCATTAAGCTCTCAAAAATTTCCTGGTAGACTGCTGCGCTGACTTTGGTCTTGATAAAACACAGTCTTCCTCCAGACTCAGGGACCTTGATTTCCAAATTAAATGCAAAATTTACTTTTCATTTACTTAGTGTCAATGACTGCCTTCTGGACATCTGTCAAGTCAGCAGTCTTCCCCATGATTGTGGAGCCTACTGAAACAGACTAAGGAACCTTTTTAAATGCTTAGGAAGCCATTGCAGGTGTTTTTTGTTAATTATTTAAATTTACTGAGATAATGAATTTTGTGTTTTCATTAGTTGTAAGCCATAATCATCAACATTAACAGAAATAAACACTTGAAATAGATCACTCTGTTTGTAATGACTCTATATACTATATGATTTTCACTTTTTGTATTGAAGAACTGAAATAAATTAACTTTTTGATGATATTCTAATTTAGTGAGATGCACCTGTAAATAGGGTTGCCAATCGTACGTAGAGAAAAATAGGTGATCTATCTGATTCAGCGCCCTAATGTGTATACGAGATTGGCGCCCCCTCTCCGCGTAGGCTTGCCCTATTAGGGCCCTGGTATACCCTATGCTAGCGTCAATCTCTATAGCAGATGCAAGGATTGTGGTGTCACTCACTTTATTTCTCAGTTGGCAGAAATGGACAGAAAAGTGTGTTGATAAAAAATATCTCAAGGCCTAATGCTTGCCCTGACCATGTCCCTACCTGCCAGCGGATGTGGACCCTACTTTACTTGGAACCCCTGTAAGGGGGAAGACCGGGGTGTAAGTGCTTTCAGAGCAAGGGATCCGGAACTGCCGGGGCCGTACCTCCTGTTGCAGGGGGGGAGACAGACTGCGAGCGGAAGAGACGAGGACGTTTTGCGCGGGAAAGCGGAGCTGAGTCCTGCACAGGAGAACAGTGTGAGAGGGTCCAGGCTCCTGGCTCGAGTACTGGGATCAGGAGTCGGGTGCAGTGGACCGGAGGAGTCAAGCCCGACTATAGAGACAAGGGACGCAGGGTCCGTGGAGCCGAGGCACGTGAGGTGCCGTGTTATGGACTAGGGGCTCAGCGGGTAAAACCGGAGACCGCCCGCTGCCGCCAGAAGACGGAGCATTGTTTGGGCGGGGAAGCCTGAAGAAATCATCACCTGCGTCCGCTGGCGACTGCCTTGTGAGGAGCCAGAGTCAGCTAAGTCAAAAAACTGTTGATTACAACCGGTTCGGCTCTGCTACAACTTGTCAGACTGTGAACTGTTAGTTATAAACTTTCACCTGCTATTTTCCTTGTTGTCCCCATATTTTCCCGTGTTACTCCCTGTGTGGAGATTGACCTTGTTCTTATAAACCCCCCCTGTTTATTAACCCTGTATTGGCTGCTCTGTGTTTCTACACTGTGTGCATAATTATTAGGCAAATGAGTCTTTTGATCACATTATACTTTTTATACATGTTGTCCTACTCCAAGCTGCATAGGCTTGAGAGCCAACTACCAATTAAGTAAATCTGTTGATGTGCATCTCTGTAATGAGGAGGGGTGTTGTCTAATGACATCAACACCCTTTATAAGGTGTGCTTAATTATTAGGCAACTTCCTTTCCTTTGGCAAAATGGGTCAGAAGAGAGATTTGACGGGATCTGAAAAGTCCAAAATTGTGAGATGTCTTGCAGAGGGATGCAGCAGTCTTGAAATTTCCAAACTTTTGAAGCGTGACCACCGAACAATCAAGCATTTCATGGCAAATAGCCAACAGGGTCGCAAGAAGCGTGTTGGCCAAAAAAGGCGCAAAATAACTGCCCATGAATTGAGGAAAATCAAGCATGAAGCTGCCAAGATGCCATTCGCCACCAGTTTTGCCATATTTCAAAGCTGCAACGTTACTGGAGTATCAAAAAGCACAAGGTGTGCAATACTCAGGGACATGGCCAAGGTAAGGAAGGCTGAAAAACGACCACCGTTGAACAAGAAACATAATATAAAACGTCAAGAATGGGCCAAGAAATATCTTAAGACTGATTTTTCAAAGGTTTTATGGACTGATGAAATGAGAGTGACTCTTGATGGGCCAGATGGATGGGCCAGAGGCTGGATCAGTAAAGGGCAGAGAGCTCCACTCCGACTCAGACACCAGCAAGGTGGAAGTGGGGTACTGGTATGGGCTGGTATCATCAAAGATGAACTTGTGGGATCTTTTCGGGTTGAGGATGGAGTGAAGCTCAACTCCCAGACCTACTGCCAGTTTCTGGAAGACAACTTCTTCAAGCAGTGATACAGGAAGAAGTCGGTATCGTTCAAGAAAAACATGATTTTCATGCAGGACAATGCTCCATCACATGCATCCAACTACTCCACAGCGTGGCTTGCCAGTAAAGGTCTAAAAGAAGAAAAAATAATGACATGGCCCCCTTGTTCACCTGATCTTTACCCCATAAAGAACCTGTGGGCCATGCTCAGCAATCTCCCAAAGTTCACCGGGGACAATATGATGCTGTGGGACTGGGTTCAGAGAGTTAGGAGTATGTTACATATGCATTCGATGACCCCAGCTATGCAAGCCGAAATAGCCTTACTGGCCCTGGACGGCGAGGCCCGGCACTCCGTGATGTACCGCCCTCCCCATGACCGGGGATACTGTAGAAAAAGCAGTGCGAATACTGGAGGAGATGCATGGGGATCCCACCAATGTAGGAGAGCTGAGGATACGGCTGTTTCACCAAGTGCAGCAGGAGGGGGAGACTGTGACGCAGTATGTTAATGCCTTAGAGAGGGTGCATGCCTATATCACTAGAAAAGACGACATGGGGAATTTGGGAATGGCCCCCCCTGATGTGATCTTGAGGGACCAGTTTGTGGCAGGCCTCAGGGATGTGCAGCTGAAGCAGGCCTTGCGGGAGCGCCTGCGCGCCAACCCACGTATCACTTTTCTAGAAGTGGGGGCAGGGGCACGTGTGAGACAGCAGGAGATGGGGATGACGGCCCTGGCAGGGATGGTCCGGAGTAATAAGGTACCCACCCCGCCTGCAGCTGAACTGGAATGGGCTTGAGAGATGCGGAAGGAGATACGGGAGATGCGGGATGAATGGTCCAGTCTCAAGAAGACCCCTGCCCCGACACCAGAGATACCCAGATCGATTGCCCCGGTAATGGAAAGAATTGAATTCGGGCCCCCCCCCCGCAGGAGAGTTCCGTAAAGGAGTGAGGCAGCCCTCCACACAGACACGACCTGCTGGAAGTGTGGAGGCGCAGGACATAACGCCAGGGGCTGTGCTAGCCGAGGGCGGCCCCTGTCATGGCAGCCGTTAAACCAGCAGGCTGCGTGTTTGGGGGATGTTCCAGCGTCTGATGGAGAGGTGCCTGGGCGATTTGAACTTCGAGGCAACACTGATTTACCTTGACAACATAATTGTCTATGCCGCCACCTTCGAGGAGCACCTCCTGTGACTGGAGGAAGTACTGAGTCGCCTACAGAGTCATGGCCTAAAGGTGAAGCCCCAGAAGTGCCACCTGTTCCACAAACAGATCGAATATCTCGGTCATACTGCATCCGGTGAAGGAGTCAGGCCCACCCGGGAGAAGGTGGCCGCCATACAGGAGTGGCCTATTTCGAAGACAGTAAAGGACGTTCGGGCCTTCCTGGGACTTGCCAGGTACTACCGAAGATTCGTGAAGAACTTCACCTGCATAGCCAACCCATTGCTGGAGCTACTTAAGGGAGTGCCGGCGGGCTCCAAGAATCAGGCGATTCGGTGGGGAAGCAGCCAGAAAGAGGCTTTCCGTGCCCTAAAAATGGCCCTGACCGAGGCCCCAATACTTGCCTATGCGGATTTCTCCCAACCATTCATACTCCACACTGATGGGAGCCTACATGGTCTAGGAGCCGTGTTATTCCGAGCACAGGAGGGGAAAGAGCGCGTTATTGCGTACGTCAGTCGCTCCCTTCACGACTCCGAGACGAACCCAGATAATTATAGCTCCTTCAAATTAGAGTTGCTGGCTCTGGTTTGGGCAATGACCGAGAAGTTTGCAGAGTATTTGTCCGGGTCCGTAGTACTGGTGAGAACAGATAACAGCCCACTGGCCCACCCGGAGAATACGAAGTTGGGAGCCCTGGAGCAGCGGTGGGTGGCCCGCATGGCCAGGTACCAGTATAAGATCGCCTACCAGCCTAAGGCAGAGAATACTCACGCCGACGCCCTCTCCAGAATGACATATGAACGGCCTGATCATCCGACTTCAACAGACTGACAGAGAAGTTGCTCAATTACGTCAATGGGTGGCTTTGCGGCAAGTCCCCAGTCGAGAAGAGAGGAGTACCCTGTCCCCGGGAGCACTGAAAATGCTGGGACAATGGGAGAGACTATGTTTGCGAGACGGGCTGCGGTACCGACGGGTGCAGCTACTGCGAGAGTTCGGGACCACCTGGCAACTAGTGATCCCAGAGAAGTTGGTCGGAGTAGTGGCCAAGGAGGCTCATGAACGAGGGGCTCACTTCGGACCAGAGAAGACATTTCAGTGGTTGCAGAGGCTGGTGTATCATCCCCGACTGCGAGTAACAATAGAAGACACTTGTCGAAGATGTCGGAGCTGTGAGCTGGTTAAGCCCCCGAAGCAGCGGGTCCCCATACAAACCATTGTGACTTCGGCCCCCTTGGAGGTGCTGATGATCGACTATTTGGCTGTTGGACTGGCGCATCTCGTATGAACATTGCCTGGTAATGACAGACCACTTCACAAAGTTTGCGGTAGTGACCCCGACCAGGGACCAGACCGCCGAGTCAGCTGCGCAGGCCATCTGCCGAGACTTCATTCGGGTGTACAGCTGCCCAAAGAGGATCCATTCCGATCAAGGCGCCTGCTTCCAAAGCCGGGTGATGGAAGAGCTGCACCGGTTGTACAAGATTGAGAAGTCACGGACTACTCCTTACCACCCTCAAGGAAATGGGGCCTGTGAACGCTTTAATCGGACACTGATCCAAATGCTCCGCATGTTGGAGGAAGATCGGAAGGTACGATGGCCTGAGTTTGTGGCCGAGCTGGTGTGGGTCTACAACAACCGAGTGAATAGTACGACGGGGTTCACTCCTTATACCTTGCTGTTTGGGTGAAAGGGGCGAGAGATCACCGAGTTAGAGATGGACCCCGAGGAGGACTACCCACGGACGGGGATGTCTTCCTGGGTCAGGGAACATCAGCATCGACTGCAGACTGCATCGACTGCAGTTTCAGGAACTCAAACATCATGAGACATTGCCTCTTCGAGGGACAGCTCTGAGGCCCGGAGAGCGGGTGTTGGTTTGGAACAGGCGGCCCCGGGGCAAATTGAGTAAGCGGTGGGAACGGACCCCGCACTGAGTGAAGTGCAGGATTGGCGCTGAAGGACCTGTGTATGAAGTTCAACCCGAGGGGACTGAAGGAGCCCCTACCAGAGTGGTTCATCGTAGTATGCTGCGGCCCTGTCTGTCTAAAGATGACAAAGATGAAGAAGAATCACCTGCTTCTAGAGAAGGTCTTGTCACAGTTGCCCCAAGCCACGATGTGGACGAAGAAGATTTGTTGATTCTACCTCCGAGCCCCAGCACTCGATTACCTGCAGTCCCCAGTGCAGGCGGCAAGGGAACAACATCGGTTGAAGCGACCCGGCAGGCGGAGATTGGGAATCCGAGTGACCCCCCATCGGTCAAACTGAGTTACGCCGATCAGAACGGACAACAGCAGGAGTGCCTCAACGTTACGAACAATATCAATTAATATGGCACCATATCGTCCAGGAAGTCCAAGAGTGTGAACATTTGATGAAGGAACTCTCGCCCGTGGAATGGCGAGTTAAAGGAGAGCGGGAATGTAAGGGGGAAGACCGGGGAGTAAGTGCTTTCAGAGCAAGGGATCCGGAACTGCCGGGGCCGTACCTCCTGTTGCAGGGGGGAGACAGACTGCGAGCACAGGAGTCATGTGACTGGGAAGTTGGGGGTGTGTCCAGAGACAGAGCTGGGAAGTCAGGTGACCGAGGGACTCCTGGTGTGACTGGAGAGAGGAAGAGACGAGGACGTTTTGTGCGGGAAAGTGGAGCTGAGTCCTGCGCAGGAGAACAGTGTGAGAGGGTCCAGGCTCCTGGTTCGAGTAATGGGAGCAGGAGTCGGGTGCAGTGGACCGGAGGAGTCAAGCCCGACTATAGAGACAAGGGACGCAGGGCCCGTGGAGCTGAGGCACGTGAGGTGCCGTGTTATGGACTAGGGGCTCAGCGGGTAAAACCGGAGACCGCCCGCTGCCGCCAGAAGACGGAGCATTGTTTGGGCGGGGAAGCCTGAAGAAATCATCACCTGCATCCGCTGGCGACTGCCTTGTGAGGAGCCAGAGTCAGCTAAGTGTACAAACTGACGTTTACAACCGGTTCGGCTCTGCTACAACTTGTCAGACTGTGAACTGTTAGTTATAGACTTTCACCTGCTATTTTCCTTGTTGTCCCCATATTTTCCCGTGTTACTCCCTGTGTGGAGATTGACATTGTTCTTATAACCCCCCCCTGTTTATTAACCCCGTATTGGCTGCTTTGTGTTTCTGTGTCACTGCATCTAAAGTACCCGTGTTACACCCCCGCACCTTGTCGACTCGCCCTATGAGTCCCTACAGGGCCCTGCAGTGCTCAGGGGTGACAGACTGCGAGGTATAGAAAGGTAGATATATAAGCAGACCAGGGGTGGACACAGACTGTAGTGGGCCCCTGTGCAAGAAATTTTTGGGCCCCCCCCCTGCGCTTCATAAGGCAACAAAGTTATGTAAACATAACCCCCCCATGTGCATCTCTCGCCCCCCCATGTGCAGCTCACCCCCCCGTGCATCTCCCATCCCCCCCATGTGCATCTCTCATCCCCCCCATGTGCATCTCTCACCCCCCCATGTGCATCTCTCACCCCCCCATGTGCATCTCTCACCCCCCCATGTGCATCTCTCATCCCCCCCATGTGCATCTCTCACCCCCCCCATGTGCATCTCTCACCCCCCCATGTGCATCTCTCACCCCCCCCATGTGCATCTCTCATCCCCCCCACTCCTAGTTAATTAATTGTATTTAAAACAAATAAAACTTGTTATACTTACCCCCATGCGATCCCTGCAGAATCCTGGCGCTCGTCCACGTCACTGCCACCAGGCTCTCCTAACGTTCGGCCATGTGACGGTGCCACATACATAGCCATCAGCTTTTGTTTTGGCCAAAAGATTTTTAAAGCCGCCACCACGATAAGGTAGACTCTTCTGGCCGGGCCCTACTCTAACCTATTAAAATTTTCTTAAAATATCCAATACTCTTTTTAGATATATTTTTATTTAGTTTTCTCTAAGGGAATGTGTCATATACATTTTTTTTTTAAAATGACCAATAATACCACATACAGGGAATACCGCCACACCATGACCAGACCACATATTACAACAACATAGTGACCGAATAATACCACACAGAAGGGGGAAAAACTGCCACACCATGACCAGACCACATATTACCACCACATTACTAATATTACCACATTACTAATATTACCATAAGTGTCATTATACACGGGAGCTCTATACATGGTATGTATAATGTAAGTGTCCAGGTAATCTAGTGATCACCAGTGACATTATACACAGGAGCTCTGTATATAGTGTCAGTGTACAGGTAATACAGTGATCACCAGTGACATTATACACAGGAGCCCGGTACATAGTATATAGTGTAAGTGTACATGTAATACACTGACTCACTGGTGACGTCTCTAGGTGAAGTCCTTCAGCTACGCTTTTCTCCTTCATCCAGCACAGTCCGCCATCACGTCTTCCAGCCAGGACTCGTCTCTGCATAAAATAACACAGTTATCTAGAGCACATTCCCCAACTTCTACATTACGCAGCTGAATACAGACGTGCATCCACCATTAATATATGGTTAGTTATTATGCAACCTACCATTCCAAATATAAATTGTAATCCACCACGGTGCCCCCATTAACTGTAAATAGGCACTTAATATATAATTTAATTAGAACCTCTACTCTTTCCGCCAATTTGTTACCAGTTACACTCCCGCATCCGCAACGCCCCCTACTCTATACTTCCTGCTCCCCGCATTCATTATTTACATGCACCCCCTGCCCCAATTCATTATATCATGTCCGTGCTCTCCCCACCCCATCATCATTTATCATTTACTGTCCCCCACCCCACATTCATTATGTGCAGCTCGTTATCCCCCTACTCCCAATTCCCTCATGTGCAGCTCATTTTCTCCCAATTCCCCCATGTGCAGCTCTCATCCCCCCATGTGCAGCACTCACCCCTCCATGTGCACATCTCTCATCCCCCTCCCCCACATGTATCCCTCTCTCATCCCCCCCATGTGCACATCTCTCATCCCACTCCCCCACATGTGCACATCTCTCATCCCCCTCCCCCACATGTGCACCTCTCTCATCCCCCTCCCCCACATGTGCACCTCTCTCATCCCCCTCCCCCACATGTGCACCTCTCATCCCCCTCCCCCACATGTGCACCTCTCTCATCCCCCTCCCCCACATGTGCACCTCTCTCATCCCCCTCCCCCACATGTGCACCTCTCTCATCCCCCTCCCCCACATGTGCACCTCTCTCATTCCCCTCCCCCACATGTGCACCTCTCTCATCCCCCTCCACCACATGTTCACCTCTCTCATCCCCCTCCACCACATGTGCACCTCTCTCATCCCCCTCCACCACATGTGCACCTCTCTCATCCCCCCCATGTGCACCTCTCTCATCCCCCTCCACCACATGTGCACATCTCTCATCCCCCTCCACCACATGTGCCCCTCTCTCATCCCCCCCATGTGCACCTCTCTCATCCCCCTCCACCACATGTGCACCTCTCTCATCCCCCTCCACCACATGTGCCCCTCTCTCATCCCCCCATGTGCCCCTCTCTCATCCCCCCATGTGCATCTCTCTCATCCCCCTCCCCCACATGTGCACCTCTCTCATCCCCCTCCACCACATGTGCATCTCCCATTCCCCCCACTCCTAGTAAATTGTATTTAAAAAAAAAAAAAACTTGTTATACTTACCCCCATGCGATCCCTGCAGAATCCTGGCGCTCGTCCAAATCGCTGACACCAGGTTCTCCTGACTTCCGGTCATGTGACGGCGCCGTCACATGACCGGAAGTCAGGGGAATCATGAAAGCGCTGCCGCAGCAGCGCAGCGCTGAGATGTCCCGGACCCGGCTCTTAGCATGGGGCCGGGGGCCCCATGAGGAGAGAGACGCACAAGAGGGGGGCCCCCAAGGGGGCCCCTACCGGCTGGGCCCCATACTGGAGTCAGGGCAGTCATGCCCTGATGGCGGCCCTGCTGGAGGGGCCCCCTCTCCCTCGGGGCCCCCATTCAATGAACCGACTGCACGGGCGGTAGTTCCGCCCCTGAAGCAGACCCCTCCTCACTATGACACCACATCCACCTCATTCATACACCATGAGGGTATAAGAATATAGAGAGTCATAGACACCAGCAAAATGTATAGGGTAGACCGATGGTCAAAACATTACTAAGAAAAATAGTTTCAGCTGCTTATCCTGAAATAGGAACACCAGCTTGTCCTTAATAGGAGCACTAATTCAACATTTCTTACATAAAATATGAAATGTACCTTCATCATACTGTATCATAACATCATCTCACTGTAGATATAATAGCAAGGAAGGTAATAGTGACTCTGAACTAACTGATCCCTTAGGGATTTACCCCTCCTAAATGTGACTGATGGATGATGTGGGATTAACTCGCCAATATGCGGATCGGCCTTTAGGACAGCCTAATGTCTTCCCAACAAGTTCATTACTTGATCCACCTGGTCATCAAATGTGCCTATTAGTCATGTCAAGGACTCTTCTGTAGATTTAGATTTTGGTACCAACAGAGAGGATCTATTTTCAGCACGTGCCTGATGGTATGAATCATCGATAACATCATAAGGGTACCCTCTTGCAGTGAATCTTTGTTTAAGTTCTCGACTTTCACTGTTAAAGTCCCCAAGGTTTGAACAGTTCCTCCGCAGCCGAAGGAACTGTCCCTTCGCGATGCCCCTTTTTAAGTTTGTTGGGTGATAACTCTCCCAACGTAACAAACTATTTGTTGAGGTCAGTTTCCTGAAAATTGATGTACTTAGTGTACCATCTCTCCCTTTCCTTATCATTATATCAAGAAACGGCAGCTGATCATCTCCAATCTCATAAGTAAATGAGAGTTATTGTTGAGATGGGAAACAAAAGATTTGAATGATGCCTCATCGCCTGCCCAGATTACAAACACATCATCAATGTATCTTCCCCAATATACAATCTGGGGGCTCCACATCGTCTCACCATCTCCAAACACGATGGTGTCCTCCCACCAGCCCAGGAGCAAATTGGCATAAGTGGGAGCACAAGGGCTCCCCATCGCCGTGCCCCTGAGCTGGTGGAAGCACCTCCCATTAAACGTGAAGAAATTATGATAAAGGATAAATTCAAGTAATTTGAGAATGAATCCATTGTGTGGCCTGTGATGTATGCCTCTAGTGGCAAGATAATATTCCACGGCCTTAATACCAAACCGATGCGAAATGCTGCTATACAGCGACTCCACATCGATTGAGTCTAGAATGGCCTCCCTCTCAACTGTCATCCCTTCTAATTTGTTTATCAGATCCATGGTGTCTCTCAAGTGGGAGGGCAAGGCGGTAACAAAGGGGCGCAGTATCTGGTCCAGATAAACACTCGAATTCTGACACAAAGCATCAATTCCAGACACAATTGGCTGACCCTTCAATGGGCCTTTGTGAACCTTTGGTAGTGAGTAAAAGGTTGCCAATACCGGATGTTTTGGATATACAAAATTAAATTCAGTTTTGGATATAAGCTTCGACAGTAACACTTCATCCAGGATCTGACAAAGTTCTTTAGCATACTCAACACCTGGGTTCTTTTTAAGAATTTCATATGTGTTCAGGTCTGAAAGAATGGACCCACACATTGTAAGATATTTCTCATTATCACAATATTCCCCCCCTTATCTGAGGGTTTAATGACTATTCAAGTGTTTCTTTCTAGACAGGACACGGCGTCCCTCTCCTCCATCGACAGATTACATGACATTCCCCCCTTACGGTTGATTTTAGCAATATCATCAATTACAAGTTTAGAAAAAATATCAATCCCCCCCAAAATCTCCCGGGGGAGGCATCCTTGTGCTTTTTAGTTTCAAGTCAGAGTAGGGACCTTCTCCTACAGTACAGACCAAAAGTTTGGACACACATTCTCATTTAAAGATTAAAGATTTTTCTGTATTTTCATGACTTTGAAAATTGTACATTCACACTGAAGGCATCAAAACTATGAATTAACACATGTGGAATTAGATACTTAACAAAAAAAGTGTGAAACAACTGAAAATATGTCTTATATTCTAGGTTCTTCAAAGTAGCCACCTTTTGCTTTGATGACTGCTTTGCACACTCTTGGCATTCTCTTGATGAGCTTCAAGAGGTAGTCACCGGAAATGGTTTCCACTTCACAGGTGTGCCATGTCAGGTTTTATAAGTGGGATTTCTTGCCTTATAAATGGGGTTGGGACCATCAGTTGTGTTGTGCAGAAGTCAGGTGGATACACAGCTGATAGTCCTACTGAATAGACTGTTAGAATTTGTATTATGGCAAGAAAAAAGCAGCTAAGTAAAGAAAAACGAGTGGCCATCATTACTTTAAGAAATGAAGGTCAGTCAGTCCGAAAAATTGGGCAAACTTTGAAAGTGTCCCCAAGTGCAGTTGCAAAAACCATGAAGCGCTACAAAGAAACTGGCTCACATGAGGACCGCCACAGGAAAGGAAGACCAAGAGTCACCTCTGCTTCTGAGGAGAAGGTTATCCGAGTCACCAGCCTCAGAAATCGCAGGTTAACAGCAGCTCAGATTAGAGACCAGGTCAATTCCACACAGAGTTCTAGCAGCAGACACATCTCTACAACAACTGTTAAGAGGAGACTTTGTGCAGTAGGCCTTCATTGTAAAATAGCTGCTAGGAAACCACTGCTAAGGACAGGCAACAAGCAAAAGAGACTTGTTTGGGCTAAAGAACATAAGGAATGGACATTAGACCAGTGGAAATCTGTGCTTTGGTCTGATGAGTCCAAATTTGAGATCTTTGGTTCCAACCACAGTGTCTTTGTGCGACGCAGAAAAGGTGAATGGATGGACTCTACATGCCTGGTTCCCACCGTGAAGCATGGAGGAGGAGGTGTGATGGTGTGGGGGTGCTTTGCTGGTGACACTGTTGGGGATTTATTCAAAATTGAAGGCATACTGAACCAGCAAGGCTACCACAGCATCTTGCAGCGGCATGCTATTCCATCCGGTTTGCGTTTAGTTGGACCATCATTTATTTTTCAACAGGACAATGACCCCAAACATACCTCCAGGCTGTGTAATGGCTATTTGACCAAGAAGGAGAGTGATGGGGTGCTACGCCAGATGACCTGGCCTCCACAGTCACCAGACCTGAACCCAATCGAGATGGTTTGGGGTTAGCTGGACCGCAGAGTGAAGGCAAAAGGGCCAACAAGTGCTAAGCATCTCTGGGAACTCCTTCAAGATTGTTGGAAGACCATTTCCGGTGATTACCTCTTGAAGCTCATCAAGAGAATGCCAAGAGTGTGCAAAGCAGTCATCAAAGCAAAAGGTGGCTACTTGAAAGAACCTAGAATATAAGACATATTTTCAGTTGTTTCACACTTTTTTGTTAAGTATATAATTTCACATGTGTTAATTCATAGTTTTGATGCCTTCAGTGTGAATGTACAATTTTCATAGTCATGAAAATATAGAAAAATCTTTAAATGAGAAGGTGTGTCCAAACTTTTGGTCTGTACTGTATGTCCCTACTTCCTTCAGCCCACAATTCAGCAAGTATATTTATGTCAGGTAACTCTTCCGGTGTTATCCCTAATTGCTCACATTTTTGTTTATAATTTTTGATGAAAAACTTACGCCATTTTAACTTGCGTATAAATAGGTTAATGTCCTTAACCCAATTAAAGGAATCGAAATGAGTAGTGGGAACAAAGGAGGGCCAGGACTCTCCTTTCCATCTCTATAAGGGTATGAGATGATAAATTTCCCCCCTCACCTCTCCCACTATACAGAGCTACTTGCCTAGTTCTTTTGTTTGGGGATTTGATCGTATCCTGTCCCGAAGTTCTTTGGGCATTGCATCCCTGCCCCCTAAAAAAGAGGATGAAGACAAAGAGGAAGCCAATACTGTAGATGCTGGGCGAGGGGTGCCCCCTCTCTGATTGTTCCCCTGCCGTCTCCTATATTGCCCTCTTCTGAATCTCCCCCTGATTCTGTTCTCACCTCCCTTCCCACCTCGATAGTCGCAATCTGATGACTCAATATCGGATGAAGAGGGAACTATTTGCGGTACCACGTTACTGAAAGTGAAACGATAAGCCCGTTTTTCTTTAAATTCAGTAAGATCTTTAATAAACCTTTAAAGTTTCCTATCGTTGAGATTTGTTTCATATCTTTCAACAGACGTTTTTAATGTTTCCTCCCTATTTGCAAAATCTGGTTCAGTCTTACATTTTAGAGTTTCATCAATGAGGGTCTGTAGTTTAATTGAGGACTTTTCTAGAGTAATTTTTTCTTCTTCCAATAGAAGTTCCATAAAGTGGATTGATGATGCTATAGATTATTTTTCTCACTTTTTAAGTAGTGATTCTGATTTACACCTTGGAGCAGGGGAGATGATTCTTAAACCCCCTGGGACTATATTTTGCTTGATATAGTTTTCTAGAGACTGTACCTTCCACCAAGATTTAATATTGTTTTTGCACGCCTCTAAACGGTCCACAAACAAATTCCTTAGGGAAGGTTTAGTGTTACCACTATTGTCAGTTTCAATTTCGGAGAACACCTCCTTTGCATCACGAAGCCATAGGTTTGTGTTCACAGGTCCTGATAAGAAGCCAGCCATAACTCAAATTAGAAAAACCAATATAGATAATCTAGAGAGGACCATAAGCCAAACAAAACCTGAGAAGAAAAAAAACCCTTATTTAAAATTTACTTTTAATAATACACTTAAAAAGATACCAATATCAGTATCCCACCACACAAATGGACATTACAATCAAACAACATATATAAATAGGGTTGCCAATCGTATGTGGAGAAAAATAGGTGACCTATCGGATCCCTTTCTCTATACCTATTTATCCCTACCTAGCTGCGGGAGTCAGTAGCTAGGTAGAGATAAATAGGTATAGAGAAAGGGATCAGATAGATCAACTATTTTTCTCCACGTATGATTGGCAACCCTATTTATATATGTTGTTTGATTGTAATGTCCATTTGTGTGGTGGGATACTGATATTGGTATCCTTTTAAGTGTATTATTAAAAGTAAATTTTAAATAAGGTTTTTTTTTTCTTCTATGGTCTTGTTTTTCATACAGATGAATATGTAAGCAGAGTACCAGATAGAGGCCCCCCACACTCCCACCCCGGAGCACAAGCATATTATTATCTCCAAACTGAAAGTAAAGATTACACAAGAACCACAGGACGGATTTCATGAACCTAGGTATCATTTTAATCAGTGTAATGTTGCCTACCTGATAGTGTATGTGATTTACTGAGCACAAGACTGCTTCAAATGACATACCTGTAAAAATTCTTTGTTAAACTAAGAAAAACACAGAAAACCGATGTTGCTTGAACGAATGGCCACAGCTTTATTTTTTCCTTTATTTTATCAAATTACCATAACACCACCTTAAACTTTAATTTATTCATCATGTAACTTTATTAAAACAAAAACCATGCCGATGTCACTGTACGAGGCAGTGAGCATGTAAAAAAACAAGAAAAAAACACCAGCTGTGACAAATAACTTGCCAAAACCAAAAAAACGAGGGAGGGAGGGTGGGTGATTCTTTCAGCTATGAGGTACAGTCTCCTTGTACCATACCCAGGGCTGCCACCAGGAATTTTGGTGCCCCATACTGGCAAAATTTTTGGGCCCCCATGAGACTCCACCCAGGCTCCACCCCAGCTCCGCCTCCACTGCTCGAACCTTTCACAGTCCCACCGCCCACTCTTCTGCACCACGTCCACACCAATCACACATTAACAGTTCCCATCGAACACCAGATGACATACAAAGCCATCAGCTTTTGTTTTGGTCAAAATATTTTTTAAGCCGCCACCACGCCAAGGTAGACTCTTCTGGCCGGTTCCTACTCTACTCTAACCTATTAAACATTTCTTATAATACCCAATACTCTTTTTAGGTATATTTTTATTTATGGGAATGTGTCACATACAATTTTTTAAATGACCAATAATATCACATACCAGACCACATATTACTACCAGATAGTGACCGAATAATACCCCATACAGTGGACAAATACCGCCACACCATGACCAGACCACATATCACCACCACATAGTGACCGAATAATACCACTTACAAGGAACAAATACCACCACACCATGACCAGACCATCTATTACCACTACATATTGACTGAAAAATACCTTATACAAGGAACAAATACCACCACACCACATAGTACCACAACCTAGTGACCGAATACTACAATACTGATCATCAATAAAAAAAACAGAATACTAATATTACCATAAGTGACATTATGCACTGGAGCTCTGTACATAATATACAGTGTGTAGTGTCAGTGTAGGAGCTTCCAGAGCACATTCCCCATTCCCCCCCCCCAATTTCTACACTACACCAGATGAAGAAAAAATGCGATATAGTGCCACCTTGAACAGTAACAGGACCCCCCCCCCACTGAAAACCGTATCCTCAAAAATAAAATACATCAGAGCAGTAATAATATCCTTTAATTAGCCCCTACAGTAATAATGTCCCACATCCTGCCCCCATTGTCTCCGTCTTGCCTCCATGTCTCCAGAATTAGCCCCTACAGTAATAATGTCCCACATCCTGCCCCAATGTCTCCATGCTGCCCCTAATCTTCCCCCATGTCTCCATCCTGCCCCATGTCTCCATCCTGCCCCCATGTCTCTCCATTCTGCCTCCCATGTCTCTCCATTCTGCCTCCGATGTCTCTCCATTCTGCCTCCCATGTCTCTCCATCCAGCCCCCATACAGTGGTGACCAAAAGTATTGGCACCCCTGCAATTCTGTCAGATAATACTCAGTTTCTTCCTGAAAATGATTGCAATCACAAATTCTTTGGTATTATTATCTTCATTTAATTTGTCTTCAATGAAAAAACACAAAAGAGAATGAAGCAGAAATCAAATCATTGATCATTTCACACAAAACTCCAAAAATGGGCCAGACAAAAGTATTGGCACCCTCAGCCTAATACTTGGTTGCACAACCTTTAGCCAAAATAACTGCGAACAACCGCTTCCGGTAACCATTAATGAGTTTCTTACAATGCTCTGCTGGAATTGTAGACCATTCTTCTTTGGCAAACTGCTCCAGGTCCCTGATATTTGAAGGGTGCCTTCTCCAAACTGCCATTTTGAGATCTCTCCACAGGTGTTCTATGGGATTCAGGTCTGGACTCATTGCTGGCCACCTTAGAAGTCTCCAGTGCTTTCTCTCAAACCATTTTATAGTGCTTTTGGAAGTGTGTTTTGGGTCATTGTCCTGCTGGAAGACCCATGACCTCTGAGGGAGACCCAGCTTTCTCACACTGGGCCCTACATTATGCTGCAAAATTTGTTGGTAGTCTTCAGACTTCATAATGCCATGCACACGGTCAAGCAGTCCAGTGCCAGAGGCAGCAAAGCAACCCCAAAACATCAGGGAACCTCCGCCATGTTTGACTGTAGGGACCGTGTTCGTTTCTTTGAATGCCTCTTTTTTCTTCCTGTACACTCTATGTTGATGCCTTTTCCCAAAAAGCTCTACTTTTGTCTCATCTGACCAGAGAACATTCTTCCAAAACGTTTTAGGCTTTCTCAGGTAAGTTTTGGCAAACTCCAGCCTGGCTTTTTTATGTCTCGGGGTAAGAAGTGGGGTCTTCCTGGGTATCCTACCATACAGTCCCTTTTCATTCAGACGCCGACGGATAGTACAGGTTGACACTGTTGTACCCTTGGACTGCAGGGCAGCTTGAACTTGTTTGGATGTTAGTCGAGGTTCTTTATCCACCATCCGCACAATCTTGCGTTGAAATCTCTCGTCAATTTTTCTTTTCCGTCCACATCTAAGGAGGTTAGCCACAGTGCCATGGGCTTTAAACTTCTTGATGACACTGAGCACGGAAGACACAGGAACATTCAGGTCTTTGGAGATGGACTTGTAGCCTTGAGATTGCTCATGCTTCCTCACAATTTGGTTTCTCAAGTCCTCAGACAGTTCTTTGGTCTTCTTTCTTTTCTCCATGCTCAATGTGGTACACACAAGGACACAGGACAGAGGTTGAGTCAACTTTAATCCATGTTAACTGGCTGCAAGTGTGATTTAGTTATTGCCAACACCTGTTGGGTGCCACAGGTAAGTTACAGGTGCTGTTAATTACACGAATTAGAGAAGCATCACATGATTTTTCAAACAGTGCCAATACTTTTGTCCACCCCCTTTTTTAGGTTTGGTGTGGAATTATATCCAATTTGGCTTTAGGACAATTCTTTTTTTTTTTTTCATTGAAGACAAATTAAATGAAGATAATAATACCAAAGAATTTGTGATTGCAATCATTTTCAGGAAGAAACTGAGTATTATCTGACAGAATTGCAGGGGTGCCAATACTTTTGGCCACCACTGTAGTATCTCCATTCTAGCCCCATTGTCTCCATCCTGCCCCATGTCTCCATTTGTCTCCATCCTGCCCCAATGCCTCTCCATCCTTCCCCAATGTTTCTCCATCCTGCCCCATAGTGTCTCCATCCTGCCCCCAATATCTCCATTTGTCTCCATCCTACCCCCATAGTGTCTCCATCCTGCCCTATGTCTCCATTTATCTCCATCCTGCCCCCAATGTCTCTCCATCCTGCCCTCAATTTCTCTCCATCCTGCCCCCAATGTCTCTCCATCCTGCCCCATTGTCTCAATCCTGCTACCATTTGTCTCCATCCTGCCCCCCATGACTCCATCCTGCCCCCAATATCTCCATTTGTCTCAATCCTGCTCCCATTTGTCTCCATCTTGCCTCCATTTGTCTCCTTCCTGCCCACAATTGTCTCCATTCTGCCCCCATTTGTTTCCATTCTGCCCCCATTTGTCTCCATTCTGCCTCCCATGTCTCTCCATCCTGCTCCCATATGACCAGACCACATATCACCACCACATAGTGACTGAATAATACCACATACAAGGGACAAATACCACCACACCATGACCAGACCACATATTACCACTACATAGTGACCGAATAATACCACATACAAGGAACAAATACCACCACACCACATATTACCAACACACAGTGACCGAATACTACAATACTGATCACTAATAAAAAAAACAATACTATTATTACCATAAGTGACATTATACACTGGAGCTCTTTACATAATATTCAGTGTATAGTGTGAGTGTAGCAGCTTCCAGAGCACATTCCCCATTTTTCCCCCAACTTCTACACTACACCAGATGAAGAAAAAAATGCGATATAGTGCCACCCAGAACAGTACCAGGACCCCCCCCCCCCACTGAAAACAGTATCCTCAAAAATAAAATACATCACAGCAATAATAATATCCTTTAATTAGCCCCTACAGTAATAATGTCCCACATCCTGTCCCCATTGTCTCCATCCTGCCCCCATGTCTCCATAATTAGCCCCTACAGTAATAATGTCCCATATCCTACCCCCAATGTCTCCATGCTGCCCCCAATCTTCCCCCATGTCGCCATCCTGCCCCCATGTCTCCATCCTGCCCCATGTCTCCATTTGTCTCCATCCTGCCCCAATGTTTCCATTCTGCCCTATGTCTCTCCATTCTGCCTCCCATGTCTCTCCATCCTGCCCCCATAGTGTCTCCATCCTGGCACCATTGTCTCCATCCTGCTCCCATGTCTCCATTTGTCTCCAATCTGCCCCATGTCTCCATTTGTCTCCATCCTGCCCCAATGCCTCTCCATCCTGCCCCCAATATCTCTCCATCCTGCCCCCATAGTGTCTCCATCCTGCCCCCAATATCTCTCCATCCTGCCCCCATAGTGTCTCCATCCTGCCCCCAATATCTCCATTTGCCTCCATCCTGCCCCATGTCTCCATTTATCTTCATCCTGCCCCCATGTCTCTCCATTGTGCCTCCCATGTCTCTCCATCCTGCCCCCAATATCTCCATTTGTCTCAATTCTGCTCCCATTTGTCTCCATCTTGCCCCCATTTGTCTCCATCCTGCCCCCAATTATCTCCATTCTGCTCACATTTGTCTCCATTCTGTCTCCCATGTCTCTCCATCCTGCTCCCATAGTGTTTCCAGCCTGCCCCCAAGGTGCTGCTTTGCAAAAAAAAAGTTAAAAAAAACAAAAAAACTTTCTACTTACCTTGCCACACTCCAGCGCCCGGCTCTCCTATCACCTGAAGCACGGTCGCTAGCACATTACATACGCCAGCGATGTGCGCACTGAGGTGAGCCGCCAGCCTGTTTTGCCGGCGGCTGTTAATTATTGCTGTGCAGGAGGCTTCACGGCAATAGATTTAAAGTGAACCTGCGTCCGAGGACGCACGTTCACTAAACCTGCAGAAGCCGGCCGCTGTGGCTCGGTGAGCAGAAGAACGGGGGCCCAAACAGATTGGGCGCCCTCTGCTCACCAGGCCCCGATGATGGCCCTGACCATACTTGCTTTCTTATACCCCTTTGACACTCCCACTGACCTCTTGTCCTTCAAACCAGTGTCCTGCACAAGAACTTTGAGGTAACATTTCCAGCCTTTAGCTTATTAACTCCTCGCAGTCCTAGGCACCTTCTCTATTTATTGTGGTGCCGATAAGACTGCTTCCATTGACATACCTGTAAAAACGCCTTGTTAAAGTAAGAAAAACACAGAAGACTGATGTTGGGTGAACGAATGGCCACAGCTTTATTTTTTTCTTTATTTTATCAGATTACCATAACACCACCTTAAACTTTAATTTATTCATCTTGTAACTTTATTCAAACAAAAACCATGCCAATGTCACTGCATGAGGCAGTGAGCATGTAAAAAATAAAAAAAAAACTGCCACAGAAGGAGAACAATAACCCATTATTCCGTCCTCCGACCATCGCCACCCAACAAAACCAAGGCACCATCAATGCCATCCTGTAACCCGGACAAAAAGATGTCATTACCAATAGCATTTAAATGAACTCCGTCGACTAAGAGCAGGTCTCGATTGTCCCCTTCTAACATACGGTGACATACCACCGCTCCACCATTGGATCTAATAAATCTTGATACCCGCATGTTTACTAACCTCCTTGCCTTTTCCAAGGCTGCTGTTAGAACCCTCCTGTTTGTTTTTTCTATCTTGTGGTTTGCGGTCATATGACCACCTGCCTTTATATTCCAGCTCCGCCCTCCTGGCTGTGCTGGACTTCAGTGTTCTACTGTCTCTCTAGCCTGGTGCTTCTGTGCCTTTCTCTGTCAAGTTCGCTTGGTCCTCTGGGACCTCTAGTACTTTTTGTCAGTTTGTCTTTTTGTGCTCTGCAACAACTTCTGTTTAGGAGGTGTCCCATTTTGTTCCAGTCCTTAGTCCTTTTAGGGACCCCTTCCTTAATTCTATAGGTCTTCGTTCAGACTAGCCGAGGACTAAGGCGGGTCTGTTCACTAGGAACAGGCAGCCCGCTACATCGTAGGGATTCAGCTTAGTCTTACTGTAGGGACAGCTTTCCCCCATCTTTCCTTAGTACATGTTGCAGATCATAACAGCTGCCAGGTTCCTTGCTCCCCTCCATATTTGTCTTGGAACGATTTCCGACCAAACCAAGACACAATTTTTATTAAACAAATGTTTACACCTACTTTTACACATATTTTCCCCAGCATGAATGACCACCACGATAGGCTGTGCCAATGACGACTTGCTAATCGTTGCCACTTGAGGTAACACCTGGGAATAGCACATGCCTCTGAAACCTGGCCAGTGTACTTCTGCATGTTGTAAACCCAAATTAAATCCACATGGGTGAACCTCCGCTCTCTTTTTAGCCCAAAATATGTAAGAATGCTCAAAAATCCAGACCTGCTGTCACGGGTGTGTCAGATGTGACAGACAGTCGCCCTGCAGTTGGTTGCAGAAGATCTCTTCGATTGCCATTGCAGACACCTTCTTAGATCTGTCTCACTCTAGGACCCAGCGGCTACCTCCCTCCTGCTAATTGACACCCAGGCCTGGGTGTTTAAATGCTTTGTTTGCTGCAGGGAGGTGCCGTTGATATTCACATGTTCCCTTGTGAAGGCTTTGAGCTACTGCAGTCTGCTTACTTTCTCACAGGTGCTAGGAGGACGTGTTGTTATGTTCTGCAACTTAGAACTAAGGAATAGGAGGGAAAAGCTGTCCCTGCACTGAGACTCAGCTTAACCCTATGCTGGGGTGGGTGCCCTATTCCTTATGAATAGCCCCACCGATACTCCTGCACTGAACTCATACAAAGACCTGTTGGAAGGGGAAAGGGGGTCCCTAAAAGATCTAAGGACTGGGAGCCAAAGCAGGAGACCTCCTAACAGAAAAGTTAGTTGCAGAAGCGAAGATTAAAGGGAACAAAACTGGTGGAACAAGAAGTCCCAGGATAACAATTGTCCAAAGCACAAAGAACTAAACAAGGCTACTTAGCCAGAGCACAAGCGTAACAACACTGATGTCCAGCGGGGAATGGGAGCCAGGTGCTAAGTAATAAAGAGTGCAGAGATCACGTGACCAGGAAACCCAGCACCAGAGGAAAAGACTAGAAGCCAGCAAACCACAACAAGATGGCTGATAGTAAAACAAAATAGATTCTAACATATGTTGTGCAATTTCTCTGAAGTCGGCTCAAGCTAAGTTACTTTCCTCTGTGTTTGTCTCCCTTGTTGTCTTTAGTTGTTAGTGGGGACTGATTAGTGTTCACCCCCCCTTCCCTATCCAGGGCCAAGTTCTAGGGAAATACAGGGTTGAAGTTCCTGTGCGGCGATTGGTGAGGAACCAGTATAGGGGCGATAGGGGAGACAGGGTGATATCAGATCAGCCTAGGAGGTCTCCACTCCCCATTTCCCTAGTGTCTGGGCTCCCTTCCCCTCTTCCCTTTGTGTTGTACTTAGTCTTTCCCACACCTTGTGTGACATTATCAACGGCCGTATACATTTAGAAAAAACAAACAAACTGACACTTGGGTTTGTGTGTTTTTTGTTTTTTTTCGGGCGTGTTTTTTGTTTTTTTCTTGGTATGGGTTGTTGCAGAGCGGCTGCACAGTCTGTCTCTGGAGGTGAATGACCTCCGCTGTGAGGTTCAGCAACAGCATCAGCTAAATGATATTTTCCATCATTTGGTAGGGAGGTGTGTGGTGGTCTATCTGGACGATATTTTGATTTACTCACCTGATTTTGAAAAACATCGGGAGCATGTTAAACTGGTGCTCCAGATATTAAGGGATAACAAACTATATGCCAAACTAGAAAAATGTGTTTTCGCCGTTCAGGAAGTGCAGTTTTTGGGGTACTTGTTCTTATGTTCGGGTTTTTGGATGGATCTGGAGAAGATCCGTGCAGTCCTTGATTGGAACCGTCCCGAGAACTTGAAGCCTCTACAACGTTTTCTGGGCTTTACTAATTTTTACCGGAAATTCATCCAAAATTTCTCAGTAATTGTGAAACCACTTACTGACATGACTAAGAAGGGGTCTGATTTTTCCAAATGGTCTGATGCCTCCCTCCAGGCTTTTTCTTCTTTAAATAATTATTTTACCACTGCTCCTATACTCAGTCAACCCGATGTTTCCCAACCCTTTGTGGGAGTTTATGCGTCGGATTTGGGGGTTGGAGCTGTGTTGTCTCAGGGTCCATCCCCTGGTAAATGGCGTCCATGTGCCTTCTTTTCTAAAAAATTGTCTTCAGCTGAGAGAAATTATGAAGTGGGTAATAGGGGACTTTTGGCGATCAAATTGACGTTCGAAGAATGGCGACATTGGTTGAAGGGGGCTGTCCATCCTATTACTGTTATTACTGACCATAAGAACCTGTCATATCTCCAGTCAGCTAAACGTCTCAACCCTAGGCAAGCCAGATGGTCCCTGTTTTTTACTAGGTTCAATTTTGTTGTCACTTTTCGTTCAGGGGTCAAAAATGTTAAGGCTGATGCTTTGTCCCGGAGCTTCTCTGGTGGCAGTGACCATGAGAACCCTGCCCCGATATTACAGAAGGGGGTAGTCATTTCGGCATTATATCCTGAACTGGAGGGTGAGGTGTTGGAGGCTCAGGGGGACGCTCCTGCCTCCTGCCCTCCAGGAAGGTTATTTGTACCATTTAATCTGAAAAGTAATTAAGGAAGATCATAACTCTGTTCTTGCTGGTCATCCAGGTGGTAAGGCAACCACGGACCTCCTCTCTTGTCGTTTTTGGTGGCCGGGGTTGAATCTGGATGTGATTGAACACGTCTCTGCTAGTGATGAGCGAGTATGTTTTGTTAACCCTTTCGCCGAGTATACTCGGGCGAGCACCGAGTATTTATAGCGTGATAGGGCTTTAAGTTTTCGTCGCTCCGTGAACCTGATGTGCGACTGTTTGGCGGTGTGCCCACTGTGTGCCCATGTTGATTTTAGGTTTGGAAAGAAGAGTGAATCGGAGGACTGTTTCCCCTACCTCCCAGGCCAAGGAGGCCTCAAGCAGCACCAAGTTGTGTACGTAAGTAAGCTACTCTTTTATTTCTACTTTTAGGCTGTGTGCGGCAATTCCGCTGCAGAAACGCTTAAAAAATGCATGGTAGAAGGCCTGCCATGTTCCCCAATGATAATCCGCATGTGCTGTGCACATGCTGCGGAAATTTCCGCTGCGGGTTATCATTGCGGAAAAAAACGCAGCACTACCAATTATTTTGCGGAAGCGCTGCGTTTTCGCCGCCATTGATTTGCATTGGAACGCATGGATTATGCATCACTGCATCTGTACATGCGGAATCCATGCGTTTCAATGTGTGGATGGTACCCGGGTGTGGAGGAGAGGAGACTCTCCTCCGGACCCAGGTACCATAGAACCTGTAAAAAAAAGAATAAAATAAAAAATAAATATTATATTTACCTTCTGATGGCCCCCGGTGTCCTTGTCTTCCGTTGCCGGCAGATCGTGGTGGACTGAAGGACCTGCGCTGACGTCATAGTCATGTGACGGCAGGTCCTTCAGTGTAGTGTACCGCGAGCTGCCGGCAAGCGAGGACGGAGTGAAGGTAAGTATATATATATATATATATATATATTTTTTTACCATTCTTAACGGTCACACTATATACAGTAAATCCATGCCGTTTGCATGGATTTATATAGTGTGACCAAATTGACAAGCACTTTCCAAGTGATGCTAAAATCGCTTGGAGAGCGCTTGTCAACCCGCATGCGGAAATGCATGTGAAGAACGCTTCACAGCCGCATGTCCCTGGCAGGTAAAACGCATGTACAATCCGCATGCGTTTTTTCTGCCAGGGAGATGCAGAAACGTTCAGGAAAAAATCCTGAGCATTTCTGAATCATGGGCACATAGCCTTTGACAGATTTAATACATGTGAGGAATGCCTGTTTTTCCAGCATTCCTCACGTGTATTAAGTCTGTCAAACTGTTGCAAATCATGTTCACGGAGCGACGAAAACTTAAAGCCCGAGCACTCTATAAATACTCAGTGCTCGGCCGAGCATACTCTGCGAAAGGGTTAACAAAACATACTCGCTCATCACTAGTCTCTGCTTGTAGCATTTGCGCGCGTTCTAAGGTTTCGCATACCTGTCCATCTGGTACTCTTCTTCTGTTACGTAGGCCATGGACATACTTGTCCATGGATTTTATTACTGACCTTCCGGTTTCAGCAGGCAAAACGGTGGTTTTGGTGGTTGTAGATAGGTTCAGTAAAATGGTTCACTTCATCGCACTACCTGTATTTCCAAATGCCAAGACAGTTGCTCAGGTGTTTATAAATGAGATTGTGAAGCTTCACGGGGTACTTAGCCTTCACGGGGTTCCCTCCGATGTGGTGTCAGATAGGGGGACCCAGTTTGTTTCCAAGTTCTGGAAAGCATTCTGTTCTCAACTGGGGGTGCAGCTGTCCTATTCCTCTGCCTTCCATCCTCAGTCGAATGGACAGACCGAGCGTGTCAATCAGAATTTAGAGACCTACCTCAGGTGTTTCGCCTCCAAACATCAGGATTGAGCATCCTACTTACCACTGGTAGAATAGAATTTGCCATTAATAATCATCGTCAAGAATCCACTGGCAGGTCACCGTTGTTTGGTGCATACGGTTACCATCCATAGTTTGGTACCCTTAGTGGGGGAGAAGCTTCAGGAGTTCCTGAGGAGGAACGTTTTGCTTTGTCGCTCTCTTCTGTCTGGTGGGGGGGTGCTGAGTAATTTAAAGATCATGGGAGTAAGGTATAAATGCATGGCTGACAGAAAACGCTTGCCAGGTCCGCACCTGAATGTGAATGACTTTGTGTAGTTGTCTACCAGGAATATTAAGTTGAAAGTCACTTCTTGGAAGCTGGGACCTAAGTTTATTGGTCCCTATAAAATAACCCCAGTCGTTAACCCAGTATCGTTCCGTCTTGAGCTTCCTCAGGCCGTTAAGGTCCACAATGTTTTCCACAGGTCCTTACTCAAGAAATGTGTGGAACCTCTTGAGCCCTCATTTCTACCACTACCCCCAGTAATGGTTAAATGGTAATCTGAAGTTTCAGATTTCAAGGATTGTAGATTCTCGTCTCCAACGTCGTTCTCTACAATACTTGTTGCACTGGAAAGGTTATGGTCCAGAGGAGAGGGTGTGGATTTCAGCATCAGAAGTGAATGCCCCCAGGTTGGTTCATTCATTCCACACCTCTTATACTGAGAAACCTGGTCCGGAGTGTCCAGAGACCACTTGTAGAGGGGATGTACTGTCACAGGTGTGTCAGATGTGACAGACAGTCGTCCTGCAGTTGGTTGCAGAAGATCTCATCATTTGGCATTACAGACACTTTCTTACTGTAGCTGTTTGACTCTAGGACCCAGTGGCTACCTCCCTCCTGCTCTAATTGACACCCTTGCCTGGGTGTTTAAATAGTTTATTTTTGCTACAGGGTGGTGTCGGTGATATTCACATGTATCCTTGTGAAAGCTTGGAGCAAGCGCAGTCTGTTTACTTCCTCCCTGATTCTAAGAGGATGAGTGTGTTATCTCTCTGAAGTCGGCTCAAGCCAAGTTATCTTTCCCCCGTGTCTGTCTACCTTGTTGTCTTTAGTTGTTAGTGGGGATCGACTAGTGCTCACCTCCCCTCTTCCTTATCCAGGACCAAGCGCTAGGAAAATACAGGACAGGTTCCTGTGCGGCGATTGGTGGAGAACCAATATAGGGATGGTAGGGGAGAGAGGGTGATATCAGATCAGCCTATGAAGTCTCCACTCCCCCATTTTCCTAGAGTATGGGCTCCCTTCCCCTTTTCCATTTGTGTTGCACTTAGTCGTTCCCACACCTTGCGTGATAACGTGGCGTACGCAGGTGGTGGAGCATGATGTGTTCACAGAACCACATATAAGGGTGAACCTTAAGCTCTATAGAATTCCTGAAGCACGCTATGAGGTGATCTCAACTGAGGTGAAGAGGATGCTAGACCTCGGTATGATTGAAGAGTCAAAGAGCGGATGTCCCATCGTCCTCGTGCCAAAGCCCGACAGGAAGCTGAATGAAGTATCCAAGTGTGACGCATACCTGATGCCCCGCGTCGATGAACTCATTGAGAGGCTTGGGGCTGTGAGGTACATTACTACCCTCGATCTGACGATGGCTAAGGAGAAGATGACTTTCTCAACATCTGATGGGTGTTTCCAGTACCCTAGAATGCCGTTCGGAATGCAGGGGGCCCCAGCCACCTTCCAGAGGGCCTTGGATCAGATCCTAGCTCCACATAAGAAGTATGCCGCTGTCTGCGTAGATTATATTTTGGTCTTTAGCCCAGACTGGGGTAGTCATTTACTAAAGGTACAGGTGATTCTGGATGCGCTAGGAAAGGCGGAGTTTACTATAAATCTGACAAAATGTGCCATTGGGAAGGAAGAGGCCAAGTACTTAGGCTATATCATCGGGAGAGGCGAAATTAAGTAAATAAGGTCAAGGCAATCCAGAAGTGGCTGCAACCTCTCTCCAAGAAGCAGGTGAGAGCATACCTTGGAATTGTGGGATATTACCAGCAGTTTATCCCAAACTTAACCATGATAGCCGCACCACTTATGGATCTTCTTAAAGGCACCAAATCAACGATGGCCAAATGGACGCCTGAAATGGAGACGGCTTTCCAAGAGCTGACAAGTGCTTGTACTATGTAAGCAACCGGTCCTGGTTGCACTGGACTTTAGTAAAGAATTTGTGGTCCAGACAGATGCTTCAGAGGTTGGCCTAGGAGTCATGCTGTCTCAAGAAATGAATGGGGAGGAACATCCCATCCTGTATCTGAGCAGGAAGCTCTCTTTCTGCGAGAAAAACTACGCTATTGTTGAGAAAGAATGCTTAGCCATAAAATGGGCCATAGATACGCTTAAGTATTACCTACTAAGCAGGAAGTTTAAACTAGTGTCAGACCATGCCCCTCTGAGATGGTTAAGAGAGAAAAAGGGTAAGAATGTCCTGGTGACTAGGTGGTTCTTAGGTCTCCAGGACTTTAGTTTTCAAGTAGAACATAGACCCGGAAAGTTACACGGTAATGCGGATGCCCTCTCTAGAATTCCCTGTTTGCTGTCTGAAGGTGCCAAAACCCCCGGCTTTGGGCAGAGGGGGAAGGGATATGTGACAGTCACTGGCGATATATGTGAGGGGAGATATGTGTCACGGAGGTTGCTATCTTTCGTGATGTGAAACCCAAAAGCTTGTCTCAGGATGTTAGGTGAGGTGCTGAAGAGGTTAATCAATCATGTTTGGGTTGGGTTTTTTTGTGAGTGGTTGTAAGAGATGGGTAGGACGGCCACTCACGATATCTTCACCTCAAGGGTGTGGCTGGAGAAGTTAAATCTCCAGCTGAGTTTTTTTTGTGTTGTCTGGGTGGAGACCAGGAAGTCTCCTGTGTGGAACTTCAGGGAGAGCTGAAGTTTGTGATAACCTGAGCGGGCGAATCCTGCATGCATATGCACTGTGCTATACTTTATCTTTTGCTTTGCCGTTATGCTAGCAAGCCCGTGTTTATTTTGTTAAACCTGCAGTGCTTTATGTCATATTAAATAAGCCTGCAGACAAAAACGTTCCTGTGCCTACCTCTGGAAGCAGCCGAGTGAGTCAATCTACCACACAATATATAGCTGAAAAAAAAAGAGAATGGACTGCACCTCCAAAAACATACGTTGATCTAATGCCTCTCGGCAAAAATATATAAAACTGAACATGAGGTTCTTAGTTTAACATTCTGATCAGACTGTATGAAGCCCACTGCCACGTCACGGCAAACCTCGTAGTGGGTCCTAACATTTCCTGGCTGAACGGGAGAGGGGCCGTGTGCCAACCACAGCCGCAGCGACAATGCACCAGCAGGGCCGGCGGCCCGGTGCCTCACAGCCTCACAGCACCCATGCTGCAAGACCGAGTTCCCATGACTCCAGGCCACGCCGCCCCACAAGCACAGAGCCACAGCAACAATGGCCGACACACTGCACCAACACCACATGAAAGGAGCATTGTGACTCACCTTCCTCAAGCTCTCAAGTGAGAGCAAAAATAGGCTAGGCCCTCTTTGCAGTCTCCTGCTAATTAAAATCGCCTGTGCCAAATGGGAGGAATGCACATCCGAAAAAAAAGGACAGATCATGCATTAAGCTGAAAAAAAAAAGAGAATGGACAGCACCTCCAAAAACATACGTTGATCTAATGCCTCTCGGCAAAAATATATAAAACTGAACATGAGGTTCTTAGTTTAACATTCTGATCAGACTGTATGAAGCCCACTGCCAAGTCACGGCAAACCTAGTAGTGGGTCCTAACATTTCCTGCCGAGAAGCATTAGATCAACGTATGTTTTTGGAGGTGCTGTCCATTCTCTTTTTTTCAGCTTAACACACAATATATAGACCTCGCAAAGTCCATTTAAATCTGAATAGGTCCCTAAAGAAATAGGTTTTGTAAATTTCTTGAAAAAATTAGAAATTGATGCTCAACTTTTAACCATTTTAACATCCTAACAAAATAAAGTGACGTTTTAAAAATGATACAGATGCAAAATAGACATATGGGAAATGTTATTTGTTAATTATTTTGTACACCATGACTAACTGGTTTAAATATATCAAAATTGATAGTTTGAAAATTGCGAATTTTTGAACATTTTTACCAAAATTCCAATATTTTCACAAATAAATGCGAAACATATTGACTTAAATTTACCAGTAACTTAAAATACAATGTGTCATGAAAAAACATTCTCAAAATCACTGGGATACGTTGAAGCATTCCAGAGCTATTACCACATGAAGTGACACTAGTCAGATTTAAAAAATTTGGCCTGGCCATTAAAGTAAAAAAAATGGCATCGTTACTAAGGGGTTAAAATGGAGCAAATTTAAGTCTATTTTAATATTTATTCACATGTTTTTTATGTTCATCATTGTGGGCGGGGTTTGGTGTTTTCAGATGTTGTGGGTTCGTTAGCCCATTGCAACTTTTTAAAATCTGATCATTTTTGTGCAAATGATCTCCACTTTTCCCCTTGAGTGATTTTAGCCCCAATTCATTATTGCATTTGCTTTTTATTTTTTTGTCTAATTTTTGGTGGTTTTCACTAGTTTTTCATTTACGTCTTATTCTTCTTTTAAAACCCCTTTCCGCCGTGGTCAGTAATAGTACGCACCACGTCGGAAAGGCCGGTTCAGCGGGGGCTCCAGTGCTGAGCCCACGCTGAACCGGGCACATGTCAGCTGATTTATACAGTTGACATGTGCCTGCAACAGCCACGGGTAGAATCGCGATCCACCCGTGGCTGTTAGCTAGTTAAATGCCGCTGTCAATCTCTGACAGCGGCATTTAACAGCGCAGGAAGCGCGTATCTTACCCCACCCATCGGTGACCCCGTCACGAGATTGCGGGTCACCGATGGGTGGGCATGGCAACCCAGGGTCTGCAGCAGATCCCTGTGGTTGTCATGTAAAGATTGCTATGAGCACCACCTAGTGGTCGGCGCTCATAGCACAGGAGCATTTCTACTACATAGAGGCGATCTGCTGATCACCTCTATGTAGCAGAGGCGATTGGACAGCTGCTGCTTCTAGTCTCCTATGGAGACTATTGAAGCATGCAGAAAGTGTTAAAAAAAGTATTTAAAAATATTAAAATAAAAAAAAAATATAAAAGTTTAAATCACCTCCTTTTGCCCCATTCAAAATAAAATAAAAAAAAATAAAACACATACACATATTTAGTATCGCCGCGTTCAGAATTGCAAGATCAATATATAAAAAAATTAAACCGATCGGTAAATGGCATAGCGAGAAAAAAATTCCAAACGCCAGAATTACGTTTTTTTGGTCGCCGGAACATTGCAGTAAAATGCAATAACGGGCGATCAAAACATCGGATTTATCCCAAAATGGTATCAATAAAAACATCAGCTCAGTGCACAAAAAATATGCCCTCACCCAGCCCCATATCTTGAAAAATGGAGAAGCTACGGGTCTCAGAAAATGGCTTTTTTTTTTTTTTTTTTTTTAAGCAAACTTTGGATTTTCTTTTCACCACTTAAATAGAAAAGGACCTATACATGTTTGGTGTCTACGAACTCGTAATGACCTGGAGAATAATAATGGCAGGTCAGTTGTTTTAGCATTCAGTGAATGTGGTAAAAAAAAAAAAAAAACACAACAACTGTGGAATTGCATTTTTTTTGCAATTTCACCGCACTTGGATTTTTTTCCCGTTTTCCAGTACACAATATGGTAAAACCAGTGATTTAGGGGTAACGTGCCCCTTTCTTAAAGTTTATTTCATGTGTATTCGCCTGTGAGGTTTTTTTTTTTACTATTTTCGTCATTGTGAACGGGGTTTGGGGTTTCCAGATGTTTTGGATAAATCATCAATTTTAACTTTAATAACTAATAATAGTCACAAAATTTTTGCATTTATTTTATGTATGCCTGAAACCGCCCTGCATCGTCATCGCTAGGAACCATGTGTGTGTATATATATATATATATATATATATATATGTATATGAAAAAAAAAAAAGTATGTGTGTGTATATATATATATGTATATATATATATATACATATACACGTGTATGTATTGTAGGGTTTCTACTCACTTGCGTGCATCGGGAGACAAACAGGAAGCGTTTTCATTTAAATGTCAATGACGGTTCATTACCTAATAAACCGTCCAGAAGAAAAAGAAAATCAAACAGCCTTTAGTGCAGGCAAAACAAAGTAAACAGTCCTTTAGGCAAAGTCTCTGGTTAGCCAGTCCTGTGGGCACACAGGCTGGGTAGCATTCAGTACACGGGCTCAGTCTGGAGACAACAACACACAGGAGGCCTTCTCCCTCCATACACAGACCATGTGCCAAACAATGGCCTCCATTTTAATTTGTTAACCACACCCAGAGATGAGGTATGTGGGTAGCCAGACTGACGCATCTCTCCGACTACCCGTAAAAGCTGGCCTGGATGCAACAAACAATCCTTTTAGTGCTTATGTGCACTAGAGCAACATTCCAGGATTACATCACAGGTGACAACCATCTCTGTGACACATACCTCCCATCAACTATATGTCCAGTAGCTGCCTTACAATATACACGTGTATACATATATACCTATGGTACCTGACGATGCTGGGAGGAAGTGGGGAGAGCACCTTAGTGTTGCGCACGCCGGAGGTCACTGGAGCGGAAGTCACAGTGACTCGGCGACGCCTGCGCACAAGATCCCTGCTGTACAATGAACATAGAAGAGAGGAAGGCGTGCGCCTTGCCTAAAAAGTGAAGTGCGCAGGCGTGGGATTTGGCTGCGGCAACTGCACGTCACAGGGCACTATGACGTGCAGGGGAGGGGGGAAACACTATAATTGACATAGGAGGTGGGGATTTCTTGCGGGCCCAGGGCATCAGAAATCTGAATTAATAAAAAGAAATTTCACAGCAACTAGACCTTTAATGTGAGACATACAGGTAGGTATAGATTTACATTTCTATCACCTGTATGCCCATTTTAGTAGGTCAGATAAGTGCCAGGTCAGATAAAACCAAAATCTATTAACTGCGTGCGCCATTTTGATTAGGCATAAAACACTTCAAATACCACAAGAAATAAAGAGAAAATAAATAAATAAATTTAAAAAAAATCAAATGATAATCGGGCTCAGACTTCCTTGCTTACTATGGTATTCATGGTAGTAATAGTTATGGGTTAACTTCATTTATAGATTTTCCCAAATTAAGTTCATATAATACATACTTGTACAGAAATACATCAAAACACACTGCATTATACATAGCACTGTTTTTATTACTAATTCTGAATACAGTTGCTGGCTTTCATTTTCACCTCCAACTATGCATGTGACCTTAGATTTCTCCAAGCTTAAAGTGTACCAAGTTAGCATGCAATGGAAACATCGCACATCAACTCTAAATTCATGTGTACCTTGTACAGAAAGGAAAGTATGTGAGCCTCAGACACATCCATCCTGTTGCAGCAGTACAAAATGTATCACCTTGTAGATATCCATCTCTAGAATTACTAGCCACCTTCATGAAGAAGTCTTCCACATTTCCTCGAGTAAGTGCTTTGTAACCAAGCCTTAACACTTTGCTCTAGATGAACATAGGAGAAATGTAACATTTGAACGTCTCATTTGTAAACGATTTTTACCAAAATTCATTGTTCCAAATTATTTTCAGATATTGTATAAATATTATTACCTATTTTCAGTTATTTCACAAAAAAACTATTTATATACACACACAGTATATATGTATACAGACATACGCCAGAGTAGTATACCAATTATATTTCAGATGATTTTTACGTTTGCATTTTTCCTCCACTTCTTCCAAAAAAATTCAAATTGGGATAAAATGGTGATAAAAAATGCAATTGTACCACTGTTTCTTGGATTTTGTTTTTAAGGAAATTGCCTATAATTTGTTTTTATTATTTAATCACTGAAAAAAAATTCAGGAGTTTGTAAAAATAAATCTGGTTTGTGTCTCCATTTTCCAAAACCCATTACATTTTTATTTTTCTACTATGTGAGGGCTTGTATTTTTTTTTACATGGGTGAGCTGTTTTTTTTTATTTATTCCAATTTTGGATAGTTACAACATTTTGATAATTTTTTATTGCATTTTTCAGGGAGATGTGACAAAAAAGCACAATACTGGTATGTTTATCGTAGGGGTTAATCTTATATTGATAGACTGGACTTTTATGGACGCTGCAAATGTGTTTATTTCTTTTAGTTATTTTTAAAGGGAATCTGTCACCACTTTGGAGTTAGCAGACCTCTACTATGGCCATACAGGGTATAGAAAAGTAAATCTATACATACCTGTATAGCCCATAGTAGAGGTCTGATTGCAGAGAAAAGCACTTTAATCAATTCTATTTTGTACAGACTTGGCGTCCGGGGGACACCAAGCAATCCCCACCTATGTGCTTATTATTCCTCCAGATCCCCGCCTATATGCTTAATTATCATATCCCCACTCCCCCGCATATCACAGGGCCCTGTGACAGGCACTGTGACGTGCACTGTGCTCCCTGACTTCCAGGCATGCGCAAAGCGCCGCTCACATAGAGAGCTTTGCTTCATGCCGGCCTCATCTCTCCGTGCTCTGTGCCGCAGGTACCGGGGGGGTCACTGTCACATTCCGGCGCCTGCGCAATAGAAACCTGCAGCGCAGAGCACGGAGAGACGAGGCCGGGATGAAGCAAAGCTTTCTATGTGAGCGGCGCTTTGCGCGTGCCTGGAAGTCAGGGAGCACAGTGCACGTCACAGGGTCTGTCACAGGGGTGGGGGGAATATGATAATTAAGCATATAGGCGGGGATTTGTGGGAATAATAAGCACATAGGTGGGGATTCCTTGGTGTCCACCGGACGCCAAGCCTGTACACAATAGAATTGATTAAAGCGCTTTTCTCTGCAATCAAACCTCTACTATGGGCAGGGGTGGATTAAGAGTAGCAAGGGCCCCGGGCAGTTTAGAAGGCGCGGGCCCCCCCCACCCACCCACACACACCTGATGTATCACATGTGATAGATCATGTGATAGTTCATGTGAAATTAATTTGGCACAATATTAATTATAATAATTTTTTTTAGGCTGTGTGCCCACTATGCGTTTTTTAAGCGTTTCCGCAGCGGCAATTCCGCTGCAGAAACACTTAAAAAATGCATGGTAGAAGGTCTGCCATGTTCCCCAATGATAATCCGCATGTGCTGTGTACATGCTGCGGAAATTTCCGCTGCGGATTATCATTGCGGAAAAATCCGCAGCATTATCAACTATTTTGCGGAAGCGCTGCGTTTTCACCGCCATTGACTTGCATTGGAACACATGGAATCCGCATCACTGCATTTGTACATGCAGAATCCATGCGTTTCAATGTGCGGATGGTACCCGGGTTTGGAGAAGAGGAGACTCTCCTCCAGACTCGGGTAACATAGAACCTGTAAAAAAGAATAAAATAAAAAATAAATATTATACTTACCTTCTGATGGCCCCCAGTGTCTTTATCTGATGTGTCCTGGCTTGCCAGCAGCTCGCGATGGTCTGAAAAGGACCTGCCGTGACGTCATTTAGTCATGTGACGGGTCACGGGACCGCTGACGTCGGCAGGCCATCAGAAGGTAAGTATATATTTTTTATTTTTTACCATTCTTTTACGGTCACACTATATAAATCCATGCTGGTTGCATGGATTTATATAGAGTGACCAAGTTGTCAAGTACTTTCCAAGTGATGCTAAAATCGCTTGGAAAGCGCTTGTCAACCCGCATGCAGAAATGCATGTGAAGAACGCTTTACTTCCGCTTGTCCCTGGCAGGAAAAACGCATGTACAATCCGCATGCGTTTTTTCTGCCAGGGAGATGCAGAAACGCTCAAAAAAAATCCGGAGCATTTCTGCATCATGGGCACATAGCCTTACATTAATTGTATGACTCAATATGGAGCACACGTAGCCATCTATACACAGCAGGAGGCCGCACATAGCCATCTATACACAGCGGGAGGCCGCACGGCGCCTTCTATACACAGCGGGAGGCCGCGCATAGCCATCTATACACAGCGGGAGGCCGCACGTAGCCATCTATACACAGCGGGAGGCCACACGTAGCCATCTATACACAGCAGGAGGCCGCACGTAGCCATCTATACACAGCGGGAGGCCGCGCGGTGCCATCTATACACAGCGGGAGGCCGCACGGTGCCATCTATACACAGCGGGAGGCCGCACGTAGCTATCTATACACAGCAGGAGGCCGCACGTAGCTATCTATACACAGCAGGAGGCCACACGGCGCCATCTATACACAGCAGGAGGCCGCACGGCGCCATCTATACACAGCATGAGGCCGCTCGGCGCCATCTATACACAGCAGGAGGCCGCATGGCGCCATCTATACACAGCAGGGGGCCGCACGGCGCCATCTATACACAGCAGGAGGCCGCACGGCGCCATCTATACACAGCGGGAGGCCGCACGGCGCCAACTATACACAGCGGGAGGCCGCATGGCGCCATCTATACACAGCGGGAGGCCGCACGGCGCCATCTATACACAGCGGGAGGCCGCACGGCGCCATCTATACACAGCGGGAGGCCGCACGGCGCCATCTATACACAGCAGGAGGCCGCACGGCGCCATCTATACTCAGCAGGAGGCTGCACGCAGTCACGCACACACACAAACATATACAGACATACACATACATACACGCATAAACACATTTGAAACACAAAAATACATATAAACAGACATCACACAATGATATCTGTCTGCACACACACACACACTCACTCACTCACTCTCACTCACTTTCACACACTCACCATCCCACGGCTTGGCTCCAGTCCTCCTGCTCCTCTCCGCTCCAATCCTCCTGCTCCTCTCCGATGCAGGCTGCAGCAGTGCAGGCCGGGCGCGCACTGCGTGACATCACAGCTAGGAGACACGGCCGCGCACAGGGCCGTGTCTCCTAGCTGTGACGTGACCGGGCCAGCATAGGGAAGTTAACAGCTGCAGTGCTGGCCTGGCCAAAGAAGAAGTAGCGGCTATGCGCCGCTGCTGGGGGAGCGGTCCGGGGGGCCCCCGCCACTGTCTACCTGTATGCCGCGCCCCTGTGTATGCTGGGCCCTGCCTGACGTCATGTGGCAGGGCGGTCCCAGCATCATTCAAACTGCCCACCCCGGTGGATCTGCAGCTGGCCGAATGGGAGCGGCTGCGTGATGCAGCGTGTCTGTGAGTGGCTGCTTTGAACTCTGGGACGGCCCTGCTTGACGTCATGTGGCAGGGTGGTCCAAAAGTTCAAAGCAGCCACTCACAGACACGCTGGCTGCATCACGCAGCCCTGTATATGCACTAGCGCCGGCGGGAAACTTAAATGATGTTGGGACCGCCCTGTCACATGGTGTCAGGCAGGGCGGTACCAACAGCATTTAAACTGCACGCCCGTGCTAGTGAATATACAGCCGCAGCGGCCAGATGGGAGCATCATGTGGCACTGGCAGGGCGGGGCGACACAGTATGATTCAAACCGCCTACAGCTGCGGGCCCGCAGCAGTGATCATCTAAACCTTCGGCCAGCGCGGCGGTGACCGAAAAAAATGCGCATTATAATGGGAGTAATTCATGGGCCCCCTGGAGCCTCAGGGCCCTGGGCGGTAGCCCATATTGCCCTCATTATAATCCGCCTATGACTATGGGCCATACAGGTATGTATAGATTTACTTTTCTAATATCTCCAAAGTGGTGACAGATTCCCTTTAAATGAGGGACTGATTACATATGAGAACTCTCGTTATTTTGCTAGAATCATTTTAACATCAGGATTATACAGCAATTAAGAATTAAGTAAGTACACCATTGGGTCTAAGACATCTATTTACTAAAGTATGGATTTTGTTTTGTGAAATCTGGTAACCAAACTGCTTCTTGCTCAGTCAGTTGTGTATGTGATTCTTGGAAAAAAAAACACCCACTTTATTCAAAAGGCATCATGATTGCTAAGCCTCTTGACCTCTTCACCCCCGGGCCATTTTCCACTTTTGCGCTTTCATTTTTTGCTCCCCTTTTTTTCAGAGCCATAAGTTTTTTATTTTTCCATTAATATAGCCATATGAGGGCTTGTTTTTGCGAGACGAGTTGTAATTTTGAATGGCACCATTGATTTTACCATATAATGTACTGGAAAATGGAAAATAATTCCAAATGCAGTGAAATTGCAAAAAAAAGTACAATTCCACATTTGTTTTTTATGGTTTTCAGTAATTTCATGATTGGGTATCTCCAGTTATTTCTGGTGTGTCGAGACAACACAAGGAAATATAGATCAACAATCAAGAAGTATGTTCACACATTGCATTTTTGAAGCTTTTTTTGCTTTTTTTATGCATATTAAAATCTGCTTTTTGCAGCAGCGGCAAAAGCTATGAGATTTCAGAAATCTCAGGCACGCACTTGTATTTTTTTCCTAACTGAATTTGAGAACTGCAGTTTGTTTTAAATCTGTAGCAAGTCAGTTCTTTCAGCATTTATTCACTGTTTTTGCAGCAGTTTTTCACCCATAGAAAGCAATGAGATAGTGAAAAACAAGGCTGTAAAAAACTCAAGGGTGTTTTTCACAGCATTTTCGGTGAATAAAACTAACCTTATTAAACATGTACTGTAGACAAAGCACACGCGTTCCACACATAAAAAGTGCTGCAAAAAAGTGACAAACTCTGCCAAAACGCTGTGAAAAACTCTTTGAAAACATTGGAAAATGGGTGTTTTGAAAGCAGCATTTTTACTGCCAAGAGTGCAGGTTTTGGATGCAGAAAAAAATGCAGTAAAAAATGCTGCGTGTGAACATAGCCTCACTTTTATTTTTTTATCTATGGTAATGTTTCTACAAATTCTTTTTTACTATTTTCTTCTACATTTCTTGTTATAAAATTGTAAGGGATAATGTATAAACACTTACACTGTGACCTGCAACTTCTGAAAGTCTAACAGAATTTTATGTGTTTAGGAAGCAATTGGAATTGCCAGCTACTGAGGATAATTGAAATCTAAACTATTTAGACAACGGACTCTGGATAGCAGATATAAATAGTGCACTGCTACATTACTTACTTGGCTTAAAAAAAGCAAGGTAGTTTATAATATGGTTTCCTTTTGCCCTGTCAGAGTGCTTCTGGATAAAATTGATTTTTTTCAATTAATTGTATTCATGTGACATGTGAGTGCTGGGGTGAATCATTGACTGCATCTCTCATGCATTGGTTACTGCTGTGGCAAGTGATTGACTGCAGTGGTTACATACTCATCTGTCTGGAAAAGGAGACTGTATATAGCCCAGGCAGAGCTGGAAGAGGAACAGAAGAGGATTGCTGAGTGCCTTTCACCTTATCATTTTAATACCTGCATGCACTCCGCCATCATGGTGAAGTGTTATTTACTGCACCTGTTCCATCTGCAGTGGGAAATGGCTGTTAAATATAGTTGGGTTCTCGCAATAAGGGCTCTTTCATATGTCAGTATCTTCGGTACGTGTGGTGACAGTTTCCACACGTACTGGAGACACTGACACACGCAGACCCATTCAGATGAATGGGTCTGTGCCCACCTCAGTGTGTTTCCATAGACAGTGTGTCCATGTGCTCAACACGGAGACAAGTCCATTTTTTTGCGGATACACGGTCCGCAAAACGTACCACACGGATGACATCCGTATGTCATCCGTGTGACACGTACCAGAGCCTGGGAATGATGCTGTTCCCAAGCACCGTTGCTGAACGCTGCCCTCATCATGGTTCCCTGCCGGCGCTGTGATCAGCACCAGCAGGGACCATGATAAGGGTAGTAGTAGTCTGTTCCTGGTGTCCCCACCAGTAAAAATACAGGTGAAGCTGCAGCTCAGGAGTGGTGTCCTGTCAGTCACTGAGCGCAGCTCCCCAGCTCCTCGGCAGCAGTGGTTTCATGGATTACAGCAGGGGACACCTAGGAGAGGTGAGTACATGGATTTTATTATTTTATTCTTATTTTTACAGGTGGGGACACTGGGAGCAGACTACTACTACCTTCATCATGGTCCCTGCTGGTGCTGATCACAGCACCAGCAGGGAACCATGATGAGGGCAGTGTTCAGCACCCAGCGCTTGGGAACAGCGCATACTTGGTACAAAAAATGGTGAAAAAGGTGATCAAAATTTTGCATGTTCTCAAAATCATACCAACAAAACTAGTTTGTCACACAAAAACAAGTGCCAACATAACTAAAAATAAAATGTTATGGATCTCCGAATATAGCAACCAACAATGTTTTATTTTTTTAAGGGATCTTTTTTGCAAAAGAAGTAGATCAAAAGCAAACTATAAAAATGTGTTATCTTTGTAATTGTATTGACCCGAAGAAAAATCCCTGCATGTGTCACGGCTGTCTAACAGCCATGACACATGCCGCCGCGGCGACACTAACATCGATGCTGAGCAAGCCACAAATACTCGGCAAGCACCAGAGCGTGCTCACCAAAAGGGTCAACAATTAATGATCGTTCATCACTACTAGTAATGTATGTCTTGCCTAATAATTGTATACAGTGTATGTATAGGTCATCAGCTTGTTATGACCAAACAACCCCTTTAATAAAAGTTAGTTAATGCATGACAAAATGGTGCCACTAACAAATAAAACTCATTGCACAAAAAACAAGCCCTCATATGGTTACGTGGAAGGAAAAATAAAAAAAGTTACTGTTTTCTTTAATACATAATTTTTTTCAACCAAAAGGCCCAAAATATGTCAACCCTAAAGGGTTAAAAAAATGTTTCATGCTGCTAAAAAATTTCAGGGGTGGAAAACACTTTTATCTTTTAAAGTAGATCAACATATTAAAATGTGTAATCCTTCTTAATTATGTATGTACGTGCACTAATATACTTACCGATTGCCGCTCCCCTCTTCGGTTTCCAGTGCCCACTCTCATCCTCTTCTGGCCCACGTAACTTGACAACAGACTAACCGGCTCATACAGGGGTTTGTATGTGACCGGAATTTGCTGTATCAATGTAAGTCTATGGAGCCCAGTTCTGCGACTTCACAGGCTTCCATTTATGGACTCACGTGACTGCTCTTCAGCTTTGCTGGCTCACATGGGCTGGAATGGCTCTGGAAACCGGAGATGATGATGATCAGTAAGTATTTTAATACACTTACACATCATTATATAGCTAATTAAGAATGATTACAAAATAAAAATTTTAATGCTACTTCTGTAAGGGAAAACATATTTTGTGTTTTCCCTTATAATTGTTCTAGTTCAGCATTTTCATCTCCACATTTCACAGACGTGCTACATGAAGACTACTTCTTGGGTTGTATTTGAAAAAAATGCTTTTCTTTGTACAAAGTAACAAACTACATTTCTAATTGAAGTGCTTATTCAGTTCATATAAAAAATGACAAAGTATAACCTATTACCAGGATTAATATTTCACTTTTTGTTCCACATTGCCATGTAAGATGTAATATATTGGTCATCGCTACAGATCTATTCTTACTGCATTCCATAAAACTATAGTAAATCTTTGATGGCTTCCAGATCCAAAATTATCACTACTGCTTTTTAGTCTGTCCTCTTGATACCTTAAGAATTGCCAGGCCAGATTTTCTGCCAACATTTTTCTGTATAGCTACATCTGTGATATGTTGTAAAATGGAGTTTATTTTAGTCTCTTTCCTTGCAGTTTTTGCTATTTTTTCTTTATTGTATGCACTATAGTTATGAACTTATCTAATAATTAGCTTTAATAGTCTTTGGGAAAACATTGGCTGCCCACTATAAACATCTGTTATTTGCTGACAATATACATAATTTATACCTGGATGCAGAACGCTCATTACTATAATCAAATTGCAATGGGTTTGTCTGTTTACACAAAATTTATTCACAGTCCACAATGTTTTAAAATATCAAAGTCTTAGGCTGAAACTACATGACGACACGTGCCGTGTGATACTGCGACATTGCATTGCATGACTTTGTATGGTATTGCAACCTACGGCATACATTAACAAATGCCTTCAATTTTCTGCAGCTAGTCGCAGGTTGCTCATGAGTCACTTGCTATAGACTTTAGGGCACATCACTTGCGACTTTAACCCCTTTACTCCCGAAGGCTGTTTGCCTAATGACCAGGCCAATTTTTACAATTCTGACCAGTGTCACTTTATAAAGTAATAATTCTGGAACGCTTCAACGGATCCCCCTGATTCTGAGACTGTTTTTTTGTGACATATTGTACTTCATTATAGTGGTAAAATATATTTGCTATGACTGGGGTTTATTCCTGAAAAAAATGGAAGTTTGAAGAATTTTCAAACTTTGAATTTTTATCCCCTTAAATCAGAGAGATATGTCACACAAAATAGGTAATAAATAACATTTCCCACATGTCTACTTCACATCAGCACAAGCACAATTTCGGAACCACCATTTTTTTTTTTTAGAAGTTATAAGGGTTAAAAGTTGACCAGTGATTTCTCATTTTTCCAACAAAATTTACAAAATCATTTTTTAGGGACCACAAAGTGACTTTGAGGTGCCTATATGACAGAAAATACCCCAAATTGACATCATGCTAAAAACTGCACCCCTCAAACCACATTCAAGAAGTGTATTAGCCTTTCTGAAGCTTCACAGGAATTAATGGAATGTGGAAGGAAAAAATAAACATTTTCCTTTTTTAAACAAATTTTTTTACTATGAATTTGCTGTGCAATTTCTCGTGGGTATGCCATACCCCACATGTGGGGTAAAACTGCTATTTGGGCACACGGCAGAGCTCGGAAGGGAAGCAGCACCGTTTGACTTTTTGAAAGCAAAAATGTCTGGAATCGAGAGCAGACTCCATATCACGTTTGGAGAGCCCCTGATGTGCCTAAACAAGGGAAATCCCCCAAAGGTGACCATATTTTGGAAACTAGATCCTTGAGGGAATGCATCTAGATGTGTGGTGAGCACCTTGAACCCCCAGGTGCTTCACAGAAGTTTATAACGTAGAGCAAGGAAAATAAAAAATCACTTTTTTCCCACAAAAATGTTTTTAACCCCAATTTTTCTTTCAGAAGGTTAACAGGAGAAAATGGACCCCAAAATGTGTTGTGCAATTTCTCATGAGTACGCTGAACACCCATATTTAGTAAAGAAAACTACCGTTTGGGCGCACGGCAGGTATATGCCAATACCCCATATGTGGGGTAAAACTACTATTTGGGCACACAGCAGGGCTCAGAAAGGAAGGAGCACTTTTTGACTTTTTGAATGCAAAAATAGCTGGAATCGAGAGCAGATGCCATGTCGCATTTGGAGAGCCCCTAATGTGCTTAAACAGTGGAAACCCCACACATGTGACCCCGTGTATCTATATGTGTGTTGAGCACCTTGAACCCTCAGGTGCTTCACAGAAGTTTATAAAATAGAGCCGTGAAAATAAAAAAATGACTTTTTATGCCACAAAAATGTTCTTTTAGGCCCAAATTTTGCATTTTCACATGGGTAACAGGAGAAAATGTACCATACAATTTGTTGTGCAATTTCTCCTGAGTACGCGATACCCCATATGTGGGGGAAATGTACTGTTTTGGCGCACAGCAGGGCTCGGAAGGGAAGGAGTGCCATTTGACTTTTTGAACGCAAAAATGTCTGGAATCATAAGCGGATGCCATGCTGCATTTGGAAAGCCCCTGATGTGACTAAACAGTGAAAAAAAACCACAAGTGACCCCATTTTGGAAACTAGACCCCTTAAGTATCTAGATGTGTGGTGAGTACCTTGCTTCACAGAAGTTTATAACATTGAACTGTGAAAATGAAAAAATAAATTTTTCCCGCAAAAATGTTGGTGTTGACTCAAGTTTTTCATTTTTACAAGGGTAACGGAGCAAAATTGACCATAAAATTTGTTGTGCAATTTCTCCTGAGTAGACTGATACCCCATATGTGGTCGAAAACTACTCTTGAGACACAGTGCTAAGCGCAGAAGGGAAGAAGTAACATGCTGGAATACAGATTTTGCTGGAATGGTTTGACGGTGCTATGTCACATTGGCAGAGCCCCTGAGGTGTAAGACTAGCAGAAACTCCCCATAAGTGACGTCATTTTACAACCTACACTTCTCAATGAAGTCATCTAGGGGTGCAGTGAGTATGTTGACATCACATATGCCTCACAAAAATGTATACCATTGGGCGAAGAAAGAATAATAAGGGCTAATATAAAAAAATAGACCTCTCAGTTTGTTGTGCAATTTCTCCTGAGTACACCAATACCCTACATGAAATCAGTAAATACTTTTGAGCCACTGTGCAAAACTCAAGAGGAAAGGAGCTCCATAATTTAGTTCAGAATTTACTGTTATGATTTGCGGGTGCCATGACCCACTGGATGAGTGGACTTTGAGGGGCCTATATATTGGAAACTCCCCAAAAGTGATAACATTTTAAAAACCGCACCCCTCAAGTATATTAAAACTGTTGCCAATAAATGTTTTAACCCTTCAATTGCTGCACAGGAATTAATGCAAAGTGTAATGAAAACATTTTTTACATTTTACCTCTAAAATCTTGCTTTAGCCCCAAATTTCTAACTTTTGCAAGAGGTAATACCAAAAGTGTACCCCATAGTTTGTTACCCACTTTCTTACGAGTGCAGCGATACCCCATATGTAGTGAAAAAGTTCTGTTTTGACAAATGGCAGGTCTCGGAGTGGAAGAAGCAATATTTGAAGTTTGGAACACAAATTTTGCTGAAAAAGAAGGCGGGCTCCATGTCGCATTTGCAGGGCCCCTATGGTGCCTAAACAGGAGAACTGACCCCATTTTGGAAACTACACCCCTCAAGGATCTTATCCAGGGGTATAGTGAGCATTTTGAGCCCACAGGTACTACACAGAATTTGATAACATTAGGTCGTCATATTAAAAATGTTCATTTTTTCCACAATAATCTTGCTTTAGCTCCAAATTTCTCACTTTTGCAAGAGGTAACACCAAAAAGTGGACCCCACAGTTTGTTACCCACTTTCTTATGAGCACAGCAATACCCAACATGTAGTCAAAAAGTTCTGTTTGGACGAATGGCAGGGCTCGAAACGGAAGGAGCAATATTTTAATTTTGGAACACAAATTGGATGAAATATGTAGATGGCGGGCGACATGTCACATTTGCAGGGCCCCTAAGGCGCCCAAACAGCAGAAACACCCCACAACTGACCACAGTTTGGAAACTACACCCCTCAAGGATTTTATCCAGGGGTATAGTGAGGATTTTGAACCCAAAGGTACTACACAGAATTTGATAACATTAGGTCGACATATTGAATATATCGTCATTAGCGTTGAGCGCAAGTGCTCGCTACTCCAGTTTGCATTGGGTGCTCGGGTATGCACCGAGTATTGCGGGTGCTCGAGTGACATGCTCGAATCCCCGCCTCGCAAGTTTTGTGGCTGTTATACACCCCCAAAAAATGCAGGGATTGCCAGTGTATAGCAGGCAATTCCCACATGGTATTTTTTGCTGTCTAACAGCCGCAAAACATGCAGGGTGGAGACTCGAGAATGTCACTCGAGCACCAGTGATACCAGGTGCATATCCGAGCACCCTGAGGCACACTCGAGTAGCGAGAACTTGTGCTCAACATTAGTCATCATATCGTGATAATTTTTTTCTTTACTTTTGAAAAAACCCTAACCATAAGCCCAACCCTAATCATAAGCCCAACTCTAACCCTAAGCACAACCCCAACCCTAACCCTAAACACGACCCTAACCCTAAGCCCAACCCTAGCCCTAAAGAATGAAAGAAATAAAAATTATAAGATGAACATTTTTTTTTATTTGACTAAGAGGATGACCCAGGGGGATGACATATGACATACTAACTATTGGCTTTTGATCACAGTGACCAAAAGGAACCGATAGGAAAAATTCCTGTTGTTACCGTGTGTGCTTGGAGGGCACACTGCACATGCGCCCGCCATTTTTTTTCAGGGAGAGGAGGCGGAGGGCCAAGGAACGAAGCAAGAGGCCTCGGGGGATGGCGGAGGTACCGGGAGGAAGCTTCGGAACAACATTCCTCCCTCCTCTGGCATTTATATCATGTCAGAAGAGAGAGAAATTATTTTAATAGTGGGCTTACTTTTTTTTTTCAGGTGATCGGGGATCAGAAAATCTGGTCCTGACCCAGTAGCTGAGACCTCACAGATTTTTGGACTCTGGGGGGCGCTATAGGCTTATTCCTGATTGCCATTTTAAAACGGCGATGAGAGAATAAGGCCTTAGCGGCTGCCATGTTAATGTGTATCGGCGGTCATTAAGGGAATGTAGCACCCTGAGGATTCGGCTGCTACAGGGGTATTGCACCTCAACCCAGAGGTGTGATATTCCACTCCCGGGTAAGGATGGAGTGTGGATCTGAGCTCGGTAGGCTGCATGCACTACACACATCCCATTTCCGAGGAACAGGCCGACGGTACTCCCACTTAGAAATGTGCAGGTACGACCGAGTCTGTTCCTGGCTGGAGTGGGAGGGGGGTGGTACATCCCAAGTAGTGTAGGGGCAGATAGGGGGAGCAGCCTGGGTAAAGTTAGGAGCTCATTGGGTGCTGGTCACCTGAGCTCACACATAGAGGGTGTATATAAGGTGGGCACCAACTAAGAACAGGGTCAGATGCAGAGAACAAGTCAGGAGCAGAGGAGAAGGAAAGACCCAGAGTGAGAGAGGAGAGAGAGAGACCCAGAGGCACAGAAGAACAGGACTCTAAGATCCCAAATTAAAACCCCGGGTGAAGAGTCGGCATCAGGGTACCGGAACCCAAGCTGGTGGGGGTAAAAACATTCCCCAGCCAGAGACCGGAGACCGTGGGCAGCGTTTGCCACGGTCACCCACTACATCCACCCCGAAGGCACACCACATGAAGGGTCAGGGAACCCAAGGCCAAGGGTGTCCCAACAGAAGGCCCGAGGGAGCTGGACCTAGGTGGATCACTGGTGGGGACGGCCAGAGAACGGGACAGAAGGAGAGCTCAGGGCCACGCTCCGGACTTGTTTGGGGGTTGGCTGGATCCAGGACCTGGTGGACGCAGCACGGCTCGGGTGGTCACTCGGAGCTGGAGTGACCAGTACAACATCTGCAGTAAGTAAACACCCTTAACTGCATAATCCGACTCTGTCTTCACTGCCGTCTGCACTGCACCACCACAACCCCCATCCTCTGCACCTGTTCCCCCTGAGGCTATACCCCTCCCGTTGGGGGTTATCATCACAAGCTGCACCTGCACCATCAGCCTCAGCGGACCCTGCTGCAGCGGCGGCCACAGTGACCGCATCACAACGGGTGGCGTAGTCGACACAAAAGAACTCTTAATAACATCTGTAGGACTGCCACATAACACTGAGCTTGACGCCCTGGGCACGGGGCCGGGTCACAGCCGCTCGGAGACTACAACCCCCCATCTGATCCGGTGCCGGGTATTCCCCTCAAAAAGGAATATGTCCCAGGGGGCGCGTCAGGATTAAAGGGCCAAAAGTCACAATTTTTTCCGCAACTATATATAGACTTTTTAACACCAGTTCTGGTGTAAAGCCTTTTATGAATTCTCTTCTCTCTCGCCTGTGATTTTATTGAACTGCACATGTTCCAATTAGTGTTGTATGTATGTTCTGTCCGAGTATGCTCGGGCCGAGCTCAAGGTATTTATACAGTGGACTGCCACTGTTCTTGCCTGTCCTTCTGCATGTGGCTACTAGTACCTGTAATGCTGCTCTTATTACCATACTTGATGTCACATTGTAGTACAGGAACGCTTCATACTGATGGTGGCAATCAAAGGCAAAGTGAATACTGACTTAAACTCATGGTAACTGAATAATATTTTCGGGCCTGAGTTGGTGACTAAAAAATTACAAATTTAGTGGGGATGGACTGCTGGCGTCCCTTGCTTATGCTGTGTATGTAATGTATTGGAACTAGTGTTGAGCGAGTATGTTCTATTAACCCTTTCGGCGAGTATACTCGGGCCGAGCACCGAGTATTTATAGCTGCTTGGTGATATGGTTGAATCGCTCCCGTGTGCATGATTTGCCACTGTTTGACAGCTTTATTACATGTGAGGAATGTCTATTTCTTACACATTCCTCACATGTAATAAAGCTGTCAAACAGTCGCAAATCATGCACACGGGAGCGATTCAACCATATCACCGAGCAGCTATAAATACTCGGAGCTCGGCCCGAGCATACTCAGACAGAACATACTCGCTCAACCCATATGTTTATTTTAAAGTTATTTTATTCATACAAAGGATATATTGTTACTGTAAGTTAAATTGTGTATAAAGTCAGGTAGCAGTTAAAGGAACCCAGTAGGTCCCCCTTGCGCCCAGAACCACCAGCAGTTGTGTCTACTTATCTAAATACCCTGCCTAACAGTCCCTTTATTACATTAAACACATAAACTGATCTTTACAGAAAGTATTTCTAAAGTTCGTTTATGATATGTAAATGAACCAGTTGACTATTCAATGGGGCATTAGTTTCCTCAGATTTAATCGGCCCACTTAATTATTGCCAGCAGAAGACTTCTGATTATGCGCAGTGCGCCTCTCTGGAGCCGGGATGCATACACTCGGCTTCAGGGGCTCTATGTAATGAGGGAAAGAAGCTGGCTTGTATAGCGCTGGCGATGACGCCGGCTCATATAGGTCATGTTATTGACGCGCCCCCTGGGCCATGGGGTACTCGGTGCTGGGCCGGTCGTTGCTAGGGGAGATGTCACAGTGGCGATGACCCGGACCGTGACCCAGGGCGGTCAATCAGAAGGGGAATATTTACAGGGGATTATAGTTTATATACAAAGTTCGTGACGCTACCTGTGGTATGCGGCTAAAGGGAGCCGCTGCTGCGGAGCAGGTCCTCTGGAGCTGATGTGAATGCAGCAAAGCTGGTGTGGCTCTCCACAGGTAGAGCTTAGCTCAAGGGCAGTGTAGATGTTATAGGTTGTACTGGGCGTTGTAGTGCAGGGGTGATGGCACAGATAATAATCACAGAGACAGTGGGGTGCAGTCTTCCAAGTTTACTCACAGTTGTTAAGTTCCTCAGGTTACAGTTCCGGACTACAACCTCCCACGTCGTGCTGCGTTCACCAGGCAGGGGTTCAGCAATCCCTCAGGTAATTCAAGAGTGCCGGACAGGACCCCTTTCTGTGAGCCTTCCTCAGTCGTCTTCCTGCGCTGGCTCTCGCCCTCCTGCCCTGTGCCTCACCATCAGTGTCCCAATCCGGTAGCCTCGGGTCTTGTCAGGCGACCTGCAGTCCCCTGGACCCTCTGTGGCCACCTTTTCAGCGATATAATTGCGGATGTGGCCACTGCACCTTACAAGTACAGCAGCCTCCGGTTCCTAGCTGAGCCTTGTAGTTCTCCACTAGTTTAGGGGCCTGTCCCCTCTGCGGCTCGATCCCTCCACCGCCTGGCAGATTCGGGCGTACGGGTGGCCTCCAGCACTTCCCGTACCCCTGGGATCCCTTCTGGTCCTGGAGCCTTTCTCCTGCTTCCTCTCCTCTCTTCTCTCCTTCTGCTGGGCCTCTCACTAGGCCCGCCTCCGGAACAGAGCTCCTGCAGAGCCTCTGCTCCCCTCAATTTCCTCCTCCAACTGGCTGAACACACTCTCTAAGATGGCTCCCCTTTTATACAGCTTCCTTTCATGTGCTCCCCTGAACTACGTCCTCCAACCACACCCACTACATGGTTCCCCCTCACTTGGTTCCCCTCCACTCCAGCCAGGGACCAGGGACTGTGCTCTCCCTTAGGAGCAATCTCACCCTGCCCTACTGAAGTGGACGTGTTGGATGCAGGTGTTAGGGTCCGGGGCAGCACTCTATCCTTACCTGAGAGTGGGATACCACACCTCTGGGTGAGATGCAGTACCTCTGTGGCGACTGAACCCTCAGTGCGCCACATTATCACACCCACAAGGGCTTGATAACATGCTAAAACGGCCGACTAGTCTGGGTAAACTAACGCCCCATCGACTACACTGTGCAGAATTATTAGGCAAGTTTTATTTTAGAGGATTATTTTTATTATTGATCAACAACTATGTTCTCAATCAACCCAAAAGACTCATAAATATCCAAGCTTAATATTTTTGGAAGTTGGAGTGTTTTTTTTTTAGATTTGGCTATCTTAGGAGGATATCTTTTTGTGCAGGTAACTATTACTGTGACGAATTATTAGGCAACTTAATAAAAACCAAATATAATCCCATCTCACTTGTTTATTTTCACCAGGTAAACCAATATCCATGCACAAAATTTAGAAATAAACATTTCTGACATGCAAAAACCAAAACCCAAAAAATTAGTGATCAATATAGCCACCTTTCATTATGATGACATTCAACAGCCTTCCATCCATAGATTCTGTCAGTTGCTTGATCTGTTTTCCATCAACATTGCGTGCAACAGCCACCACAGCCTCCCAGACACTGTTCCAAGAGGTGTACTGTTTTCCCTCTCTGTAGATCTCACATTTTATGATGGACCACAGGTTCTCTATGGGGTTTAGATCAGGTGAACAAGGGGGCCATGTCATTAATTTTTCTTCTTTTAGACCTTTACTGGCCAGCCACGCTGTGGAGTAGTTGGATGCATGTGATGGAGCATTGTCCTGCATGAAAATCATGTTTTTCTTGAATGATACCGACTTTTTCCTGTACCACTGCTTGAAGAAGTTGTCTTCCAGAAACTGGCAGTAGGTCTGGGAGTTGAGCTTCACTCCATCCTCAACCCGAAAAGGTCCCACAAGTTCATCTTTGATGATACCAGCCCATACCAGTACCCCACCTCCACCTTGCTGGCGTCTGAGTTGGAGTGGAGCTCTCTGCTCTTTACTGATCCAGCCTCTGGCCCATCCATCTGGCCCATCAAGAGTCACTATCATTTCATCAGTCCATAAAACCTTTGAAAAATCAGTCTTAAGATATTTCTTGGCCCATTCTTGACGTTTTATCTTATGTTTCTTGTTCAAAGGTGGTCATTTTTCAACCTTCCTTACTTTGGCCAAGTCCCTGAGTATCGCACACCTCGTGCTTTTTGATACTCCAGTAACGTTGCAGCTTTGAAATATGGTAAAACTGGTGGCGAATGGCATCTTGGCATTTTGCACCTTTTTTGGCCAACACACTTCTTACGACCCTGTTGGCTATTTGCCATGAAACGCTTGATTGTTCGGTGATCACGCTTCAAAAGTTTGGAAATTTCAAGACTGCTGCATCCATCTGCAAGACATCTCAGAATTTTGGACTTTTCAGAGCCAGTCAAATCTCTCTTCTGACCCATTTTGCCAAAGGGAAGGAAGTTGCCTAATAATTAAGCACACCTTATATAGGGTGTTGATGTCATTAGTCAACACCCCTCCTCATTACAGAGATGCACATCACCAGATTTACTTAATTGGGAGTTGGCTCTCAAGCCTATGCAGCTTGGAGTAGGACAACATGTATGAAAAGTATCGAAGTGATCAAAATATGCATTTGCCTAATAATTCAGCACACAGTGTAGTCAAAAGATTCGTTTACATATCATAAACGGACTTTAGAAATACTTTTTCTAAAGATCTGTTTATGTGTTTATTGTAATAAAGGGACTGTTAGGCTGGGTATTTAGATATGGAAGACACAACTGCTGGTGGTTCTAGGGGCACGGGGGACCTTACAGGTTCCCTATAAGATAAAAATGCATGCTTATAGCTTTTCCTAGAGTGTTCAATCTGTGGACAATCTCGCCTGATGCTCCAACAATATTCAGCCATCATATGTACAGTACAGACCAAAAGTTTGGACACACCTTCTCATGTAAAGATTTTTCTGTATTTTCATGACTATGAAAATTGTACATTCACACTGAAGGCATCAAAACTATGAATTAACACATGTGGAATTATATACTTAACACAAAAGTGTGAAACAACTGAAAATATGTCTTATATTCTAGGTTCTTCTAAGTTGCCACCTTTTGCTTTGATGGCTGCTTTGCACACTCTTGGCATTCTCTTGATGAGCTTCAAGAGGTAGTCACCGGAAATGTTTTTCACTTCACAGGTGTGCCTTGTCAGGTTTAAAAAGTGGGATTTCTTGCCCTATAATTGGGGTTGGGACCATCAGTTGTGTTGTGCACAAGTCTGGTGGATACACAGCTGATAGTCCTACTGAATAGACTGTTAGAATTTGTATTATGGCAAGAAAAAAGCAGCTAAGTAAAGAAAAACGAGTGGCCATCATTACTTTAAGAAATGAAGGTCAGTCAGTCCGAAAAATTGGGCAAACTTTGAAAGTGTCCCCAAGTGCAGTTGCAAAAACTATCAAGCGCTACAAAGAAACTGGCTCACATGAGGACCGCCCCAGGAAAGTAAGACCAAGAGTCATCTCTGCTTCTGAGGATAAGTTTATCCGAGTCACCAGCCTCAGAAATCGCAGGTTAACAGCAGCTCAGATTAGAGACCAGGTCAATGCCACACAGAGTTCTAGCAGCAGACACATCTCTACAACAACTGTTAAGAGGAAACTTTGTGCAGCAGGCCTTCATGGTAAAATAGCTGCTAGGAAACCACTGCTAAGGACAGGCAACAGGCAGAAGAGACTTGTTTGGGCTAAAGAATACAAGGAATGGACATTAGACCAGTGGAAATCTGTGCTTTGGTCTGATGAGTCCAAATTTGAGATCTTTGGTTCCAACCACAGTGTCTTTGTGCGACGCAGAAAAGGTGAACGGATGGACTCTACATGCCTGTTTCCCACCGTGAAGGATGGAGGAAGAGGTGTGATGGTATGGGGTGCTTTGCTGGTGACACTGTTGGGGATTTATTCAAAATTGAAGGCATACTGGACCAGCATGGCTACCACAGCATCTTGCAGCGGCATGCTATTCCATCCGGTTTGTGTTTAGTTGGACCATCATTTATTTTTCAACAGGACAATGACCCCAAACACACCTCCAGGCTGTGTAAGGGCTATTTGACCAAGAAAGAGAGTGATGGGGTGCTACGCCAGATGACCTGGCCTCCACAGTCATCAGACCTGAGCCCAATCGAGATGGTTTGGGGTGAGCTGGACCACAGAGTGAAGGCAAAAGGGCCAACAAGTGCTAAGCATCTCTGGGAACTCTTTCAAGATTGTTGGAAGACCATTTCCGGTGACTACCTCTTGAAGCTCATCAAGAGAATGCCAAGAGTGTGCAAAGCAGTCATCAAAGCAAAAGGTGGCTACTTTGAAGAACCTAGAATATAAGACATATTTTCAGTTGTTTCACACTTTTTTGTTAAGTATATAATTCCACATGTGTTAATTCATAGTTTTGATGCCTTCAGTGTGAATGTACAATTTTCATAGTCATGAAAATACAGAAAAATCTTTAAATGAGAAGGTGTGTCCAAAGTTTTGGTCTGTACTGTACATCCCATATACCCTAATACCGTCCCTCCATGACCTTCAAAATCTCGGTGGAATTGTTCACCTTACTCATCACTGACTGCACCAAGATTTTGAGGGAAGTTAGCAAGATGCAGACTATGCAGAAAATGCACCTTGACACTCATGTTGCCACCAAGCATTTTGTAGCTCTCCAAGAGTTCCTGGACTATTTAGGTGAAATTGTTTCCTCATCTATTTACAAGAAGGTCCTTAACAAGGTCTTTGAATGATAATCAAGCTTTTATTTGGAGTTCTGACATTGTCCTGATGAAATGTTCATCTTTGATGAGCTGCCGAATCTGTGAATCATCAAACACACCGGTTGTAACATCCCTGGCGGCGTGCTTGCATGGTGCACCACCTCCCACCATGCAAGACCGCAATCTTACCTGTCAGTCCATGCTGCACTCTTTGCTCCAGTACCTGCTCTGTCCATGTCTCTTGTCTGATTGCTTAGGGCATCGGCGCGGCTTTCTGCTTGTTTCTTATAGTTACTGTGTGCACAGTCCTAATGGGTCCCCAGCCTATTGCTGTGAGTCACTAGATACTTAAACCCCCTCCACCCAGTAGGAGGTGCCTGAGCAACACTTTCTCTCAGTTTGTCCTTGCAACTGAATTGCCAGGTCCTGTCCTGTATCTAGTCTGTTCCGCCACCCTGGGGGCTGTATACCCAGGCCTGTTACCTGTCTGTTCTGCCACCCTGGGGGCTGTATACCCAGGCCTGTTACCTGTCTGTTTCCGCCACCCTGGGGGCTGAGTTCCCAGGCTCGTTTCTGTATCTTGTTTCTGTTTCAGTTCCTGTCTGAACAGTGTCCTAGCCCTTTTCTTGTTTGTTTCCATGTTTGTACCTTCCCTTTTCCTGCAGTGTCTGAACCTGCACCTAACTCCAACTCGTTGTCTCTGTACTTCTGTTTGTGAGTTTTGTGTCCACTCGCTACTTCATTGTAAGTACCTTGTGTGTATCTGGTTCTGCTCGTTCTGTTTCCCTGCCTCCGTATTTACCTCCTGTGTTCTAGCTATCTTCCTGTATCCTCTAGTCTGTTCCATGTGAACAGAGCCCTGTCCTGTCTGCCTTCACCTTCTGCTCTGTTCTGCTCTGCTTGCTCACCACTCCAGCGGTTCCGCTCTGCTCCGCTTGTTTACCGCACCTGCGGTTCCGTTCTGCTCTGCTTGTTCACCGCTCCGGCGGTTCCGCTCTGCTCCGCTTGTTTCCCGCACCTGCGGTTCCGCTCTGCTCTGCTTGTTTACTGCACCTGTGGTTCCGCTCTGCTCTGCTTGTTTACCGCTCCAGCGGTTCCGCTCTGCTCCGCTTGTTTACCGCACCTGCGGTTCCACTCTGTTCTGCTTGTTTACCGCTCCGGCGGTTCCGCTCTGCTCTGCTTGTTCACCGCTCCGGCGGTTCCGCTCTGCTCCGCTTGTTTACCGCACCTGCAGTTCCGCTCTGCTCTGCTTGTTTATCGCACCTGCGGTTCTACTCTGCTCTGCTTGTTTACCGCACCTGCGGTTCCGCTCTGCTCTGCTTGTTTATCGCACCTGCGGTTCTACTCTGCTCTGCTTGTTTACCGCACCTGCGGTACCGCTCTGCTCTGCTTGTTTACCGCACCTGCGGTTCACTCTGCTCTGCTTGTTCACCGCTTCGGCGGTTCCGCACTGCTCCGCTTGTTTACCGCACCTGCAGTTCCGCTCTGCTCTGCTTGTTCACTGCACCTGCGGTTTTGCTCCGCTCTGCTTGTTCACCGCACCTGCGGTTTTGCTCCGCTCTGCTTGTTCACCGCACCTGCGGTTTTGCTCCGCTCTGCTTGTTCACCGCTCCTGCGGTTGTGCTCTGCTAGTCCACCGCACCTGCGGCTCTGTTCCTGTATCCCAGTCTGTACTGGTCCCTATCCAGCCTGCGTTCATACCTGCCAGTATCTGCCTGCCTTCATACCAGCCATGCCTGCTAGTACCCACCTGCCTTCATACCAGCCGTGCCTGCCAGTGCCCACCTGTCTGCATACCAGCTAACCTGCCTGTTCCTGCATTCCCCGGTGTGGGTCAACAGCTGTGACCGGGGTCTGACCTGGAGTATCACCTGGTCCCTCTGCTCGGTTCCTCCCTGGTTCATGGAGTCGACTGAGCCGCCGTGTGACCTTGGTCGGATCGGGTTGATACTTAGTTACGCCCCTCCAGGCACTCCTCGGTTCATGGTACAGTGGGATCACTAATCACGCTCACATCAGTCAGTCCGGGCGCGAGCGTAACACCGGTCTTTACTTTTTCAAATGACAGGCTGGGAAATGCGGTAAATGAAACAGTCTCCTTCAGTTGGCAAAGCTTTAACAAATTGCTTCATGAGACCAAGTTTCATGTGCAGAGTTGGGAATAATGTTCTTTCTGTCAACAAGTGGCTCATGTACAATGTTTGTATCACCAGGTTTGAGGTCAGATCTTGGAGGTCAAATCCTCTCTACTACCATGATGCCGCCGCTCAGTGTGTCTTGGATGCAGTGAGTGACAGTTTTACTGTCTTATGGGATCAGGGTCATGCTGAGCTGTCAGTTTGATGAGTGACAGCTCAGTCATCCAATCTAATGCAGGGGCATGCTGAGCTGACATTATTTTGACAGAGTAGAAAAAGTTGATCCAGCTCTCCAGACACCGAATAGATAAAAATGTGAAATTTATATGATCCAAAATTTTAAAATCAAAAAGCCATCTCCTATAGTGCATATATCACACAATCATCAATCCATGAAAAGGAGAAGGGGGAACATGGGAATAAAGCACAATTTACCAAGAATAACACATGTTCTTAAACTTGGTATAGATCCTAGTTGAAAAATAGCGAGGAACCCATTAGCAAAATTAGGCAACATGAGTGTCTCACAAGAAAACTTTAGAACGATGTTCTTTAGAATGTTTCTAAGCAATTCATCAAAATTGTTTCCCAGTGTTGCATATCTCTATATACTTAGATAAATATATATATAAATATTGTTATAGCCTTTACATAAAGTCATGGAATTATGAAAATCACAGCATCGATACATGTTAATGATATGCAAATGATGTAAAAATGGAAAATAAATTTTCAAAACATCTTGCTTTATTCAGAATCTAATACAAGCACCATGTGAGCCTATTAACGGATGTCTGAAGGATGTTCTGCCCTGTTGAATGCACTTGGACATGCATTTCATCAAGATCTGCTGCTGGCAGCTCCCTTTTCAATTGCTGCCAAATGATGTCATAGATGTGCTTCATGGGAGAAAAGTCCGAAGATGTTACAGGCCATGGTAGCACATTTAGGCCAAGAAGGTTGCTCACAATAACACAATCAACATATAACCTGCATTGTCGTGTTGAAAATCGGCTCCTGGGATACTTTCACATTCCCTGGTGAAGGCCTCTTCATGACGTTGCCCATGTGGTCTCCAGATCAATCTCCTGCTATCATTGTGTCCATGACAAAAGAGGGACTCATCACTGAAAAGGGTAGACCTCCATTGCTGTCTTCCTCTGTACCATGATAGCTTTTAAGAGCGGTGGCGTAAGGTCAGTGAAACAGTTGCAGTTAAATGTCTGGCTTATAGACCAAGGTCCTGCAAACACCTTCTGCTGATTTGTGTAAATAATGATGCCTTAGGCTTGGAATGTGATATTTGATTTCACTTACATAACAGCAATGGATCACTACACACCATTCTTCGAATCTGACAAGACCACTTGGGCAACATCTTGAAGAGGCCTTTAGGAGGGAACATCACGCCAGCCCCTTTAGATTGAGCACTGACAGTAGTTTTCTGATTGCACTGAGATAGGTCCAGAGAAGGATGTGGCGTTAGACTAGCCTGGACTGGTGGGAAGTGGGATCAAATCTCCCCTCAAAGATGTGACTAAACAATTTTTAACCTGAATATTATGCTGCTTTCCCATTTATCAGTTCTGCTATTCTGTTTGTTTTTCCCTGCTTTATTGTGGGTGTCTATGAATTATACTACGGCCTTTTTCACACTGTAGGGAGATTTAAAAGAAAAGGAATGGATATTTGTGAGTTGTAGAAATTGAGGTGCACGCTGGTTTTTTTTACGGCTGTGTGAATATTAGTGATCAGATTTTTGGTGTTTTCCATCTCTTTCATAAATAGACAACCAAAAGAATACAGAAGCACACAGTGTGTGCTACAATATAAGCAAACAGTGAATATGGGAAAGGTTAACTGCATTACTGCCATATAAAATACACTAGAAGGTAATTAGCGCAAAAATTGGTCAAGTCTGGAATACGCATCAGCTACGACAAGAAGACCTTTTTTGGAAGGACTTGAACCATTTTTTATCTCCTAGGCCAATAGCCTACAAATTTAAAGGACAATGCTAATTAAAAAACAGCCCAAGGGCTCATGCAGACGTCCATGGCAATTGGTTCAGTCTCGGACCACTATGCAAGGACTGGCCGCGGCTCTCTTGACCCGAGCGTGACAGCTTCATATATCTCTATGAGGCTAATTATATAGACAAGAAAGAAGGATGTGCAGCCATATCAGGTTAGGGTGCTACACAAGTATTAAAAAATCAATAGCAAAAATAATAAAGACAATACAAATGACAGTGTGCACACCTATATAAAAATTCTATATTTTTATTGTGAATAATAGAGCATGAACAAGTGCTGGACAACCATTAAAAACAATTAAGCCCTGAACTTAAATTTCTGACCTCCATGACATAGAATATATTAATATGCTCAAATACGAGGGTCTATTATAGATTTATAAACCGGGCCCAGTTAATGGAAATGTCAGAAATATTTATAATATAATATCTAGCTATATATTACCTGATACACAAAATATAAACCATGTAGTTTGGATACTAATGTGGGTAATATTAGTACAATAAAATATGAAGTAATAAAACAATACCCAATACAAAGATTTAAAGTCACAAAATTCTTGCTCCATGAAGAGTTGCACAACAATTTTGCGACTATTGCCGTTTTCACGCTAGTTTCTGGCAGCCCAGCCAAAATGTGCAGAGCTGGGGCAAGATCAGGGCACAATAGGGCGTGGCGGTGCCCGCTTGCCTAATTCATGACGAGCTGCAGTGTACCTTCCACCACAAATCTTACTCCAGTCGCTTCTCAGATGCACATGATTCATTAAGAGGTGTGCGCCTCTTAATGAATCAGTTGCCTCTACCTCTTAATGAGTCAAGTGCCTCTGACTCCAGCATGCCCCCTCATCAAGACCAGCGTGAACGCCAGTCTTGATGAATTGGAGCCTTTGTCTCGACAAGTCAGAGTTCATTAGAGGACATTAAGGGAACCGACACAATATTAGGCAGGTGGCTTAGTGTCATTAAATAGTATACATTTAGCTAAATATGGCACCTTTACATACTAATCTGGTGTTTATTAAAACAATGACAACAAGATCAAAAGCTCAGCTCAGATGATCTATATGACAAATCATTTTCACATAGTAATTATTTTCAGAATTGACACTTGTGACTATTACTTCTTTAAACTTAGGTTTCTAAATTGAAAAGCCAAACCAAACTTTGAGGCTAAATTTACTGTTACACATTAGTAGGTATCACATGTTCACAAAAAAAGGGAAACCAGGCACCTGATTTAAGTTATTGCATATTAATGCAAAAAAAAAAAAAACAGACAGAATCATCTAACACATGGGTAACTGTGGTGGAATTAAATTGTATGTGTTAGGGGGAGGAGATGTGGGGGCCACTGTACTGTGTTTTGGGGTTATGGGTCAATCATACTGAGTTTGATGGGCTGTGAAGCCATTATTCTGTTTGTGGAGGGTGGAGGGTATGGATGCCATCATACTGTGTAGGGGGGCTATGGGAACCATCATACTGTGTAAGGGGGCTATGGGAACCATTATACTGTGTGGGGGCTTTGGGAGCCATGATACCATGTTGTGGATGCATTATTTTGTGTATGGGGAGCTGTGGGTGTCATCATACTGTGGGGTGGATGTAGGTGCTATCATACTATGTATGGAAGCAGTTGGAATCATGATACTGTGTGGGGGACAGCAGGGAGCCATCACAACATATGGGAAGTTGTGGGTGCATTATATTGTGTATGGAGAGCTGTGGGGGCATCATACTGTGTGTGGGGGCATCATACTTTGTGTGGAGAGCTGTAGGGTGATCATACTGCATGTGGGGAGTTGGGGTCATCATACTGTATCTGTGGAGCTATGGGAGCCATTATTCTATATGTGAGGTCTCTGGTAGCATCATACAGTATGTGAGGAATTATGGGTGGCAACATACTGTGTGTTGTGACTATGGGGATCATCACACTGTGTGTTGATGGCAATGGGGACAATTCTACTGTGCCAGGATGTGGAGGGGCATCATGCTATGTGGGAAGTTGTGGGGGCATTATATTGTCTATGGTGAGCTGTGGAGACATCATACTGTGTGTGGTGGCATCATACTATGTGTGGAGAGCTCTCGGGTGATTATACTGAATGTAGGGAGCTGTGGTGGCCATTATACTGTATGTGGAGAGCTGTGGGAGCCATTATTCTGAGTTTGGGGTCTATGGGGAAATCATACTGTGTGCGGGGTCTGTGGGAGCACCATACAATATGTGGGGAACTATGAGGGGCAATGGGAGCTGTGGGAATCTGTACAGATCATCGTACTGTGTGTGAAGGGGGTAGTGGGAGCCATCATACTGTGTGGAGAGACTATAGGGGCTATCATACTTTGTAGGGTACTGTAGGGGCATCAAGCAATAAGGGAATCATACTTTGGGGGGTGACTGGGGGAATCATACTGTGTGGGGAGCACTTTGTGTACTATGGCAGCATTATACTGTGTTGGGCACACTGTGGTGCATCATACTTTGCTCAGGAGATTTTGGGGTCATTGCGGTATATTGTGTTTGTAGGGGAAAATTGAGTGTTGAATACTTCACTATGGGATATCATAATGTGTTTGTGTGGACATTTTGGGGACATCATACTCTATGGGGCTATGAAAGGGGTATTGTAGTGGGTGAGAACACTAAGGGGCTTCAGTTGGAGCACAATTACCATATATGTGCCGCAGTACATGTACCTCTCCCTGTCATTTAAAGTTTGCAGGTATGCCCTTCTATGACTGTGCCTATGCACTCTGATCCTGCCTACTCCACCAAATATTTTTGTATTATTTTTGAAGGGTGAGCATGGAGGGGAAAAATAGGACTTTTGTCATGGGGCACCCTGATTTCTATGTTTGCGGCTAATTGGGGAAATAAAGGGGTATTCCCATCTCCAAGAGCCTATTCCAATATGTAGTAGATGTAATAATAATAATATTAGCAAATACCTCCAATTAGAAATGTAGTATAGTTTTTCTGATATGCTATGTCGGTTTCCTCATGTGCAGGGCATTGCAATAGCTTAGGTATCCACTATCAGTATTCGGTCAGTATTTTTTCTCAGCAGTGGGAGCCAAAACCAGGTGAGGAGCAATCAGAGAAAAGGTATAATAGGAACAAGTCACCAATAGTGTTGAGCATTCCGATACTGAAATATCGGGTATCGGCCGATATTCACTGTATCGGAATTCCGATACTTAATTCCGATACTTTTATAATATCGAATACCGGAATCGGAAGTTCCCATAATGCCTGCGCTCTGCAGTGTCTCTGAAGGATGACAAGCTGGATGGCAGCGCTCAGCTGCGATCCAGCTTGTCATCAGAATGCCATCCCAGCGTGGGAGAATTCTCCTGATTGTTTAAAAGCCGGCGCGCGGTAAAAAGCCGCCGGCTTTTAAACAATCACGCAGCCCCATACTGCTTCCCCGCAGCCTCCCACCCCGATCCTCCGCTCCCCTCGCCACCTCCCATCCCGATCGTAAATTAGGACCGGGCGGGGAGCGCAGCACCAAGGAGCGAAGGACCCGGGCGGGGAAGCCGGCAGTGAAAAGACTTCACCGCCGGCTTTCCCGTTCTGTGCTGCGCTTTCCCGCCGGTTATTTCAAATGAACAGCTGAGGTATCAGGTGATGCCGATCAGCTGTTCATTTGAAGTAGCCGCGGTGCCCTCAGAGGGTTCATGTGAGTTCATGCTTGACTGCATGAACTCACATCAACTTTCCCACGGCCGCACAGGTCAGCCTCACCTCCCGGACCCGTCATGATTAGTGTGTGCGGGGTGTGTGTGTGTGCGGGGTGTGTGTGCGGGTGTGTGTGCGGGGTGTGTGTGTGCGGGTGTGTGTGCGGGTGTGTGTGCGGGCAGACATAGGCCGATGTGACACTACTACTCCCATCGGCCTATGTCTGTCCCCCGTCCACTCCTGCCAGCAGGATCAGCTCGATGGGAGCAGTAGTTCCCATCAGCCTGATCCTGCTATTTAAATTGCCCTACTGTGTCCCCAATAAATGTTAAATACATGTCATTGGTGGCCAGTGGTTACCTAAAAGAAATTAGTTCATACATTACCTGTCCCCGCCGATCGCCACCTAAAATAAAGTAAAAAATAAAAAACTACACCTATACTCACCTAGACACCTAATTCCCCGAAGCCATCGATCTCCTGTAATAAAATATAAAATAATAAACCACAACCTTATCCTTACCCCTCCGTAGTAGTCCACGAGTGTCCCACGAAGATCTCCAGTTCAGAGCAGCCACATAGAATGTGACCGCTCTGAACCGCTGCCGCCGCTAGAATGACGGGGCCGTAAGGGTTCACCGGAGTTCAAGCAGCGCTGCTCCGGTTAGCTCCTTTACGGCACTGCTGTATCGTGAGAAATTCCCACGGTACAGCACTGCCGTAAAGGAGGTCTCCGGAGCTGCGCTGCCTGAATGCACTCCGGTGACCTCAGTCAGTGGCTCCCGCTGCCGGGAGCGGACGTGTTCCCGGCAGCGTGAGCTTACAGCAGCCATGCACAGCTGTCACCATCTCCAGATGTGACAGCTGTGCATGGGAGATCAGCGCAGGAACGTGGACAGGTAACTATTTTTTTTTTAGTAAACTAAGAATTAAATAAAATGGTGTTTTATTTCAAATAAATTATTTTTTTCTGGGTGTAGTGTGTTTTTTCTTTTTAACACTTTGTAGGTTAGTAATGGGGGTGTCATATAGACGGCCATCATTACTAACCTGGGCTTCATGGCAGCTGGCGCTGACATGAACCCCACCACTATTACCCCCTGCCACCGCACCAGGGCAGCGTGGAAGAGCGAGGCTAAGTGCCAGAATTGGCGCATCCTATGGATGCGCCATTTCTGGGGCGGCTGACGGCTGGTGTTTCTAGCCTGGGAGGGGGCCAATATTCATGGCACCCTTCCTGAGCTATTAATATCAGCCCCCAGCTGTCTGCCTAGCCTTTGCTAGCTATTAAAATAGAGGGGACCCCACGTCATTTTTTTTTGGGGGGTCCCCCATTTTAATAGCTAGTAAAGGCTAGGTATTCAGCTGGGGGCTGATATTAGTAGCCTGGGAAGCTCCGTGGGTTTTACCCCCTTCCCAGGCTTCAAACATCTGCCCCAGCCGTCTGCTTAACCTCCGCTAGAGACTAAAATTATGGGGGATCCCACGCCATTTTTTTTTTAAATAAATCCTTTATTTTAACACTAAATGACATTTGAGGACTTAATAAAGATGCAGTCCCTAAATTATTATTTATTTTTTAATAAATTTTTCCCAAAACTTTTGACGTGGGCTTCGCCATATTTTTGTATGCCAGCCAGGTACAGCATCCAGCTTCTATGAACGCGCCATTTTCCGGGGCGGCCGCGGACTGCAATTTTCAGCGGGGGGGGGGGAGGGCAAAAAGCTTGGGCCTCCCTGCGCTGCAGATTCCATCCCCCAGCTGCCTAGTTGTACCTGGCTGGACACAAAAATAGGGAGAAGCTCCACGTTTTTTTTTTTTTAATTATTTCATGAAATTCATGGAATAATTAAGAAAAAAAGGGCTTCCCTATATTGTTGTGTCCGGCTAGGTACAAATAGGCAGCTGGTGGTTGGGGGCAGCCCGTTCCTGCCTGCTGTACCTGGCTGGACACAAATATAGTGTGAAGCCCCACGTCAATTTTTTTTTAATTATTTCAGGAAATTCATGAAATAATTAAAAAAAAATTATGTGGGGCTTCGCCCTATAATTGTGTCCAGCCAGGTACAGCAGGCAGGAACGGGCTGCCCCCAACCACCAGCTGCCTATTTGTACCTAGCCGGACACAACAATATAGGGAAGCCCTTTTTTTCTTAATTATTCCATGAATTTCATGAAATAATTAAAAAAAAAAATGTGTGGCGCTTCGCCCTATTTTTGTGTCCAGCCAGGTACAACTAGGCAGCTGGGGGCTGGAATCTGCAGCGCAGGGAGACCCAAGCTTTCTGGGTCCCACCCGCTGCAAATTGCAGTCCGCAGCCGCCCCGGAAAATGGCGCGTTCATAGAAGCGCCATCTTCTGGCGCTGTACCCAACTCATCCAGGGCCCTGGTGCGGTGGCTCACTGGGTAATAAAGGGGTTAAGGCCAGCTTGGCATTATCAGCTGGCCCTAAGCCCGAAATTCATGGGGTCACGCCAATATTAGACATGACCGCCATGAATTTCTAGTAAAGTATTTAAAAAAAACACAAACACCCAGAAAAAAGTCCTTTAATTGAAATAAAGACACAATTCTTTATTGTTCTAAATTAAACCATACTTACCGCCACACCCATTCCAGCTGAAGCCAACGATCTCCTGCAATAAAAGTAAAATAATAAAGCAACCTCATCCTTACCTTTCCATGGTTCCCAGGACAGCTTCAGCTCTGCTACATCGAGATGACAGGCTGGACCGCAGCAGAACGCTGCCATCCAGCCTGTCATCCCGCGGACACTGAGAAGCGCAGGCATGCTTGCGCTCCTCAGTGTCTTTCTGTGACGTCATCCAGATGAGCCGAGGTCATGTCCAATGAACTCAGCTCACCTCATGCACGTCACTGACAGCGTGGGAAAATTCTCCTGCACTCAGCGCTTCAGCGTGAGAATTCTCCCACGCTGTCAGTGACGTGCATGAGGTGCGCCGAGTTCATGGGACATGACCTCACCTCATGCACGTCACTGACAGCGTGGGAAAATTCTCACGCTGAAGCGCTGAGTGCAGGAGAATTCTCCCACGCTGTCAGTGACGTACATGAGGTGAGCCGAGTTCATTGTCGGCTCATCTGGATGCCGTCACAGCCAGACACTGAGGAGTGGAAGTATGCCTGCGCTTCTCAGTGTCTGCGGGATGACAGGCTGGATGGCAGCGTTCTGCTGCGGTCCAGCCTGTCATCTCGATGTAGCAGAGCTGGAGCCGTCGTGGGAGCCATGGAAAGGTAAGGATGAGGTTGCTTTATTATTTTTCTTTTATTGCAGGAGATCGTTGGCGTCAGCTGGAATGGGCGTGATGGTAAGTATGGTTTAATTTAGAACAATAAAGAATTGTGTGTTTATTTCAATTAAAGGACTTTTTTCTGGGTGTTTGTGTTTTTTTTAAATACTTTACTAGAAATTCATGGTGGTCATGTCTAATATTGGCGTGACCCCATGAATTTCGGGCTTAGGGCCAGCTGATAATGCCAAGCTGGCCTTAACCCCTTTATTACCCAGTGAGCCACCGCATCAGGGCCCTGGATGAGTTGGGTACAGCGCCAGAAGATGGCGCTTCTATGAACGCGCCATTTTCCGGGGCGGCTGCGGACTGCAATTTGCAGCGGGTGGGGCCCAGAAAGCTTGGGCCTCCCTGCGCTGCAGATTCCAGCCCCCAGCTGCCTAGTTGTACCTGGCTGGACACAAAAATAGGGCGAAGCTCCACGTTTTTTTTTTTTTAAATTCATGAAATTCATGGAATAATTCAGAAAAAAAGGGCTTCCCTATATTGTTGTGTCCGGCTAGGTACAAATAGGCTGCTGGTGGTTGGGGGCAGCCCGTTCCTGCCTGCTGTACCTGACTGGACACAAATATAGGGCGAAGCCCCACATCAATTTTTTTAAATTATTTCATGAATTTCCTGAAATGATTTAAAAAAAATTGACGTGGGGCTTCGCACTATATTTGTGTCCAGCCAGGTACAGCAGGCAGGAACGGGCTGCCCCCAACCACCAGCTGCCTATTTGTACCTGGTTGGACACAACAATATAGGGAAGCCCTTTTTTTCTTAATTATTTCATGAATTTCATGAAATAATTAAAAAAAAAAAATACGTGAAGCTTCTCCCTATTTTTGTGTCCAGCCAGGTACAACTAGGCAGCTGGGGGATGGAATCTGCAGCGCAGGGAGGCCCAAGCTTTCTGCCCCCCCCCCCTCCCACCCGCTGAAAATTGCAGTGCGCAGCCACCCCGGAAAATGGCGCGTTCATAGAAGCTGGATGCTGTACCTGGCTGGCATACAAAAATATGGCGAAGCCCACGTCAAAAGTTTTGGGAAAAATTAATTAAAAAATAAATAATAATTTAGGGACTGCATCTTTATTAACTCCTCAAATGTCATTTAGTGTTAAAATAAAGGACTTATTTTAAAAAAAATTGACGTGGGGCTTCGCCCTATATTTGTGTCCAGCCAGGTACAGCAGGCAGGAACAGGCTGCCCCCAACCACCAGCTGCCTATTTGTACCTGGCCGGACACAACAATATAGGGAAGCCCTTTTTTAAAAAAATTATTTCATGAAATAATTAAAAAAAAATTGACGTGGGGCTTCGCACTATATTTGTGTCCAGCCAGGTACAGCAGGCAGGAATGGGCTGCCCCCAACCACCAGCTGCCTATTTGTACCTGGTTGGACACAACAATATAGGGAAGCCCTTTTTTTCTTAATTATTCCATGAATTTCATGAAATAATTTTAAAAAAAAATGCGTGGGGCTTCGCCCTATTTTTGTGCCCAGCCAGATACAACTAGGCAGCTGGGGGCTGGAATCCGCAGCGCAGGGAGACCCAAGCTTTCTGGGCCACCCCCGCTGCAAATTGCAGTCCGCAGCCGCCCCAGAAAATGGCGCGTTCATAGAAGCGCCATCTTCTGGCGCTGTACCCAACTCATCCAGGGCCCTGGTGCGGTGGCTCACTGGGTAATAAAGGGGTTAAGGCCAGCTTGGCATTATCAGCTGGCCCTAAGCCCAAAATTCATGGGGTCACGCCAATATTAGACATGACCACCATGAATTTCTAGTAAAGTATTTAAAAAAACACAACACCCAGAAAAAAGTCCTTTAATTGAAATAAACACACAATTCTTTATTGTTCTAAATTAAACCATACTTACCACCACGCCCATTCCAGCTGAAGCCAACGATCTCCTGCAATAAAAGTAAAATAATAAAGCAACCTCATCCTTACCTTTCCATGGCTCCCACGACAGCTTCAGCTCTGCTACATCGAGATGACAGGCTGGACCGCAGCAGAACGCTGCCATCCATCCTGTCATCCCGCAGACACTGAGAAGCGCAGGCATACTTCCACTCCTCAGTGTCTGGCTGTGACGGCATAAAGATGAGCCGAGGTCATGTCCAATGAACTCCGCTCACTTCATGTACGTCACTGACAGCGTGGGAAAATTCTCCTGCACTCAGCACTTCAGCGTGAGAATTTTCCCACGCTGTCAGTGACGTGCATGAGGTGAGCTGAGTTCATTGGACATGACCTCACCTCATGTATGTCACTGACAGCGTGGGAGAATTCTCACGCTGAAGCGCTGAGTGCAGGAGAATTTTCCCACGCTGTCAGTGACGTGCATGAGGTGAGCTGAGTTCATTGGACATGAACTCGGCTCATCTGGATGACGTCACAGAGAGACACTGAGGAGCGCAAGCATGCCTGCGCTTCTCAGTGTCTGCGGGATGACAGGCTGGATGGCAGCTTTCTGCTGCGGTCCAGCCTGTCATCTCGATGTAGCAGAGCTGGAGCTGTCCTGGGAACCATCGAAAGGTAAGGATGAGGTTGCTTTATTATTTTTCTTTTATTGCAGGAGATCGTTGGCTTCAGCTGGAATGGGCGTGATGGTAAGTATGGTTTAATTTAGAACAATAAAGAATTGTGTCTTTATTTCAATTAAAGGACTTTACTCTGGGTGTTTGTGTTTTCTTTTAACTTTGACTATGGGGTTAGTAATGGGGGTGTCTTATAGACGCCTCTCCATTACTAACCTGGGCTTGATGTCAGCTGGCATTATAAGCTGACATCAACCCCAACCCTATTACCCCCTGCCACCGCACCAGGGCAGCGTGGAAGAGCGAGGCTAAGTGCCAGAATTGGCGCATCCTATGGATGCGCCATTTCTGGGGCGGCTGACGGCTGGTGTTTCTAGCCTGGGAGGGGGCCAATATTCATGGCACCCTTCCTGGGCTATTAATATCAGCCCCCAGCTGTCTGCTTAGCCTGTGCTAGCTATTAAATTAGGGGGGACCCCACGTCATTTTTTTGGGGGGGTCCCCCATTTTAATAGCTAGTAAAGGCTAGGTATTCAGCTGGGGGCTGATATTAGTAGCCTGGGAAGCTCCGTGGGTATTACCCCCTTCCCAGGCTTCAAACATTTGCCCCAGCTGTCTGCTTAACCTCCGCTAGAGCCTAAAATTAAGGGGAACCCCACGCCAATTTTTTTTTAAATAAATCCTTTATTTTAACACTAAATGACAAGTACAGTAATCAACACTGTCACTGTACTTCATATATATGTGACTGACATGTTTCTATCTATCTAATCTATGTGTGATTCTCTATTCCTTCTATTCTAAATTGTCGGGTACAGATGCTGAATTGCCGGCCGGCTTTCTTAAAGAGACGGTGCATGAAAACACTATTATTTTTTTAAATAAATCCTTTACACTAAATGACAAGTTCTGTAAGCAACACTGTCACTGTACTTCTTATATATGTGACTGACATGTTTCTATCTATCTAATCTATGTGTGAAGCTCTATTCTGTCTGTTATAAATTGTCGGGTACAGATGCTGAATTGCCGGCCGGCTTTTTTAAAGAGACGGTGCACGAAAACACTAATATTTTTTTTAATAAATCCTTTACACTAAATGACAAGTACAGTAAGCAACACTGTCACTGTACTTCATATATATGTGACTGACATGTTTCTATCTATCTAATCTATGTGTGAAGCTCTATTCTTTCTGTTGTAAATTGTCGGGTACCGGTGAATGCCGCTGATGAATTGCCGGCTTTTCATGTCATTCTACATTATTCTTAGTTGTTTTACTTCATGTAGAATTAACCTACAAGGAAAGAAAGGGTTTATTTTCATTCCGATATTTGTGTCCCATTGACTTGCATTGGTTTCCGGTATCGGAATCGGCGATATCCGATACTTTTTGGGTATCGGCCCGATCCAATCCGATACGATATTTCCTGATATCGGAAGGTATCGCTCAACACTAGTCACCAATTCTTCATTTATCACCCACTCCTGGTTTTGGTTCCCACTCCTGAGAAAAAATACTGACCGAATTCTGATAGTGGGGTCATGGCCTTAGTTAGCTAGTTGCTAATAGCTGTAAGGGTATTTGCTATTATTATTATACCTACTACATATATAGGATCTTGAAGATGGGAATACCCCTTTAAGTATTATGAAGGGTTGCGTTTGTGCATTTTTTAATGTAAAGATTACACTATTCTGCACTTTGTACATTTATAGGAAGAAGAGAAAAACAGGTTTTCATTGTACTTTATTAGGTAGAGCACAAATTTTCCATTCTTTTCTGCTTAAACTGTTATTAGTTTAGTGTAAATAGGATTTTTTTAGAATTGAGATGAAAGAGCCCCAAGACAGAAAGAAATGTTATGAATAAATGAGTATTCCCTGCCTAGGAACATAATGAAAAGAAAAAAAATGATGATTGGCTTTGAGGTCACATGACCGTGTTACGTCTCTGAGTGAAGAAAAACTCCATAAGTAGAGTTTTCTCCACTTAGAAACATATGCAGTGCTTAAGAATGTTGAGAATAAATTACACACAGGTGAACTCAATTTACTAATTATGTGATATATGGAGGCAATTGGTCATTGAAAATTTTATTTAGGGGTATCAGACTACAGGGGGCTGAATACAAATGCACATCATAATTTTCAGATTTGTATTTTCAAAATACCGTATATACTTGAATATAAGCCGACTTTTTCAGCCCATTTTTTAGGCTGAAAAACCCCCTCAGCTTATATCCGGGTATATACTTGAGTATATACATAGTCCGGTGGTGGATAGTGGGGGGAGGGGGTTGTGACGGCGGAGGAGCGAGGGCACACACAGTAGCTGGCTGCTGCAGCTACCACGTGTGCCCGCTGCTTAAGGGAAGTTAATATTCACCCTTCTCCATGCCCATGGGAGTGGAGAGGGGTGAATATTAATTTCTTTAATAGCGTGCGCACAGTGTCTTTAATAGCGTGCGCACAGTGTCTCCATGGGCATAGAGAAGGGTGAATATGCATTCTCTGTAGTAGCGGGCACACAAGACATCCGAGCCGCAGCGGGATTAAAGAACAGGGATATTCACTCTTCTCCACGCACATAGTCCCGGCGTAGAGAGGAGTGAATATCCCCGCTGCTAACCTTGGCGTCTGAGAGCGCATGGCAGTGAAGTCATGCGCTGCTCAGATGCAGAGGCGAGCTGCTGCTGGCAGAACAGGAGCATCGTTGGACCAGAGGGGAGGAAGGTGAGTATGAGTGGGGGTTTTTTGTGTGCAGTGATGGGGGACCATGCAAACCAGGATAGGGGGGCCATACTTACCAGGATTGGGTCTGAGGGGGCCATGCATATCAGGATTGGGGATGAGAGGGCCATGCATACCAGGATTGAGGATGAGGGTCCATGCATACCAGGATTGGGGATGAGGGGTGCCATACATACCAGGATTGGGGATGATGAGGTCATGCATACCAGGATTGGGTTGAGGCGAGCCATTTATACCAAGATTGGGGATGATGGTGCCATGCATACCAGGATTGGGGATGAGGGGGGCCATGCATACCAGGATTGGGGATGAGGGGGGCCATGCATACCAGGATTGGGGATGGGGGGTGCCATACATACCAGGATTGGGGATGAGGGTCCATGCATACCAGGATTGGGGATGAGGGGTGCCATACATACCAGGATTGGGGATGATGAGGTCATGCATACCAGGATTGGGTTGAGGCGAGCCATTTATACCAAGATTGGGGATGATGGTGCCATGCATACCAGGATTGGGGATGAGGGGGGCCATGCATACCAGGATTGGGGATGAGGGGGGCCATGCATACCAGGATTGGGGATGGGGGGTGCCATACATACCAGGATTGGGGATGAGAGTTGCCATGCATACCAGGATTGGGGATGGGGGGTGCCATGCATACCAGGATTGGGGATGAGGGGGCCATGCATACCAGGATTGGGGATGAGGGGGCCATGCATACCAGGATTGGGTCTGAGGGGGCCATGCATATCAGGATTGGGGATGAGGGGGCCATGCATACCAGGATTGAGGATGAGGGTCCATGCATACCAGGATTGGGGATGAGGGGTGCCATACATACCAGGATTGGGGATGATGAGGTCATGCATACCAGGATTGGGTTGAGGCGAGCCATGCATACCAGGATTGGGGATGATGGTGCCATGCATACCAGGATTGGGGATGAGAGGGGCCATGCATACCAGGATTGCGGATGAGGGGAGCCATGCATACCAGGATTGGGGATGGGGGGTGCCATACATACCAGGATTGGGGATGAGAGTTGCCATGCATACCAGGATTGGGGATGGGGGGTGCCATGCATACCAGGATTGGGGATGAGGGGGCCATGCATACCAGGATTGGGGATGAGGGGGCCATGCATTCCAGTATTTAGGATGAGGGGGCCATGCATACCAGGTTTGGTGATGAGGGGGCAATACTTACCGGGATGGGGAAATTTACCAGTAGCTGCTGCATTTCCCACCCTAGGCTTATACTCAAGTCAATAAGTTTTCCCAGTTTTTTGGTGGTAAAATTAGGTGCCTCGGCTTATATTGGGGTCGGCTTATACTCGAGTATATACGATAATTAGAAAACCATATATCATTTCCTTTACACTTCATAAATACTTGCTACTTTGTGTTGGTAAATCATATAAAATCCCAATAAATTACATTTAAGATTGTGGGTGCAATATGAAAAAATGTGGAAAGTTTTTCAGGGCACTGTAATAGGAAGAATGTGGTGATAAAGATTGGCTCTATATAGCTATGTGACAGCATTACATTTTATACTGGGCTATCGGAATAATTTTGAATGCTTTGTAAGTCTACCATTGCTATTTCTATTATCTCATAATATTAAGCATGATTAGAATGATTTTTGATTAAAAATGGGTGGTAAAAAAAGTGTACACATGTTTGCTGTTAGAATGCAAATAGGGCTGGTTTTAGACAAAGTGTGGCCCTGGGTAAAAATTAAAACCAGGGCCCAAAATGATAATATATTGTGCCATCAAACAGAAATGTTTAGATTATGTGCACGTCATGTTTTTGCAGCAGTTTTTGCAAAAAAAACAGCATTTTACTGTTCCAGCAGAGTGAATTTGATTTCTGAAATTTCATGCACATGTTGGTTAAAGGGAACCTGTCACCAGGTTTTTCCCATATAAAGTAAGGTCATCATCTTTACGCCCTCATACACAGCATGTACGTATATGCCCCAATTCCTTTTGCATAACACAAAAAAGAGCTTTTATTATACACACCATGGTGTCTTGATCCGGTGCCTCCTCTCTTCCTGCGATCACCGTCCTCCGTCTTGCTTCATGTGGATGATGCGTCCTGCTTTATCCACACAATGTCCTCCATTGCGCTCCTGAACAGGCGCACTCCTCTTTGCCCTGGTGAAGGCAGAGCAAAGTATTGTGATGCGCATGCGTGGTGAAAGGTCAAAGAGCGCCGGTGCATGTGCACTATAGTACTTTGCTCTGCCCTCAGCAGGACAGAGAGAAGTGCTCCTGCGCATGAGCACGATGGAGGACACTATGTAGATGATGCAGAATCAAGTAAGAAGGAGGACGAAGATCGCAAGAAGAGATTAGCTGCCGGATCAAGACCAGCAATGGCCATCGGATCGGACCACGTCGTAGGCGAGTATAATAAAAGGTATTTTTTCTGTTATGCAGACCGCATTAGGGACTTACATACAACCTTCTAAAAATGCTTTATATAAGGATGTACAGGTGTTTAGAGTCTCAAGTTCTTGGATCTTGACTGATCTACAGGCAATTGAGGTTATAGCTAAATATGAAAAATCGGGAAGAAAGTTTAATTACTCTTTAAATATCATCTAACCTGACAAAACGGGCACATTACTCGTTAATCAAGTAATTGGCAGCCTGTTTACACTGGTTGATTGGGAAATGAGCATTCCTAGGAACACCAGTCACTAATAATTGGCTTGTATAAATGCATCCTAAAGGCTGCCCTGTAATGAGTAGGTGGTTATTGTTGTGGTTGGCATTACCATATGGTTCGTGTTGGGCAAAAATTAGGACCTTTTGGCACCAACACTAGCCACTGGCTAGTGCCAGCCACATAATTATCCACCTACTCATTAAATAATGTCTTACATTTACCAAGGGCTATACTACAACTCTTATAGTAATATTGTGTTCCTAATCCCTCACTTCCTTCACCTCCTCTTCTGGACCACCAGGTCTTCTGTTCCTCTGATCCTTTTTCTCATCTCTTTCCTCTCTATTCATCACTGTTTCCTCACTCCAATGCTGTCTGTCTGTATTTCTCTCTGGCTCTGCATCTTTCTACTTTCCTGCCCATTTTTCCCCATCCAGCTCCTTGAAAGTTATAGGGTGATAAAAGGAATGATTTTAGAAACCGTTATGGATCAGGAGGTGTGACATGTATATAAGACTTATCTTTTATATTACAAACATAGGAGATAACATATTTCACAAGTGTGTGAAGTTAGTGATGTACTTTCTTGGAAAAGTACTTTGACTTTGAAAGAGGAAGTGGTAAATTTGTAGGAAACCAATGACATCAACAATGGCCACAACTCAGCGTGGACATATTTTAGTGAAAAACCCCAAAGATATACTTGCAACTACTAAATCACGAGCCCATGTAAATTCTCATGTCTGTTAGCAGATTCTCTTATGAAGCGAAAACAAAAATGAATTAGTACTAAACTGATGATAGTTACCCATGACTCATGACAATCATTTCCAGTATTGAAATAACTACATTAAAATGATTATTTCTTTATATTTTCACTTTCAGCCTCAGAATGTAAACCCTGTCCTGAATTTTCGGCTATTCCAGACTCACGAAGTGTAACTCCAGATGCTGAACCAAGTCCCCCATCGACAGACACGGGGGAAATGTTTTTCTTGGCAGAAGAAAAGGTAGGAAATAGTTTACTTTTAGTATTGCATCCTATCAGTTGAGTTTAAGTGATGTGAGGATAAAGCAGGAAAAACAAAGGCTAGTCTTTTAACTAATTGATTATATAACATTACTCAAATGTATCCATCTATCACTCTAATAGGTTCAAAAGATTCATGCTGGGACCCCAATAATTATTAGTTTGCCACCTAGGTAGGATGTGAAGGTGTCCCATGTGATAGATACGGAAGGTGGGGGCAAATTGTGACTATGACTTGTTTAACCTCTCTAGATTAATCTTCTACACGACGGCTTACTTTCTCATGGCCTCCTCTTTTCTCAGATAATTATGGAGTCAGTGTGAAGATCTAAGGTTGTGGGTTGTATTAATCACCTAGGCAGGTTAACGATGCAATTCGTTTTATTTCTTCCATCCACGGTCTTACAGCAACTCCAGGTAGATGGCCACAATGAGATGCCCCCAGTCCACAAGATCCCAACCCAGGACCGGTAGCTCCACTGCCCCCTTACCAGGCGATACCCACTGTCTCCCAACTTTTGGTTGGCCCACACCTTTTGTATCTGCAGTATAGTCTGCAGTCACAGCCTATGCTCTTCCAGATGATGAATACCATGACTATGGCACATGTATACAGCTCCAGCCAGCAACAACGCCCCCATTCCCTCATTAGTGTCCTAAATATCCCATGCCACCTCTTCCCCCGGAATTGAGCCCGGCCCTCAGGAAACACCTCCCTTCAAAGCTAACTGTGCATTGGTGGATTCATGCGAGACCCCCTGTGGTGACGGCTCCACTGGGTTTACTATCCACATAATGGGACTAGTGGCTGGGAGAACAATGACTTAATTGAGGCCCCTGAGATACTAACGAGAGTAATTGAATGATTACTTTACCTGATTACCAATCTTGTGTCCGGCCTTATCCAGTCCACACGTCATCCTCTGCTTACAGTCTCTGAGTGGAAACATTGATTCCTGAGAGATTTGTGCACCTTAAACTGACAAGCAAGCAAATCTCTAATAAAACACAACAATAGGATCAACGTAACCGTTGTTCCATGCTGGAGAAAGTCTGCTTCCCTTAGAGTTGTGGACTCCACTCTGTGTTCATAGATCCAATAGTTTTTAGTACGTGGCCACCTCCTCACACTAAGTATACAGTAGGTGTGGAGACTTTATAACATACTGAAAGATTTCCTATCGCAAGCCTTTCATTCGTCAGTCTAAAATCACTTCACAGTTTTGTGCTTAGTTTCTTTTTTTTACTTCAAAATGTATTGATGTATTGAAGGAGTTAGCTGCATCATCTTTATTTTAACAAATGAGCTAGGGAAATAATTTTGTGACTCTTAATAAATACAGTACAGTGAAAAAGTTTTAGGCAGCTGTGGAAAAATGCTGCAAAGTAAGAATGCTTTTAGAAATAGAAGTGTTAATAATTTATTTTTATCAATTAACAAAATGCAAAGTAAATGAATAAAAGATAAATCTAAATCAAATCAATATTTGATGTGACCCCTCTTTGTCTTCCAAACAGCACAAAGCATCAATTATTCATTGTTCTTCATTATTCCAAACATCTTGGAGAACTAACCACAGATCTGCTGTGGATGTAGGCTTTTGCAAATCCTTCTGTCTCTTCATGTAATCCCAGATAGAGTTGATGATGTTGAGATTAAGCCTCTGTGCGGGCCACATCATCATTTCCAGGACTTCCTGTTCTCCTTTTCACTGAACTGAAGATAATTGTTAAAGAGGTGGCCCGGCACCTAAAATGTATTTTCTATCTATCGCTACACCCTAATCACTTTTTAATTTGCTTTATTACACAACAGCCTACACTTTTCCCTATTTACTTAATCTCTAAATGTGTTTTTTGCTGTACTTCCTGTGATATTTCATTTGAAAGGAGTCTCAAATGTGACTTCACAGGAAGCTGGGGTTGCATTCACTTGCCGCAGCGTCCATCGCCCCACCTGGAACAAGACGTCATTAAGAGACAGCGCTGCAGGTACTTACTTGTTTCTTGTGTCGCTGCCCCATCTGCAGATTTCCTGGATCCCGAGTGATGGACGGTTTGGCAGATGTGAGTGCAGCGCTTGTACTCTTATTCTATCTCTGCCACCACTGTAGATTCTAACTGAAAGAAGATATAGTCAGTGGGCTGAGATAAAATCAGTGAATGACACCAATGCCACCCCAGATGACAATTCATTTGAAGGCGGTGCTAGAAGCTGTGGAATGGCGCTGGTGTCACTCACTGGTCCTATCTCAGCCCAGTCCTCTGATGATGTCTTCTTTCACAGAAACTATGACAGAGTCAGAGATAGAAGCTGAGTGCTGGCACTGCACTCACATTTGCCACAGCGTCCATCACCCAGGATCCAGGACATCTTCAGAGAGGGAAGCGATGAAGCTAACTAGTGAGTAACTGCAGCGCTGCCCCCTGTGATTTCCTGTTCCAGGAGGGGCAATGGATGCTGCTGGGAGTGAGGACAGCCCCAGCCTCCTATGATGTCACATTTGAGACTCCTCTCAAAGAAAAGGTCCCGGGAAGTACAGTAAAAAAAAAAAGCACATTTAGAGATTAGGTACAGTGGGTACGGAAAGTATTCAGACCCCTTTACATTTTTCACTTTGTTTCATTGCAGCCATTTGGTAAATTCTAAAAAATTCTTTTTTTTTCTCATTAAAGTACACTCTGCACCCCATCTTGACTGAAAAAAACAGAAATGTCGAAATTTGAATACTTCTGTTTTTTTCAGTCAAGATGGGGTGCAGAGTGTACTTTAATGAGAAAAAAAAATGAACTTTTTAGAATTTACCAAATGGCTGCAATGAAACAAAGAGTGAAAAATTTAAAGGGGCCTGAATACTTTCCGTGCCCACTGTAGATAGGGAAAAGTGTAAAGTGTTGTGTAATAATGAAAATTACAAAAGTGGTTAGGGTGTAAAGATGGATAGTTAGAAAATACATATTAGGTGCTGGACCACCTTTTTAATGCAATTGACTGCATGTTTAAGATTGTCCAGCAGAATAAATTTTTTAGTCTGTCCAATGTCTCTCTGATGTTATTGCATGATGTATAAGTATTTTCATAGTCTCAACATCATCAAGTTTCTTTGGGATTACATGAAGAGACAGAAAATTTTGAGAATCCTACATCCACAAAAGATCTGTGGTTACTTCTCCAAGATGTTTGGAACAATCTCCCTTCTGAGTTCCTTCAAAACTATGTGCAAATGTACCTAGAAGAATTTATGCTATTCTAAAGACAAAGGACGGTCACATTAAATATTGATTTGATTTAGGTGTCTCTTTTTTTCATTTACTTTCCATGTTTTAACTGGTATAAATAAACTATTAACATTTATATTTTTGTCTGAAACTATTGCAAAGTGCTCTATTACAGGTTTTCCTGCTACATTTGTTAGTGAAACCTCCGTCACAGGCTGCACAAGTTGCCTATCCACAAATGCTTGCTGGTAAGGAAGCATGTGTGTGACCAGACCTCTCCATAGTCTCCTTCAATTGAAAAACAGCTTTAACATATGAAGTATTATTCTATTGTAGGAGACTAATGGACAGGTCTAGTCACATGCTCCTCCGCCAGCAGCCATTTTTGGCTCCTTATTGCCTGTATAGTAATAGTGCTCCCTTTTTGTCCAAGCAATAATAATGCCCCCTGCATGCCCCCACACAATAATGATGTCTCCTGTATACCCTCTAAACAATAATTGTCCCACGTAACTTTCCCTTAAACAGTTAAAGTTTACCCTAAGATAGTAATTATGCCCCTAGTCAATAACATTGCCTCCTAGTGCCGACAATGAGTAATGGTACCCCTTTGCTGCTTACACTTGGTACAATTGGTTGTTACTACATCTTTTTGAGCATTCCAAGTTAATAGTGTCATTTAATTTCTTACATTTTACATTTTTTTAAATCCACGTTTCTATGTTTTTAGGATGACCAGTCAGTTGATCTGGAGAACTGCTGCAGTGATACAGTGAGCAGTAGTGAAGATTTACATTCTTTGGACTCTTCGCTTCATGGGACTGAATATTACAAAGATCTAATAATGACGGAGGATAAGAATATTGATAGGGAAACCACCAAACATGGAACTGCTGCGTTTTGCGTTGCTGGTGGACCCAATATTAGCTTTGACAATGGAGAAGTTGTAATTACATACACTAAGCCTTTCCTCTGTCCCATGACTTTGGAAACTGGAATACAGGCTCAAACAAATCAGGAGCAATCTCAAGAAGATCTGGCACAAACACAAGGGGCTATCCCTATTTTAGTGAGGTCCCTTTCAACATCTAGGCGGCATAGTTGGGATGATGCAGTCTCACCCACAGATACTGTTCGCAGGTAAGATACAATATGAAATGTTAGTTATAATATTATATAATCTATAAATTTAATTAGTGACTTTACTTTTACTTTTTCCTGAAGTCTTTAAAGAGAATACTTCATCAGGTCAAGAGTGGCCAGTTTTTTCTCTTATTTTAATTGCCAATGCTCCCCTGAGTATCCAGCTTTTATTTAAAATCCGCTGTACATTTCCAGAGATATGGGCATTTTTATTTAATGTTAATTTTTATTGTCTTTATCAAAGGGACGTGGCAGACAGGGTAAAAGTGTAAGGCAGACCAAAGACACAGCCCCGGAAAATTGTTTTAGCCATGCCTCCTTGCTACAGTTGATAAAAAATTAGCAAAAAAGGCCAACATTTCTGGAACGGTATGGTGAATTAAAACACAAAAACAGAATACGAAGAAGAACAGCAGAAATAAAACAAAGAGTAAAATTGGTGATTTTTGACCTGGTGACAGGTCTCTTTTAAAGGGAACCTGTCAGAAAAAAATGGTACACACCTGCAGCCATAATTTAAACCTAAGAAACCTATGAGTGGACTATATAATATATGGCACTCCAACAAGAATTAACTCCTACAAAGAACAAGGAGTTTGACAGTCAGAATCAAATAAAATATATAGCTTTTATTAAATAACAATTAATATACAGCACACATATAAAAATGTAAAAAGGAGATGTTAAAACAGAGGTGAACACCACATAGAGCCCTGTTGAGAATAGTGATAATCGCTGCCAATAATAATCGTAAATCACCTGTAAAGTGCACAAGGGACATATATAAATTACAAGCTTGAATATCAAGGGACTCTTTCCCTATAAACTAATGTACAAGAATACAGCCATCACACCAAGGTGGGATCAAGATCAATGCACATAGAATAGCATCTACAGACATGAAGATGGAAATGATAGTATTATAACAAGTACTGTAATAATAAAGCACAAATGGCATTACAGTGTTGGATCAGAATACAAAGGAATCAAGTCCACGTGCATGCAGTATTATACCCATAAAGGTTAGATGAGGATCACACTGGTAGGAATGGAGGAGTTGGTGTGCACCAAAGAGAATACAAGCTTATAGCAAAACATTCATATGTATAAATGATCAAGTGATCAAAAAGATATACATGATGCACACAGTTTAAATTCATAATTCATATTAATTCCTAATTTAAACCTGTAGATAAATATAATTTTAAACATACAGTACGTGGCAGTCTAATTCAAAGTGCAGCTGCAGGGAGGAAAGGAAGTTATATTCTCCCTGCAGCCAGTCACTTCCAGTCGTTCAGGTGACTCTGGGGGCTGTGAAATCACCACTCAGTACACAGTGAGCACACTGTAATTACTTTACTTGCTTCTTGTAACATTCTGTTCCACACATACACTGCAGAGTTGGATGTCACTCAAGTTTCAGGGTAATGATTATAGTGTACTCAATGTACAGTGAACACTAACTCTTCACAACCCCCAATGAATACCACCCCTCCCCCATTATTTGGAAGCGAACAACTACAGGGTAATATAATTTATTTTCCTGTGTGCATATGATCATAAAGTATAAAAAACGAAAAATAAATGTTAACTCAAAACATGCTCCAATATCCTTTTTTTTAATCATTAGTGTGATTGCCCATTTTGTCTCTATGGGAACACATCACTCCCGGCCAGTTCAGACTAACAGTAACATAGGACTGCTGGCCTGACTCATGTATGATCTATTGCTGCTACGTTGGGCAGCTTGGAGGCTAAAGCTTGCCCGGATCAGGAGCTAACCATGCACTCCAGCAATCCCAATTATCCTCAAGACAATGCTAACAAGCTCTGCTGTAAAGAGCTTGTAAGCACTGCACATGTTACCTTGGCAACAGGGAAAAAAACACAAAGGCAATGGTAGGAAAAGAACCTGGGTAATAGCAATAGCAAGTAATGAATTTGGTAGGAAAATTACTTTTTTGGTTGTGCAAAATAACAAATCTTGTTTGCAATCAATGGCCCACATAAGTGGGAGTATTTTGTAGGCTGGTATCCCATAGAAAATGTTGATTGTGAAAGGAAACTAAAGGTTTTCTCACCAAATCCTTTCGGGTGTGCTCATTTATGCTGGACACTATATATAAAATTTACACATATATACATTTCTTTCTAAATAACTATGTCCAAGGTTAATGATCAAAAACACAGGCCTTCCTTGTGTTTTCCATGCTGCATACTCTTTGTCCCCCTGACACATTGGTATTTCCCAGCTTATTGGCATGCTATCAAAACAATAACACAGTGGAGAGCCTGACGTCCATTTCTCTTTCTTGAAGGGCCACAACTTTCATCACTAAATTAGACATTTTTTTTAGTTTTTGTAATTTTTATTTATATATGCAATACTGTGCAAAAGTATTAAGCATATCTGGAGAAAATGGTGAAAAGTATAATGCTTTATAAAATAGAAGTGTTAATAGTTTATTTTTACCAATTAACAAAATGCAAAGTGAAAGAAGTGAATGAACAAAATATAAATTTAAGTCAAACCAATGTTTGGTATGACCACCCTTTGCCTTCAAAACGGCATCAAAGCATCAATTCTTCTAGGTACACTTGCACACAGTTGTTGAATGAAATTGACAGGGAAGTAGTTCCAAACATCTTGAAGAACTAACCACAGATCTTCTGTGGATGTAGGCTTATGTAAATGCTTTCTGTCTCGTCATGTACACACGTGGTCAAAATTGTTGGTACCCCTTCGTTTAATGAAAGAAAAACCCACTGTGACGCGAGTCACTACAGAAATAACAGACTCAGAAGAGGAGAGAAGAGACTAATATTACTGAAAGAAATATTATGTAAGTGCTACTTATTGGATAAATAAAGGGAGGTCAAACAATCCAAAGTCAAGTCCAGGAAAATGGCGCAGTACAAAGGGAGCAGACAAAAGAGTAGTCAGATAACAGGCAAATGGTCAAAATCCAGGTAAGGGAAAATAGTCAGGCTGGGTCAGGCTCAGAGCAGAGAGATCAGTGCTACACAGGCAACAGCAAGTGTACAATTGACACTGGATGAAGGAGCTAGCATGCTTAAGTAGAAGACTAATCAAGGGAAGTGAACGCAGATGATTGCAGAAACGACCCAGCAAAACCAAAACAGACTGACAGCCTCCACACAATAGTAACATAGCAGACAAGGAGAGTGTGGAGACCGTGACACCCACAGTGGTCACAGAAATAACTTGAATCTAACAAAAGTAATAATAAATTAAAAATCTATGAAAATGAACAAATGAAAGTCAGGTATTGCTTTTCTGCTTCCACAGAATTTAAAAAAAAATTAAACTCATGAAATAGACCTGCACAGAAATGATGGTAGTCTTAACTTAATATTTTGTTGAACAACCTTTTGAGGCAATCACTGCCATCAAACGATTCCTGTAACTGTCAATGAGACTTCTGCACCTCTCGACAGGTATTTTGGCCCACTCCTCATGAGCAAACTGCTCCAGTTGTCTCGTGTTTGAAGGTTGCCTTTTCCAGACAGCATGTTTCAGCTCTTTCCAAAGATGCTCAATAGGATTTTAGTCAGGGCTCATAGAAGGCCACTTCAGAATAGTCCAATGTTTTCCTCTTAGCCATTCTTGGGTGTTTTTAGCTGTGTGTTTTGGGTCATTATCCTGTTGCAAGACCTATGACCTGCGACTGAGACCAAGCTTTCTGACACTGGGCAGCACATTTCTCTCTAGAATCCCTTAATAGTCTTGAGATTTCATTGTACCCTGCACAGATTCAAGACACCCTGTGCCAGATGCAGCAAAGCAGCCCCAGAATATAACAGAGCCTCCTCCATGTTTCACAGTAGGGACAGTGTTCTTTTCTTGATATGCTTCATTTTTCCATCTGTGAACATAGAGCTGATGTGCCTTGCCAAAAACTTCCATTTTTGTCTCATCTGTCCATAGGACATTCTCCCAGAAGCTTTGTGGCTTGTCAACATGTACTTTGGCAAATTCCAGTCTGGCTTTTTTATGATTTTTTTTCAACAATGGTGTTCTCCTTGGTCGTCTCCCATGAAGTCCACTTTGGATCAAACAACGACGGATGATGCGATCTGACACTGATGTTCCTTGAGCTTGAATTTCACCTTTAATCTCTTTAGAAGTTATCCTGGGCTCTTTTGTTACCATTCGTATTATCCGTCTCTTTGATTTGTCATCAATTTTCCTCCTGTGGCCACGTCCAGGGAGGTTGGCTACAGTCCCATGGATCTTAAATTTCTGAATAATATGTGCATCTGTAGTCACAGGAACATCAAGCTGCTTGGATATGGTCTTATAACCTTTACCTTTAAAATGCTTGTCAACAATTTTCTTTCTAATCTCCTGAGACAACTCTTTCCTTTGCTTCCTCTGGTCCATGTTGAGTGTGGTACACACTATGTCACTAAACAGCACAGTGAGTATCTGTAGCCCTATATACAGACCCACTGACTGATTACAAGATTGTAGACACCTGTGATGCTAATTAATGGACACAACTTGATTTAACATGTCCCTTTTGTCACATTATTTTCATGGGTACCATCATTTCTGTCTAGGCCTAGTTCATGAGTTTAATTTTTTTTTTAATTCTGTGGAAGCAGGGTTGAAAAGCAATGACTGACTTTCATTTGTTCATTTTCATAGATTTTTCCGTGACCATTGTGGGTTTTTCTTTCATTAAATGAGGGGTACCAACAATTTTGACCACGTGTGTAATCCCAGACAGACTTGATGATGTTGAGATGATAGCTTTCTGGAAGCCATATAATTACTTCCAGGTTTTCTCAATCTTCTTTATTTGAAGATAGTTTTTAATGATATTAGCTGTTTGCTTGGGTCAATAGTGCTGCTGCATAATAAATTTGGAGCCAAATAGATACCTTCCTGATTGTATTGCATGATGGACAAGTATCTGCCTGTATGTCTCAGAACTGAGGACACCATTTATCCTGACCAAATCCGCAACTCCATTTGCCGAAATACAGCCCCAACCTTGTAAAGAACCTCCACCATGCTTCACTGTTCCTGCAGACGTTCATTATTGTACTTTCTCGATTCCTTCAACAAACAAACTACCTTCCGTTACAGCCAGCCAAATATTTCACATTTTGACTCATTAGTCCACAGCACCTGCTGTCATTTTCTGCATCCCAGTTTCTAGATTTTCCTACATAGTTGAGTTGCTTGACCTCGTTTCCATGTTAAAGGTATTTTTTTAGCCCTAATTTTCCATGAAGACCACTTCTGGCCAAACTTCTGAGAATGGTAGATGGGTGTAGCTGGGTTCCACTGGTTGCTGCCAGTTCTGAGCTGACGAAATGACTGGATATCTTCCAATTTCCAAGGGAAGTAAGCATGATCTGTCTTTCGTCTGCTGCACTAAGTTCTTCAGCAGGGCAATAACAGCAAACATACTGCCAATGTCATTTCAAATTATCTTTAGTGTAAAGAGAACAAGAAGTCCCCCAAAAAGCCATGATGTCATTATCATCGAGTCTGTCTTGGAGGATTTGTGCAAACCTTCATCCACAGAAGATCTGTGGTTATTTCCCAAAAATATTTGGAACCATGTCCATGCCAAGTGTTATGAATCGTGGTTCTGTGCTCACGCCTGGGAATGGAGCAGGTCAGGTGCTAGCACCACCATTATCCTGACCCGAAGTCGGTGCTATTATGCGTGCAGGGAAACAGTCCCAATCTTGTGGAGCATCACGTTTTGGTGTTGTGGAATGTGTGAATCTGATTTGAAAATGATTTGCCACATAATCCATTGTCATTCATTTATCCAACAGAATCAGTTTACATGTACGTTCAATGTTGTCATCCTTTTTCATGGCTGACACTTGTGCGACCTTCCTTCAACTACTATATCCATTCATACATACGTCTTCACAACAAAACACTTTCCCATTCTGTGTAAAAAGTCTACAATAAATATTCGCTCTAAATATGAACGGATTGATAAGCATAGGGTTGAGTTTGAGTGGAATTTCCTAAAACCTGGAGTTCCACACGAGTTCGAATACTTTGAGATTCAATTTGCAAATAAAAAAGACTTGTCCGGACCCATTTCCAACACTAGAGAAGCATCAGAGAGCGGGCTAATGTTATTTTATGCTACCAAGTGGGCTTCCCCACAATCAGGGCTGGCTCCAGGTTTTTGTGGGCCCTGGGCGAAAGAGTCTCAGTGGGCCCCTATAACACATACCACGATTCATGATGCACAGATGCCACAGAGAAATATATATATATATATAGTACAATGCAAAGATTTCACTTACTACATTACATGAGCGATATCTATTGTAAATTCTACAATAGCTCAGAAACCGGCGAATCCTCACAGAGCACAGTGCAGACCGGACAGTATAGTCCTCCATACAGTATAATGGACCCCATATAATGCTCCATGCAGGATACTGACCCCCATAAAATGCTCCATACAGGATACTGGTCCTCATATAATGCTCCATACAGGATACTAGCCCCCATATAATGCCCCACACAGGATACTGACCCCCATATAACGCTCCATACAGGATACTGGTCCCCATATAAAGCTCCATACAGAATACTGGCCCCCATAAAATACTCCATACAGGATACTGGTCCCCATATAAAGCTCCATACAGGATACTGGTCCCCATATAACGCTCCATACAGGATACTGGTCCCCATATAACGCTCCATACAGAATACTGGCCCCCATAAAATGCTCTATACAGGATACTAGTCCCCATATAAAGCTCCATACAGGATACTGGTCTCCATATAACGCTCCATACAGAATACTGGTCCCCATATAACGCTCCATACAGGATACTGTTCCTCATATAAAGCTCCATACAGAATACTGGCCCCCATAAAATGCTCGATACAGGATACTGGTCCCCATTTAAAGCTCCATACAGGATACTGGTCTCCATATAATGCTCCATACAGGATACTGGTCCCCATATAACACTCCATACAGAATACTGGCCCCCATATAACGCTCCATACAGAATACTGGCCCCCATATAATGCTTCATGCAGGCTGTTCCCTCCTTATAATGCCCCATGCAGGATTTCACCCCCCTTATAATGAATGCCCCATGCAGGATGTCACCCCCCCCTTTTAATGGCTTATGCAGGATGTCACCTCTCCCCCCTCCATATAATGTCCCATGCAGGATATCACCCCCCCCCATATAATGCCCCTTGTAGGATGTCACTTCCCCCCCTTTAATGCCCCATGCAGGATGTCAGACCACCCCCTCCCTTATAATGCCCCATGCAGTATGTCACACACCCACCCTCCTTATAATTCCCTATGCAGTATGTCACATACCCACCCTCCTTATAATGCCCCATGCAGGATGTCACCCCCCCCCTTTTAATGCCCTATGCAGGATGTCACCTCTCCCCCCTCCATATAATGTCCCATGCAGGATGTCACCTCTCCCCCCCATATAATGCCCCTTGCAGGATGTCACTCCCCCCCTTTAATGCCCCATGCAGGATGTCAGACCACCCCCTCCTTTATAATGCCCCATGCAGTATGTCACACACCCACCCTCCTTATAATACCCTATGCAGTATGTCACATACCCACCCTCCTTATAATGCCCCATGCAGGATGTCACCCCCCCTTATAATGCCCCATGCAGGATGTCACTTCCCCCCTCCCCCTCTTATAATGCCCCATGCAGGATGTCGCACCCCCCCTCACCTTATAATTAATGCCCCATGCAGGATGTCACACCCCCCCTCCCTTATAATGCCCCATGCAGGATGTCACACACACCCCCCTTCCTTATAATGCCCCATGCAGGATGTCACACACACCCCCCTCCCTTATAATGCCCCATGCAGGATGTCACACAACCCCCCTTCCTTATAATGCCCCATGCAGGATGTCACACACACCCCCTCCCTTATAATGCCCCATGCAGGATGTCATACCCCCCCTCCCTTATAATGCCCCATCCAGGATGTCACACACACCCCCACCATATAATGCCCCATGCCCCCATACATGAAAAAAATAAAAAAATCCAATACTCACCTCACTTCTTACTTGCTGCTGGCGCTGCTCCGGACTCCAGCGTCGCCCGCGTCTTCTCGGTCTGCACTGTGACAGGTCAGGAGAGAGCGCGCATGGTGTAAAGACATCACCGCGCCCTCTGACCTGAGACGTCACAGTTAGAGGACGCGGAAGACGCTGCGGAGGCACGGGGAGGGGTAAGTATTGTGCCGACTGCTGGGGCCCCGAGCAAGCGGGGGGGGGTGTCGGCACCGCACCGCTCACGGGTCCCATAGCGCGGCGGGTACCCAATGGCAGTGGGCCCCTCCGCCTGCTCAGGGCCCCGGCACTTGCCCGGGTGCGCCGTGTGCTGACGTCGGCCCTGCCCACAATGATATCACATTCCAGTTTATCAAGTGGATTATCATATCATTTACACTGGTGGTTAGTATACCGTTGGGTCATCGGAGATCAGCAGTTCCTAGTGGAGTACAGTTGGGCGTAGGACTTGTGATATGTATGACAGAGATGGATTCCATTTCCACATTCACAGGGTAATACAGATCTTATTGAAACAATATGTATTATTCTTATGGGTATCTCTCTCTCCCTCTTTCTTTCTCTCCTCCCTTTTCCAATATTGAGACCTGAAGAATTTTTTAACCGCTAATTGAATTGTTGGCGAATTTGAATGTCAAAATTGGCACCAGACACACTCTTACACTAAATAAAACAAATCACTTGCACGCTGTTCTTCTTTCATGCAAATCATAAGTGGGGCAGCCATGGTTTCTCACACTGCCGTCACAAGTGAATTGATGTAACACGTTCATACCTGCATAGGAGTGACTGGGGAGACATCGCCCTCAAACACTAACTGGAGTGCGGATTATTTTTTACTCACCCATGTGTCTATATATATTATATATATATATATATATATATATATATATATATATATATATATACATACTCACAGACACACACCGGTGTATGTATATACAGTACAGACCAAAAGTTTGGACACACCTTCTCATTTAAAGATTTTTCTGTATTTTCATGACTATGAAAATTGTACATTCACACTGAAGGCATCAAAACTATGAATTAACACATGTGGAATTATATACTTAACAAAAAAGTGTGAAACAACTGAAAATATGTCTTATATTCTAGGTTCTTCAAAGTAGCCACCTTTTGCTTTGATGACTGCTTTGCACACTCTTGGCATTCTCTTGATGAGCTTCAAGTGATAGTCACCGGAAATGGTCTCCAACAATCTTGAAGGAGTTCCCAGAGATGCTTAGCACTTGTTGGCCCTTTAGCCTTCACTCTGCGGTCCAGCTCACCCCAAACCATCTCGATTGGGTTCAGGTCTGGTGACTGTGGAGGCCAGGTCATCTGGCGTAGCACCCCATCACTCTCCTTCTTGGTCAAATAGCCCTTACACAGCCTGGAGGTGTGTTAGGGGTCATTGTCCTGTTGAAAAATAAATGATGGTCCAACTAAATGCAAACCGGATGGAATAGCATGCCGCTGCAAGATGCTGTGGGAGCCATGCTGGTTCAGTATGCCTTCAATTTTGAATAAATCCCCAACAGTGTCACCAGAAAAGCACCCCCACACCATCACACCTCCTCCTCCATGCTTCACGGTGGGAACCAGGCATGTAGAGTCCATCCGTTCACCTTTTCTGCATCGCACAAAGACATGGTGGTTGGAACCAAAGATCTCAAATTTGGACTCATCAGACCAAAGCACAGATTTCCACTGGTCTAATGTCCATTCCTTGTGTTCTTTAGCCCAAGCAAGTCTCTTCTGCTTGTTGCCTGTCCTTCGCAGTGGTTTCCTAGCAGCTATTTTACCATGAAGGCCTGCTGCACAAAGTCTCCTCTTAACATTTGTTGAAGAGATGTGTCTGCTGCTAGAACTCTGTGTGGCATTGACCTGGTCTCTAATCTGAGCTGCTGTTAACCTTCGATTTCTGAGGCTGGTGACTCGGATAAACTTATCCTCAGAAGCAGAGATGACTCTTGGTCTTCCTTTCCAGGGGCGGTCCTCATGTGAGCCAGTTTCTTTGTAGCGCTTGATGGTTTTTGCAACTGCCCTTGGGGACACTTTCAAAGTTTTCCCAATTTTTCAGACTGAGTGACCTTCATTTCTTAAAGTAATGATGGCCACTCGTTTTTCTTTACTTAGCTGCTTTTTTCTTGCCATAATACAAATTCTAACAGTCTATACGGTAGGACTATCAGCTGTGTATCCACCAGACTTCTGCACAACACAACTGTTGGTCCCAACCCCATTTATAAGGCAAGAAATCCCACTTATTAAAACTGACAGGGCACACCTGTGAAGTGAAAACCATTTCCGGTGACTACCTCTTGAAGCTCATCAAGAGAATGCCAAAAGTGTGCAAAGCAGTCATCAAAGCAAAAGGTGGCTACTTTGAAGAACCTAGAATATAAGACATATTTTCAGTTGTTTCACACTTTTTTGTTAAGTATATAATTCCACATGTGTTAATTCATAGTTTTGAATCCTTCAGTGTGAATGTACAATTTTCATAGTCATGAAAATACAGAAAAATCTTTAAATGAGAAGGTGTGTCCAAACTTTTGGTCTGTACTGTATAATATAGATTTTATACATATATTTATATACTGTAGACATATAAATGTGTATATATATATATATATATATATATATATATATATGTATATTTGAAAATGGTTTTATATTTATAGTTTAGTCTACTCTTACTTCTTGAACTTTACCAACTTTACCATGAGGTGATAAGTCCTTTTTAAATGGGAAACTTTTTAGCGTAAATTCTATTATTTCTGACTAAATGATATATTGGCAGTTTCTAATATTCTCTTACTTTAACTACTACATGCACCCTGACCTTTGCAAATTCAAAAATAAAGAGTTATGCAAAAAAATAAACACGTTTGGTATCGTCAAGTCCATAGTGGTCAGATCTATGAAAATGTAAAATTTCAATAACCTATTTATATGTGCATGCAGCTCTTTCAAAGGTAACTTCAACCCAGCGCTGCCTCCTCCTGCCTCCTCCTGCAGAAGGAGGCAGCATCGCTGGGCAGGGAATAGAGCTGGAGTGACAGAGGATTCAGATTTACAGGCTCATTTATATAATCAATTCAAACTCTGATTTCTCAGTAACAGAGGAGTGTGATGACTATGTAAAGATATGTCTGGACTTATCTTTTGTCCTTAACCCCTTCATGACTGGTCGATTTTCTGTTTTTGTTATTTTTTCCTTTTCATTTCTTCCTCCCCTTCTTCCAAGAGTTGTAAGTTTTTCATTCTTTGGTCCACATAACCATATAAGGGCTTATTTTTTGTGGGACAAGTTGTATTTTTGAATGGCACCATTCATTTTATCATGTGATGCCTTGGAAAGCGGGAAAAAATCTAATTGTGTTAAAATTGCAAAAAAAGTGCAATTCCACAATTGTTTTTTGCTGGGGTTTAATTACCATGTTCACTATTGATCTGCCAATATGATTCTCCAGATCAGTATAATTACACTGATGCCAAACATGTATAGCTTTTTTTTTATTTAAGTGGTGGAAACAAAATTGGAAATTTGTGCTTGTGTCTCCATTTTCTGAGACCCAAATGTTTTAAATTTTCGGGATATGGGGCTGTGTGATGGCTTCTGCTATGAGCGGACACTTTTACTTATAATATTTTTTGGTATATACGATTTTTAGATCGCCTCTTATTGCATTTTATTGCGATGATGCAGCAACCAAACACATTTAATTCTGCCGTTTCGATTTGTCTTCTGGTTACGCCGTTTACAGAGCGGATTCATTTAATTTATATTTTGATAGATCAAACCTTTACAAATGCAGCGATACTAATTATGTTTTTCATATTTTTAAAAACATTTTTTTTTACTTCTTACTGTATTTCATTATCTCCTTAGGGGACTTGAAGCTGCGATCGCCTGATCGCTTGTACTATGTACATAGCAATGCATGAGCACTGCTATGTATAGTGGGAACCACGATCTCCTATGAACGCTAGCTACAGGCTGGCTTTCACATGGAAATTGTCATGACAAGCACAAAGGTGTCAGCAGACCCCCAAATGTCATGTCACCCCATTGGCGCCCCGCGATCACGTCATAAGCGCGCCGGGGAATGACACAACACCCCGCTGGCGAAAGTTAAGTGCCGATGTCAGAGAATGACAGTGGCTTTTTACAGGTTAAGTGCCATGGGCGGAACTCCGCTCCACCAGCGGCTGTTTGAGGCAGATGATAGCTGATTATATCAGCCATGATCTGCAAGGAAAGATGCGGGCTAGGCCTGCGTCAAAGTCTGGGACACGACATATGACGTAACTGTATGTTATATATTGTGAAGGGTTTAAAAGAAGTATATGTAAACAGTTTGGGGGTGAAATTCCCTTTAATACGTATGATAAATGGCAAAGAGAAGAAAAGCAAAACACCAGATTTACTGTTTTTTTAAGTCATCGCACCCCCCTTCCCAGAATGCAATAGAAAATTGATCTAAACTTGGTATCAATATAAACTATAGCTCAGCATGCAAAAAAAAAAAATTCTTAGCACAGCTGCATGGAAAAATAAAAAGCTGGAGGTCTCAGAAAATGGTGACACAAACCAATTTTTTTGCTGACTTATAATTGTGATTAACCACTAAAATAGAAAAAATCTACTTAAATTTGGTATTGATACACCGTAATTAAACTGACCTAGAGAATCATGTTGCTAGATTATTTTTACCTCAGAAAAAGAAAATCCCAAAAAACAATGGTGGCATTGAGGGTTTTTTTTCATTTCACGCCACCTGGAATTTTTTTCTGTTTTATTTTGTCTATCATGAAAAAAGGTATATTATGTCATTTAAAACTACAACTCATCCCAGAAAAAAACAAGCCAATATATAGCTATCTATATAAAGATGTCCTGTATGCGTGAAGAGGTGAAAAAGGAACCTGACACCTCCAAGAAGTTTTATTCTCCCATGTTCACGCATAGCATAAATGTTGAAATTTTTTTTGCCATAGAAAACTTGCTCCGTTTAACTGTTCAAGCAAAGTGTTTGTGATTTCATGAAAATTCCTGCCCACTGTGTATCTATACACACGGGTGACCTGTGTGTTTTGGTGCGTTTTTTCTCTGTAGGCTTCTATGAGCACTCCAATAAAACAAATACAGAAAAATACAGTTGTATTTTTAAATGCAGAATCAAAGCTTTTTGTACCAAAAAAATCTGTACCAAAAACGTATCAAATAAGAGGGTGTCAAGAATAACAGCCGGGTGGGTCACACAAATCCCACTGCTGTTACCAGTTGTAACGGATAACAGCCAGGGGAGTTCACGCAGATCCCACCGCTGTTACCAGTTGTAACGGATAACAGCCAGGGGAGTTCACGCAGATTCCACCGCTGTTACCAGTTGTAACGGATAACAGCCAGGGGAGTTCACGCAGATCCCACCGCTGTTACTTGTAACGGATAACAGCCAGGGGAGTTCACGCAGATCCCACCGCTGTTACCAGTTGTAACGGATAACAGCCAGGGGAGTTCACGCAGATCCCACCGCTGTTACCAGTTGTAACGGATAACAGCCAGGGGAGTTCACGCAGATCCCACCGCTGTTACCAGTTGTAATGGATAACAGCCAGGGGAGTTCACGCAGATCCCACCGCTGTTACCAGTTTGTCAAGAGAATGCAGCTCTGCTGCCTCCAATCATCAGGGCAATTACGCAATTGACTGACAAGTGATGAACAAGGCTATGACTACTTTCACTACTAGGCCGATTTGGGAAATCACAGTATGGTATATATACACCTCCGATTTCAACGCATGGAATATATGTATATACCCCGGTACGATCACTGCCAACGCCACAATAAAAAGAAAGGAACTACTACTAGCTGGACAACCATTACAGGTAGCGTATGGCTTCAGGGGTGCGATTTACAGAGCAAGAGGAACAGAGCTATTAAATTTTATGTATTCAAATCGAGAGAAGTAGGCAGTGTTTATAAAAAATATAGAAAGATGATACAAAATGTGAACAAAACAATACATGAAATAAAAAACGAATAATAAAAGAAAATTACTAAACCTGATGTCACGGAAATGGCTCAGAGCTTAGCGGCGGGAGGTACTCCTCAGGAAAACAGACAGAACCCACAGCAAGCTGTACCTTCCAGGACTGACGATTGACCCAGATCCAAATACTGCTTTGTATTAGACGAAGGTTATGCCTATATACAGTTGTGCTCAAAAGTTTACATATCCCGGCAGAATTTTTGCTTTCTTGGCCTTGTTTCAGAGAATATGAATGATAACAAAAAAGTCTTTTTCTCCACTCATGGTTATTGGTTGGGTGAAGCCATTTATTGTCAAACTACTATGTTTTCTCTTTTTAAATCTTAATGACAACCAAAAACATCCAAATGACCCTGATCAAAAGTTCACATACCTTGGTGATTTTGGCCTGATAACATGCACAGAATTTGACACTAATGGGTTGGAATGGCTACTAAAGGTAACATCCTCACATGTGACCTGTTTGCTTGTAATTAGTGTGTGTGCATAAAAGCTGAGTGAGTTTCTGGGATCCAGACAGACTCTTGCCTCTTTAATCCAGCCACTGATGTTTCTGGATTGTGAGTCATGGGGAAAGCAAAAGAATTGTCAACGGATCTACGGGAAAAGGTAGTTGAACTATATAACACAGGAAAGGGATACAAAAAGATATCCAAGGAATTGATAATGCCAGTCAGCAGCGTTCAAACTGTGATTAACAAATGGAAAATCAGGGGCTCTGTAAAAACCAAACCACGGTCAGGTAGACCAACAAGAATTTCGGCCACAACTGCCAAAATTGTTCGGGATGCAAAGAAAAACCCACAAATAACATCAGCTGAAATTCAGAACTCTCTGAAAACTAGCGGTGTGGCTGTTTCAAGATGCACAATAAGGAGGTACTTGAAGAAAAATGGGCTGCATGGTCAAGTCGCCAGAAGAAAGCCATTACTGTGCAAATGCCACAAAGTATCTCGCCTACAATACGCCAAACAGCACGGAGACAAGCTTCAAAACTTCTGGAACAAGGTAATTTGGAATGATGAGACCAAAATTGAACTTTTTTACCAAAACCATAAACGTTACATTTGGAGAGCGGTCAGCAAGGCCTATGATGAAAGGAACACCATTCCTACTGTAAAGCACGGAGGTGGATCGCTGATGTTTTGGGGATATGTGAGCTACAAAGGCACAGGAAACTTGGTAAAAGTTGAAGGAAAGATGAATGCAGCACATTATAAGCAAATACTGGAGGCAAATTTGCCCTCATCAGCCCGGAAGCTGCGCATGGGACGTACTTGGATGTTACAACATGACAACAATCAAAAACACAAGGCCAAGTCGACCTGTCATTGGCTACAGCAGAACAAAGTGAAGGTTCTGGAGTGGCCATCTCAGTCTCCTGACCTCAATATCATTGAGCCACTCTGGGGAGATCTTAAGCGCGCAGTTCATGCTAGACAGCCCAGGAATTTACAGGAACTGGAGTTTTTTTTGCCAAGAAGAATGGGCAGCTTTACTGTCTGAGAAAATAAAGAACCTCATCCACAACTATCACAAAAGACTTCAAGCTGTCATTGATGTTAAAGGGGGCAATACACGGTATTAAGAACTGGGGTATGTGAACTTTTGATCAGGGTCATTTGGATGTTTTTGGTTGTCATTAAGATTTAAAAAGAGAAAACACAGTAGTTTGACAATAATAAATGGCTTCACCCAACCAATAACCATGAGTGGAGAAAAAGACTTTTTTGTTATCATTCATATTCTCTGAAACAAGGCCAAGAAAGCAAAAATTCTGTCGGGGTATAGAAACTTTTGAGCACAACTGTACCTCCCCTTGATGAGCTCATGTGGGGGCTGATTGTTGGATGTGCTAGGTCTTTCAGAATTTTATGAGAATACTAACTTACAGGATATCTTCACTCCTGGAGGTCACAGGTGGTAGATATTGTCGTCATGTTTCTTATCACAATTTTATCTTTACATAGAAATGAAACATGACCTGGATGGCATCATTAATTGGATTGTTATTAAGTTGGAGGGGTTCTGCCAGCCTTACGGTGATGTGAGTGAATGTGTTCTGTTTGTCCCTTCACAATGACGCTGAAAATATATCTCCCATAAATTTTGGATTGATGCAAACCCCAATATGCATCACTGACCACTGGCTCCGACTGGTCTGCAAAAGATTCTTTGATCAGAGGAAGCCCTTTTGTTTGGAAGGGTGCTTCCTCTCCTCTGTGTAAATGAATCTCAGCCTTAGTGTCTTCTTCCCAGCAAATCTACCTACTGTAATTACTGGATCACTGCAGGGGGCTCATACTTTAATGGAGCTTAAAGTGTCAGCTCTCTTTCTCTCTCTCTTACGTACCCTGTTTTAATTAGTGTTTCTCTTCCTCAGTGATAATTAGTCTCATATGTTCAATGTGAGTGTGATATGTTCACACTCTGGAGATGTCTTATGGATTTAAATTTTTTTCTATGGCAGAGGGCAATACATTAAAGAATACAGCAAAAACGCAATCACCAGAAGATTATTATTACGTAATTTGGTGTGGATAACTGCAAAAAATGGGTGGATAAAAAGCAGCAGAAAAAAACTGCAGCATTTACTGTACGTGTAAATGCGGCCTCAAGGTTTTTGTGGTGCTTTTTATTAAATTAATAGCCAAGAACTGACACAAAAGAAACAAATTAATTATATATACACAAACAGTACTCGGCAGGGAATGGGTTATCAGACAGTACAAATATATTCTCTCTAACTTGCGAGCCTAATATAAACTATACTACTGACCCTCTTTATATCGGGGGGGGGAAGGGGGGGTGGTATAATGACTGGTTTTCTCTGCAGGACTATGTAGTGTTAGGCAGGATAAGTGCCTGCAATCAGAATTTCCAAACTGTGTGACAAAGACCACCCAGCTTGAGGCAGTTCATTATACGTTGACCCATTGAGCGTTTGATAATATTAAAAAACTCATTATGTAATGAGTAATAAATGTCCATGACGTATATATCATTTTTCATTCATAATCAAAGATTTCCAGCACGTTTGAAATAATTCTGGCTGAATTGTGTATTCTGTGTTTTTGCTGACATTTGTCATCAATTATTAAGCATATGGGATAAGTAATATGCCGTTTTGTTCTTGTGCAATAAGTTTCTGCCCATGTGTGGATGTGATCTAACCCTGGATGTGACTAAGGAATGTATAACAATGGTTAGATTTCTATCAGTAGGTATGTATGTGCAACTCTATATTGATCTGGGCTATTTTTATCAGTCCCCTCCTTTTAAGGTGTGCGCTGGTTCTCTCCAGAGACAGCCTTGTCATCTTCAGGCTCCTGAAGTGCTTCAGGGGCTGGAAAGAAAAACAGAAATAAGCCAGGCTTCAACAAAGAGGGATGTTTGGGTGGAGGAGAGCAAGAAAGAACACAGAGTGAAATCTTAAGGGAATCCCTGGCAGACATTTAAAGATGTGACAATGACAACATTAAAATGTCAGTGAGTTAAAAACAACTGTGCTATTGAAAGTGACATGTTTAGAAAAGCTGGTCGCACCTAGAAATGATATATCCTAAACAGAGGGACCATTTATGTCCTGCATACATGTTCAAGCCAATCAGCAAATTAAAAAGACTGAACTTAAAGAGTAACCTGCGTTTTATTTACTTTTTTTTGTTCATAGATCAATAGTACACATGAAAATAAGAAACTTTGTAATATATCTTATCAGAGAAATCTGCTTCTTTCTCCATCAGGACTGATCATTCCTTCTCAAAATTCTCAATTCACAGGTAAAATGTGTCTTCAGTGAATACAGATTTTCCCTTTACTGAGACAGAAGGTGGCAGTTGGTTCTACTTGCAGCAGAAGGTCTGTGTCTGCTTCTAGCTCATCTGCATAGAATTTTAAAAGCACTAGCTGTCATTTATCGCAATAATGGGAAAATCTGTGTTAGCTGAGTACAGATATTACAACTTTTACCCATGAATTTTGAGTGAAAAATCAATCCAGGAGGAGAAAGAAGTAGACATAGACAATCTGCTGCATGTTCTCCTGAAACGATAGTTACAGTGGCATGTAAAAGTTTGGGCACCCCTGGTCAAAATTATTGTTATTGTGAACAGTTAAGCAAGTTGAAGATTAAATGATTTCTAAAAGAGCTAAAGTTAATGATGACACATTTTCTTTGTATTTTAGGCAACAAAAAATATATATTAGCATTTTTTACATTTTAAAAATTACAAAAAGGAAAATAGGCCAATGCTAAAGTTTGGGTGCCCTTGGAAATGTGTGTGCTCAGATAACTTTGACAAAGATTTCAGACCTTAATTAGCCTGTTAGGGTTATGACTTGTTCACCATCAGCGTTAGGAAAGGCCAGGTGAGGAAAATTTCCCAGCTTTTTAAATACCCAACCTTCTCTAACCTTGTGCCAAAAATCAGTAGCCATGGGTTCTTCTAAGCAGCTGCCTAGCACTCTGAAAATTAAAATGCTGGAGGCCCACAAAGCCGGAGAAGACTATGAGAAGATAGCAAAGAGTTTTCAAGTTGCCCTTTGCTCAGTTCGAAATGTAATTCAGAAATGGCAGTTAACAGGAAGAGTGGAGGTCAAAATGAGGTCTAGAAGACCAAACAAAATTTCAGTGAGAGCTGCTCGTAGGATTGCTAGAGAGGCAAATCATAACCCCCTCTTGACTGCAAAAGACCTTCAGAAAGATTTAGCAGACTCTGGAGTTGTGGTACATTGTTCTACTGTTCAGAGACACCTGCACAAATATGGCCTTCATGCAAGAGACATCAAAAGAAAATTTCTCCTGCGTCCTCACCATAAAATTCAGTGTCAGAAGTATGCAAAAGAACATCTAGACAAGCCTAATGCATTTTGGAAACAAGTTTTGTAGACCGAAAAAAGGGTACAGAATTTCAGGAAAAGAACATCTAGCCAACCATTAAGCATGGGGGTGGATCAATCATGGTTTGCGGTTATGTTGCAGCCAATGGCACGGGGAACATTTCACGGGTAGAGGGAAGAATGGATTCAATGATGCAAACATAACACCATCTGTAAAAAAGCTGAAGTTAAAAAGAGGATGGCTTCTGCAAATGGATAATGATCCTAAACACATCACAATCCACAATAGACTACCTCAAAAGGTGCGAGCTGAAGGTTTTACAATGGCCCTCGCAGTCCCCTGATCTGAACATCATTGAAAATCTGTGGCTAGACCTCACTATAGCAGTGCATGCAAGAAGACCCAGGAATCTCACAGACCAGGAAGAATTTTCCAAGGAAGAATGGATAAAAATCCCTAAAACAAGAACTGAAAGACATTTCATGGCTACGAAAAGCATTTACAATCTGTGATACTTGCAAAAGGGAATGCTACTAGGTACTAACCATGCAGGGTGCCAAAACTTTTGCATCAGCCTTTTTTACTTTTTATAATTTTTAAAATGTAAAAGATGATTTTTTTCCCTACAATACAAAGGAAATGTGTCATCTTTTAGAGATAATTTAATCTTCAACTTGCTTAACTGTTCACAATAACAGTAATTTTGACCAGGTGTGCCCAAACCGTTTACATGCCACTGTAGTTTTTTTCATAGAACATTATGAGCACCAACTGTCATTTTCAATCCCAGCAATGGGAAAATCTGTCTTGACTGAAGACAGATTTTACCCGTGAATTGAGAAATTTAAGAATAAATGATCTATACTGCAGGAGAAAAAAAAACGAATTTCTTTGATAAGATATGTTACAAAATTGCTTATTTTTAAGGAAAACTATTGATTCATGAAATAAAATTAAAAATAAACTTTTACTATTTTAATGGAAAAAACAATATTTCATTATTAAAAGGGTGGCCTTATAAATAAATAACACTTTTCCCTGATTGGGAAAAACATGATAATGTTTTCATCTGTATTATTTAAAAAAAGTGCTCCTGAGATTAGATATTGATGTATTATACTTATTATTGTCCACCATTTCCTCATTTCCTTCCCATCCCAGAATATCCGCTGTGTGCAGAAACATATACTAGTGTGCATATAACATCTTTTCCAGGCAGGTGACAACTTTTAAAAGAGGGAGATGCTTCGAGAAATGGCAGCATTTTTTCCTGGAGTATGTTTTTAAGCATTTTTTTTTTAGTTACCTGAGATCTTTTTTAACGTTTCTGTCTGCCAGCAATTTTTTTTCTAGAGTAAAGAAATTTTCACCTCACGCTCAGGAGATTCAATGCAAAAGTTTTAATGATATTTAGAAAAACGTTCAAGCGGCGGACAAAATACAGTTCTTTTGTTTAGAGGCGACTTTTACGTTTCGGCCCACTCCAGGCCTGACAAGGCCTTCACACAGGAGGTGCAGGAGCACCCTTACTGCCATTACCCATAAGGACTCAACTCTATATGCATCCCCACAGGGATTTCTCTCATACGGTTTGGACCATCACAGCCTTCCCCAGAGCGACTATGTAAGGCCCAGGAGCGGGCCGAAACTTAAAATTCGCCTCTAAACCGTACTTTGTCCGCCACTTGCACGTTTTTCTAAATATCATTAAAACTTTTGCATTGAATCTCCTGAGTGTGCGGTGAAAATTTCTATACTCTAGTTACTGTGGAGTCTGCAACTCCCTTCCCCCTGCACCTCACTCTATAGCTTTGTGCACGCCAATTTTTGTAATAGCAATTTTTTTTCAGCAATGAAGAAACCGCTAATGGGTTTTTCAGCAAAAACACTAGCAAAACCCTCGAAAACACAAGCGGGCATCTTTTAAGTCTTCTCATTGACTTGCAATGTAAAATATAGCTTGTCTTCAGAAAGAAGATTGCCTAAAGAATGCTCCGCTCACTTCTTTTCACATCTTGGTGTCTTTGGAAACGTGAAGAATTTAAAAGACGCTTAAAGGACTGAACATGTGAACAGTAAGTTGTTTTTACATAGAAATGCATATGTTCATTCCTTTGAGCATTTAGTTAGCACTTTCTCCGGTTTAGGAGCAAATCTACTGAAAAAATCGTATATGCACATAACCTTATTGGCTGACCTCCACAGTAGCAAAAATCACTCAGCGACCCAAGTACGAGATTTAAGAGTGATACATGAGTATTGGAGCTGAGCTATTATTTTATCAGTTAGGAAGAGTGCGCCTCCAGTAGATAGAGGCAGGGTACCACATAAAAGAAAAGCTTAGAAACAAAAAATGGCCACAAAACCACCTTCAAGTACAGGCAATATAAAGTTTATTGAATTACATAGTACACCACTATACAGAAAATAGTAAAAAATTTAAAAAAAAACATTTAAAATCACACAAACAAGCATCATGGCGACTGAAAAAAAATAAAATGCAGACCCCATGTGTAATATCAATTAGATCATTTTATAAGGCTTTCTTCACCCACACACTGTTATTGTGGTGGGTTTGTTTTTAAGTCGTTTAATATATGAATTTCATGCATTTTTACAATAATTTTTAGAGCGGTATTTTCTATTCAGACATTTATAATATACAGTACATTTAAAAAAAAAAAAGGTACAGGCCCCAAAAACAATCAAGATATAAGTAACCACTTCTTGCAGTGTGTTGTATATTTCCCTTTTGAATTAAAGCAGCTTAATCGCATATTCACACATTCACATATTCACATCTCATACAAGATTTCTCCCGTGCATCCCCCTTACTCTGGAACTCTCTACCCCAACACATCATACTCTCGCCTCCTGGGGATATCTCCAAAAGGAGCCTGAAGACCCACCTCTTCCGACAAGCCTACAACCTGCAGTAACCACCGCTCCATCATACCGCTGCACGACCAGCTCTACCCTCACCAGCTCTACCCTCACCCATCCCTTGTAGATTGTGAGCCCTTGCGGGCAGGGTTCTCTCTCCTCCTGTACCAGTCGCCGTCACGTTTTGTTCAAGATTATTGTAATTGTTTTCGCTATGTATACCCCTTTCTCACATGTAAAGCGCCATGGAATAAATGGCGCTATAATAATAATAATATTCACGCTGCGTCTTTTTCCTCAATTTTTGAATGGGCCTGCTCAAGAAAATAATGGAAAAAAAGTCACCAAAACAATCAAAAGACTGGTCCTATTTGCATGTACGGGAAAACAACTTGCTGTTCATATGTTCAGGCTTTTGTACAATTCAGGCTTTCAAAAACGCAAAGCGTTTAAGGGAAGTAACCATAATTTTTCAGGCAATTTCCGCTACCTCAATACTCTACAGTAAAAATCAACAGGAAGGCTAAACAGACACCCTGGTGTCTTTTTGAGTGTTTTGTCAGCATTTTTGCGTTTTACCTAAAAAATTGCTAGTGTTTTCTTCATTGTTTAATGGATTTTAAAAAAAGAAGCCCAAAAAATACTAAAAAAATGCTATAAAAATGCCGGTTGGAAATGACCAAAAAACGCTAAAAAAAACACTCCAGGTTTACAAAACTCCAGAGGAAAAGAATGAATATCGAAGTGTCTTCTGATTGAAAATTAGATGTTTTTTACAGCAGGAAAAATACACAGTATGAACATACCAAAAGGGTGGTTTCACATAGTATTTTCTAGAAAAATTGTACTTATGGTGGTGCAGCTTTTGAGCCAAGGGCATAAGTTGATCTAGATAGAATGGGAAATATAAAGGAAAAAAATCTTCTTTTTCCTGCTGGATCCACCTTTGGCTTTGGTTAAATAAACTGAATAGAAAAGTGAAGTAGCCTTGTGAAACCACCCTAAGGGTATGTGCACATGTTCAGAATCCGCCTGAAAAAACACCACAAAGGTGCCCCATAAAATGAACATAATGCACAGCAATGTTAAAATGACATTGTGTAAGCAGTGTAATAAGTATGCAGCAACACAACAGAAATAGCACTCCTCCATCATAGCTTAGAGCAGGTTTCTCAGTGTGTAAGATGTAATGATACAGCCCTGATTTCCTGGTCTAACCTCCTGCATGAGTCAGTGTGGGGGAAGGGGCAGTGCAGCTGAGTTTAGGTGTCTCCTCTTCTCTAAATGAGCTGATAGAAGGGTTTGTAATGTGACAGTGCTAAACTCAGCTGCACTGCCCCTTCTCCCACACTGACTCATGCAGGAGGTTAGACCAGGAGATCAGGGCTGTATCATTACATCTCACACACTGAGACACTTGTTCTGAGCTATAGAGGGGGCATGTTCTTTTTCCTGGGTGTTCCTGCATGCTTATGATTGGTCAGCATCATAGAGGGAGAAGGAGTACATGCCCACATTGAAAATGCTCTGATGACACCCACTTGGACTTAACAAATATTAATACTTTAATTGCTAATATCTCTGTAACGTAAAGGCGTAATAAAAAAAACAAAACAACATGTTTTTATTCTGATCTTCAGTCACTATTACATCGTGTGTCAAGTTCAACATGAAAAATTTGACGAAAGGTCCTCTTTAACAATTCAGATGCTTCACATTATCTCACGCAAAGTGGAATGAATAAATAAAAAAAAATATTTTTTTTCATTGAACTGTAGTTTTAACCACAAATTTTTCATTTTCAAAAAGAGTAATAAGAGAAAAAAACACCAGTCATATTTTTTTACACAATTTCTCACAAGCATGAAAATATCAGATAATATTATATTATTTGGGACGGTTCAAATAGGAAGAAGCTCTATTTTGGAGAGTCGTTAAGGTATTAGTATAAAAAAAACTCCCCAAAAAATGACCCCATTTTAGAAACGACATCCCCCCAAAGCATTTATCAAGGGGTATAGTGACTACGTTGTCTTCTAGAAGGTAATGTGTGGTAGTTGGCAAAAGTGAAAGTTTACATTTTTTGTTCCCCAATTAGTTTTTTTTCCTGATGTTGACTGTGTGGTATAAGTGACATATTAACTTAATTCCGTGTGTCAGTACAATTAATGAGTGTTATGCTTTCCTATACTTTTGGTTCACAAAACGTTTCTATTTTTGTTTACGGAGGTGTATTCTAAGTGTCATAACTTTTCAGATTTTTTTTTTTATATATGAGGGCCTTTTTTTTGCATGGACGAGATGTACAGTTAGCTGTACATTTAGTTAGTGTCATTTTGGGGCTCATGAGTTTTTGATTCCCTTTAATGCAATTATTTTTTAGGTGATATACGGTAATAAGAAATAATAATATCATGGGTTAAGGGAAAATGGGAGGACACTCAGGAGTCTCGGACTCGGTCATGACTACAAAGGCGAAAATCTAAGCTATTAAATGAACCATAAATTGCTGCTGTAGCTGCGTACCAGGCTAAGGTAGTCAGGAGTCAGGACGTATCTCATATGGCCTTGGATACTGAGTGGCTACCTTGCAAGGACGTATGAGATACGTCATTGGAAGGGAGAGGGTTACTTATTCTAATTGAAAACTACTTCTTATATTTTGTGAAATCTAAAAGAAAAATGTAACATTAAATTGTGGGATAGCCCCTTTAAGCCTCATGGACATGGTAGATTGATGCACATGAAGGCTGAATAAGGGCACACAGTGCACTTGCAGCTCTCTACCATGGAGGGCGCTGTAAAACATGAATATTCTACTTGCAATGCTTCGAGAATAGATATATAATTCAGCACCTGAAGGATCAAGCCACATTTTCAAATCAGGAGCATATGGAGGTACAAGTCATGTCATGGACAAAAATGGTGTTTGGGTCATTACAAGATAAAGTTCTGATAACTTTACTGGAACACCTGTAATTAGATCTCATGACTAGGGCAGATTTTTAACCATCGGAAATAATAATTGAAGGATTTTATTGGATGATTGCAGAAATCTTGAAAACTGTATGCAACTGATACACAAAGTATATAAAATATAGTACTGTGCAAAAGTTTTTGTCAGGTGTGGAAAAAAGGCTGCAAACAATGCTTTAAAAATAGAAGTGTTAATAGTTTATTTTTTATCAAAAAAGATAACAATTGTACGCGCGAATAGTAATTGGATAAATTGTTGGAGCTACCTTATGATGGTGTAGTTTGAGAAACCGTCTGATACAAATGTGGGAGCTTGCTTCAGCAGTACACGAACAAATGTGCAGGCTGTTCCTGCTTGCTGTGACACTCCGCAAGCCGTATAGACAAGGTGCTGGCCGGTCGCACCTGCACTACTCCTAGCTTGGAAAAAAAAGGTCAGGAGTAGTCCGTCAGGAGTTCGTAACCTCAGAAACGTGTTGGATGTACCAATAAAGAAATGTAATAAAAATATAATGCTGTGGCTGTGTTCACATGTAGTGTAGATGCTGCATTTTTTCTACTGCTTTTTTTCTGCATGTTTTCTGCATGCGTCCACACAACACAACACAATCTTCTGTGATTATTGTGTGTTTGTTGAGGTTTTTTAATGCGTTTTCCCCCTTATTTGATGCGTTTGGTGCAGATGTGAAGCCGCCTTTTAACACTTTTTTAATAGTACAGAAAAACGATGATTCTGCGCTTAAAAATGCATCAACTTAGAAGCCTATATATAAAAGCACAGTTAGCAAGAGGAGAAGAAAATGAGTGTACTCAATGACAAATGCAACTACCTCACTAGGCGTATATCCTCAAAAGCAAGTAAGTGAGTGTAAATAAAACATAACCTTTATTATAAGTTGATTAAAATATCGTATATAGAGATGAGCGAATGTTTCAATATTCGGTTCGGATTATGATCGCCGAATTTACAGTGTTCGCCAATTTATTCGTCGAATGTTCGTCGAACGTTACCAAACGCCATAGGATTCAAAGGGGGACAAAAAAAAATGCATACACATCACCTTCAAATGGGCCCAAAAGCTACCAAAACACATCAAATTAGGGGTAGACACCTGGAAAGTGCCATCAATTGACCCAGAGTACAAGTACTATAATTCTTATTACTATTACAGTGATATTTATTCCGTGGCGCTTTACATGTGAAAAGGAGTCACCGTTGGTGACTCACCGACTGGTACAAAGGGAGAGAGGACCGCACAAACAATCTACAAGGGATGGGTAAGGATACAGTAGGTCAGGGTACAGCTAGTCATGCAGCGGTATGCTGGAGCGAGGGTTACCGCAGATTGAAAGCTTGTCACAAGAAGTGGGTCTTCAGCTTCCTTTGCAAGGTTTCCAAAGTAGGCGAGAGTCTGATGTGTTGGGGTACGGAGTTACACAGCAGCGGAGATGCACGGGACAAATCTTGTATGAGATTGTGACAAGAAGAGATAAGAGGGAAGTAGAGAAGGAGATCTTGGAAGGATAGGAGGTTGCGTGCAGGTAACTAGTACAGGGAGACTAGGTCACACATGTATGGAGGAGACAGGTTTTCGATGGCTTGGTATGCCAAAGTTAGGCTTTTCAACTGGAGTCTCTGGGCAACAGGGAGCCAGTGCAGGGATTGACAGAGGGGAGAAGCCTGGGAATGGCGGGGTGACAGGTGGATTAATCAGCCAGCACAGTTTAGGATAGATTGGAGGGGTGTGAGAGTGGTAGAAGGGAGGCCATAGAGCAGGAGCTTGTAGTAGTCGAGGCGGGAGATGATGAGGGCGTGCACTGGTGTTTTTCTAAATTCATGATTGAGGAATGTGCGGATCCCTGCGATACTTTTGAGTTGGAGTCAGCAGCAAGTGGAAAGGGCTTGGATCTGATGTTTGAAGGACAGATCAGAGTCAAGCTTGCGTGACTGGGGAGAGTGGGCAGCCATTCACTTTGATGGATAGGTCAGTTGGGGGGGTGAATGAGTTGGTGGAAAGATGATGCATTCTGTTTTATCCATGTTAATTTTTACAAATCTAGCAGAGAAGAAAGATGAAATACAGGAAACACATCATGGGATTCTGGTTAGTAAGTAGGTGATATCAGGTCCAGAGAGGTAAGTCTGTGTGCCATCAGCATAGAGTTGATACTGAAAGCCATGAGACCATGAGCTGTCCCAGGCCAAAGGTGTAGATGGAGAAGAGCTTTAGTCCTACAACTGAACCTTAGGAGACACCGACACATAGTGGGTGAGATGAGGAGGTGGTGTGTGAGTGGAAGACACTGAATGTCTTGTCGGTTAGGCATGAAAAGATCCAAGATAGGGCCAAGTCTGTGATGCCGAGAGATGAGAGTCTGTAGTAAGAGGGTATGGTCTACTGTGTCAAAGGCAGATGACAGGTCTAGGAGGAGGAAGACAGAGTAGTCTGGCTTGGATTTGCAGTTAGTAGGTCGTTGGTGACTTTAGTCAGGGCAGTTTCAGTGGAATGGTGAGGTTGGAAGCCTGATTGTAAGCAGTCAAAGAGGGAGCAGGAGAAGAGGTGGGAGGACAGTTCAAAATAGATATGTTGATCCAGTAGTTTGGAGGAAAATGGGAGAAGTGAGATGGGGCGAAAGCTAAACATAGGATGGGTCACGGGAAGGCTTTTGGAGGATGGGTGTGATCGAGGTATGTTTGAATCATGAGAGGAAGACGCCAGTGTTGTTGGTGACAGGTAGAAGAGGAAGGTTAGGCTTGGGATGAAGACTGTGGTACGGTTTGGAATGAGGTGGGATGGTATTAGTTCACAGGTGGTGAAATGTGGTTTGCAGAGTAAAGATGATCTTCCGTGATGGCGGAGAAGCTGGTTTTGGAGGAGGAAAGTTGAGTCATTATGAGTAGGGGCTGTTGGGACTTTAAGCAAAAGCTTTGTCCTATGTTGTCGATCTTCTGCTTGAAGAATGAGGCTAAGTCTTCAGCTGAGATGAGAGGAGAGGGAGGGGGAGCTGGTGGACAGAAGAGGGACTTGAAAGTACTGAATAGCTGTTTTGAGACACGTATGATATGAGAGATGAGAAGTAGGTTTGTTTTGTTGCAGTGAGCAATTGTGCAGCATTTTGAAAACTTCTGTTACTGGACTCCACTCCCTTTCTTTGGCAGTTGGACAGCGGTATGCCTTGTAGATGAGGGGCAGTAAGGACATGTGCTCCAGTAGATGACAAGCGCTGCATCAACTGGCCTCTGCTCCTCTTCTTCCACCTTAACATCACACACAGTACAGTCCTCAGAGGTGACACCCCAATTACCCTTGTTTTCACCCACGTCACAACTCTCCAACCTGCCAACTGACTATGGGGAAGCACAGATGGGTGAGTCTGCAGAGCTGTTCACACATTCTATTCCGGGGCATCAGAGGTCTGATCCAAAGCTTCACAAACTCAAGAGGGGGAAAGCCTGTGTAGCGATGCCCAAAATTTTTTTCAGTTGATCCGGGCCCGGACGAAGTAGGGTCCAAGAAGAATCCAAACCCTCGTCCCCAGACGTTAACCCCTGGGGGTGGGCATGGATGGGATGGAGAAAAAAATAAATACACACCAGAACATGGAGAACTAAAGTAATATACAAGAGGGGTTGGAGAACTGAACTACTAAACAGCTAAGGTTGGAGAATGAAACAAATACACACCAGAACATGGAGAACTAAACTAATAGAAAACAAGGGTTGGAGAACTAAACTAATAAGACAACAGGAGTTGGAAAAGTAACCTACTAAACAGCTAGGGTTGGAGAACTAAACCACTACACACCAGGGGATGGAGAACTAAACCACTAGACACCATGGTGTCACTAGACAGCAAGTGTTGGAATCCCCAAGGATTGCGGACAAACCTCTGTATCTAACACTTCCTCCAGTGCTTCTGCATCCTCCACCTCCTCTAGGGCCTCCACCTGAGCCCTCAACTTCTGCCTTACTGAGATACATGTTCCAACAATGCAGAGAGAATCACCCCCACCTCTGTACTGCGCAGCCAGGTCTCAAAGCAATCTGGCAGTGTTAAAATTAATATGCCTTGGTGATACCAGTCATACAGCTGAAGAGTTGTGGACAGCTCTCCAGGCCGAGTTTGAACAATGGCTGTCTCCACTGAAACTGGAGCAAGGGAAGGCCATGTGCAATAACGGTGCAAACCCGGTGGCGGCCCTATGCCGGGGCAACCTCAGACACGTGTCTTGCATGGCTCGCATCCTCAACCTGATGGTACAGCAATTTCTCTGCCACTATACCGGCCTGGATACGCAGCTGCAGAAACCACGATCTCTGCATGCTCACTTAAAACTATAAAAATGAGCAGGATCTTTAGTATAAAAGCCAGACTACTAGACAAGGAACAAACTTCTTCATGATGATAGAGGCCACCATCTCCTTAGCTTGCTGGTACTTTTCTGTTGGAATGAGCTTGTCTCCAACCAGCCTGGAATATCCAGTGAATGGCACGCCATGGTTTGGTATTACCACCCCGTACCAGAAGCAAAGCCATCCAAAATTTCCATACCTCAGGAATTTTATTTGGTAGACTGCCTGAGCAAACATTAGTTTCTCACAAAAAAGCTGAAGACACTGAGTGGCAGTAGGTGCAAGTTTCTCCAGCATGACCTGTTTGTTATTGTTAGATATCAGAGGGAGAACATAATTAGGCTTTGCCAAGGTGCCATATTGAATCTTAAGTCTTATAGATTCTGCACTTGCGGCCTTACATTCTACAGGATGGTGGGGAAGGAGACAGTAAGTTGTGGAGTTGCATTAGCTTGGGTGGTGTAGAGGTGAGGTGGCAGCTAGGCAATGGCAGGCTGTAGGCTGTCTTGAAGAGATGGGTTTTCAGGTTGTGTCTGAAGGATCCGAATGTGGTGGCTAATTGAATGTGTTGAGGCATAGAATTCCAGAGGATGGGGGATATTTGGTAGAAGTATTGAAGGTGATTGGGTGAGGAACAAATAAGTGTGGAAAGAAGGAGGTCTTGGGAGGACTGGAGATTATGTGTAACATACCTGGCGGCGTCCTTGCATGGTGGTCCATCTCCCACTGTGCAAGAGCGCGCACTTGATCTCCAGTCCAGAATGTCTCTCTGGCTTCCCTCCATGCTGTCTGTTTGTGTCTGTTTCTGCTGCTTAAGGGCGGCGCCCGATCACTTCCTGCTTTTTGTACCTGCTGTGGGTCACACCCCTTGTGCGTCCTCAGCCTATTGCTGTCTGTCACCTGGTATATAGCTCAGCTGCTCCCATCTATTCCTGCCTGAGCATAGTGTTTCATTCAGTGTGTGCTTGCACTCTGAAGGTGCCAGGTCCCGTTCTGTGTTCTCTTGTCTGCCTATCCTGGAGGCTGTATTTCCAGGCCTGTCTGAACACGCTCCTAGCCTGTTCCTCCTGCCTTCTAGGGGCCGATTACCTAGACCCGTTCCTGTATCTTGTCTGACCTGTCTGAACACGCTCCTAGCCTGTTCCTCCCGCCTTCTAGGGGCCGATTACCTAGACCCGCTCCTGTATCTTGTCTGTCCTGTCTGAACACGCTCCTTGCCTGTTCGTCCTGCCTCTCTGGGGGCCGTATTCCCAGACCCGCTCCTGTATTCCGCTGCAGTATCTCCTCCGTACACTCAGTTCCAGTCTGAACTCTCTCCTATCCTTTACCTGTTTTGCCTCTATGTCCGTTCCCTTCCTTTTTCTGCAGAGTCTGAACTCGTACCTAACTCCTGCTTGTTGTCTCTGTACTCCCGTTTGTGAGTTTGTGGTCCACTCGCTACTTCTCTGCAAGTACCCTGTGGGTGTCTGGCTCTGCCTTTCCCTTCCTGTCTGTTCCGTGTGAACAGAGCCCTGTCCCCCCTACTCAGCCTTGCCTGCTCTGACTCCTTTGCTCACCGCTCCGGCGGTTCTAGCCTGCTCTGACTCCTTTGCTCACCGCTCCGGCGGTTCTAGTCTGCTCTGACTCCTTTGCTTACCGCTCCGGCGGTTCTAGTCTGCTCTGACTCCTTTGCTCACCGCTCCGGCGGTTCTAGCCTGCTCTGACTCCTTTGCTCACCGCTCCGGCGGTTCTAGTCTGCTCTGACTCCTTTGCTTACCGCTCCGGCGGTTCTAGTCTGCTCTGACTCCTTTGCTCACCGCTCCGGCGGTTCTAGCCTGCTCTGACTCCTTTGCTCACCGCTCCGGCGGTTCTAGTCTGCTCTGACTCCTTTGCTTACCGCTCCGGCGGTTCTAGCCTGCTCTGACTCCTTGCTCACTGCTCCGCAGCCTTGCTCCGCTCTGACCCTTTTGCTCACTGCTCCGGCAGCCTTGCTCCGCTCTGACCCTTTTGCTCACTGCTCCGGCAGTCCTGTCCTGCCCTGCTTCTGCCCGCTGCTCCGGCAGTCCTGTCCTGCCCTGCTTCTGCCCGCTGCTCCGGCAGTCCTGTCCTGCCCTGCTTCTGCCCGCTGCTCCGGCAGTCCTGTCCTGCCCTGCTTCTGCCCGCTGCTCCGGCAGTCCTGTCCTGCCCTGCTTCTGCCCGCTGCTTCGGCAGTCCTGTCCTGCCCTGCTTGTGCTCGCTGCTCCTGCAGCCCCGTCCTGCTCTGTTCTTGCCCACCGCTTCGGGCGTTCCCTCTCTGCTGTGGTTGTCTACCGCATCTGCGGTTCTGTGGCCCAGTCTGCACTGGGTCTTAACCTTTCTGTGCTCCAGCCCGTCCTTTCGGCCAGTACCTCCCTGCCTGCATACTCGCCTGTATCCACCCATCTGCATACCTGCCGTGTTTGCTTACATCCACCAGTCTGTGCCAGCCTAACCTGCCTGTTCCAGTAATCCCAGTGTGGGTCAACCCCCGTGTCCGGAGTTTGACCTGGAGTAGCACCTGGTCCCTCTGCCCGGTTTCTCCCTGGTGCACTGGCGTCGTATGCCGTCGTGCCACCTTGGTCGGATCGGCCAGATACTTAGTCACGCCCCTCCAGGCACTCTCCGGTCCATGGTCCAGTGGAACCACAACACCCGCACACGCCAGTCAGTCCGGGCGTGTGCATAACAGCATGCTCAGGCCATGGTTCCCGTTGAGCCCCACGGCCTTCGCTCTCTGAGAAGTTTTCCAGCGAATACATGCATTAAAAATAAATAAATAAAATTTATTTTTTTTCTCAGCTGAGTTCCAGGCGAATTACGCACCCGTCCAGATGGATCTATCTGCTCTCGTTCCTGCGGATCCGCCACGTTACTATGGGGATCCAAGACAAAGTCGTGCATTTGTGGAGCAATGCATGCTACACTTCAAGTTCTACCCTCTATGTTTTCCCACCGATCGGGTTAAGGTGGCATTCATTATGTCTTACCTGGCGGGTGATGCCTTGGAATGGATCAACCCCCTATATGAAACACAGGATCCGATCCTCCTGGACCTAATGGCCTTCCTGGTGGCCTTTCTAATGGTCTTCGATGATCCTAACCCGGAGGCTCCTGCTGAAGCTTCACCTCCCAATATCCCGGAGCAGCCCCGATGGATAATGTGTGTGGGTAGCGCAATAGTCCTCCAGCCCAATGAGACTACTGTCCACCCAGAATCTTCACAGGGTGACTACGCTTTCCGGAATACATCTCCCAACCTCAAGAGGCAGTCCAGACGTGCTAGACGTAGAGGCAAGCCGTCACGCCAGGGTCTGTCCTCCCTGAGACCTCCTGACCCCAACCTTGAAGTCCCTACTGAAGCTTCATCTCCCTGTATCCCGGAGAAGCCCCAACGGGTAATGTGCGTGGGTAGTGCTCCGGTTCTCCTGCCCGAAGAGACTTCTGCCCATCCAGACTCCACACAGGAGAACTTCCTGCACCCGGCATCAGATGCTTCACCCACTTTAACCGGTGTGCATGTCCAAGGATGCTCCAAAGCTGTGGTTACCTCTGAGTCTGTGCACCTCTACTACCTGGCGGAGGACCCCCTGTTGCCTCCTGAATCCTCCGGGATACCACTCGATGACAAATGGAGAGAGACTTCTCTACACTCGGTACTCGATACTTTGTCCACTTCGTCCTGTGAGCCTGACAATCGGTACCCCAAAGTGGTAGTTACCCCCGAGTCTCTACACCCCTCCGACCAGGCGGAGGACCTCCAGTTGTCTCCAGAACCCTTCGGGGTGCTACCTGGTAGCGAAAGGACAGAGACTCTCCTATACTCTGTACCTGATACCTCGCTCGCTTCGTCCAGTGAGTCCAACCTAGTGTACTCCGAAGCAGAGGTTACTCCCGAGTCTCTACACCCCTCCGACCAGGCGGAGGACCGCCAGTTGTCTCCAGAACCCTTCGGGGTGCCACCTGGTGGTGAATGGACAGAGACTTTCCTAAACTCGGTACCCGATACCTCGCCTGCTTCGTCCAGTGAGTCCGACCTAGTGTACTCTGAAGCAGATGTTTTCTCTGAGCCTCTGCACTCTTCTGACCCGGCGGAGGACCTCCAGTTGTTTCCTGAATCCTCCGTGGTACCACCAGATAACAAAGAGACAGTGACTTTTCCTCATTATGTACCTGATAACCCGTCTATTTCTTCCTGTGAGCTTGACAAGATGTACCTCGAAGCAGAGTTTACCCCCAAGTCTCTGTCCCCCTCCAACCCGGTGAAGGACTTCCAGTTGTCTCCTGTACCCTCTGGGGTGCCACCTGAAAATATGTGGAGAGAGACTTCCTTGTGTGCTGTTCCTGGTACTCCACCCGTTTCGTCTGTTGCTGAGGATGGCTGGATAGGAGGTAGCATCCTAGCTAACCAGATGAGATCAGTTTTTCCTGTGGACAGTGGAAGTGATCTCCTTGAAGTGAACGACTGGTCCTCGAATTCCCTGCGGAAGATTCTGGCAGGCCTGAAGAAGAGGGGGCGTAAGGGGGGGGGGGTACTGTAACATACCTGGCGGCGTCCTTGCATGGTGGTCCATCTCCCACTGTGCAAGAGCGCGCACTTGATCTCCAGTCCAGAATGTCTCTCTGGCTTCCCTCCATGCTGTCTGTTTGTGTCTGTTTCTGCTGCTTAAGGGCGGCGCCCGATCACTTCCTGCTTTTTGTACCTGCTGTGGGTCACACCCCTTGTGCATCCTCAGCCTATTGCTGTCTGTCACCTGGTATATAGCTCAGCTGCTCCCATCTATTCCTGCCTGAGCATAGTGTTTCATTCAGTGTGTGCTTGCACTCTGAAGGTGCCAGGTCCCGTTCTGTGTTCTCTTGTCTGCCTATTCTGGAGGCTGTATTTCCAGGCCTGTCTGAACACGCTCCTAGCCTGTTCCTCCTGCCTTCTAGGGGCCGATTACCTAGACCCGTTCCTGTATCTTGTCTGACCTGTCTGAACACGCTCCTAGCCTGTTCCTCCCGCCTTCTAGGGGCCGATTACCTAGACCCGCTCCTGTATCTTGTCTGTCCTGTCTGAACACGCTCCTTGCCTGTTCGTCCTGCCTCTCTGGGGGCCGTATTCCCAGACCCGCTCCTGTATTCCGCTGCAGTGTCGGTCTCCTCCGTACACTCAGTTCCAGTCTGAACTCTCTCCTATCCTTTACCTGTTTTGCCTCTATGTCCGTTCCCTTCCTTTTTCTGCAGAGTCTGAACTCGTACCTAACTCCTGCTTGTTGTCTCTGTACTCCCGTTTGTGAGTTTGTGGTCCACTCGCTACTTCTCTGCAAGTACCCTGTGGGTGTCTGGCTCTGCCTTTCCCTTCCTGTCTGTTCCGTGTGAACAGAGCCCTGTCCCCCCTACTCAGCCTTGCCTTCTCTGACTCCTTTGCTCACCGCTCCGGCGGTTCTAGCCTGCTCTGACTCCTTTGCTCACCGCTCCGGCGGTTCTAGTCTGCTCTGACTCCTTTGCTTACCGCTCCGGCGGTTCTAGTCTGCTCTGACTCCTTTGCTTACCGCTCCGGCGGTTCTAGCCTGCTCTGACTCCTTTGCTCACCGCTCCGGCGGTTCTAGCCTGCTCTGACTCCTTTGCTCACCGCTCCGGCGGTTCTAGTCTGCTCTGACTCCTTTGCTTACCGCTCCGGCGGTTCTAGCCTGCTCTGACTCCTTGCTCACTGCTCCGCAGCCTTGCTCCGCTCTGACCCTTTTGCTCACTGCTCCGGCAGCCTTGCTCCGCTCTGACCCTTTTGCTCACTGCTCCGGCAGTCCTGTCCTGCCCTGCTTCTGCCCGCTGCTCCGGCAGTCCTGTCCTGCCCTGCTTCTGCCCGCTGCTCCGGCAGTCCTGTCCTGCCCTGCTTCTGCCCGCTGCTCCGGCAGTCCTGTCCTGCCCTGCTTCTGCCCGCTGCTCCGGCAGTCCTGTCCTGCCCTGCTTCTGCCCGCTGCTCCGGCAGTCCTGTCCTGCCCTGCTTCTGCCCGCTGCTTCGGCAGTCCTGTCCTGCCCTGCTTGTGCTCGCTGCTCCTGCAGCCCCGTCCTGCTCTGTTCTTGCCCACCGCTTCGGGCGTTCCCTCTCTGCTGTGGTTGTCTACCGCATCTGCGGTTCTGTGGCCCAGTCTGTACTGGGTCTTAACCTTTCTGTGCTCCAGCCCGTCCTTTCGGCCAGTACCTCCCTGCCTGCATACTCGCCTGTATCCACCCATCTGCATACCTGCCGTGTTTGCTTACATCCACCAGTCTGTGCCAGCCTAACCTGCCTGTTCCAGTAATCCCAGTGTGGGTCAACCCCCGTGTCCGGAGTTTGACCTGGAGTAGCACCTGGTCCCTCTGCCCGGTTTCTCCCTGGTGCACTGGCGTCGTATGCCGTCGTGCCACCTTGGTCGGATCGGCCAGATACTTAGTCACGCCCCTCCAGGCACTCTCCGGTCCATGGTCCAGTGGAACCACAACACCCGCACACGCCAGTCAGTCCGGGCGTGTGCATAACATTATGTAAGGGAATATATCGGGAGATTAGTTCAGAGATATACGTAGAAGAAAGGTTATGGCTGGCTTTGTACGTCAGTGTAAGTAGTTTGAACTGGATACGCTGGGCAATTGAAGGGATCTTATAGATTGGAATCCTCTGGATTGCTGGAGCCAGTCCACAGTGAAAATAAGCAGCCATAGAGTGTCTGGGAACCTTCCCACACACTTTTCTTAGCCAGTGCTGCTTCTCAGTAGGGTTGGACAGGCCCACCAGAGAATCCTCCGGTGGGCCCTTCTTCAAGCTCGGGTCCCAGAACATTACCCGTGCCGTCCCCAGTGCACTTACTGGGAAGGACCGCCTTACCACAAACACGTGGACAAGTTAATGTGGCCAGGGACGATACTGAGCCAGTCCACAGTAAAAAAGCAGCCATAGAGTGTCCAGGAACCTTCCCACACACTTTTCTTAGCCAGGGATGCTTCTCGGCAGGGTTGGATGGGCCCACCAGAGAACCGGAGAATCCTCCGGTGGGCCCTGGCTTCTCCTTCAGGAGTGTTCATAGCGCAAACCTTGCAGCTGCTATGGGGCTCTTTAGCGGGGGAGAAAGGTGGTCCCTCAGAATCAAATCCTCTGGTGGGCCAAATGCTCTTCAGTCTCACACTGATTCTCGGTGAGAGTTGAATTTCACCATAGCCATATTCTTTAGCTCGGTGAGAGGACAGGCATAGAGGGAAACCGTATCTACTCCGGGTGTCATTTCTCCCAGGAAGTCCTCTAAGGCAGCTTGTTGCATAAGCAATGGCAGCGCGTCCAACATCAGCTTATGCTTCTTGGTGGTGCTTAGTCACAGACAAAGATCTTTCTTTACGCCTTGAATTTAATCACTACAGAGTTGGACAATGGCCTGATATGCAACGCGCTTTGAGAAATAACGTGCATAAGCAAAGCCACGGTTTAGGCCACTGAAGGTCATTAAGCGAAACTCATACAGTTTTCCCACAGACTGAAAGAGGGGTATCAAGACTTCCAAGACAGCCAAGGCTTCCCTGTCCTACCCAAGAGGATGACTGTCCATGTTCTCCTCCTCATCCTCCTCCTCCTCATTATCACCCAATCCGCATTGAGATGAGATGAGGCTGGGCTGCATAGTTCCTTGCTTTGCCTGCAATGCCTCCTCTTTAACTGTGAGCACCGAGCATTTCAGTAGACAGAGAAGCGGGATGGTGATGCTAATTATGGCGTCATCGCCGCTCACCATCTTGGTGGAGTCCTCAAAGTTTTGGAAGACGGCACAGATGTCAGACATCCATGCCCACTCATCAGCTCTTATGTGCTTAGGCTGACCTGAATGCTGATGGGCGTGTTGAAGCTGGTACTCAACAACTGCCCTCTGCTGCTCACAAATCCTTCCCAACATCTGCAATGTTGATTTACAACATGTGGTGACACAACAGTCAGTGAGCTGGAAGCTGCAAACGCTGCTGAAGCACTGCCAGGGTGGCGGAAACTATAGCTGACTTTCTGAAATGAGCACACACGCGTTGTACTTTCACAAGCAGCTCTGGCAGATCTTGGTAGGTTTTGAGAAACCGCTGAACCACTAAGTTGAGCACATTTAGTGCTCTCTCATTACTAATGTGTAACCCTGTATGGAGAACAATATCAGCACCGAAAATTAAAAAGATGAAATATAGCCTGCTTTATAAACCTCGGTACTAAGAAAACCCATTTTGATTATATCTTGTGTACCCCTGTGACAAAAATATCTGCACCGAAGAATTTATTTCACTAGTATAATGGTGACCGACAACTCTTTCACTACAGCCAAACCCAATAGATGGAGACCCAATCAGGATTCTCCACATTTCCAAAAATTAGTGGCAGACACCAGCAAAGTGGCATCAATTTCACTACAGTAGAAATTGTAGAATTAGGAACGACACCTGTTCCCCTACAGCCAACCCAGTAGATGGAGACCCAATCAGAATTCCCCACATTTCCAAAAATTAGTGGCAGACACCAGCAAAGTGGCATCAATTTCACCAGAGTAGAAGTAGTTTAATCAAGACAGAAACCTCTTGCACTACAGCCAAACCCAATAGATGTAGACCCAGTCAGGATTCTCCACATTTACAAAAATTTGTGGTAGACACCAGCAAAGTGGCATTAATTTCACTACAGTAGAAATTGCAGAATTAAGAACGACACCTCTTCTCCTACAGCCAACCCAGTAGATGGAGACTCAATCAGGAGTATTCACATTTTAATAAATTAGGGCCTAAGACCACCATTTCCATGGCCTACAGATTGGAGATGGTGGAGTTCAACCTCTTAGCTTTGTCATGTGTAGGAGTAAACAATCTTTTACGCGACCACAACTGCGGGACCGAGGGCTGGCTGCAGTGCTGAGAGAGGGCGGAGTACGGTGAAATGGACAAACTGCTAGACCGTAAGTGAGGTGCAGGCAGAGATGTTACGGTGGATTGAGAAACATGTGGTGTGCTCAGTGAAACAAACACAGCAGGCATGTCAGCTTCTATCACAGCTGACGGGTTCTCACTCAGCCTGACTGGAGCAAGTATACAACCGTAGGTTCTGCGGTCGGAGACCTGCGTGACAATACTTGCCATGGTAACAGGGGAGGAGGAAGAAGCAGCATATGCGTTTGATGGGGCGGCTGATGGTTGTTTATTGAAAACCAATTTTTGAGTTAATGATGTCTGTGTACCCCTTTGTGGAGAACAATATCTGCACCAAATAATTGATTTCACTACAGTATAACTATACAAATGGATGGGTCCAAAACCTCTTCCACTACGACAAACCCAGGAAATGGAGACCTAACCAGGAGTGTTCACATTTCCCTAAATTAGGGCCTAACACCCACAAAGTGGCATCAATTTCACCAGAGTAGAAGTAGTTTAATGGAGACAGAAACCTCTTGCGCTAGAGCCAAACCCAATAGATGGAGACCCAATCAGGATTTTCCACATTTCCAAAAATTAGTGGCAGACACCAGCAAAGTGGCATTAATTTCACTACAGTAGAAATTGTAGAATTAGGAACCAAAACCTCTTCCACTACAGCCAACCTAGCAGATGGAGACTCAATCAGGAGTGCACCATCTTCTCAAGTCGTTCACCACGTGTCAGACTTGTACTCTGTTGTGCAGGTGCACGAGCTGGTCTAAAAAATGTGTGAAAGGACTCACAGAAATTGCTTCAGCCACTTACACTACTGCTGCTGCTAACTATTTTGGCGTTGACAAATTGACGTGCCGGAGGTTTGAAGTGCAGAGCTGCGATGAACTCTGTGTGCCTCACTGCTGGCTTGGGGAAAACCTGTGTTAGGGTATGTGCACACGATGCAGAAATGCTCAGGATTTTTTCCTGAGCGTTTCTGCATCTCTCTGGCAGGAAAAAACGCATGCGGATTGTACATGCGGTTTCCTGCCAGGGACATGCGGAAATGAAGCGGTCTTCACTTTCATTTCCGCATGCGGGTTGACAAGCGCTTCCCAAGCGATTTTAGCATCACTTGGAAAGTGCTTGTCAACTTTACACTATATAAATCCATGCAACTGGCATGGATTTATATAGTGTGTGAATGTCAAAAAATAAATATATACTTTACCCTCTGATGGCCCCCAGTGTCCTGCTTCGCTCGGTCCCGGCTGCCGGCAGTGAAGACTTTAGGACCTTCCGACGTCAGCGTCACGTGACCCGTCACATGACTCTGACGTCAGCGAAGGTCCTTCTTCATTCAACCCCGAAGTGCCGGGAACCAAGCAGGAGCGCTGCGCGGGCCGTCAGAAGGTGAGAATATATGTATTTTTTATTTTATTCTTTTTTTTTTTAATGGTACCTGGGTCTGGATGAGAGTCCTCTCCTCCACACCCGGGTACCATCCGCACATTAGACCGCATGAAAAGCGCATCAACATATACAGTGATGCGGATTCCATGCGGTCTAATGCAAGTCAATGGCGGCAAAAGAGCAGCGTTTCCGCAAAATTAATTGACATGCTGCGGATTTTTGACCGCAGCGTTTACGCTGCGGAAAAATCCGCATCATGGGCACAGCACATGCGGATTTCAATTGGGGAACATTGCTGCCCTTCTACCATGCGTTTTTAATGCGTTTCCGCGGCGTTTATGCAACTGCAAAAACGCCGCGGAAACGCATGAAAAACGCATCGTGTGAACTCAGCCTTAAGGTTGTGTAAAAGCGTGTTTTGATACTCCAGCATTTGCGGGTCCCTTTCCAGGGCAGGAAGCATCTGGCAAAATTTACTCTTTTAATTTACCCAGTAGTCAGCAATATTTTGAATCATAACTATACGGGGATCACGTTGCAGATAGTGCAGCAAGAACAAACTCATATCTCGGCCTCTTTCCTGAGGTTCAAGCCCATGCTGTGTTGGTGGCTGGGTAATTCTGATGCTTGTTTCCTCCGTCCCCTCCCGCCAAACATGAACAGAGAGGGGATGATTATCCTCTTCATGTTCTGACTGTTACTCACCCATTACCTCTTCCTCTTCCATTTGCATTTGTTCCTCGCCTTCACTAACAGTTTTTCTGGTATCGCCAACCCCCCTCGATCACAGTGAACCACCCTCTCTTGGCACCCTGAGATGTCCCCTAGTGTATAAGGTTAGTAACAGTAGAAAGTATTTTTTATTGTGGATGAGGCCTGTATAACATATGAGATATTCTCCAAACTAATTTAAATTGAGATATCCCCGGCTGTATAACGTTAGGAATTGAAGAAAGTATTTTTTTGACTGTGGATGAGGCCTGTATAACATAGAATATATGCTCCAAGATATTTCAAACTCAGATCTAGCCTGCTGTATCACGTTAGTCACAGTAAAAAATATATTTTTTTACTCTGCATACAGCTGTATTTCACCGCCACTAAAATAGTATGTGGCTTTTAGCAAAGTGTATCACGTTTGTGACACAAAAAAAATCTTTGGTGGACTGTGGCTAGCAACAGAAAAAATATATTTTTTTACTCTGAAAACAGCTGAAGTTCACCTCACTAACGTAGTAGCTGACGTATAGCAGAGTGTATGACGTTTGCCACGCAAAAAAATTCTTTGGTGGACTGTGCCTAGCAAGACAAAAAATCAATTTTTTTACTCTGAAAATACATGAAGTTCACCACCACTAACGTAGTAGCTAACATATAGCAGACTGTATCACGTTTGCCACACAAAAAAAAACTTTTGTGGACTCTGCCTGCCAACAGAAAAAAAATATTTGTTTTACTGTGCATACATCTGAAGTTCACCCACCAAAAAAATGACAAACTGGGTAACACAGCTTGCACTATCACATTAGCAAATGAAAATAAAAGTTTTTTGTGCTCTGCACTGACAAGCTCTGCAGATAGCTGAATTTCAATCCCACAAAATCAAAAAGTGGCCTACAAGGGCTTGCTTGCTTTATCACATTAGCAAGTGCAAAAATAGATTGAAGGTATATTCGTGCATTGAGCACAGACAGTACAACCGATGCACAACACTATTCTGTGCCATAGGCCCTGCTCTTTCTGTCAGAATCTCAGTAATTGCACAAAAACAAAAATAAGTGCTGCAAGGTGGATTGAACAGGTACACAGCACACAGTACACTATCTGACTTCCACAGAAGCGCCCATCTATCTAGCTAATATCTCTCATTACACAGGAGCTGGGTGCAGGAGCAGCGTCTATCACGAGTGACATCCATAAAATGGCGCTGAGGGAACATGGCTGGTTTTTATATGGAGAGGACATGTGATTTCAGCAGACAATTGCAGAAGCCCTTGTGTCTGGGACACTGTGGATGCTTCCTGCACTCTGATTGGCTAGCTGACTTAAAGATGCCGCCTACAGGAAAAAAAAGACAGCGCGCCGCTGATCTGACCTGCTCTAAACTATCACCAGCCCCCCCACTCATCTACCACGTCCCCCCGCTCATTATACACAAGCACTATGATAGCAAAACTGTAAAAAACGCTGTAGTTGCTCCACAATCACGTAACCACATAAATTCGCCGAATGTTACAGATTTTCCCGAATTTAACAAATTTTGCTCGCCTTTCCGATCACGAATCCGAATGTGACACATTCGTGTCGAACTTAAGTTTGGAGATCGGATTTTGAACATATTCGCTCATCACTAATCGAATATAAGCAGCTGCAAGCTTACAAAAGTAAAACAACCCTTGACAACAAGAATATAAAGCACATGAATAGGTGCAAAGCTAACCCAAAGGTGAGTAGAGTGTTGGGATCTGTTATTTAGAATACTGGACTGACAGTGGTCAGTCCTAATTGAGGTGGTCCACGTAGCAAAAGACCCACCCCAAACAACAGAGAGGAAAGGCATCTAAATATAATCCACATCAATAATATAAATCAATTAGCATAACCACAATGGAATAAGAAAATAGAACAGTATCCCCCATTCAGGCGGTTCAGAGCAGTCATATAGATTCATGTAATGTTGACTCCTGTTCCTCAGTCATTGAATAGCCCTATCGGCTATTGTCAACCTGGTCAGTCCGAAAACTCCCGCCCTGACAAGTGCAGTCCACAGCTATCCCTAGTAACCGGAAGACCCAGACTGTCCATATGTGCTCCAACCCGTTTCTCCCACCAGGGTTCATCAGAGAGGAACTTAACACGTGTCGAAGTGTCCAGGATAGAGGGCTAAGGTGCCAACATCCCTGACCAGGATTGTACATACAGTGCCTACAAGTAGTATTCAACCCCCTGCAGATTTAGCTGGTTTGATAAGATGCAAATAAGTTAGAGCCTTCAAACTGCAAACGAGAGTAGGTTTTATGAACAGAAGCATAAATCTTACAAACCAAAAAGTTATGTTGCTCAGTTGAATTTTATTAAATTTTAAACATAAAAGTGTGGGTCAATTATTATACAACCCCAATGTTTAATATTTTGTGGAATAACCCTTGTTTGCAATTACAGCTAATAATCGTCTTTTATAAGACCTGATCAGGCCGGCACAGGTCTGTGGAGTTATCTTGGCCCACTCCTCCATGCAGATCTTCTCCAAGTTATCTAGGTTCTTTGGGTGTCTCATGTGGACTTTATTCTTGAGCTCCTTCCACAAGTTTTCAATTGGGTTAAGGTCAGGAGACTGACTAGGCCACTCCAACACCTTGACTTTTTCCCTCTTGAACCAGGCCTTGGTTTTCTTGGCTGTGTGCTTTGGGTCGTTGTCTTGTTGGAAGATGAAATTACGACCCATCTTAAGATCCTTGATGGAGGAGCGGAGGTTCTTGGCCAAAATCTCCAGGTAGGCCGTGCTATCCATCTTCCCATGGATGCCGACCAGATGGCCAGGCCCCTTGGCTGAGAAACAGCCCCACAGCATGATGCTGCCACCACCATGCTTGACTGTAGGGATGGTATTCTTGGGGTCGTATGCAGTGCCATCCAGTCTCCAAACGTCACGTGTGTGGTTGGCACCAAAGATCTCGATCTTGGTCTCATCAGACCATAGAGCCTTGAACCAGTCTGTCTCAGAGTCCTCCAAGTGATCATGAGCAAACTGTAGACGAGCCTTGACATGACGCTTTGAAAGTAAAGGTACCATACAGGCTCATCTGGAATGGAGACCATTGCGGTGGAGTACGTTACTTATGGTATTGACTGAAACCAATGTCCCCACTGCCATGAGATCTTCCCGGAGCTCCTTCCTTGTTGTCCTTGGGTTAGCCTTGACTCTTCGGACAAGCCTGGCCTCGGCACGGGAGGACACTTTCAAAGGCTGTCCAGGCCGTGGAAGGCTAACAGTAGTTCCATAAGCCTTCTACTTACGGATGATGCTCCCAACAGTGGAGACAGGTAGGCCCAACTCCTTGGAAAGGGTTTTGTACCCCTTGCCAGCCTTGTGACCCTCCACGATCTTGTCTCTGATGGCCTTGGAATGCTTCTTTGTCTTTCCCATGTTGACCATGTCTGAGTGCTGTTCACAAGTTTGGGGTGGGTCTTAAATAGTCAGAAAAGGCTGGCAAAAGAGATCTTTAATCCACACATGTGAAGCTCATTATTCTTGGTGCCTGAACTACTTCTTAATACTTTAGGGGGACCAGACAGAATTCTTGTGGTTTGAGGGGTTGAATAATAAATGACACTCTGAATTAACTTTTAACGTTTTTAAAAAAAATAAATAAATAAAACAAAAACAAAAGTTGCTGCAGTGCATTTCCCACTTCCAGGCTGATCTACAGTACAAATGTCACAATGCCAAGTTAATTCCGCATGTGTCAACCAGCTAAATCTGCAGGGGGTTGAATACTACTTGTAGGCACTGTATCTCAACAGTGGCACATAATGGCCACAATGGCTTAGGTATTTTTAAGGTGTTGAAGTAATCCATACACCAATCACAGCACATTGAAAAGTAGGCGTTAATGTTCTTACCAAACAGCTGTCTGCAGTCTATGGTTCAAAGACCTCTTCTGATTATGTGATTCGCGGTGACGCGTCCCCACAACAGATAACGTTGTAATCTTTCATTTTCTCTTCTTGGCCAAAAATAAGAAATATTATCGACCAATAGGGTAACAGGTGGTGTGTTTATCACAACAGATGACACGTCACTATCTCTCTCTACAACATTGGTTAGATCACCATTATGGACTTCTCTGGGATATTCAAATATTAAAAATAGAATGATGTCTCCCCATGGGTAAAGCACCTAAGATGCACTATGCACAAATATCAACCATAGATTCAAGGAAGAAAAACAGACACCAACACCCATCAAAAGAAAAAAAAGAGATAAAAAATAAATAAAAGAATGCTACATAACGTCATCTTTAAGTCATCTGTAAAACCACCTATAGTCAAGGTGTATATGATAACAAAGAAAGAACGCACTTATCCAGATAGTTCCCATTTCCATACCCTATATAGGCATGACTCTTGATGGCCAATTGTATTTAAGTAGCCATCATAGGAAATCGGGATGTATAACCATAAATATGGTCAATAAGAATACATCAGGTTTGTATAGGTCGATTAAAAATAAAGGGGACAAATAATACTGTGACTGGATCCCCAGATGAAAAATGGGGCACACTATGTGGAAGAGAAGACCTAATACCCAATAATAATAATAATAATAATAATTTTTATTTATATAGCGCCAACATATTCCGCAGCACTTTACAATTAAGCGGGGACATGTACAAACAATAAATTAAATACAAGGTGAGACAGTTTAACAGTTACATCAGGAGTGAGGTCCCTGCTCGCAAGCTTACATTCTACACGGAAATGGGGGGACACAATAGGTGGAAAGTGCTTGTTATTTCAGGTCAGGCAATTATAATAAGTCAGGATTATCATATAAAGCTGTATGATCCGGTCATCAGCCTGTATGTTCAAGTGCAATACTCAATTACCGAGTGCAGTTATCGTGTGCATGGAGGGTGTAGAAACAGATGAACAGTAGGGGGCAGATTCTGAATAGTATTTAGGAGGGAACAGGGGAAAGTTAGTTTACTGGGTATTTGAGGTGGTAGGCTTGTTTAAAGAGATTGGTTTTTAAAGCGCGCTTGAAGACATCGGGGCTAGGCATCAATCGGATCGTCTGGGGTAGAGCATTCCAGAGAACTGGCGCAGCACGAGAGAAGTCTTGGAGACGGAGGTGCGAGGTTCGGATTATGGGGGATATTAGTCTTAGGTCATTTGTGGAATGGAGGGCATGTGTAGGGCGATAGACTGAGATGAGAGAGGAGGTATAAGGTGGTGCAGAACTGTGGAGAGCTTTGTGGGTGAGAGCAATGAGTTTATATTGGACCCTGTAGCGAATGGGTAACCAGTGTAATGACTGGCACAAGGTGGAGGCATTGGTGAAGCGGCTGGACAGAAATACGACCCTGGCTGCCGCATTCAGGACAGATTGGAGAGGGGAAATTTTGGTAAGAGGGAGACCGATCAGAAGAGAGTTGCAGTAGTCCAGACGAGAGTGAATAAGAGCGACAGTAAGAGTTTTAGCAGTTTCCAAAGTGAGAAAAGATCGGATTCTGGAGATGTTTTTAAGATGCAGGTGACAAGAGCGAGTGAGTGATCGGATATAGGGAGTAAAGGAAAGGTTAGTGTCGAATATGACCCCAAGGCAGCGGGCGTGCTGCTTGGGAGTTATGGTTGACCCCTCCAAGGTAATTTCGATGTTAGGTAGAGTTAGGTTAGTAGAGGGGGGAAACACAAGAAGTTCAGTTTTGGAGAGATTCAGTTTAAGATAGAGGGAGGACATGATGCTAGACACAGCAGACAAACAATCCTTGGTATTTTGTATTAGGGTAGGGGTGATGTCAGGGGAAGAAGTGTATAATTGGGTGTCGTCAGCATAGAGATGATACTGGAACCCAAATCTGCTGATTGTTTGTCCAATAGGGGCAGTGTATAGAGAGAAGAGGAGGGGGCCTAGGACTGAGCCCTGCGGAACTCCGATAGTAAGGGGATGAGGAGGGGAAGAGGAGCCGGCAAAAGATACAGTGAAGGAGGGGTCAGAGAGGTAGGAGGAGAACCAGGAGAGAACGGTTTCCTTGAGGCCTATAGAGCGGAGCATAGTGAGGAGGAGCTGGTGATCCACAGTGTCAAATGCTGCAGAGAGATCCAGGAGAATCAGCAGGGAGCAGTGACCTTTGGATTTGGCTGTTAGTAGATCATTAGAGACTTTAGTGAGGGCAGTTTCAGTGGAGTGTAAGGAGCGGAAACCAGATTGTAGAGGGTCGAAGAGAGAGTTATCTGAGAGATAGCGGATTAGACGGGAGTGGACCAAGCGTTCCAGGAGTTTAGAGATGAAAGGAAGATTAGAGACAGGTCTGTAGTTAGCAGTGCAGTTCTGGTCCAGGGATGGCTTTTTAAGTAAAGGGGTTATGATGGCGTGTTTAAATGAGGAGGGAAAGATACCTGAAGAAAGAGAGAGGTTAAATATTTTAGTCAGGTGAGTGGTGACCACCGGTGAGAGGGACTGCAGGAGATGTGAAGGAATGGTAGTCACTGTTGCAGGTTGTAGGCCGAGAAGACGCGAGGAGCTGGGTAACTTCTTCTTTGGTGACAGGCTCAAAGTTGGCTAGTGAGCTTGAAGTGTGGCAGGGAAGGGGATCCAGGCACTGAGGAGATTGGGCTGAGATGTCCTGATGGATGTGGTTGATTTTTTCCAAGAAATAAGTGGCCAGATCCTCCCCGCTGAGGTTGGTGGTGGGGGCCTGTGCTTTAGGTTTCAGGAGGGAGTTTAAGGTTTCGAAAAGTCGTTTTGGATTGTTGGACATTGAAGTGATGAGGGTGGTGAAGTAGGATTGTTTGGCCAGATGAAGGGCAGAGTTATAGGTTTTGAGCATGAATTTATAGTGGATGAAGTCCTCTGCTAAAAGAGATTTTCTCCACTGACGCTCAGCACACCTTGAGCAACGTTGAAGAAAACGTATTTGCATCGTGTGCCAGGGCTGCCGTTGTCTGTGTCGGGTCTTTCTGTGAGTAGAAGGAGCTGCTTCATCTAGGGCACTCTTCAGTGTATTATTGTAGTGTGACAATGCTAAGTCTGGACAGGAGAAGGAGGAGATGGGGGCTAAAGCTGTGTGGAGATTGCCCATAAGCTGCTGGGTATTAATGGTACGTGTATTCCTATAAGTGTGGTAAGTGGGGGTGTCCCGGGTGAGGAGACAATTCTTAACAGAGAAGGAAAGAAGGTTGTGGTCCGAGAGCGGGAGAGGGGAGTTGGTAAAGTCATCCAGCAAGCAGAGACTGGAAAAAAACAGGTCCAGAATATTCCCGTCTTCATAAAGTTATAGTAAGGAAGAAGGGATGAGGGAGTGGGTAGAGGACTGGGGGTAGAACCTAATAATTAATAATGTTGGTATGAGAGTGGGGACGTGAGCAGTCGAAGGAAACAGCTAAAACCCATCTGCTCATTCAGCACTCGAGGTGATACCGTATCGAGGCGAAAAATCCAACGGGTTTCTATCTGAAAAATCATCCAATTCCATCACCCCCCCTCCCTCTCAGAGCTTTCTCAATCTTGTCAATGCCCATGAATTTGAGTACAGATCTATCTCCACAGTTTGTCTCATTTACATATCTAGCTAGTGGGGTATCCCTTCTGTGCTCAATAACTCCGAGGTGATCACCTATCCTATGTCACAGTTCTCTACGAGTCTTACCAATATATTCCACATCACACACACAGTTGGCTTTATACTGTGGCACCCCTGCGGGGGATTACCACAGGATCCATAGGTGCAGGGAGAGATGTACACTTGGGCACACACAACACCTTCCACCCCAGGTCTGAGGGGAGGAGTCAGTTTCCAGGGAGACAGCAAAGTGGCAGTTAGTCTTGTGAGGGATGAAGGAGGAGAGAGACACAGAGAGCTGTTGGCCGGGGACCAGTGAAGCCCTGAACTAGGAAACAGGTCTGTGTTGTAAAGCGCCCTAGAGAAAGGGACGGAGGCTAGAAGGAGAAAGAAAGAGATAAAACTATTATCCCTTTAGCTCACCCGGACACCGGAGTCCAAGATTGGTATTAATTCAGGAATAGCATAGAAAACCCAGACAGATCAGGAGGATCTATTCCCCCTGAAGAAGAAGGGGAACGAGTCGCCAAACTTGACCAAGTATAGGACCAGGGGCTCAGGAAGAGAATTGGTAGCCACAAGGAGAGGTCCTCATTGTCAGTTGTGGAGAAGGACCCCAAAGAAAGTCAAGGTGGCTGGTTCAGCTTAAGGCAGGACTGACCCCAAACAACGCACACAGTGTTAGAGGAGGCCTCACTGCCTTTGTTCCTTTATCATTATTAATTGAAGAATAAAGGGCCCCCACATCAATGCTTGCCAAGATGGTTTCTAAATTTACTGTCACACCCTCCTACTTTAGTAACAGGTCTTTTGTATCCTGTATATATGAGCGCAGGTATAGTACAAAAGGTCTCAATACTTCATCCAGATACTGACCCATGTTTTGACATAGACTGTCCACTCCTGAATCTATAGGTCTGCCCTTCAATCTATCTAACCCCTTGTGCACTTTGGGTAAAGTTTAGAAAGTGGCCAGCACTATGTTCTTGGGTAGAAGAAAATCATATTCGTTCTCATCTATAACCCTTTTGACAAGCTCTTCATATAGTATGGTTTTAAGTTCACTTAGAAAGACATTAGTTGGATTTTGTGGTAAGACAGCATATCCATCCCTATCCTTTAGGAGGTCGTCACATAATCGGTGGTAGAGATCGAACTAAAAAGATCAATACTTGCCTCTTTTGTCCAAGGGTTTAATGACAATGTGGTGATCCTTCTCCAGATTCCTTATATCCCAGATTTATTTCTTGTTACAATTAAATTTGGAGTAGGTGCCCTTGATGTCAATGCTTTTTAGTTCCTTGGTCACCAAATTGACATAAACATCAATAGATGACAGATCACTTTGAACAGGAAGCACCTTGCTGCTCATGTTCTTGAGATTTGTCAAGGGGCCTTTCCCTGTCAAGTTGGGACAAGGTGCTTCCAGACTGTTCAGTGAAGCCACATCTGGGAGCATATCTACTGGAATACCTAATTTGTTGCAAACTCGCTTGTCTTGCTTAATGAAATGTTTATGCAATTTCAGTTTGCGCACGACAGGTTTAAGTCTTTTATGCATTCAAATACATCAAGGTCTGACATCGGGACAAAGGAAAGACCTTTCTCAAGTACTGACATCTGTTATGACTGCCAAAGCACATTCACACAGGTAACGTACAAACCAGGAAGACAAATACCTGAACCTGACAGGTCCCTGTTCAGACTAGGTAAAAGCCATTATCTGACACAGGTCTGTCCCTGCCTGACTGCAGAGGTTGGCACCCTAAGATAACGCAATTGTACCCCCTCTCGACGGTGGCTTACCCTGAATGTCCTTAGTAGATCCTAGGATCGCTAGAATAGCAGATCCCTAAGGAATAAAGGAATCATACAAAAAACAACTACAACCAACACAAAGTACAGCTAAGTGAATTAATCTAACTAAATCACCAGCAGGAAACACCAGTAAGGGAAGGTATTTAAAGCTGCACTCGAAAGGTGATTGGTCAGAGAGAGTAAATTGAAAACACCTGTTACTCAAAACCGACAGAAACAAAGATAACTGAACTAAAGCACCCAAAGAAAAGGTGAATCTGTTGTGGCTCAGCAGAAAGAGTTGCCGACTACAGAACACAGAATCCTGGGGTTCGAATCCAGAGGCATGACAACATCTCAGCCTTGCTTATGTCACGATTCTGCCAATTGATGTGTCTGGAAGCAGTTCAGCCGCCCAATCTACGACAGGGGTGTGCTGAGCTGTCAGTATGGTGATGGACAGCTCTTCTATTCAATCAGAGGCTGGTGTTACATGCACGCCGCTAGGTTCAGATAGGGGCGAGACAGGTTACATTAATTCTTTGGAATCCTGGTGGAACTGTTACTCAGGGCGACCATAGACCATGTGCTGCAGCTTCTCTCAGGCACACAGGGGTATTGACCCTCAGGAACAGACACGTAGGTTGTTTCACTTGCTGACCAGACACACTTGACAAGAGTCCTCATAAACGGTAGAACAGTAGCATTTAATAACAAGCCGCACAGCCAGTGCAAGTTAAGTCTTATGAGCAACAGGCTCCAGTGACAAACAGTACAGTTTCCTTAGCAGCACAGCAGTTCACAGTCTTCCAAGTAGTACAGGACAGCACAGTTCTAATGCAAAGGCACATTAATGAACACAGCATTATTTACAGCACAGTGAGATGGAGGGGGGGGGGGGTTTGCAGAGGGAGATGATCCCTGTGACACCATTTCTTACAGTCCTTATCTTTCTGCTTGACAATACTCTGCACTCCAGGTTCAGGAACTCTACCTGACCTGAATCCTTTTCACTTGCAGGGGCGCTTCTGTCAGATGCAGAACACACACACCACCTTTCTCTTCGGCTCCATCCAGACAGTAAACAACTTCACCACAATCCCCCTGGGGCTCTGCTAAAACACTCCCCTTCTCCTGTGACTGTGTTAACCCCTCTAGTTGCTTGATGCTTCTGGGGCACAACACTTCCTGTCTCATGTGCTTGCGTTACTGCTAACAGTTGCGGAATGCTTTTAAAGCAACAGCACTACGTCTGCATGTCACACTGGGGTGTGCTGAGCTGTCAGTGTGTTGAGTATAGGTAAAAGGAAAATAACCAGCTCACCCTCCAGCAGGTTGATTGATCCAGGAGCTCGCAAAGTCGCAATCAGCGCTCTGCACACGATCAGGTACAATGAAGTGAACGACGTGGATTCAGCTCACTAGACATCACAATGAATAAAATTCTGAAATTTATTTCATCAAATTTTTAAAATCAAGAGATTCTTCTTATAAATTCAGACATACATATTGTCCTCAATCCATGGGAAAAGGGAAGGAAGGGGAACCTGGGGTACAGTGCCGGTTTACCAGACGTGTTTAGAACAACACATGTTCTTAGACTTGGTATAGGTGTATACTGGGAATCAAAGGAGGGTTCCTGATATACCTTAGTCATTATCATAATTACATGAGAGGTGTGCATGGAGGGATTTACCTAAGTGATAAAACAGGTATACAGAAAACGACATTTAACATCTAACATTTGACCGCAGACATTTAAAAACAACACTAATAATAAAAAGTAAAGGAGAATATACCATAGATAATTTAGTAATATGACATGGGTAGATTAGTAATATAACATCATTTCTTTTCTCAAATTGAGACTCAAGGAGACTCTGGTATTCAGAACAAATATCCAGTATGCCTCTCTATTTCAGAGCATTTTCTCCCTATCTCTACCATGCGAGTTTTGGAATATCTTCGATACCAAACACTGAAAAATCCTTTATTGATCTGTTATGAATATTAATAAAATATTTGGATACATTTGATATATTGTGAGTAGAGGGATGTTCTATATCGTATAAATGCTCTCTTATACGAGTTTAGTTTTCTTCTGATGGCAGTACATTATTGGCTCGCAGAGGGAGCGTTAACTGACTATCAGATAGATTGGGTTCAGTGCTCTGTCCATTGGAACAATTGGACTGTTGCAGGCAACCCCTTATAAGTGGTCCATACCTTAGTATCTGCACTGAGCACATTTTCAGGTCTAATTTGAGGATTGTGATATCCGGTTATAGTTGGGACTGGTTCTTATGTGCAGTATCTTGACTTAGATGTGTGCACATTTATACCTCTCCAATCTATCATTCTCCCTATTCAGGATTGGAGCTGTGTTTATTTCATCAGATATCATCTTAACGTACATTCATGACCTTTATTAGGCCATTAAATATACTGTGAGTTACTACACTATGGGCCAGATATAAGGGATGCAAGTCTCTTCACAGGAATTTGTCATCATTATATCCTGTTTTCTTTTAGCTGTATTTTCTCCATCTGTCATCCCCCTATGACTTTGTGTTTTGTAATTATTTAATATTTTGCTCAATAAAGTATATCTATATTATTCGTATCCCTATTTCTGGTTTTTGGAGGTTGCCTATCCCTATTTCTGGTTTTTGGAGGTTGCCTATCCCTATTTCAGGTTTTTGGAGGTTGCCTATCCCTATTTAGGATTCACAGGAATTTTTCATTTGTAATCTATGGATTCTAATGTTTCTCTTCATTGTTTTTGCTTGGGTTATACATTTAGATTCTTTATTAGTGTTTTTTTTGTTTTTTATTTAGCAAGTTAAGTCTACTTTTTGTGTCCACAATATTTGTTGCATGATCTAATGTCCAAGTGGGATCATTTCTATTCTGTAGTCTATTCTGTAGATTTAATAGTTTTTAATTCTTTATTATAAGAGATGTCATTACTGCAGTTCCTTTTAGCCCTTGTTAATTCCCCAACAGGGAAAGCTTTTATTGTATGTGGGGGATGGAAACTTTTAGCATGAAGGATGGTATTCCCTGAAACTGGTTTTCTATATGTAGTACTATGAATTAATGAATTACGGTATATTCTCCAGTTAGTTCAAGGTCCAAGAAGATAATACTTTTATTATTAATTGTATGTGTAAATCTCAGATTAAATTGATTATTATTTAAATATTGAATAAAAGATGAAATTTCACTCTATATGAGCCTTCTTCAGGTATTACATATAAGCTGAGCTTAGCTTATATGTAATACCTGAAGAAGGCTCATATAGATTCGAAACGCGTTGTATGCTAATAAAATTTGGTTATTTAATTTATCTTCGCATCCTACCTACTGTGTTCCGGGAGCACATACCACCTGGAGAATAATTACATATGTGGTTCCCTTTTATTTATGATGAGCCTTCTTGGTATCTGACCCCGGACCTCTTGACTACCCAGCCTCATGGCTGTCTATGAGTTGTGACTATCTTGACAGCTTTGTGTCTTAGATGACAAATTAATGACCTGTGTATTCAAACTGGGTTGTAGGTACTCACAGGGTTTAGGCAGTTCCTGAAAGGATACACTGGCTCTAAAAAATAACCCCTCCTGTGGGGTCTGTTGTTTATCTTTCTCGTTTCGCGACCCCTCCCATGGCTCCTGTTCCTTCCCTGTTGGTGTTTGAATTTGCTCTATCTGAAATCAGTATCCGTTGAGGATAAATCCATTTCCAGGTCCATGTTAGAGGCCTTATTGGAGGACTGGATAGGCTTTATTATCTTTGAAGTCTTGAAAGTCCCGCACGTACTGCTTATGCTTTCTTTCCTTACTGAAAACGCTCTAGTTGACTTGCAGTTTGGTTTCCCTTGTCCCGACGTTAGGTTCCAACATAAATTTTTTGTGATCTCAATCTTTTCTTTTAATTTCTAGCTCAGGATGGAGAAGGTCTGCTTCTCATCATTCAAGAGCAGTGATATAAAGTGTAAGGAACTATTGCCTTTTTTTCCAGCAATTGACAAAACCGGAGTTTGTAAATCTACCCCCTGGATTACGATGATTCTCTGGCCTCTATAGAAGCCTATAGAAAAAAAAACACCAAAATCACACAGTACAACAGTGTCTTTAGACCCACCGAGGGAAGACGTTTTCATGACTGTATTTGCGCAATTTGTATTTTCAGACTGTATTTACGGAATTGATTAAAATTTCCGGTAACTATAATAAGTTCGTGACTTATTAATCTGAGATAGCAGTTTTAATGGTGTTCATTTGTTTTTAAAGATATAGTCTTGATGCTTCAGAAATGGAAAGTGATCTAGAAAGGGATCTGGAAGCAACCACCAGTGTCACAACTAAGGAGATTATGCCATTATCTCGATCATGGGCGACAAAAGCTAACCTGCGAATAGAAGCTGACATTGGGAAACTGGATATTACGAGTGCTAATATAGAAAACGAGGTACAAATATTACATTTTAAAACCTTGTTTGGTAATGTAAGAAATCATAATGTAATAAAAATTTTAGTGAAATGTTATGTGGTAAATGGAACCTAAAGATAGGTATCAGCTTAGTTCTGAACCTCAGTAGATTTTCAAATCTACATTAATGTCATAGCCACAATATATGGCATCAATGTATGACAGCTGCAGGTCCCACCAAGGGGATCCACACATATCTGAGCACCACCGCTGTGAAAGGAGAGCTGCTTGGAACTTCCATTCAAAGGAATGGGAGAGTTACCCATGTACAGCCATCTCTCCACTAACAGTGGGGAAGGATAGGGCCCAGATCTCACAACATACGTAGGTCCCATTAATGGCCCCGCATCTATCGTAAATTACTTACATTAATTGCATATCCTATAGATATGCCAGAATTATACAGAATGGGAATAAACCTTTAAATATTTTTAACACTGACAGAAAAATTTAACCAAGTGCTCTGTTCTCCGTAAATTAGTAGTAGTCTGGGTTTAAGGGAATCTGTCACCAGATTTTTGCCACTAAATCTGAGAGCATGACAATGTAGAGATAGAGACCCTTATTCCAGCAATGTATCACTTACTGGGCTGCTTGCTATAGTTTTGTTAAAATCTAAGTTTTATCAGCAGGAGATTATCACTAAAGGACTAGTAAAAACACTGCTATGTAGTCCTCTACATTCATGAACTCTGTATAACCCGGCCCACACCACTGATTGTTGGCTCTCTGCCTATACACAGTGTACACAGAAATCTATCAATCAGTGGTGTGGGCAGGGTTATACAGAGCTCAGCATTCAAGGAACTGGAAACAGTGATTTTAGCAAAATTACAGCACGCAACCCAGTAAATGATACATTGTTTGAATCAGGGTCTCTGCCCCTACATTTTGCTACTCTCGGATTGTTCAGCAAAAACTCAGTAACAGATTCCCTTTAAGGACTTCACTAATGTGGTCATCTGACTTGAGATAACCCTGGTGAGGGTCTCTACTTTCAGGCTTTGCATTATATATTTATGACAGCTCAGAAAGTAAATTCCTCTCATCACTTATAATGTCCAATTTCTAACTTTGGAAGGATGAAGACAGCTCTAGTAAGAGATTGCGTTCCAAATCTATGCCGTCCACACTTGACAAGATCTCAACCCCAAGAATCTCACGCAGCCTGGAATCATCATGCCCTGTCATTGAAGGTGAGTGAGGCAGAAGAAGAATGGAATATGTTTGCAGCACAAAATCTCACTACAAACTAAGACTTTCTAAGCTTGTGAGTTGTAAAGAATCCAAACAGGTCAATTAACCAGTGGCCTCTGCTATTATGGATTCATTCTGTGGAAATTACTAGCTGCAGTTTGCATACAGTTTATCCTTGGTTCAGCCACTCGCTTTCTTATTTTAACATTTTGGGCAGTATTTGTAAGACAAAGTCAAAAGGATCAAACACATGTACAAAGTGTTACAAAGATTAGCACCTCATTGGTGTTTTAGACCCAGTTTTGTCTATAAATAACGACCAAAATAGCACCATTTGAAAGTGAACTGCAAGTCTGCCATTTATAAGTCACTGAAGCATTGCATACTGTGATTGGCTGCAACATTCAGGTGACAAGAGGAGAGCGTCACAGGACCGCTGCAGCCTATGATTGGCTGCAGGTGTTCTGTAACTGCCGAATGGGTCAGACATGTCTTCGGGAGGAGGTGATCCAGAGCTGCCCAAGGTTTTGACCAGGGACTTTCACCAACACGGATATGGCCCTTTTTGCTTTGTTAGTACTATTTTGTAGTCAGATGCTAACTTCTGCCAGACAGCTATGTTGGGCTCTAAAAAAGAGTTGGTTCAAAATCTAGTCATGATATCACAGCGGCATTTAACAGCGCCGCGGCGGAAGCGCGTCACTTACCCCGCCCATCGGTGACCCCGTCACGTGATCGCGGGTCACCGATGCGTGAGCATGACAACCCGGGGTCTGCAGCAGACTCCTGTGGTTGTCATGTACTGATCGCTATGAGCACCACCTAGTGGTCGGCGCTCATAGCACAGGAGCATTTCTGCTACATACAGGTGATCTGCTCATCACCTCTATGTAGCAGAGGCGACCGGACAGTTGCTGCTTCTAGTCTCCTACGGAGACTATAGAAGCAAGCAAAAAGTGTAAAAAAAATGTTTTCAAAAATATTAAAAAAAATTAAAAAAATCTAAAAGTTTAAATCACCCCCCTTTTGCCCCATTCAAAATAAAATAATAAAAAATAAACCCCACATACACATATTTGGTATCGCCGCGTTCAGAATCGCCTGATCTATCATTATCAAAAATTTTTTTATCCGATTGGTAAACGGCGTAACGAGAAAAAAATTCCTAATGCCAGAATTAAGTTTTTTTGGTCGCCGCAACATTGCAATAAAATGCAATAATTGGCGATCAAAACATCGGATCTACCTCAAAATGGTATCAATAAAAACGTTAGCTCAGCGCGCAAAAAATAAGCCCTCACCCGGCGCCAGATCCCGAAAAATGGAGACGCTACAGGTCTTGGAAAATGGCACCATTTTTTTTTTTTAGAAAACTTTGGAATTTTTTTTCACCACTTAAATAAAAAAAAACCTATACATGTTTGGTGTTTACGAACTCGTAATAACCTGGAGAATCATAGTGGCAGGTCAGTTTTAGCATTCAGTGAACGTGGTAAAAAAAAAAGAAAAAAAACGACCGTGGAATTGCATTTTTTTTTGCAATTTCACCGCACTTGGAATTTTCTTCCCGTTTTCCAGCACACGATATGGTAAAACCAGTGATGTCGTTCAAAAGTACAACTCGTCCTTCAAAAAATAAGCCCTCACATGGCCATATTGAACAAAAAATAAAAAAGTTCTGCCTCTGGAAAGAAGGGGAGCAAAAAACGAAAACGCAAAAAAAGGAAAATGCTCCGGTCATGAAGGGGTTAAAGTAAAGCAAAAAAAATTGCTAAACATGTTAGATACTATTATTTTCCTTATACCACTTCTTGCTGGCTTTCTTTTTGGCAATAAAATTATGGTGCATTTTTGAACTCCTCTAGGACACATATCATTTCCATTTCTCAAGATTGTCTACTGAGGCGCAAGAAGTGTCTAAAACACTATTTTTTGGCACAAAGAGAAGACTGTTGTTGACGCGCCCCCTGGGCCATGTTCAGGGGATACCCGGAGCCGGATCTGTATGGGGGTAGTAGTCCTTGTGGCGGTGACCCGGTCCGTGCCCAGGGTGTCAAACTAAGTGTGTGGCAGTCTTTGTAGATGTTGTTAAGTGTCGACTACGCCACCCGTTGAGTGCGGCTTTGAAGCCGCCGCTGCAGAGCAGTCCGCTGAGGCCAGTGGTATATGTGCAGCAGTGATGGTATAACCCCCAACGGGAGGGGTATGGCCTCAGGGCAGCAGGTGTGGATGATGGGGGTTGTGATGATGCAGGAAGGAGAGGCAGAGTCAGGAGATGCAGTTTCAGGGTTTTTACTCACTGATGTTGCTTTAGTCACTCTGGCCTTGGGTGACCACCCGAGCCGTGCTGCGTCCACCAGGTCCTGGACTCGGCCAACCCCCAGGCAGTCCGGAGCATGGTCCTGAGCTTCCCTGTCTCTCTCTTCCTCCTGGCCGTTCCCACCAGGGATCCACCTTTGGCCGGCTCCCTCGGGTCTCTTGGTGGTCAAACCTCCTCTGGGTTCCCTGACCCTATGCTTGGTGTGCCTTTCTGGTGGATTTGGTGAGGGTCGTGGCAAATCTTGACCACGACCTCCGGTTCCTGGCTAAGGGTTACTTCTGCCTCTGCCAGCTTGGGTTCCGGTACCCGTGTCCGCCAACCCTTCACCCTTTCTGGTCTGTTTCTGGGTTCTTGGGGTTCCTTCTGTCTTTCTCTCTGGGTCCTTCTGACTCCTCTCTCTCTCTCTCTCTGCAGGCCTTGCTCTGGAGCTGGGCCCAGCCGGAGCCACAGCTCCCTGTCAGCCCTCCTGGCTGAGCTCCTCTGCTCTTCTCCTCCTGCCTGAACTGAACCCTGATCTAAGATGGTGCCCACCTTATATACTCCCTCTATGTGTGAGCCCAGGTGACCAGCACCCAATGAGCTCCTAGCTTTACCCAGACTGCTCCCCCTATCTGCCCCTACACTACTGGGATGTTCCACCCCCCTCCCACTCCAGCCAGGGACAGACGCTGTCGTACCTGCACATATACTGGTGGGAGTACCGTAGTTCTGTCCCCCGGAAATGGGATGTATGTAGTGCATGCAGCCTACTAGCTCAGTTCCACACTCCATCCTTACCCGGGAGTGGAATACCACACCTCTGGCTTGAGGTGTAATACCCCTGTAGCAGCCGAATCCTCAGGGTGCTACATTCCCCCCTGGTAAATCACAGCACGTCCTCGGGCTGTAAAAGAATAAAAACATCCACAAACATACAAATTTTTTTCAAAAACATCATAAACATATAAAACATTATATATATCATCAGCATAAAACTTTTCATATAAAACTTTTCATAGTAAACATTCTTGTTCCTCCGGCCACGGTGCAACTTGTGACCGGGTAAGTGCCACAGTCTCTTGTAGAAAAAAAACAACAGTTTCCTATAAAACCGGTAGGGGGCGCCTTAGAAAGCGCAACTATATACAAGGGGAGGTATGGCCGCTCTCAGTCCTCAGTCAGTGGGAAGAAGGAACATACGGGTAACTATGCACAGTTCTTTTTACCGTACTCTAGTAGCGGCGTCCTCCTAATACTTCCTCCGTGTACCCTTCAGACCCGTCCGGGTCCTCTTGCTCCTCCTGACACCTCAGCTCTTTCTCTGTCAGGCGATGTACATGAAGGGCATAGGGTCCTTTGGCACATTGGTGCCGGGTAAAGGTGACCTCATCACCCAGGTAAAGGTCACGACCTCTGTGTCCCTCCGGTAGGTGGGACTCGACATCTCTTCTGGTCACGAAGACGTCGCCGGGGGTGTGATGATCTCTGATGAAGCCCCAACCGTGCTGCAGTTGGAATTTGATTACAGTCCCGGTGGCACGGGGACCGTGGGCTGCACGGGGGTTCCGTCGGGTCCGGCTTTTCTGCTCTGCACTCCGGATTTGCAGCCGCTCCTCGCGGACCCGCCTCTCTCTCCTTTCTCTGTCAAAGACCTCTAACTGCTGCCGGCAGCACTCTGCTCGCTGGGCTGCGGCCGCCCGGGTCTCTTGAGTGAACCCGATGAGGTCTCCTCCAGTGGGGTCCCACTCAAACTGCGCCTCCTCTAACGAGAGCGGGGTCATCTTGACGGGCGCCGGAGCCGGGATCAGGGGTTCATCCAGAGGTCTTTCTTTCCGGAGTCGGGGATGGTGGTACTCCGGTGGCCACACAAAGGGCTGCCCATCCGGGCAAGTGTGCTGGGCCAACAAGTCCTCACCCAGGTGCGGCACAGTGGAAGTTGAGGGCGCGGTGGTGGTAGCGGCGCCCGGGTTCACCAGGCCTTGCGACCAGGCCTGGGGCACCCTGAAGGTGAAGGGCACCGTGAAGACGGCGGCGCCCGGGTGTACTTGACTTTGCGACCAGGCCGGTGGCTCGGCAGAGGTAGAGGGCGCTGTTGGTACTGCGGCGCCCGGGGGTACTCGGCCTTGCGACCAGGCCGGTGGCGTCTCCCGCTTGGCCGCGCTCAGGGTTGAGGCGCGTGACGTCACAGGGGGCGTGGCCGTGGCTTCTGTTTGAGGCCTAGTCGGGAGCGGTGACGGTGCAACGACGGGCACGGCAGGGAAAATTTCGGGCTCTGCGACGGGGAGCTGGGGCAGGCTCACGGCTTCTCGGCTCGGGGTAGTGACGTCCCCTTTACCTGCCTCCGTTTCTTTAGCTCCTTCCTCGGCGTCGTCTCCGGCCTTGATTCCTCCTGCGCCATCCTCAGAGGCGGTCTGACTCCTCGTCTCGGGTGGCGTGCTCCGTTGGCGGGTTCCTGCCTGCAGGGCCATCTCTCTGCTCCATGTGGCCAGTACGTCTCGCTGCACTCGGGCCATCCTCTGAGCCAAGCCCTCCAGTGCGGTCCGTGCATGCTCCCGATCTCTGGGGAGCTGCGCCAGGATCTCCACCAGGCCTTCTGGGGTTGTCGCTTGCAACAGGCTCCTGACCGCTGGGTCGGTGCTGCCTGCCTCCCCCTCCATCTCCGGGTACGACTCCTCCAGACTCCTCCAAGCTGCTCCCATCTTCTCTCGTTTGTTCTCTCTCCGCCCCCATTGAGGGCGGTCCTGGGGCAACTTGGTGATTGTCAGTTCCAGGGGCAGACCCCCCACGCTGATGGACATCTCAATCATTGCAGTCTCTGCTGGTGGGGGCGGTCTTCGTTTTTGGCGCCATTCTTGGTCCTGGCCCACGATGGGAGGTGGCCTTTTGCCACCCTCTGGCACGCCCAAAATGGCGTCCGCTCTGCCAAGGCGGGAAATCTTCTCAGATGGCGGGAACCGCTTCCCAATGGCGGGAAACTCTGTGGATGGCGGGAAAAGACTGCAGATGGCGGGCAAACGGCGGGAACCGATCCGAGATGGCGTCCGATGGCGGGGACCCTCCGGAATTGGCGGGAGACTTCTTTTTACGGTAAATATGAACTTTTCTTCAGGCACGCAGTACCCGGTGGTTGCGGGCACGTTATCCTGCCGACTATGCCAAAGTTGACGCGCCCCCTGGGCCATGTTCAGGGGATACCCGGAGCCAGATCTGTATGGGGGTAGTAGTCCTTGTGGCGGTGACCCGGTCCGTGCCCAGGGTGTCAAACTAAGTGGCAGTCTATGGCAGTAGATGTTGTTAAGTGTCGACTACGCCACCCGTTGAGTGCGGCTTTGAAGCCGCCGCTGCAGAGCAGTCCGCTGAGGCCGGTGGTATATGTGCAGCAGTGATGGTATAACCCCCAACGGGAGGGGTATGGCCTCAGGGCAGCAGGTGTGGATGATGGGGGTTGTGATGATGCAGGAAGGAGAGGCAGAGTCAGGAGATGCAGTTTCAGGGTTTTTACTCACTGATGTTGCTTTAGTCACTCTGGCCTTGGGTGACCACCCGAGCCGTGCTGCGTCCACCAGGTCCTGGACTCGGCCAACCCCCAGGCAGTCCGGAGCGTGGTCCTGAGCTTCCCTGTCTCTCTCTTCCTCCTGGCCGTTCCCACCAGGGATCCACCTTTGGCCGGCTCCCTCGGGTCTCTTGGTGGTCAAACCTCCTCTGGGTTCCCTGACCCTATGCTTGGTGTGCCTTTCTGGTGGATTTGGTGAGGGTCGTGGCAAATCTTGACCACGACCTCCGGTTCCTGGCTAAGGGTTACTTCTGCCTCTGCCAGCTTGGGTTCCGGTACCCGTGTCTGCCAACCCTTCACCCTTTCTGGTCTGTTTCTGGGTTCTTGGGGTTCCTTCTGTCTTTCTCTCTGGGTCCTTCTGACTCCTCTCTCTCTCTCTCTCTCTGCAGGCCTTGCTCTGGAGCTGGGCCCAGCCGGAGCCACAGCTCCCTGTCAGCCCTCCTGGCTGAGCTCCTCTGCTCTTCTCCTCCTGCCTGAACTGAACCCTGATCTAAGATGGTGCCCACCTTATATACTCCCTCTATGTGTGAGCCCAGGTGACCAGCACCCAATGAGCTCCTAGCTTTACCCAGACTGCTCCCCCTATCTGCCCCTACACTACTGGGATGTTCCACCCCCCTCCCACTCCAGCCAGGGACAGACGCTGTCGTACCTGCACATATACTGGTGGGAGTACCGTAGTTCTGTCCCCCGGAAATGGGATGTATGTAGTGCATGCAGCCTACTAGCTCAGTTCCACACTCCATCCTTACCCGGGAGTGGAATACCACACCTCTGGCTTGAGGTGTAATACCCCTGTAGCAGCCGAATCCTCAGGGTGCTACATTGTTGTCACATTGGAGTTAGTAAATCCCCCTATATAGTCTATAGCTTAGGGAGTTTGTGCATGATACAGAAATTGACATGACGGACATTTTTTTTTTTAATGCCATTTATGTAATGTCTGATTCATCTACTAAAAAATGTCCTACCTTTCAGTCTTGTAAAGATGTCACATGATATGCAATGTCAGGTCTTATTTGTTATGGAGGTGATCACCCTCTGACATTTGCTGATACTAAGCAGTGCCATCTGCCTGTTACAAACATAGGTGAAACAAAAATAAATCCAGAGCTTACCAAACTGAGCAATTGTATAATGTACGAGCCTGCAGCCATAATAAATCACATGTTCAGTGCCAGTTTTATACATACATGGCATTTCTAATTATACTGCAGTGTGTAAATGTAAAACTAGGAGACACATCTACTAGGACAGACTGAGTACTAGAAGACCCCAATACAAAATATAAACCCTTGAACGGTATCCAGCCAGTGAAGTAACTGATGACATTATTTATGGCTATTATTTAAGGTTTATTATGTTTTGTTTCATACCTCAGTAGAAAATGATACATTACACAGCCAGCATCTGCCTTGAATGTGTATATGCAAATTTATGACCCCGCTGGATGGGGGGGGGGGGGAATAGGGGGGAAAGGGGTTAGCGTTTTTCCAGCATTTTTGTGGCATCTTTTCTACTGATGTTTTCTAGTCATTTAAAGGGAACTTGTCACCAGAAATAATGCTATCAACCTACATATATGTGGTTAAGCTGCAGGTTAACGGCGAGATTATACTGCCCGGCGCCTGCACGCAGCCAAATGCAGCAGGGAGAAAATGAACTTTATTCTGCCCACCAGCATTCGGTTTCAGTCATGAAGAATTTTTTCTCCCGTTTTCCAGTACATTATATGGTAAAATGATGGATGCTATTTCAAACGGCAACTCATCTCACAAATAACAAGAAAAATATTAACCCTTAACGACCTTAGACATATCTATATGACGCGCCCCTGGGCCTGCTGCTTCGCGCGGCATCGCGCGCACGGGGGAGCTTACCCGGATCCGGATCAGATGGGGGTAGTAGTCTCGTGGCGGTGACCCGGTCCGTGCCCAGGGAGTCAAACTGAGTGGCTGAGTAGTAGCAGTAGATGTTGGACGACTACGCCACCCGTTGAATGCAGCTTTAGGGCCGCTGCTGCAAGACAGTCCGCTGAGGCCGGTGTTATAATTGTGCAGCGTAGATGGTATAACCCCCAACGGGAGGGGTATGGCCTCAGGGCAGCAGATGTGGATAATGGAGGTAGTGATGGTGCAGCAAGGAGAGTCAGAAACGTATAATGCAGTTTCAGGGTTTTTACTCACAGGTGTTACTTCAGTCACTTCGGCCGGGAGTGACCACCCGAGCCGTGCTGCGTCCACCAGGTGCGGGACTCAGCTAACCCCCAGGCAATTCCGGAGCGTGGTCCTGAGCTCCCCTCTCTCTCTCTCTCTCTGGCCGTCCCCACCAGGGATCCACCTTTGTCCGGTTCCCTTGGGCCTCTCAATGGTAAAACCTTTTATGGCTTTCCTGACCCTACTCGTGGTGTACCTTCCTGGTGAATGTGGTGAGGGTCGTGGCAAAACTTGACCACGACCTCCGGTTCCTGACTAAGGATGTTTTGCCTCCGTCAGTTTGGGATCCGGTGCCCTCTTCTGCCAACCCTTCACCCGTTTTAGCTCACTCGTGGGATCTCGGGGTTCCCTCTTGGTCTTATGTCTCCGGGCCTTTCTTCCTCCTTCTCTCTGCTTCAGGCCTGGCCCTGGAGCTGGGCCCAGCCGGAGCCACAGCTCCCTGTCAGCCCTCCTGGCTGAACTCTCTCCTGGACTCTCTGACCCTGTTCCTAAGATGGTGCCCACCATATATACTCCCTCTACGTGTGAGCCCAGGTGACTAGCACCCAATGGGCTCCTACTTCTATGCCCAGAGCCCCTCCCCTATCTGCCCCTACACTACTGGAATGTTCCTCCCCCCCTCCCACTCCAGCCAGGGACAGACGCTGTCGTACCTGCACATCTAACTGGTGGGAGTACCGTAGTTCTGTCCCCCGGAAATGGGATGAGTGTAGTGCATGCAGCTTGCTGAGCTCAGTTCCACACTCCATCCTTACCCGGGAGTGGAATACCACACCTCTGGTTGAGGTGCAATACCCCTGTAGCAGCCGAGTCCTCGGGGTGCTACATATACATCCAGGTTGGTAGAGACTTCCCGCCTTGGACATATGGATACGTCCTGGTGATTTGGCGCGCAGGCTCTGTGCGCACACGACAAAGGATATATAGCAAAGTATTGAGATGAACTTTTGTAATTGACCAAATATTTATTTTCCACCAAAATGTGAAAAAAATTTCTTTCCAGATCAGACAATGTGATTTTCAGGATTTGTTTTCTCATTTTGTCTCTCATAGTTGAGGTCTACCTATGATGTCAATTACAGGCCTCTCTCATCTTTTTAAGTAGGAGAACTTGCACAATTGGTGGCTGACTAAATACTTTTTTTCTCCACTGTATGTACCCATAAATATTTTTATGAAAAAAAAAAAAATTAAGATCAAATGTATACATATTTGGTATTGCCGCATCCGGAACGACCTGGCCTATAAAAGTGTCCAACTAGTTAATCCTTTCAGTGAAAAACGAGAAAAAAAAGGAGGCAAAAAACTTTGCTTTTTTATCATGCTGCTGAACAAAAAGTGGAATAAAACACGATAAAAAAGACGAATGTTAAAAAAAAATGGTATCTCTGAAAATGTCATCTTGTCCCACAAAAAACAAGCCGCCATACAGATCCATCAGCAGAAAAAAAAAGTACAGCTCTCAGAATAAAGCGATGCAACAAAAATCTATAAAATAGTTTTTATTGTGTCAAAGAGGCAAAACATAAAAAAATGATATATGTAGTATCGCTGTAATCGTACCGACCGGAAGAATAAAGCTGTGTTATCACATCTACCAAACACGGAACACCATGAAAAAAAAAAACAATTCCTGAATTGCTGGTTTTTGTTCATTCTGCTTCCCAAAAATCGGAATAGAAAGCGATCAAAAAATGTCACGAGCCCGAAAATGATACCAATAAAAACGTCAACTCAACCCACAAAAAACAAGCCTTTACATGACTCTGTTGGCCGAAATATGGAAACATTATAGCTCTCAAAATATGGCGATGCAAAAACTAGTTTTTGCAAAAAAAAAAGCGTTTTTTAGTGTGTGACAGCAGCCAAACATAAAAACCCGATATAAATCTGGTATTGCTGTAATCGCACCGACCCGAAGAATAAAGTCATCTAATCAGTTATACCGCACGTATATCTTGCCCGAGTATCTCAAAGGCGTCTCTCATTCTGATCTAGCTATGCAAGGGCATCTTTTGGAGTTTCAAAGAAATGCGTAGAGTTCATTGCTACCACCCTAAGCCTTGCAAGGCATGGTATTGAGTAAGACCGGTTTCACACGTCCGTAATTTCCGGTACCGGAAAAAACGGTACCAGAGATATCCATGTCCCCGTGTGTCCGTTTGTGTCACACGTGTGGCAACCATGTGCTGCCCGTGTGCCGCATCAGGATTACATGTGCCGGCGCCTGGGAAGCAGCGATACAGGTAGCACTGTTCCCAAGCGCCGGGTGCTGAACACTGCCCTCATCATGGTTCCCTGCCGGCGCTGCGATCAGCACCAGCAGGGACAATGATGAGGGTAGTAGTAGTAGTCTGTTCCCGCAGTGTCCCTGTGTAAAAATAAGAATAAAATAATAAAATCCTTATACTCACATGTCTGGAGATGTCACCCGCTGTAATCCTCTGACCGCTGACACAGAGGAGCTGTGGAGAATAACTCGTTCCAGCCAGCGAGCGGCTCACTGAGTGCAACTCTGGAGCAGCTCATTCTCCCTGAGCGAACTGTAGCACTGATTCCCAGGCGCCGGTACATGTCACACGGATGACACATGGATGTCATCCGTGTGGGACGTTTTGCGGACCGTGCATCTGCAAGAAAACGGACATGTCAGCGTGTGGGAGCACAGGGACACACGGTCCGTGGAAATGTAATACAGGTACTTTAGATGCAGTGACACAGAAACACAGCAGCCAATACAGGGTAAATAAACAGGGAAAGTTTATGATAACAAGATGAATCTCCACGCAGGGAGTAACAGGGGAAAATATGGGGAAATAGCAGGTATTAGTCTGTAACTGACAGTTTACAGTTTAACTAGATGTAGCAGAGGCAAACCGGTAACAAACGACAGTTTTTTCACTTAGCTGACTTGTATCCTCTACAAGGCAGTTGCCAGCTGGTGCTGGTGACGCTGTCTTCAGGCGTCCCCGCCCAAACAATGCTCCGTCTTCTGGCGGTAGCGGGCGGTCTCAGGTTTTACCCGCTGAGCCCCTAGTCCATAACACGGCACCTCACGTGCTCAGCTCCACGGACCCTGCGTCTCTTCTCCCTACAGTCAGTTTGACTCCTCCTGTCCACTGCACTCGGATCCCTTGCTCCAAGTCCTGTAGCCAGGAGCCTGGACCCTCTCACACTGCTCTGCTCCGCAGGACTCTGCTCCGCTTTACCGCGCAAACGTCCTCGTCTCTCCCCCTCTCTCGTCACACCAGGAGTCCCTCTGTCACCTGACCTCCCAGCTCTGTCTCTGGACACACCCCCTGCTTCCCTGTCACATGACTCCTCCGCTTGCAGTCTGTCTTCCCCCTGCAACACGAGGTACGGCCCCGGCAGTTCCGGATGCCTAACTCTGAAAGTACTTACACCCCGGTCTTCCCCCTTACACTCCCGCTCTCCTTTAACTCGCCATTCCACGGGCGAGAGTTCCTTCATCAAACGTTCACATTCTTGGACTTCCTGGACGATACGGTACCATATGAATTGATCTTGTTCGTAACGGTGAGGGTCACTCTGATTTCCAATCTCCGCCTGCCCGGTGGCTTCAACCGATGTTGTTACCTCGCCGCCTGCACTGGAGACTGCAGGTAATCGAGTGCTGGGGCTCGGAGGTAGAATTAATAACTCTTCTTCGTCCACATCGTGGCTTGGGGCAACTGTGACAGGTCCCTCTCTAGAAGCAGGTGATTCTTCTCCACCCTCGTCATCTTTAGACAAACAGGGTCACAGCATACTACGATGAACCACTCTGGTAGGGGCTCCTTCAGCCCCCTCGGGTTGAACTTCATACACAGGTCCTTCAGCGCCAATCCTGCGCTTCACTCGGTGCGGGGTCCGTTCCCACCGCCTACTCAATTTGCCCCGGGGCCGCCTGTCCCGAACCAACACCCGCTCCCCGGGCCTCAGAACTGTCCCTCGAAGAGGCAATGTCTCATGATGTTTGAGCTCCTGAAACTTTTGTTGTACCAACCGTCGGAGGGTCTGCAGTCGATGCCGATGTTCTCGGACCCAGGAAGACACCCCCGTCCGTGGGTAGTCCTCCTCGGGGTCCAGCTCTAACTCGGTGATCTCTCGCCCCTTTTGTCCGAACAGCAAGGTATAAGGAGTGAACCCCGTCGTACTATTCACTCGGTTGTTGTAGACCCACACCATCTCGGCCACAAACTCAGGCCATCGTACCTTCCGATCTTCCTCCAACGTGCGGAGCATTTGGATCAGTGTCCGATTAAAGCGTTCACAGGCCCCATTTCCTTGAGGGTGGTAAGGAGTAGTCAGTGACTTCTCAATCTTGTACAACCGGTGCAGCTCTTCCATCACCCGGCCTTGGAAGCAGGCGCCTTGATTGGAATGAATCCTCTTTGGGCAGCCGTAGACCCGAATGAAGTCTCGGCAGATGGCCTGCGCAGCTGACTCGGCGGTCTGGTCTGTGGTCGGGGTCACTACCGCAAACTTGGTGAAGTGGTCTGTCATTACCAGGCAGTGTTCATACCCGAGATGCGCAGTTCCAACAGTCAAATAGTCGATCATCAGCACCTCTAAGGGGGCAGAAGTCACAATAGTTTGTATGGGGACCCGCTGCTCCGGGGGCTTTACCAGCTCACAGCTCCGACATCTTCGACAAGTGTCTTCTATTGTTGCTCACAGTCGGGGATGATACACCAGCCTCTGCAACCACTGAAACGTCTTCTCTGGTCCGAAGTGAGCCCCTCGTTCATGAGCCTCCTTAGCCACTACTCTGACCAACTTCTCTGGGATCACCACTTGCCAGGTGGTCCCGAACTCTCGCAGTAGCTGCACCCGTCGGTACAGCAGCCCGTCTCGCAAACACAGTCTCTCCCATTGTCCCAGCATTTTCAGTGCTCCCGAGGACAGGGTACTCCTCTCTTCTCGACTGGGGACTTACCGCAAAGCCACCCATTGACGTAATTGAGCAACTTCTCTGTCAGTCTGTTGAAGTCGGATCCAGTCATCTCTTGGCCGTCCTAGCACTTGTTCGTCCGACGTCTCTCTGATCTGTACCTGCGCCGCAGCCAGCGGTCCTACGAAACTTCGGAAGCTAGGGGTCTCATCCGCCTCCAAATCTTCATCGCGGTCATGATCAGGCCATTCCTATGTCACTCTGGAGAGGGCGTCGGCGTGAGTATTCTCTGCCTTAGGCCGGTAGGCGATCTTATACTGGTACCTGGCCATGCGGGCCACCCACCGTTGCTCCAGGGCCCCCAATTTCGCATTCTCCAGGTGGGCCAGCGGGTTGTTATCTGTTCTCACCAGTACTTCGGACCCGGACAAATACTCCGCAAACTTCTCGGTCATTGCCCAAACCAGAGCCAGCAACTCTAATTTGAAAGAGCTATAATTATCTGGGTTCTTCTCGGAGTCGTGAAGGGAGCGGCTGGCGTATGCAATTGTGGCGCCCCTGAGGGTTCAGTCGCCACAGAGGTACTGCATCTCACCCAGAGGTGTGGTATCTCACTCTCAGGTAAGGAAGGAGTACAGCTCAGGACCCTAACACCTGCATTCACTACACCACATTTCCGGGGGACAAGGCGAGATTGCTGCTACGGGAGAGCACAGTCCCTGGTCCCTGGCTGGAGTGGGGGGAACCACCTAGAGAGGGGGAACCATGTAGTGGATGGGGTGGAGAACATAGATCCTGGGAGCACATGTAGTAGGAGGTATAAAAGCAGGGAACCATCTTAGGTCGGTGGTCAGTTCCAGTCAGACAGACTGAGGAGAAGTCAGGGAGCAGAGGCTCTTTAGGAGCTCTGCTCCACAGGCGGGCCTAGTCAGGAGGCCTGAGCCTGAGAGGAGAGAGAAGCAAAAGAGGAAAGGGAGCAGGACGGCTCCAGGAACGAGGAGAGAAGGGACCCTAGGGGTACGGACCGTGCAGCAAGTCACCCGTATGCCCGCTGCTACCAGGAGGTAGAGGGGTCAGGCCAGATAAGGGGAATCGGTCCCTCAACTAGTGGAGAAACTGAAAGGCTCAGCTAGAAGCCGGAGGCTGCAGCATTTTACGTACCGTAAGCCAAAAGTCCACACCAGTCGCACTAAGAAGGTAGCCACATAGGACCCAGGGGACAGAACATACGTCGCCCGCCAAGGCCCGAGGGTACCGGATAGAAGTGTTGCTGGGTGTGAGGTGCAGGGAGAAGGCCAGAGGAAGGACACAGAAGGGGGTCCTGTTAAGTACTCCAGAGATACCTGAGGGTGGACTGAGCCCCTCACTGAGTACGCACAGCACGACGGGGGAGATTGCTCTGGTACCTGTGATCTGGAATGAAACAACTGTGAGTAAAAGACCCTGGGACTGCATCACACTGACTCCGTGTTTATTACTGCCTCCCTGCACGACAACCACCATCATCCACACACACTGCCCTGAAGCTAACTCTTCCTGTGGGGAGTTATACTACCCTTGCTGCCAAACACCAGCTTCAGAGGACTGTTCCACAGCGGCGGTCTCTATTAACCGCACTCCACAGGTGGCGTAGTCGGACATTATATAACCTATATACATAAATACGCCTTGGATTGACCGCCCTGGGTCATGGACCGGGTCACCGCCACAGTGACTACAACCCCCAGCATCTACCGGCCCAGCTCCGGGTACGCCACGGCCCAGGGGGCGCGTCACAATCACGCGCTCTTTCCCCTCCTGTACTTGGGATAACACGGCTCCCAGACCATGTAGGCTCCCATCAGTGTGGAGTATGAAGAGTTGGGAGAAATCCACATAGGCAAGTATTGGGGCCTTGGTCAGAGCCATTTTTAGGGCACGGAAGGCATTTTTCTGGCTGCTTCCCCACCGAATCGCCTGATTCTTGGAGCCCGCCGGCACTGACTTAAGTAGCTCCAGCAATGGGTTGGCTATGCGGGTGAAGTTCTTCACGAATCTTCGGTAGTACCCGGCAAGTCCCAGGAAGGCCCGAACGTCCTTCACTGTCTTCGGGGTAGGCCACTCCTGTACGGCGGCCACCTTTTCCTGGGTGGGCCTGATTCCTTCACCGGACACAGTATGACCGAGATATTCAACCTGTTTGCGGAACAGGTGGCACTTCTGGGGCTTCACCTTTAGGCCATGACTCTGTAGGCGACTCAGTACTTGCTCCAGTCGGTGGAGGTGCTCCTCGAAGGTGGCGGCATAGACAATTATGTCGTCAAGGTAAATCAGTGTCGCCTCGAAGTTCAAATCGCCCAGGCACCTCTCCATCAGACGCTGGAACGTCCCGGGGGCGTTAGTCAGGCCGAAGGGCATCCGATTGAACTCGAACAGTCCCATGGGTAATATGAACGCTTTCTTCGCATGGTCATGTTCGGCCACGGGCACCTGCCAGTACCCACTGGCCAGATCCAAGGAGGAGAAGTATCTTGCCTTCCCTAAGGCCGACAGGGACTCTTCGATTCGGGGTAGTGGGTAAGAGTTCCGTACTGTGCAGGCATTCAGTCGTCTATAGTCCACGCAGAACCGCAGGGTCCCATCTTTCTTCTGGACCAGGACAATCGGGGCTGCCCACGGACTCTGACTCTCCCATATCACACCATTCTGTAACATATGAGCTAGCATCTGCTTAACCTCTTTATACATCTGGGGAGGTATCTGCTGGTATCTCTCCCACACTGGGGCAGCGCTCCCAGTAGGAATCTTGTGGGTAATGGCTTCGGTGCAACAAAATCATCCTCATGGCGAGCAAAGACTTCCTGGTACCGCTCCAGCACATCCTCAACCTGCTACACCTGTCGAGGTGTAAGTCCCGTCAATTCAGCCCGCATTCATTCTAGGATTCTTCGTCCCCCCTTCGCACTAGCCCGGTGGGGTTCCGGCGGCACGGTGACCACCAGAGTCCAGGGGTCTCCTTGTACAGCGGACAGCTGTACCACATCAGGTCGCACGAACTTCTCTGGCATTCCCAGAATCTGGGCTATTTCCGCCCTGGGAGGGAGTGTGAGATCATCTTCGCCCAGATTAACACACCGCACTTTAACATTGCCACCCTGGACGGTGGCCAGTGTCCGAGCCACCAAGAGTCCGGGGGGTACTTTGTCCATCGATGTTGGTTCTATCTGAACTTCGACCCCCTCAAGAGGTGTGCAGGCCCGTGCGGGTAATGTGAGTACAGTTTGTCCGGGCGGTAAGGTGAGCGCCGTAGCTGCTGGCACTATTATTTTCCCCAGGATCTTCCCTTCACTCGACGTCTCCTGAGCCTGGGCAGCTCGGATTAGTTGTTGAAAGACCCTCCTTCGGGGAGTTTGCGGGTCCCACTGGTCTAGAGGAATCTCCTTCGGCTCACTAAGCAGGATTTGCCCGATCTCTTTCAGCACATTCATTCCGAGGGTCACCGGGGGTCCACTTCTGGTTCCCCCTGCGACTAGGACGACTCCTTTTTTTCCCACATCTTTTCCTCACACTCGTATCTTCATCCACACCACCCCTGCGACCGTGATGGGTAATTGATTAGCTGCCGTGAGTCTAATTACTGGTCCCCATTCAGGCCACGCTATCGCTGGAAATCGCTGTTGAAAGTAGGCTTCTGTCATTGTAGTCACCTGGGATCCCGTGTCAACCAGGCAGTGAACAGCCCGACCGCTTTTTTCGGCCCAGACAGTCGGGCTGCTGGAAACTAGGTGCTTGGGACTTCCTCTTTTTCTTTCCCCTTCCTCAGGCTCCGTGCTGTGTCCCCCGAACACGGAGCCCGCTAGTTTAACGGCTGTCGCGACAGGGGCCGCCCTCGGCTAGCTCAGCCCCTGGCGTAATGTCCTGCGCCTCCACACTTCCAGCAGGTCATATCTGTCTGTGTAGGGCTGCCTCCCTCCTCTATGGAACTCTCCTTCAGGGGGGGTCCTGAATTCAATTCTTTCCATAACTGGGGCAATCGATCTGGGTATCTCTTGTGTCGGGGCAGGGGTCTTCTTGAGACTGGACCATTCATCCCGCATCTCCCGTATCTCCTTCCGCATCTCCCGAGCCCATTCCGGTTCAGCTGCAGGCGGGGTGGGTACCTCATTACTCCGGACCATCCCTGCCAGGGCCGTCACCCCCATCTCCTGCTCTCTCACACGTGCCTCCGCCCCCACTTCTAGAAAAGTCATACGTGGGTTGGCGCGTAGGCGCTCCCGCAAGGCCTGCTTCAGCTTCACATCCCTGAGGCCTGCCACAAACTGGTCCCTTAAGATCACGTCAGGTGGGCCCATTCCCAAATTCCCCATGTCGTCTTTTCTAGTGATATAGGCATGCACCCTCTGTAAGGCATTAACATACTGCGTCACAGTCTCCCCCTCCTGCTGCACTTGGTGAAACAGCCGTATCCTCAGTTCTCCTACATTGGTGGGATCCCCATGCATCTCCTCCAGTATCTGCACCACTTTTTCTACAGTATCCCGGTCATGGGGAGGGCGGTACATCACGGACTGTCGGGCCTCGCCGTCCAGGGCCAGTAAGGCTATTTCGGCTTGCATAGCAGGGGTCATCGGGTGCATACGTAACATACTCCTAACTCTCTCAACCCAGTCCCACAGCATCATATAGTCCCCGGTGAACTTTGGGAGATTGCTGAGCATGGCCCCCAGTGGCAAGATAGATTTAGGGGCTCCCAGGGTGGACTGCTCTGCAGTGTCTGTGTCTATGTCTAACGACTGCATCCTGCCGACTACGCCAAATGTACAGGTACTTTAGATGCAGTGACACAGAAACACAGAGCAGCCAATACAGGGTTAATAAACAGGGGAAGTTTATAATAACTGTGTAAATCTCCACGCAGGAAGTATCAGGGGAAAAACAAGGGAAAAGCAGGTATTAGTCTGTAACTGACAGTTTTCAGTTTGTCTAGATGTAGCAGAGGCAAACCGGTAACAAACGACAGTTTTTTCACTTAGCTGACTCTGGCTCCTCACAAGGCAGTCGCCAGCGGATGCAGGTGATGATTTCTTCAGGCGTCCCCGCCCAAACAATGCTTCGTCTTCTGGCAGCAGCAGGCGGTCTCCGGTTTAACCCGCTGAGCCCCTAGTCCATAACACGGCACCTCACGTGCTCAGCTCCACGGACCCTGCGTCTCTTCTCCCTACAGTCAGTTTGACTCCTCCTGTCCACTGCACTCGGATCCCTTACTCCAAGTCCTGTAGCCAGGAGCCTGGACCCTCTCACACTGCTTTGCTCCGCAGGACTCTGCTCCGCTTTACCGCGCAATCGTCCTCGTCTCTCCCCCTCTCTCGTCACTCCAGGAGTCCCTCTTTCACCTGACCTCCCAGCTCTCTCTCTCGACACACCCCCTGCTTCCCTGTCACATGACTCATCTGCTTGCATTCTGTCTTCCCCCTGCAATAAGAGGTACGACCCCGGCAGTTCCGGATCCCTTGCTCTGAAAGTACTTACACTCCGGTCTTCCCCCTTACAGAAACACACTGACATGTGCACAGACTCATTCATTAGAATGGGTCTGCGTGTGTCAGTGTCTCCGGTGTAGAGCCCTAAGCTCTACGTTTAATGTCCAGGAATTGGGCTCTTTATTTCTGGACCTCGGCCGAATAATCAGGAAACAAGGAGATTTTGTGTCCGTCCACTGGTAGATCAGAAATATTTTTCACCATACGGAGTATTATATCCCTGTCTCTGTAGTGTAGGATTTTCATGAGCACTGTACCTGGGGGAAGTGGCCTAGTTGGAACACGATGGGCGCGTTCGATAGCAAATAATGGGGTCAGGCTGTCTTTCCCAAATGTTTTTAGTATCGAGTCCTCAAAGAATTCAGTAGGCCTATTTCCTTCTGCTTTCTCATGTGCCCTCACAAAACGAATATTATTCTGGCGTAACCGGTTTTCCAAATTGTCCTGTTTTGCTCGGATAATTTTTAAGACTCTCCCATCTTGTTGTATGTCTCTATTCAAAGGCCGAAGTATATAATCCATTTCGCTTACTCTCTTGGGCCTTGCCTCACAATGGTCACTTCCTCTTATTGCATCCCATTTGAAATACAATATTGTTTAGGGATTTATTACATTGCCCAATTGCTGACATCACATCAGTGAGAGTGGGTTGTTTAGTGATAGGGTCAGGCTGCTGTCCATTTTCACTCTGCCCCCTTCAGCCTGGCTTATGTCCTCACTGACAGTATGTAAGGTGCTCATCATACCTTGATGTGCTTATTGCACAGGCCATTTTGCTGACTAGCCTGGCTGCGTTGGCTCTACTCTGGGGCTCTTTTCCTCAACCAGAGAGGTACACCTGGCGAACGGCTCCAGTCTGGCCGCAGCTTGTTTTTGATGCATGGCCGCCTGTCCTGCTTTCACTGCGGGTTCAGGCGCTTTGGCCTGTCTTATATCTCATGCTAGGCTCCCTTTGACATCCTCCCTCTCCTCATTTTTTCCCCTCCGTGCAGAAAAAAGGAACCAGAACGTACTGCTATCACTGGTGGGTAGTTGTGGTGTGGGTGTGTGCTGATTACCGCGGCGGCACTGCACGGAGCACGTCGGTACTGGATAAAAGTCCCAGAGAGCTCAGGGATCACATCACCTCACATTGTGCAGCAGCCATGCCCCCGACTTCCTTGTATTTGGCTTTTTCAAAACTTTATTGATACCCTTATGTACAGTTTATATGCATTTTGATGCGTTTCTGCAGCAGAAACACGTTAAAGAGGCACATGCTTTTGTTACCTGCGGATTTTCCGCATCTAATGCAAGTCTATGGGAAAAATCTGCACATAATACGTACCCGCAAGACAAATTGTCATGTTGCGGATTTAAAACACGCACCGCACTGAGTTTACACTGAGTAAAAAAAAAACACAGTGGGCATGAGATTTCTATAAATCCCATCCACTTTGCTGGTAGTATTAGATGCTGCATTTTTGGCGCAGCGAAAATACGCAACGTCAAAAACTCCCTAAGAACTCATCGTGGGCACACAGCTTTAGATTGGAAAAGCTGAGCCTCCAATATACAGAAGACACTAGTGCTGCAAATTTGATCATCCGAACAGCCCAACTGGATAACATTGATCCAGGTCCTGTGCATGTTAGTCTTTCACATGGTCGTGTGAGCGTACCCCTACAGATCACAGATTTTACCTTCCTTCCTGCAGAGCAAGCACACAATTTGGTGAGATTCGCTTGTCTGAGAAGTACCAACTGTGAGTGGGGATTGGATTGAGTACAGCATCTGAATGACATTGTGGAGTCTTGTGCTCAGATGTGGCGGGATCATCACATATATAAAACTATGCAAATGATTATAATCATGAAAATGCTGCACACCAAAACCACAACAGAAATGGACAATCCTAAACACATACCACTGTGCTATTATTTCACTGCAACACAATGAATTTCCCCCATATAAAGATCTAACTGAGTATTTCTTATCTAGTAATCCAGCCACCTGCCATGGAAGTCATTGAGAAGGACCATGTGGAACCAACTCATGTGTATGTATAAACTTCCTTTTCTTATTTTGCGTAGTGTCATATTAATAGAACTTTTTAAGTGAAACATTGGGTCATGTAACATACCAGGGCCAATAATTCTTAGACTTTAGTCTCTAAAATACAAGTTTTCAAGGATCACCCTGACTCTCTGCTTTAGAGCCTTGATATCATATGAAGTAAGAAAATAGCTCTGTATTACAGTGCTGTACACGAGAAGTTGCCAAAATCCTGATGGCACTCAGTGCAGAGCAGCCGAGCTGGGAGTGATGCCATGACGGGGCTTTGTTTTGGCAACTTCTAGAACATAGTCATTTGGTTATTTGATGAGGTGTTGAAGGGGTTCTCCACTATTTAGACATCCCCTTTCTTAAATGCTCTAATCCCCTGTGAAGGCAAAAAACCCTGATGTCATGTCAGTGATGTGGGCACAGAGTCCAATCAATAGCGCTCGTGAGACTCTGCCATGTCACATGACACCTGCCGTCCATTAGTGGCTGATGAAGGGCTGTAGCATTCATGTGGCATAATAATGTCCTACAAGTTTTGGCAGACCCGGATCCAGTATGGGAAGTGAGTATATATATATATATATATATATGACAATGACTCCAATGATGCGTCACTTACTGGGCTGCTTGCTGTAGTTTTATTTAAATCACCCTTTTATCTGCTGCAGTTCTGCTAGTTCTCCCAATGATGAGTTCTGTCTAACCTCAACCACATAAATAAGTGCCGCTGCCAATCAGTGGTGAGGACAGGGATACCCAGAGCTAATTAAATATCAAGAACTACATTTAAAGTTATCATTGAGAAGACTAGCTGAGCTGCAGCAGATAAAACAGTGTTTATCAAATTAGCCCAGTAAGTGACCCAGCAGTAGGATTTTGGTTTCTTTTCTACTGTATACAGTTCCCAGATGGGTTCCCTTTATATACATACACTGTAACTATGTATACACATATACATTTGTTCCAAGTCTAAGTGTATATACAGGTGCATCTCACTAAATTAGAATATCATCAAAAAGTTAATTTATTTCAGTTATTCAATACAAAAAGTGATATTCATATATTATATAGAGTCATTACAGAGTGATCTATTTCAAGTGTTTATTTCTGTTAATGTTGATGATTATGGCTTACAGCCAATGAAAACACAAAAGTCATTATCTCAGTAAATTAGAATGATTAACAAAAAACACCTGCAAAGGCTTTCTAAGTGTTTAAAAAGGTCCCTAAGTCTGTTTCAGTAGGCTCCACAATCATGGAGAAGACTGCTGACTTGTCAGATGTCTAGAAGGCAGTCATTGACACAATCCACAAGGTCCCAGAGTTCCAATTTTCATTTGGAAATCAAGGTCCCAGAGTCTGGAGGAAGAGTGGAGAGACACACAATCCAAACTGCTTGAGGTCTAGTGTGAAGTTTCCACAATCAGTGATGGTGTGGGGAGCCATGTCATCTGCTGGTGTAGGTCCACTGTGTTTTAACAAGACCAAAGTCAGCACAGCCGTCTACCAGGAAATTTTAGAGCACTTCATGCTTCCCTCTGCCGACAAGCTTGTTGAAGATGGAAATTTCATTCTCCAGCAGGACTTGGCACCTGTCCACACTGCCAAAAGTACCAATACCTGGTTTAAAAACAACAGTATCACTGTACTTGATTGGCCAGCAAACCCTCCTGCCCTTAACCCCATAGAGAATTTATGGGGTACTGTTAAGAGGAAGATGAGAGACACCAGACCCAACAATGCAGACGAGCTGAAGGCTGCTATCAAAGCAACCTGGGCTTCCATAACACCTCAGCAGTGCCACAGGCTGATCGCCTCCATGCCACGCCGCATTGATGCAGTAATTGATGCAAAAGGAGCCCGACCAAGTATTAAGTGCATTTACTGAACATACTGTACCTTTCAGTAGGACAACTTTTCAGATTTTAAAAACATTTTTCAAGCTGTTGTTATAAAGTATTCTAATTTACTGAGATAATGACTTTTGTGTTTTCATTGGTTGTAAGCCATAATCATCAACATTAACAGAAATAAACACTTGAAATAGATCACTCTGTGTGTAATGACTCTATATAATATATGAGCTTCACTTTTTGTATTGAAGGACTGAAATAAACTAACTTTTTGATGATATTCTAATTTAGTGAGATGCACCCGCATAAAGGTCTAACAAATTATTTGCTTCTTTAGTTGAAGTGTAATGAAAATCTGTATCAATGTATCCATATAACCCAAGATAAATAGTATCTTCTCCTTACAGAAGACCTGTCACTAGGCCAAGTTGGCAATGTTGGCTCTTATTTTTTTTCCAATATTCCATTTTTTTCAATCCACCATATGGTTCCTGAGATAAGGCTTTTTAATTAGAGCTAAATTTTATGGTCTTACCAAGAGGGCGGCGCTCACAGGGTAGTAATGCAGAGCAGGCTAGATAATCCTGTGAGCCATTCTTCCTAGGGAAAGGCCATAAAGGTTAGCAGGAAATAAAAAGGTCCATATCTCTGGAACCGTATGGCAGATTGAAAAAAAAAATCTTGACTACTCAAACGAGCAGTGAGAATAAAATAAGAGCAAAAACTGCCCACTTTTGACAGGCCCTCTTGAAAGGAAATCTCTCAGCTCATTCAACCCCTCTGAGAACATGTACGTACAGGTTTACAGAACACAAGTACCGGTAAATCCATTACTTTATTAACTGAAAAAGCTCCTCTGCTGCAGAGAACTAGACTTTAGAAGTGATATGCAAATGAGGCTGGTGGTGCTGGGAACAGGATGGAGCACTTCTGCTGGCTCAGCTCCCATCTCCATTCTCAACCTAACTCCGCCTTGCATGACATGATTGACATGCTGCAGCAATTTCACATTAAGGCTAAGTGCCCACGATGCAGAAATGCTCCGGATTTTTTCTGCATCTCCCTGGCAGGAAAAATGCATGCGGATTTTACATGTGTTTTTCCCGCCAGGTAGAAGCGTTTGTCAAGCGTTTTTGCATGCATTTTCGCATGCGGGTTATAAAGCACTTTTCCAAGCGATTTTAGCATCATTTGGAAAGTGCTTGACAACTTGGTCACACTATATAAATCCATGCAACCGGCATGAATTTATATAGTGTGACCAAGTATTGATGCTGCAAATGGCAGCATCAATAGTAAAAAAAGAATAAAATGGTGAAAAATAAAAATAAAACATTATACTCACCTTCCGATGGCCCCCGGTCTCCTTCTCCGGTGTCTTCGGCGGCTCGCGGTGGTGTAAAAGGACCTTCAATGACGTCATTTAGTCATGTGACAGGTCACGCGACCGCCGACGTCAGCGGTAGCGTGACCTGTCACATGACTAAATGACGTCATGGAAGGTCCTTTTACACCATTGCGAGCCACCGAAGACACCGGACGCACCGGAGAGAAGACCAGGGGACATCAGAAGGTGAGTATAATTTTTTTTTTATTTTAATTCTTTTTTTAAACTACAGTACAGGTACTATGTAAGAGAGTCTCCTCTTCTCCAGGCCCGGGTACCATCCACACATTGAATCGCTTAATATCCGCATGTGCACATGTAGTGATGCGGATATTAAGCGATTCAATGCAAGTCAATGGCGGCAATTACGCTGCGTGTCCGCAAAATTAATGGACATGCTGCGGATTTTTCCGCAATGATAATCCGCACCGGAAATTTCCGCATCATGTGCACAGCACATGCGGATTATCATTGGGGACCATGGGGCACGTATTACCAAGCGTTTTTTAAGCGTTTTCACTGCGGAAATTTCGTGGCGAAAACGCTTGAAAAACGCATAGTGGGCACGCAGCCTTACTGCAACATATCTCCTTGGTGGTCCTGCAGCAGCCTTTATATGCCTCTATAGGAGTTGTGACTGTCACACCTTTAACACGTACCTTTAACATTTTACACCACTTGGTTATCAGATAAGACCCTATTTGCGCTTTTTGTCTTTCCAGTTTTTCCAGTTTGTTTTAGTCACCTAATGGGGGCAGAGTTAGGCTGAGAATGGAGCTGAATCAGTAGATGTGCCATGTCCAAAGGAGGACAACACTGATTTTGTTTAAAAAGGATTTACTTGTGTTCCTATAATCTGTACACACACATAATCGATTTAAGGGGTTGTGTGGGGTAGACTGAGCTGACATATTCCCTGCAAAGTGTTAAGTGTATTTTTTTCTTTTAATTTGGCAATATTTTTTTGATTCCCAAATTACAATCTTTATTAAAAATAAAAAGTCTTGCAATTTTCACCCTGCCCAATGGAGCTAGTTTAGTCTCCTGTTCTTTCGGGAAATTTACATGTACATTAGCAGCATAGGACTGACTGAGACCCTATCTTTTGTACTGAAGCTTCTAATCAGCATGTACAAAGGTAACTTTGAAAAGAGGGGGAAAGGGGAATCTATTGCGAATGGTGCTATAAAGATGTTACCTGTCATTGTAATCCTGCCTGCGCTCATAATGAGCCTGCTGAACAATCTTCCTGATAGGATAAGAGTAGTGAATCTAAAACCACTCCAGTGGCCAATGTGAAAATTGCAAAATTAGTATTACTTTTTAAATACAGATCGTGATTTAAAAACTAAAAAAAAAATTGCCAAACATGTCTAAAAAAATTACATGTAAAATGAAAACTTTATTTAAACAAAAGGTCATTTTCGAAATAAACATTCCCCTTAAACGAAGGCCTTAGTCGCACTGCAATATTGGTCAGTATTTTCTATCAGTATTTGTAATGCTGGAGTGTAGCGCTTGTCTTTCTCTGGATAACCTAGAAATATATGATTGAAATTTGTTATGTTGTTTATGTTTTTATATTGATTACGTTTGACCCAGAGATTGCATCAATTGCACCGATTGTAGGTAACTTTAAGGAAGATATGCCAGCTGTTGACTTGTTATAGTTATTAGTGTTGAGCGAGCACTAAAATGCTCGGGTGCTCGAAGCTCGGGTCAAGCTCACCGTGATACTCGGGTGCTCGACCCGAGCAACGAGCCCAATGTTAGTCTATGGGAGACCCGAGCATTTTTGCAGCGGTACCCCCGGCAGTCTGTAGAAAGCCTAAAAAGTGCCCAAAACGATAGTGACAGTGCTAAAAAGACATGGGGACAGCATGGGGATCGTCCCAGGAAGCATTTCTGACCCCCAGGTCACTGTTGTCAACAACGTGGTCAGAGGTATTAAGCCACTTTTACGGGCTCACAATAAAACGTTCAAAAACGAAAGTGAAACTGCTTTCCTGTGAAATATGTTAAGGAAGTTCCTTTCCAGGGTAAAGACTTGTGTATAAGGTAAAATAAATAACCCCCCAAAAAAATACTCCTCCACACCTTGGGCTATGTTCACAAGTAGCATTTTTTATGCGTTTTTGCACTTTTGTATTGATTTCAACCGTGACAAATGCATTTGACTCGCCCCCTGGGCCGTGGGGCACTCGGATCCGGGCAATAGGGGAACGATGGGGGTAGTAGTGGCAACCCGGTTCCGTGGCTCAGGGTGGTCAGGCCAGTGGTAGTCTGTTATGCGCTGATGATTATGTCCGACTACGCCACCCGTGGATTGCGGTTATTAGGAACCGCCGCTGCATGCAGACCGCTGGGGCTGATGAGGTGTGCAGCTAGGGTAGTGTGACTCCCCACAGGAAGAGTGCGGCCCCAGGGCAGTATAATGGATGGTGGGAGTGATGGTAGTGAGAGTCCCAGTGCTGATAGTGCTGGAGGAGCAAGGAGCACACAGACAGCAGGTTGCAGTCCAGGGTCTTTACTAAAACAGGTAAACTGACCCATAAACAGTCCCGGCTAGGAGGGGACCTGGATGTCTGAGAGCAACGGGGAAATTGGCCCTGGTCAGGGTGAGGGTGTAGGCCTACCGTGCTTTCTGCGCTCCTTCTGGCTATCTCCTCGTTATAGGGTAACAGCCCACGTTTCCGAGCTTTCCGTGTATTCTCGCCTGTATGGCCTGCGACGTGGGTTCCTTTCTGCTCCCAGCCTTGTACGGCTTTACTGGTCCCTTCGGTTGTGGCAGGGCCTCCAGGCTTCTTAGGCCAAGGAATATACAGTCCCTTGCGGACTGGTTATCTGCTGGAGGATGTAGAATCCTCCCAGCCTCAGACACCAAAGTCTGGTAAAGTAAGTCTTTTATCTGCCAAGACAGGCTCTCTTCGCCTCTTGTCTCTGGCTTGTGGCTCTCCTCCTGCCACACTTCCTCTTAGGTGCAATACAACTTTCTGTCCCTGCTCTGCTCCGGGACACGTCTCAGTGCTGAGACAGGCCTTCAAGTTCTCTCTAACCCTGCCCCCAGCACCAGCTTTTATAGGGGCAGCCAGCTCCCCCTACTGGCCTGAAACAGGAGGCATTGCATGCTAATGTTCCCCTGACCAGAGAACCTCCCCCTTGCTCTCAGACACAGCTTTAATATATTTTGTGGCATCCAGGCCAGGGTGACACACATTCACCGGGAAATGTCATTTTAACATTTTACAACCTTATCTGGCCATGTGCTGTGTGACACATGCATACAGTGCTGAAAAGACATGGGAACAGCATGGGGAAGACCCCTGGAAGCATCTCTGACACCCAGGTCACTGCCTAAAAGTGTGCCCATCAGAAGTGATCCTTGCCGCATCAGAAGATGCAGACTTGCAACTATCCGCGTGCAAATCCTTGTCCCAGAGCAGTGTTCAATTGTACCTCCCCCATTCCTTGCAATGCAAGCGCAAGTATGCAGCCTGCCACCCACCCACGCCCAGGCTGCAATACCATACTGCTTGCACTTGAAATTGGGCCTTTTAGGCATGTGGAGGCGAAATCTGGCCACCACTTCATGGCTGCGTCGGCGGCCTGGTATCCATACTCAGTCCCCAGCCGCCCGGCAGCCGGGTGTCCACGCTTGGTCCCCAGCCGCTAGGGGTCGACCGGGTGTCCATAAACGGTCCCCAGCAGCACCTATTTGAAGGACAGCCTAACCACAAACACGTGGACAAGTGAATGTGGCCAGGGATGGTCCATCTCACTGACGCCTTCACACTGGGTTAATATTGTGGAAGCTGGGACACAGTTGGACACAGGGATGCAACACGTCCTCCAGACATAGAGAATTGCAGGTCCTGTGTCAATCAGGCTTCAACACAAAGTTCAGAAGGTAGTGGTCGGCCTCCTACACAACTAGTAAATTATTCATGATCATGAGGCCATCCATCTCCTTAGCTTTCTGTTCCTTGGAATGCAAGTGCATGTATGTAGTAGAGGCTAGGCCTGAGGTGGTCAGCGTATCCTACCTCCTCCGAGGATTGCTGGATGTTTTCCTGCTACTATCCCAGTTCTATAACTCCCGTTAAAACAAAGCTTCAGGTGATGAATGATGCATGAGGTGGTGGCAAAGGAGAAAGAGCAGGAGGAACAGGGACCATTCACATCAATATCAGGCCAGTCAACCACACATGTCTTGTAGGATATGTTTCTGTAGCAAAAGGAATGGTTCGGCTACACAGTTATAGGGCATACAGTGAGTGCAATGCCTACCAAAAATTTCGAGGCACTCCAATGCCCCTTGAAAGTGACATGGAGGTCAGAGGGCCTTAACTAAACCGTTTTTTCCATTTATAGCAACTGGGTCTCCTGTACACTGTTGGCCTAAGCAGTGAATGGAAGGCTTTCCAAAAATTATGAGGTACTGCAATGCCCCTTGAAACAGACGTGGATTACAGCATACTAAAAACCTTCTACTCATTATTGGGGAGTGGGTCTCCCTTAGTGTTCGCCTATGCATTGAAAAGCAAAAGCTGACTAAAATTAGGAGGAAATGCAATGCCCATTGGAAGAGTCGTGGAGGTTAGAGTTAATTAAAAACAACATTTCAATGCCCCTTCGAAGAGCTGTGGAGTTCAGAGTGGTTTAACAAGACGGTTTTAATGCCCCTTGGAAGAGACGTGGAGGTCACAGTAGCTTAACAAGACGGTTTTAATGCCCCTTGGAAGAGACGTGGAGATCGCAGTAGCTTAACAAGACGGTTTTAATGCCCCTTGGAAGAGTGGTGGGGGTTGCAGTGGAATAAAAAGACAATATCAATGCCCCGTGGAAGAGACGTGGAGGTCACAGTAGCTTAACAAGACGGTTTTAATGCCCCTTGGAAGAGTGGTGGAGGTCGCAGTGGAATAAAAAGACAATATCAATGCCCATTGGAAGAGTGGTGGAGGTCGCAGTAGCTTAACAAGACTGTTTTATTGCCCCTTGGAGTAGGGGTGGAGGTCGCAGTGGAATAAAAAGACAATATCAATGCCCCTTGGAAGAGTGGTGGAGGTCGCAGTAGCTTAACAAGATGGTTTTAATGCCCCTTGGAAGAGTGGTGGAGGTTGCAGTGGAATAAAAAGACAATATCAATGCCCCGTGGAAGAGACGTGGAGGTCACAGTAGCTTAACATGACGGTTTTAATGCCCCTTGGACGAGTGGTGGAGGTCGCAGTGGAATAAAAAGACAATATCAATGCCTCTTGGAAGAGTGGAGGAGGTCGCAGTAGCTTAACAAGACGGTTTTAATGTCCCTTGGAAGAGATGTGGAGGTCACAGTAGCTTAACAAGACGGTTTTAATGCCCCTTGGAAGGGTGGTGGAGGTCGCAGTAGCTTAACAAGACGGTTTTAATGCCCCTTGGATGAGTGGTGGAGATTGCAGTAGCTTAACAAGACGGTTTTAATGCCCCTTGGAGTAGGGGTGGAGGTCGCAGTGGAAAAAAAAGACAATATCAATGCCCCTTGGAAGAGTGGTGGAGGTCGCAGTAGCTTAACAAGACAGTTTTAATGCCCCTTGGAAGAGTGGTGGAGGTCGCAGTAGCTTAACAAGACGGTTTTAATGCCCCTTGGAAGAGACGTGGAGGTCACAGTGGAATAAAAAGACAATATCAATGCCCCTTGGAAGAGTGGTGGAGGTTGCAGTAGCTTAACAAGACGGTTTTAATGCCCCTTGGAAGAGTGGTGGAGGTCGCAGTGGAATAAAAAGACAAATTCATTGCCCCTTGGAAGAGTGGTGGAGGTCGCAGTAGCTTAACAAGACGGTTTTAATGCCCCTTGGAAGAGTGGTGGAGGTCGCAGTGGAATAAAAAGACAATATCAATGCCCCTTGGAAGAGTGGTGGAGGTCGCAGTAGCTTAACAAGACAGTTTTAATGCCCCTTGGAAGAGTGGTGGAGGTAGCAGTAGCTTAACAAGACGGTTTTAATGCCCCTTGGAAGAGACGTGGAGGTCACAGTAGCTTAACAAGACAGTTTTAATGCCCCTTGGAAGAGACGTGGAGGTCACAGTGGAATAAAAAGACTATCAATGCCCCTTGGAAGAGTGGTGGAGGTCGCAGTAGCTTAACAAGACGGTTTTAATGCCCCTTGGAAGAGACGTGGAGGTCACAGTAGCTTAACAAGATGGTTTTAATGCCCCTTGGAAGAGACGTGGAGGTCATAGTGGAATAAAAAGACAATATCAATGCCCCTTGGAAGAGTTGTGGAGGTCTCAGTAGCTTAACAAGACGGTTTTAATGCCCCTTGGAAGAGTGGTGGAGGTCGCAGTGGAATAAAAAGACCATATCAATGCCCCGTGGAAGAGACGTGGAGGTCACAGTAGCTTAACAAGACGGTTTTAATGCCCCTTGGAAGAGTGGTGGAGGTTGCAGTGGAATAAAAAGACAATATCAATGCCCCTTGGAAGAGTGGTGAAGGTCGCCGTAGCTTAACAAGATGGTTCTAATGCCCCTTGGAAGAGTGGTGGAGGTCGCAGTAGCTTAACAAGATGGTTTTAATGCCCCTTGGAAGAGTGGTGGAGGTCGCAGTGGAATAAAAAGACAATATCAATGCCCCGTGGAAGAGACGTGGAGGTCACAGTAGCTTAACAAGACGGTTTTAATGCCCCTTGGAAGAGTAGTGGAGGTCGCAGTGGAAAAAAAAGACAATATCAATGCCCCTTGGAAGAGTGGTGGAGGTCGCAGTAGCTTAAGAAGATGGTTATAATGCCCCTTGGAAGAGTGGTGGAGGTCACAGTAGCTTAACAAGACGGTTTTAATGCCCCTTGGAAGAGTGGTGGAGGTCGCAGTGGAATAAAAAGACAATATTAATGCCCCGTGGAAGAGACGTGGAGGTCATAGTAGAATAAAAAGACAATATCAATGCCACTTGGAAGAGTGGTGGAGGTCGCAGTAGCTTAACAAGACAGTTTTAATGCCCCTTGGAAGAGTGGTGGAGGTAGCAGTAGCTTAACAAGACGGTTTTAATGCCCCTTGGAAGAGACGTGGAGGTCACAGTAGCTTAACAAGACAGTTTTAATGCCCCTTGGAAGAGACGTGGAGGTCACAGTGGAATAAAAAGACTATCAATGCCCCTTGGAAGAGTGGTGGAGGTCGCAGTAGCTTAACAAGACGGTTTTAATGCCCCTTGGAAGAGACGTGGAGGTAACAGTAGCTTAACAAGATGGTTTTAATGCCCCTTGGAAGAGACGTGGAGGTCATAGTGGAATAAAGAGACAATATCAATGCCACATGGAAGAGTTGTGGATGTCGCAGTAGCTTAACAAGACAGTTTTAATGCCCCTTGGAAGAGTTGTGGAGGTCTCAGTAGCTTAACAAGATGGTTTTAATGCCCCTTGGAAGAGTGGTGGAGGTCGCAGTGGAATAAAAAGACCATATCAATGCCCCGTGGAAGAGACGTGGAGGTCACAGTAGCTTAACAAGACGGTTTTAATGCCCCTTGGAAGAGTGGTGGAGGTCGCAGTGGAATAAAAAGACAATATCAATGCCCCTTGGAAGAGTGGTGAAGGTCGCCGTAGCTTAACAAGATGGTTCTAATGCCCCTTGGAAGAGTGGTGGAGGTCGCAGTAGCTTAACAAGATGGTTTTAATGCCCCTTGGAAGAGTGGTGGAGGTCGCAGTGGAATAAAAAGACAATATCAATGCCCCGTGGAAGAGACGTGGAGGTCACAGTAGCTTAACAAGACGGTTTTAATGCCCCTTGGAAGAGTAGTGGAGGTCGCAGTGGAAAAAAAAGACAATATCAATGCCCCTTGGAAGAGTGGTGGAGGTCGCAGTAGCTTAAGAAGACGGTTATAATGCCCCTTGGAAGAGTGGTGGAGGTCACAGTAGCTTAACAAGACGGTTTTAATGCCCCTTGGAAGAGTGGTGGAGGTCGCAGTGGAATAAAAAGACAATATCAATGCCCCGTGGAAGAGACGTGGAGGTCGCAGTAGCTTAACAAGATGGTTTTAATGCCCCTTGGAAGAGTGGTGGAGGTCGCAGTAGCTTAACAATACAAGACGGTTTTAATTCCCTTTGGAAGAGACGTGGAGGTCACAGTAGCTTAACAAGACGGTTTTAATGCCCATTGGAACAGGGGTGGAGGTCGCAGTGGAATAAAAAGACAATATCAATGCCCCGTGGAAGAGACATGGGGGTCACAGTAGCTTAACATGACGGTTTTAATGCCCCTTGGAAGAGTGGTGAAGGTCGCAGTGGAATAAAAAGACAATATCAATGCCCCTTGGAAGAGTGGTGGAGGTCACAATAGCTTAACAAGACGGTTTTAATGCCCCATGGAAGAGACGTGGAGGTCACAGTAGCTTAACAAGATGGTTTTAATGCCCCTTGGAAGAGTGGTAGAGGTCGCAGTGGAATAAAAAGACAATATTAATGCCCCTTGGAAGAGTGGTGGAGGTCGCAGTAGCTTAACAAGACGGTTTTAATGGCCCTTGGAAGAGTGGTGGAGGTCGCAGTAGCTTAACAAGAAGGTGTTAATGCCCCTTGGAAGAGTGGTGGAGGTCGCAGTGGAATAAAAAGACAATATCAATGCCCCTTACAAGAGCCATGCAGTACAGCATATTAAAAACATTATTTCCATTATTGGGGAGTGGGTCTCCCATAGTCTTTGCCTATGCCTTCCAAGCAAAAGCTGCCAGAAATTAGGACGGAGTAACTAGCAATGCTGGCAACACGGACCACGGTCACCCTGGTGGTATAGTAGTGGTGGAGGCTTAGGATAAGGAGAAGAGCAAAAAACAGCCGAAATGAGGAAGCGTATACCCATGTGTGGGTGTGAAGCGGTGCATGGGAATACACCTCCCGAAACAACAAAGTGGATTTGACTTTATGTTACTCTGCTGTCATTTGGTGGTGATGAGAAGTCTGGCCCAATCCAGCCCTTGTTCATTTTGATAAGGGTCAGCTTGTCAGCATTGTCAGTTGACAGGCGAGTGCGCTTATCAGTCATAATTCCCCCAGCGGCACTAAAAACACGCTCCGATAACACGCTAGCGGCAGGGCAGGCCAGGACCTCCAAGACGTACAGAGCGAGTTCACTCCAAGTGTCCAGCTTGAATACCCAATAATTAAAAGGCACAGAGGAATCACGGAGGACGCTGGTACGGTCGTCAAGGTACTCCCTCACCATCTTTTGAAACTTTCCACTCCTTGTGAGAGTACCCCATGTCTCAGGGCCTGTAAGCTGGGCGGGTCTCAGAAAACTGTCCCAGAACGTTGACAATGTTCTCCTGCCTCTGCTGGATTGGAGTTGCGTCTCTCTCGCCTGTACGCCTTGGTTGGTCAACGAACTGTGACCTCTGCCGCTAGCGTGTTCAGATGGGAATTTTTTTAACAGTTCTGCAGCAAGGGCCTTCTGGTACTGCCCCATTTTTGTAGACCTCTCCACCTCAGGAATAAGAGAGTGAAAGTTCTCCTTGTAGCGGGGGTCTAAAAGTGTCACCAACCAGTAATGACTGTCACCCAACATTTTGACAACGCGAGGGTCACGGTTAAGGCAGCGTAACATAAAGTCAGCCATGCATGCCAGACTGGTATCGGGCAAGACTTCCGTGTCCTCACCAAGATGATGACTGACCATGCTCTCCTCCTCCTCCTCCTGCCCCTGTCCTCAGGCCACCCACGATGAACCGACGGTATGACAGTTGTACAGGTACTACCATCTACAGCGCATGATACCAGCTCCTGTTCTTCCTCCTCCTCCTCCTCTCCCTCATTGTCCCCCAATGCACGTTGGGATGAGATGAGGCTGGGCTGTGTGTAATCGCCCGCTACGGCTTCTTGATCCATCTCATCATACTCTGGCTGCAATGCCTCCTCTTTAATTCTCTGCAGAGAGCGTTGCAAAAGACAGACAAGTGGGATGCTAATGCTAATGATGGCGTCATCGCCACTCACCATCTTGGTGGACTCCTCAAAGTTTGTCAGGAAGGTACATATGTCAGACATCCAGGTCCACTCCTGAGGTCTTATGTGTGGAGTCTGACCTGAATATCGACGGCCTTGTTGCAGCTGGTACTCCACAACTGCTCTCTTCTGCTCACAAATCCTTTGCAACATGTGGAGGGTAGAGTTCCAACATGTGGGGACATCACACATCAGTCGGTGTGCCGGAAGCTGCAAACGCTGCTGCAACACAGCAAGGGTGGCGGAAGCTGTAGCCGACTTCCGAAAATGAGCTGACAGGGACGTACTTTCACGAGCAGATCTGGCAACTCGGGGTACGATTTAAGAAACCGCTGAACCACGAGGTTAAGCACATGAGCCAGGCATGGTACGTGTGTGATCTCGCCTCGCCTCAGAGCCGCCACCAGGTTACGGCCATTGTCACACACGACCATGCCTGGATGTAGGTTCAGCGGTCTCAGCCACAGATCTGCCTGCCCTTTCACAGCTGTCCACAACTCACAAGCAGTGTGAGGTTTATCACCTAAGCTTATGAGTTTCAGCACAGCCTGTTGCCGCTTGGCTGAGGCAGTACTGCAATGCTTCCAGCTTGTAACTGATATGGTGATATCTGAGATGGAGGCTGAACATGAGGAGGAGGTGGAGGATGAGGTGCAGGAGTTGTACACTGTGGGGGCAACTCTGACTGCCATAGGACCCGCAATCCTCGGTGTGGGGAGGATGTGTTCCGTCCCAAGGTCCGACTGGGTCCCGGCTCCCACTATGTTTACCCAGTGTGCCTTCAGGGAGATGTACCATCCCTGGCCACAAGCACTTGTCCATGTGTCCGTTGTCAGGTGGACTCTCCCTGTAATTGCGTTGTTGAGGGCACTGCAGATGTTTTGGGACACGTGCTTGTGTAGTGCGGGGATGCCACACCAGGCAAAATAGTGTCGGCTGGGGGCCGAGTACCGAGGGACGGCCACCGCCATAAAGTTGCGGAAGGATTCCGTCTCCACCAGCCTAAAAGGCAGCATTTCCAACATAAGCAGTCGTGAAATGTGCGAATTTAGGACTGTGGCCTGTGGGGCGTTGGCTGCGAATTTGAGCTTTTGTTCAAAGGTCTGGGATATGGACAATTGAAGTCTGCGGTGGGACGTGGACGTTGATGCTGTTTCTTGAGAAACTGCCATAACAAGTGAAGAGGACAGGAGGGGGCATATTTGCATGCAGTATGGACAGGGGATTGCCTTGCACGCACAACAGGGGGTTCTCTTATACGCTCAACCGCGGAAGAAGCAGTGGTGACACCCGCTGACACTGGTCGTGGACCCTGGGGTTCGCCCCACAAAGTCGGGTGCTTTGCTGCCATGTGCCTGATCATGCTGGTGGTGGTCAGGCTGGTAGTTTTGTCACCCCTGCTGATGCTGGCCTGGCAGGTGGTACAAATGGCCTTTTTGGGGTTATCAGCAAAGTCTTTAAAAAAATTCCAGACTCTGGCAACTGGCAACATCCCTCGTGTTGATGTTACGGGGAACGGTTGCCCGCCTTCTGTCTGCGGCCACCACACTGCTTCTTCCTGCCTGTTGGGGTACTCTGCCTCCCTCCCCCTGTGTGCTGCTGGCCTTGCTCTGCGTGTCCTCCTGCCACGTTGGGTCAGTTACTAGATCATCCACCACCTCCTCCTCTTCCACTTCCGTACCACGGTCCTCCTCCTCACTTCGTGGCAATTGTGTCTCGTCATCGTCCACCTCTTGTGACAAATTGCCAGCGTCGCCTTCCTGTGGCCGTGGCTGTTCAAATATTTGGCCATCGCTACATGGGATCTCCTCTTCCACCACTTCAAGCGATGCAGGCAAGGGGCACAAATATGGAAATGGACCAGTGAACTGCTCTTCAGAGTGTCCAAGTGTGGGATCAGTTGCTGTCTGACGACACTCGGCATGGTGGGAGGAAGGAGCATCAGGGTGAGGAGGAGTATGCAGTCGAGACTCATGGCTACTAACACTTGACCATGTGGAAGACAGACCGGAGGTGGTGGTGCCCAGGTAACTGGAAGTATTATCTGCTATCCAATTAATAACCTGTTCACACTGATCAGTTCGCAATAGTGATGCTGTTGTGTGGTTCCGTAGTAATTCGGTCAAGAACTGGGAGCGAGAAGATGTGGCTGTTGGTTGTGGCACATTTTCACCTTGGCCACGACCTCGTCCTCTGCACGCACCATCACCAGAACGTCCAGTTCCACGTCCCTTGCCACGCACCTTGCCCATTGTAAATGAAGTAAAATAGCTTACACTCGCACTATCAATGATAAAACGGTAATAAAAAGGAGATTTGAACTGTGGAAGAGGAAAACCACAGTTCTAGTTCTCTGGCTTACACCAGACTCTTTTAAACAGATATATTGGTGTCTGAACAGTCAGCGAGACACTGAAAATGTTTTTTTTTATGCAAAAAAGACAAAAAAGTGGATAATACAGAGATTTGAACCGTGGTACAGCAAAAAACACAGTTATAATTTCCTGGTGTATACCAGACTTGTTAAAATAGATATATTGGTGTCTGAACAGTCAGCGACACACTCAAACTGTTTTTTTTTATGGAAAAAGGGCAAGCAGGTTGATAGCACCCAGATTTGAACAGTGGAAGAGTAAAAACACAGTTCTCGTTCTCTGGCCTACACCAGACTCTTTTAAACAGATATATTTGTGTCTGAACACTCACAGACACACTCAATTTTTTTTTTTGGGGGGGGGGGGAATACCAAAAGGTTAATAAGACGGGTATTTGCACAGTTTGACTGAGGAAAAAAAAACAAAAACAGGATTTAGATGAAAAAAAAAAGGATTTTTCCTGGCCCCTGAGACCTGGGGCTAAGTCTAGAAATTTGACCAGCAGGAGCACACAGGACTGTAATGCAGCGTTTGCTGGTATAACCACTGCGTCTCCTATACAGCCTGCCTGCCTGCCTGATATCTGGGATGGATATTAGTCCTGAGAAGGACTGTTTGTTTGATTTTGCAGGCTTTACAGACCCTACACTAACTATTTTGCAGGATAAATCTCTCCCTAGTTCAGCAGCACTGACCCTACACTGTCTGATCCGGAGCGACTGTGTCCAAGATGGCGGCGCCCGGTTTTAAATACTCGAGGTGACGCTGTGCGGCCAGCCAATCACTGTAATGCCCACAAACAACTGGCTGGCAATCCCTGCATGTTCATTGGCTCTGTAAAGAGCGCCAAGCGTGCAGGGCGGAGATCCGAGCTCCCGCCCGAGTAACCCGGAAATGCTCGGTGCTCGCCAAACATCCCGAGTAGTGAGATGCTCGGGTGAGTACCGAGCAGTGTCGAGCATGCTCGCTCAACACTAATAGTTATTAAACACTATATTTTGCCATAACAGTTCTTAATTAGTAACAAAAAAATTTCTAGTTACTTATTCCACAAGCATTGCAAAGTTATGAGCTTTTGTAAAATGCTTCATTACCTTATTTTGCTTTATTCGTTCCCAAACACTCAGCTACAGTGCTGTTTCAATGTCCAATTCATGCTCCTTTAGAAGCTCCTTTCAACTGCTTCTTAGCAAAAATCTGTTCAAACAGTGTACACTGCTTTCCCTGGCTAAGCCTCTCTGCTCCCAACCACTGTACTCAGACAGGCACGGGAATTGCCATACATTGACTGTTTGAACATAGTGTAAGGATCATTGCTGAGCAGCAGTTGAAAGGAGCTTCTGAATGAGCAAGAACAAGTCACAAACAGTATTGCAGAAGACTGTTAGTGAAAGAAACAAAATAAGGTAATGAAGTCTATTAGACAAATTCATAGCTTTGCAAAACCTGAAAGATAAATAAAAAAAAGTTTAGTTATTCTTCAAAGGATATGATGGACACATTTTGGGTCTTATATTATTTACTTAAATGCATGCATTTTTTTACACTTGGGTTTAATTAAAAATCTGCACTGTAAGAGTTTATCAGGCACTTTGTTTCTCTTCACCTTACTGAACGAGAAATAAGATTAATGATTAAAGAAATAAGATTTCAACAAACTTTTGCAGAAATCAATAATATAAGTGATTAAAAGAATCATTGTAATAAAAAAAATCACTTTCTCCACTTATGAACCATTTCTTCCCCATTTTGAACTCACCATTCTGAAAAAACTGCTCAAAGCTGTTTCGGTCAAATCAAGATGGACAGCCAGTGAGGAGTCAGGATACACCTCCTATTATACTCTATGATGAGGGGAGGAGGATGAGCAGTGACGAGTGAGAAGCAGGGAGATTGTGCTGCAGCTTCAAGCAACTGTTCTACCTTATTACAATACTGAACTTTGCAGCATCATGCCATCCATACCTCTGCTGCTTCTGTCTGTGTCATACACACAAAAAAGAGCAGGAATCTCTATGCTTTTGTATAGTGTGAATGGGAGACATCATAGCCGCTAATATCCACCCACTATCTCAAAGTGAACTGAAAATTGAAGATAAAGTCTACAAATGGACAAGTTGGTAAAAAAAATGCAGGATACAGTGGGTATGGAAAGTATTCAGACCCTTTTAAATTTTTCACTCTTTGTTTCATTGCAGCCATTTGGTAAATTCTAAAAAATTTATTTTTTTTCTCATTAAAGTGCACTCTGCACCCCATCTTGACTGAAAAAAACAGAAATGTAGAAATGTTTGCAATGTTTTGCATGTTAAAAAAGAAAAACTGAAATATCACATGGTCATAAGTATTCAGACCCTTTGCTCAGACACTCATATTTAAGTCACATGCTGTCCATTTCCTTGTGATCCTCCTTGAGATGGTTCTACTCCTTCATTCGAGTCCAGCTGTGTTTTTAATTAAACTGACTTTTTAGAATTTACCAAATGGCAGCAATAAAACAAAGAGTGAAAAATTTAACGGGGTCTGAATACTTTCCGTACCCACTGTACAACTAATAGAATGGCCTGAAATAGTGTTATTCCTCACTTATGCCTACATAACCAAGGGCTCCTTCCCTGTCCCTAATGCTAGGGGGCGCGCTAGCTATCTCTATTCCCCAGACTTCTAAAGGTGAAGATGGGGCCACGTAACTTGCTGAGCTCCTGTATCCGCCCTCAGTCTGTTCCATCCCCCAACCCAGGGAAGAGGGGAGTAGTGGTGTATGGCAATATACCAACCAGACTAACAAGGTAATATGAATAGGGAGAAAGGAAAATACCAATCATACAAATATGCACACACAAACAACAGAGGAAAACACTGTGAGTGGAGGATCGGGGAAAAAACAAAGTAGGAGAAGAAAAGGATTTGCACACAACCAAAACCACGCAACAGTCTTAGATAAATCCACCAAACACCTTGTCAAACAACAACTCTCCACCAATTTCTGAACCATGCAGTAATGAGGCTAGCTGTGGCAATGCCTGCTTGCCAGAGTCCAGTATTTATAGGAGAGGGGAGTGGCCAACAGTGAACAATAGAGAGCCTTAATGCAGGTAAGCTTCCAGGAGCTCTCAACTGAGCAGATTAACCCCTGCACTGCTAACAGAAACCTGCACTGTTTAATATGAAAGAGAAGTGCTTCTAGTCAGTGCAGGAGTAGGAGAAATCAGACGGTGCGGTCTTCAGGCTTCTCTCTGTCGTGGTAAACCCATGACAAGCGTATTCTGAAAAGCTACCTGAAATGACAGATACACTTTAACGAAGAATCTATCAGTGAGCTGGCTCAGACAAATGTCTCCTATCTTTCCTTTTCTGTGCTATTGACTACAAATCACACTAAAGTTAAGGTAAACTTTGATGTGGCCATAAATCAGTTGATTGAAGCTCATCAAAAGACATATACCTTATGAAAACTAGATTACTAATTTATTCTTAGTTAACTCATTCTGCAGCTGGCAAGGTGCAGGAACACAAACAGCCTTAAAAGTCAATTAGTGCTACATTTTAAATGATGCCAAATTACAAAAAGGATTTTTTGCCCAGAATACATGCTTTTGCAAAAAAAATAAAGAAATTGCCCCTGAAAGTGTCTTTATCCTTTAAGCATATTCTTCTTAGAAATGTGTAACTGGATGGTACAATTTCACATTTCAATTGGGTGTATTCTGACAGCGACACTGTCAGCACGGATTAAACCCCGACTAATCATTCGAAAGGGGATCCGAGCCCTCTTTCCACCTCACTACGGTCTGAGATTGAATGTAACGGTGCCGTCATGCATGTGCACTACTACACAGTTCAACATCTATGGGGTTGACAGAAACAGCTGAGGCAGTCTCCCTCAGTTGCATTTACATGGGGCTGCAGCATGCATGCTCATCCATGCTGCTCTATTCAATCTCTGACTGCAGTGAGATGGAACTGGTGCTTGAGACCCGTTTTTCAAGTAAACAGTGGGGCCCCCAGCAAGTATAAACTATCCTGTAGATTAGTAATAGAGGAAATTTTGGTGTGGACTCCTATTAAATCAAACTCGTCAGAATTGTCAGATTGCATTCTTCATGCTGTTTTTGAAGTTGTAATGAGAAAATGGCAGGAGACCCTGCAATGTTTTAATAAAAACCACTATTGACCTAAAAATACTAGGAAAAAATTCTACAAAATCTAAAGCTTTTTTATGTACAGTTTACAATAATTTACTATAATCTCTAATCTAACATCTGCCTGCAGTGTTTTTAAGACAACAAAAAAAGCAACTGAAAAAAGCAGTTATATGGCGTATGTGCACAACCGGTCTTAGCCATCAAATTATATCAGTAAATTATTGGAAACATTTTCTTCTTTGCAGACTATTTGTGCAACAAGTACTCCAAGAACTGAAACAGTATCATGGGTATGTGTGCGTAGTTTTAAGCTCTCATATGTTAATTCTCTGCAGCCACTATCCTGGTGCTGGCTGCACAATACAGGTGCCTCTTACAGCAGACTGCATTGTGTGAGTGGTGAGAAGACCTCTTGCATCATGACAAGCATTTCTAGTCTTAGAATACAAGGTTGCCATAGACAGGACTTGGAGAAATTTGATTACATTGCTGCTGCCTGCATAATGGCAGTATGACAGTAATTTTCACAAACAGGGATTGTACAAAAAGTCCATATACTGAGCCACTTCTGACTCACATACAGAGACAAGCCATGGGACAATGGGGTCGATTTATCAAGCTAAATGTACCAAAAAAACTGTTTTTCATAACTTGCAGTATATTATGTGTTTTATGAGGCAATTTTCATATTTAATTTCCCAGAGGAGCATGCATAACGTATAAGTCTCCTCACTCTGACATGCCAGGCCTGGCTTATCACTCTCCACAAGGAGAAACGTTACCCCTTACATCCCAGTCCTATGTGTTTTAGACATGCTCTTTCTGGCAAGGGGTGTGATTTTGTTAAAAATGTGTTGTGGATTAGCAGGAAAGAGGCATGGCCTCATATGGGACATTGTGCACCAAAAATCATGCCAAAATTGTGTCGCACATTTCTTGCACAAGACAAGCCAGCTAGAGGTTGTCCACTACTATTAACAATACCTTCTGTGGTCATTCTTGCCTGTGAGTGGCGCTATCGCTGACCGCTCACAGGCATCACGTGTCCCAGCTGCAGCCGGCTCCGGCATCCGCTGATGTCGCGTCAAGTTGCGTCTGCAGTCAGGTGGGACCCAGTGACGCGCTCCCCCCTGATTGATGGGTGGTGGGCGGGGTTTCCCCGTGTGTCACAGTCCAGCATCTTCTCTCGTCTCTCCACTGCATTAGTTAGGAAAGCACGCGGTGGATGCTGGGCTGTGACGTGCAGTCGGGGTCACGTGATACCTGTGAGCGGCCAGGGATAGCGCCGCTCACAGGCAAGATCGCAGAAGGTATTTACAAAAAGACTTGTTTCCACAGTGTAAATCGATGGGGGCATTGTTAATAGTAGTGGACAACCTCTTTAAACTAGACAGTCTAAAATAATCCAGATTAATGAAACATGTAGGTCATAGGAAGCTGGATAAAATGCTACCTTGATATCTGTGATCTGATGTCTTATTCCAGAGAAATCCACGTTTTTCTTATGTGTAAATGAGCTGTTCAGATCTATGGGCCGAACACTGATCTGCATGAGAATCTGCATCCAGAGATTGTTATAAATAAAAGGGACAATTACCACTGTGAGACAAGAAATTAACACAGAACAGGAGAACTGAACTTTATCTCCTTACAAACACATTTTTGCAGCTCTCTGAGCTCCGCTGTATTGTAATAATATTGCATCCCCCTCTGCCTGTGAGATGGAAGCTGAGAGGAACCTGCAGATGTGTCAGGTATAATCACACACAGCTCTGCAGTGAGATCAGGAGAGCAGAGAGCGGCCATTACACATCAAACTGGTAACCATTACACATCACACTGGTAACAATTACACATCAAACTGGTAACTATTACACATCACACTGGTAACTCCTCCTTTCTGGAGGCAGATTCTCATGCAGATCAGTGTTTGGCCCATAGATCTTAACAGCTCATTAACATATAAGAGAAATGTGGATTTCTCTGGAATCAGATCAAAGATATGAAGGTATGTTATTCAGCTTCCTATGACCGGCATGTCCATATAGACGGCTTAGGAGGGTTGATCTTACTGACAGATCTCCATTAAATTTTTAAAGGACATTAAAGTGAATCAAGTGACTTGAATCTTGAAAATGAAGAAAAATGAATTGCACTTCTCCACTGGTATACAGTACAGACCAAAAGTTTGGACACACCTTCTCATTTAAAGATTTTTCTGTATTTTCATGACTATGAAAATTGTACATTCACACTGAAGGCATCAAAACTATGAATTAACACATGTGGAATTATATACTTAACAAAAAAGTGTGAAACAACTGAAAATATGTCTTATATTCTAAGTTCTTCAAAGTAGCCACCTTTTGCTTTGATGACTGCTTTGCACACTCTTGGCATTCTCTTGATGAGCTTCAAGAGGTAGTCACCGGAAATGGTCTTCCAACAATCTTGAAGGAGTTCCCAGAGATGCTTAGCACTTGTTGGCCCTTTTGCCTTCACTCTGCGGTCCAGCTCACCCCAAACCATCTCGATTGGGTTCAGGTCTGGTGACTGTGGAGGCCAGGTCATCTGGCGTAGCACCCCATCACTCTCCTTCTTGGTCAAATAGCCCTTACACAGCCTGGAGGTGTGTTTGGGGTCATTGTACTGTTGAAAAATAAATGATGGTCCAACTAAACGCAAACCGGATGGAATAGCATGCCGCTGCAAGATGTTGTGGTAGCCATGCTGGTTCAATATGCCTTCAATTTTGAATAGATCCTCAACAGTGTCACCAGCAAAGCACCCCCACACCATCACACCTCCTCCTCCATGCTTCACGGTTGGAACCAGGCACGTAGAGTCCATCCGTTCACCTTTTCTGCATCGCACAAAGACACGGTGGTTGGAACCAAAGATCTCAAATTTGGACTCATCAGACCAAAGCACAGATTTCCACTGGTCTAATGTCCATTCCTTGTGTTCTTTAGCCCAAACAAGTCTCTTCTGCTTGTTGCCTGTCCTTAGCAGTGATTTCCTAGCAGCTATTTTACCATGATGGCCTGCTGCACAAAGTCTCCTCTTAACAGTTGTTGAAGAGATGTGTCTGCTGCTAGAACTCTGTGTGGCATTGACCTGGTCTCTAATCTGAGCTGCTGTTAACCTGCGATTTCTGAGGCTGGTGACTCGGATAAACTTATCCTTAGAAGCAGAGGTGACTCGTGGTCTTCCTTTCCTGGGGCGGTCCTCATGTGAGCCAGTTTCTTTGTAGCGCTTGATGGTTTTTGCAACTGCACTTGGGGACACTTTCAAAGTTTTCCCAATTTTTCAGACTGACTGACCTTCATTTCTTAAAGTAATGATGGCCACTCGTTTTTCTTTACTTAGCTGCTTTTTTCTTGCCATAATACAAATTCTAACAGTCTATTCAGTAGGACTATCAGCTGTCTATCCACCAGACTTCTGCACAACACAACTGATGGTCCCAAACCCATTTATAAGGCAAGAAACCCCACTTATTAAACCTGACAGCGCACACCTGTGAAGTGAAAACCATTTCCGGTGGCTACCTCTTGAAGCTCATCAAGAGAATGCCAAGATTGTGTAAAGCAGTCATCAAAGCAAAAGGTGGCTACTTTGAAGAACCTAGAATATAAGACATATTTTCAGTTGTTTCACACTTTTTTGTTAAGTATATAATTCCACATGTGTTAATTCATAGTTTTGATGCCTTCAGTGTGAATGTACAATTTTCATAGTCATGAAAACACAGAAAAATCTTTAAATGAGAAGGTGAACTTTTGGTCTGTACTGTATATGCAGGGACACTATCATCCAATGTCTGCTTTATATCATCATGCATTTCTTATAGCAACATCCCTTTTGGATAGAGACACTGCATCCCTGCACAGAGTTCACCATTCTTCATGTTTGAAGACTCAAGTCACTTTACTTACTCTAAAGGCTATGGACACTTTGAGGCAATTTTTTTGATATTTAAATATATATTTTGGAAAAAAAAAAGAATTCTGCTTTTACAGCTATTTGTTGCCCTACTATTTGCTGGCTGCAGAATGAAATATAATAATAAGTGAGACAGTTCTGATGGAAGTTTGTAACTTTTATCTGTCTTTTATGAGCTCACTGATTCCCAGATAACCCATTATGCCGTAAGCAATGGTCAGTGCGACACAGAAGGTGCAGATGGCAAACTTTTTTAAATGATTTTTTTTTGCCCAAGATCAATGCATTTGCATGAAATGTAATAAATATAAACAGATAATATATACAGTACATCACTTTTTCCCCCAAAATAATCAGATCCTTGTTAGCCACAAGTGGTTAAATAGATGGACCTTTTGTACAACTCACATATGTATGGTTTTCAGAGAATAAAAATTCTGGCAATAGTTTAAGCCACAAAGATAAAAGTGTCATGTATTGGAAGGAGTATGTTGCACTGGGCATTGAACCTGCTCATAGTAATACTGTATGTAAGTTGGTCACCAATGCTAGTTAGTGCTTTGGTATGAAGATTGATTGATAAAATGTGACTTTTATACTTTATTTAGAACCAAAAATAAGCAAGAAGGGAGCAGTGAGCCCAAGCAGAATTTGACCTGGTTCGAGTTTCTTTCAAACGAGTGGGTAATTTATTTGGGGTAACCTAATGACTTCATAATAAGCTATTACTAACCTGTACTACTATATGTCCATATTTTGGAGGTACACAGGCTAATATATTAGGGAATTATACCAATTACAATTTCCTAATATACTCTCTCCAAAAAAATGGCTCCTGCTGCTAGCTATACGATAGAGGAAAGTACAGGTTCGATTATATAGGGATTTTTCTTGTAAAACTGTCTATAGACTGTTGGTGGCCTGGATGGAGATCGCCTTGTCTTGTTCTAGCTTTGCACTGTGAGAGTATATTAGGAAATTGCAAGTAATGCAATGGCCTGATATATTGGCCTGTGTAACCTTAAAGGGGAGTTCCACTCTTCCTTCTCACCCATACCGTTTCTTATGTTCTTTGCTACATATCTTTCACTGAGAAAAATGGATGAGACCTGGAAAGGATGGAACATAATACAACTTAACCCATTGTAACCGGAATAAATGTTGATGCATGCACCCTAAATCTACACGAAGTTGCACCTCGCTTACATATTTCTTCTTTACTTTTCCCCCGATAAAGGACAGAGGATGCAAAACCTGAGAAAGTGCAAAGAGGGACTACAGTGAAAAGAAAGCTTAGCTCCCTGAAGAATAGGGTTACTGGATCCTGGCAAAAGGATAAGGTACCAAAGTGTAAAACTTCACTGAAATGATGGCTGCATGTGGAGCAGTGGATAGGGGAAAGCAGGATATATATTTGAATTATTTTATGGACCAACATTCATTACGCCATCATTGCCCACAAATAATATGCTGTATTCCGTACATCAGTCTGTAGAACATAAACGCTCATATGAAAATATAGCCAATGCTCCGTAAGAATTCTCTCAAACCCTATATTCCTACGCACAATTGTGTTAGTTTTTATAAGCATATACAGTTATATGAAAAAGTTTGGGCACCCCTATTAATCTTAAGCTTGATGTTTTATAAAAATTGGTGTTTTTGCAACAGCTATTTCAGTTTGATATATGTAATAACTGTTGGACACAGTAATGTTTCTGCCTTGAAATGAGGTTTATTGTACTAACAGAAAATGTGCAATCTGCATTCAAACAAAATTTGACAGGTGCATAAGTATGGGCACCTCACCAGAAAAGTGACATTAATATTTAGTAGATCCTCCTTTTGCAAAAATAACAGCCTCTAGTCGCTTCCTGTAGCTTTTAATGAGTTCCTGGATCCTGGATGAAGGTATTTTTGACCATTCCTCTTTACAAAACAATTCCAGTTCAGTAAAGTTTGATGGTCGCCGAGCATGGACAGCCCTCTTCAAATGATCCCACAGATGTTCAATGATATTCAGGTCTGGGGACTGGGATGGCCATTCTAGAACATTGTAATTGTTCCTCTGCATGAATGCCTGAGTAGATTTGGAGCGGTGTTTTGGATCATTGTCTTGCTGAAAGATCCATCCCCTGCGTAACTTCAACTTTATCACTGATTCTTGAACATTATTGTCAAGAATCTGCTGATACTGAGTGGAATCCATGCATCCCTCAACTTCAACAAGATTCCCGGTGCCGGCATTGGCCACACAGCCCCAAAGCATGATGGAACCTCCACCAAATTTTACTGTGGGTAGCAAGTGTTTTTCTTGGAATGCTGTGTTTTTTTGCCGCCATGCATAACGCCTTTTTGTATGACCAAACAACTCAATCTTGGTTTCATCAGTCCACAGGACCTTCTTCCAAAAAGAAATTGGCTTCTCCAAATGTGCTTTTGCATACCTCAGCCGACTCTGTTTGTGGCGTGCTTGCAGAAACGGCTTCTTTCGCATCACTCTCCCATACAGCTTCTCCTTGTGCAAAGTGCGTTGTATAGTTGACCGATGCACAGTGACACCATCTGCAGCAAGTTGATGCTGCAGCTCTCTGGAGGTGGTCTGAGGATTGTCCTTGACTGATCTCACCATTCTTCTTCTCTGCCTTTCTGATGTTTTTCTTGGCCTGCCACTTCTGGCCTTAACAAGAACTGTCCCTGTGTTCTTCCATTTCCTTACTATGTTCCTCACAGTGGAAACTGACAGGTTAAATCTCTGAGACAGCTTTTTGTATCCTTCCCCTGAACAACTATGTTGAATAATCTTTGTTTTCAGATCATTTGACAGTTGTTTTGAGGAGCCCATGATGCCACTCTTCAGAGGAGATTCAAACAGGAGAACAACTTGCAAGTGGCCACTTTAAGTAGCTTTTCTCATGATTGCATACACCTGGCTATGAAGTTCAAAGCTCAATGAGGTTACAAAACCAAAAAAAGTGCTTTAGTAAGTCAGTAAAAAGTAGGTAGGAGTATTTAAAACAAGAAAATGATAAGGGTGCCCATACTTATGCACCTGACAAATTTTGTTTGAATGCAGATTGCACATTTTCTGTTAGTACAATAAACCTCATTTCAAGGCAGAAATATTACTGTGTCCAACAGTTATTACATATATCAAACTGAAATAGCTGTTGCAAAAATACCAATTTTTATAAAACATTAAGCTTAAGATTAATAGGGGTGCCCAAACGTTTTCATATAACTGTATTTGCCTATATATTGATATATTGGATAAGTGGTCAATACAAAAATCTGTACTGGTCGTGTGACAGACACACAAGTGCACAGCTCGTTGCAAGAAACATCTCTGACAACTGCTGTTCATCGCTGTGTCACATGATCTGGGCAGAATTTAATTCGCTGGGACAAATGTTCCTATTAACTAACAGTAAGCAGAGATTGTGAGATCTGAAGAATTGATACATGAAGTAAATTGTAAAAGTAAATTATGTAACTTTTTACCATACAATAAATAACATTTATTTCGTAAACATAATACCCCTTTAAAGGGATTCTCCAAAAAAGTAATAAATTTGCTCCATCATGTAAATCAAACGGCATCCAGTCCTAGTCACATGTCATAATGGGCTGCAGTCTGAAGAAACACTGCTCCCGAGACCTGTGTCTAGTCTCAACTGACAGAGATGTATCGTAAGCGCACATACTTCTGAGAGCCGATAGGAAGGGCAGTAATGTCAGAAGAAATAAATCTTTTCATTGGCAGACTGAGCACAAAGGATTTTTTTCTCCAGCCTCTGTCTTTAGTCAGCTGGGGTAAAGATTTATTTCTTCTGAGGTCTCTTGAGATATGTTTCTTCAAACTACAGCCTGTTTGAATTATGTGATGGGGTCATTTTATTCCATTCTTGGAGATTTTTATGTGGTGTAGATGGGAAAGGAATTGACTTGCCATTCTTTATTAAAACTGGTACTGTATGTCAATTATACTGTAAACAGCAGAATATGTAATTTGGCTTCAAAGAAGATCTGTCTGCTTTCCTGACATGTCTGAGTAAAGTTCACATAATATAGCAATTCTGAAGCATCTTTTCTTTTAGCTCTGTGCTGTACCGTTCCTACTAAAAAAAAATATAAATGAAAGGGGTTGTACCCCATTCAACAAACTTTTGCCCATAGATTGTTCTTTAATTAGCCTCCCCGACTTCAGTGTCTCCACCGCCTTCCTAGTCTCAGTTAATCAGTTGCAGTGGTGACTCACTTCACTCGTGCTGCAGCTAATCACAGAGCCCAGTGACTTGTGCTGCTGAGAGCAGGACAGCGGTGGAGACAAAGCACTGGATTCATACACCCCTAACAACTAGGTGCTGAACCAGCTACAAAAGTGTCTCTACTCTCTTTGACATTGTCCAATCGGTGCCACCAATGATAGATTATGTAAGAACACACCCCTTTGACAATAGGAATAGTAACATTCATAAAAGATGTTCCAGAATGATTACTCTATGGGGGATGCAAGTATTTAATGAAAAAGACCTGTCAGGAGAGAAAGAGGCGAACTTTAAAGATAAAAAAGCACTTACTAAAATTCTATTAAACTAAGACCAAATTAATATAGTCATTATCTTTGTACAGACTTATTCAATAGTGTAAAAGCAGTGTCAAATGAAATGTCTCAGCTATTCCGCCAGTAAAGTATAATCTTCCTCTTGTCTTCTAGGGTAAGATGAAAGAGCAGCTGAAAGAGAAAGGCAGAGATCCAGCGGACAAATGGATAAATACCAATGGGCATGAGCTGGTGCCAGGCTGCTTCTCGAGTCACGCCAAATGCACTTTATGCACCAGGTCACTTGTAAATGGGCGTGGACTACAGTGCATGCGTGAGTAGGCACGGCTTGTTTGCTAGAAGGGTGGGCACTGCCACATTACATGGTAGTTAAAAACTTTCTCGTTAACCATCCTTCACAGCCATACTTGTTCAGTCATTTTGTATGAGTAGTTGTCATAAATATATACCACTAATGTTAGAGTAGAGCAAAAAGATTTGTGCTGTCCTCGTCTGGCCTCCATCCTCCGTGGCAGTCAGACCATGATCTCCTCACTTCTGCAGCCTTGGCCTGGCATCCTGGGAGCTTCTGCTGTTTACCAGACCATGCAACACTATGACGTCAGGTGAGACCTGGTCACTGGGCGTCATGTCACGCCACATCATAACATTATGGGGCCTCATAAACGCCAAAGCCTGAGTCTGGCTGCCGGACTAAGGCAGCACAAATCTTTTGTCTAGCTGATGTACTTATAGTGGTCTGCAGATTATGTGGTGTTGCATTCTATAATAGTAACATTTCACATGTTTGGAGATAGTTTCTTTTAACCCTTTTGAGATGGACCGGTGCCATATATACTGATCTCATAAAAGCAGCTGGAAAATATTGATTAAAAAACTGCAATGTCCACATCCCCTTTTATGACATGGTAAAGTCAAGGGGTTCCCTACATAGGACCTTCTCTATTAGTCAGGGTGAAGAATGAAGTAGTGCTAGAAATACCTTGTACAACCACACAATACTTATTATACACTAGCCAGAATAGGACAATATAACATTTTCCCTGCAGAAATCCACACCTTCTCAAAGTTTACCGCCAAGATTTCACTAGCAAGGCCAATTGATCACTACTTGATCTGATAGGATAACACCATATTCATATGTCAACCCAGGAGGGGTTAGCCCTTCATACAATACTTGAGCATCGTGCAATGGCAAAAATGAGTGTTCTCTTTCAGGTGCTTGAGGGATGAGGTAGTCCGCAACACAGTGCGTAGTGCTTTGTAGGAATTCTATATGCCAGTGCAGGGTGTATTAATGGAGCTGGGCATTGTTTTATGAAAGCAGAGTTCTAGCCCCTTATGTAGTCTTTAGTGGCAGTGCTGTACTACTTACAGTGGTGCTTGAAAGTTTGTGAACCCTTCAGAATTTTCCATATTTCTGCATAAATGTTACCTAAAACTACACCAATATTCACACAAGTTCTAAAAGGAAAGAGTCAAATCAAATAAATGAGTACAAAATATTAAACTTTGTCCTTTCTGTAATGGGAATAATGATCCAAGATCACATCTCTGTGAGTGGCAAAAGTATGTAAAGCTTTGTTGGCAGTATCTGGTGTGAGACCCTTGTTCAAAAATAACTGCACCTAAACGTTTCTGCTAATTGTTTATTAGTTCTGCAGACCGGCTTGAAGGAATTTTAGCCCATTCCACCCTACAAAACAGCTTCAACATTTATATAGGATTACATTAAGGACTTTGGCTTGGTCATTCCAAAACTTTAAACTTTATTCTTTAGCCATTCTTTTGTAGAACAGTGTTGTCTTGCTCCACTGGCCACATTCTCATGAGAATCAGCTCATTGACAGATGTCCTGACATTTTCTTGTAGAGTTTGTTGATAAAATTCAGAATTCATGATTCCATCAATGATTGCAAGTCATCCTGGCCCAGATGTGTGGAGCCCCAGATCGAGGGAGATTATCAGTGGTCTTGTATGTCATCCTTTTTCTAATTATTGCTCCCACAGTTGATTTCTTCACACCAAGCTGCTTGCCTATTACAGATTCAGTTTTCCCAGCCTGGTGCAGGGCTACAATTTTGTTTCTGGTGTCCTTTGACAGTTCTTTGGTCTTCACCATAGTGGAGTTTGGCGTGTGACTGTTTGAGGTTGCGGACAGGTGTCTTTTATACTGATAACAAGTTCAAACAGATGCCAGTACTACAGGTAATGAGTGGAGGACAGAGGAACCTCTTAAAGAAGAAGTTACAGGTCTGTGAGAGCCAGAAATCTTGCTTGTTTGTAGGTGACCAAATACTTATTTTCCACCAAAATTTGAAAAAAAATTTCTTTCCAAATCAGACAATGTGATTTTCAGGATTTGTTTTCTCATTTTGTCTCTCATAGTTGAGGTCTACCTATGATGTCAATTACAGACCTCTCTCATCTATTTAAGTAGGAGAACTTGCACAATTGGTGGCTGACTAAATACTTTTTTCCCCACTGTATTCATCAGCCATAGTGCCACAGCTCTACACGGATCTGCTCCATTTAATTCTGTTTCCATCACTAGGTGCCATTGTATTCACTCTGTGAGAGGCACTAGTGATAGAAGAGACATTATTATCAGTATGTCGCAGGAAGAGAACCAGAACTCTAGTGCAACGTACAGAAAGTAGCAATCCTAAAAGTCAATAGTGACCCTTTAACGAGCCTTATCACATGCCTTATGATATAAGCCAGAACCAGAAACTCAATTTGCAGACACTGTGTTTCGCGGTACTGCCCCTCGTCAGTGCAAAGTGTGAGTTCTGGCTTGGCTGGGTGAGAGGCGTCAGACCAGTATCTAAGGGGTAACATTTCTCCTTGCGGAGAGCAACATGTTAAGCACGTCACGTTGAGGAGACTTTTAAAGCCGCAATGCTCCTCTGGGATCTCTGAACAGCGCAGATGCTGGCCAGCCAAGGACTAGTCTCGCTGACACCTGTGGTTCCGCTGAGCTAGGCTAATAGATGTGTGTGTTGTCCAGCAGGTGTAATCATCTTTTTGCTGTGACCAATGGGGTAGTAACATGCCCTATTTAAACTCCGAGCTTTCTCCTGTTGTTGCCAAATATTGTGCCTGAAATCTCTCTGGACTCTGGTGTTTGTTCTGAGATTTTTGATATAGACTTGGCTTGTACCCTGACTTCATATAATTCTGGTATTTTCCCTTTCCTGATTGACTTCGTTCTGATCTGGTATCTAACCCCAGCGATCCGTCTGACTTCGGCTTTTGATTTCTGTCCTTTGTCTTGTCACTCTAGTTACTGACATGGCTAGCTAGACTTCTCTTGCCCTAAACTCACTCTTAGAGCTAGCAGCCACTCTGTTAAAGAAACTCAGGGGACCCCGTTCTGAAACCAAATTACTGTTATTGTGAACAGTTAAGCAAGTTGAAGATGAAATGATCTCTAAAAGGGCTAAAGTTAAAGATGACACATTTCCTTTGTATTTTAGGCAAAAAATATATTTATATTGTAATTTTTTACATTTTAAAATTACATAAAGGAAAAGTTTGGACACCCTTGGAGATTTGTGTGCTCAGATAACTTTGACCAAGCTTTCAGACCTTAGCTAGCCTGTTAGGGTTATGGCTTGTTCACTATTATCGTTAGGAAAGGACGGGTGATGCAAATTTCCCAGCTTTATAAAACCCAGCCTCCTCTAACCTTGTGCCAAAAAACAGCAGCCATGGGTTCTTCTAAGCAGCTGCCTAGCATTCTGAAAATGAAAGTGGTGGAGGCCCACAAAGCAGGAGAAGGCTATAAGAAGACAACAAAGTGTTTTCAAGTTGCCCTTTCATCAGTTCAAAAAGTAATTAAGAAATGGCTAAATTTCAGTAAGAGCTGGTCGTAGGATTGCTAGAGAGGCAAATCAGAACCTCCGCTTGACTAGAAAAGACCTTCAGAAAGATTTAGCAGACTCTGGCGTTATGGTACATTGTTCTACTGTTCAGAGACACCGGCACAAATATGGCCTTCTCGGAAGAGTCATCAGAAGAAAACCTCTCCTGCGTCCTAACCATAAAATTCAACATCAGAAGTATGCAAAAGAAGATCTAAATAAGCCTGATGCATCTTGGAAATTTCTGTGGACCGATGAGGATAAAATAGAACTCTTTGGCCACAATGACCAAAGGTATGTGTAGAGGAAAAAGGGCACAGAATTTCAGGAAAAGAACATCTCGCCCACCATTAAGCATGGGGGTGGATCAATTATGCTTTGGGGTTATGTTGCAGTCAGTGGTGCGGGGAACATTTTACGGGTAGAGGGAAGAATGGATTCAATAAATTTCAACAAATTCTTGATGCAAACATAACACCATCTGTAAAAAAATTGAAGTTAAAATGAGGATGGCTTCTGCAAATGGATAATGACCCTAACACATGCCAAAATACAAATTAGACTACCTCAAAAGGCACAAGCTGAAAGTTTTACATTGACCCTCACAGTCCCCTGATCTGAACATCATTGAAAATCTGTGGCTACACCTCACAATAGCAGTGCATGCAAGACGACCCAGGAATCTCACAGAACTGGAAACATTTTCCAAAGAAGGAATGATGAGAATCCCTCAAACAAGAATTGAAAGACTCTTCGCTGGCTACAAAGTGTTTACAAGCTGTGATACTTCATAAGAGGGTTCTACAAGGTACTGACCATCGGCCCATTTTCCTTTTTGTAATTTTTAAAGTTTAAAAGATGAAAATATACACTGCTCAAAAAAATAAAGGGAACACTCAAATAACACATCATAGATCAGAATGAATTAAATATTCTCATTGAATACTTTGTTCTGTACAAAGTTGAATGTGCTGACAACAAAATCACGCAAAAATCATCAATGGAAATCAAATTTATTAACCAATGGAGGCCTGGATTTGGAGTCACCCCCAAAATTAAAAAACACACTACAGGCTGATCCAACTTTGATGTAATGTTCTTAAAACAAGTCAAAATGAGGCTTAGTATTGTGTGTGGCCTCCACGTGCCTGTATGACCTCCCTACAATGCCTGGGCATGCTCCTGATGAGGTTGCGGATGGTCTCCTGTGGGATCTCCTCCCAGACCAGGACTAAAGCATCCGCCAACTCATGGACAGTCTGTGGTGCAACGTGATGTTGGTGGATGGAGCGAGACATGATGTCCCAGATGTGCTCAATTGGATTCAGGTCTGGGGAACGGGCGGGCCAGTCCATAGCTTCAATGCCTTCATCTTGAAGGAACTGCTGACACACTCCAGCCACATGAGGTCTGACATTGTCCTGCATTAGGAGGAACCCAGGGCCAACTGCACCAGCATATGGTCTCACAAGGGGTCTGAGGATCTCATCTCGGTACCTAATGGCAGTCAGGCTACCTCTGGTGAGCACATGGAGGGCTGTGCGGCCTTCCAAAGAAATGCCACCCCACACCAGTACTGACCCACTGCCAAACCGGTCATGCTGAAGGATGTTGCAGGCAGAAGATCGCTCTCCACTGTGTCTCCTGACTCTGTCACGTCTGTCACATGTGCTCAGTGTGAACCTGCTTTCATCTGTGAAGAGCACAGGGCGCCAGTGCCATCTTTGCCAATCCTGGTGTTCTGTGGCAAATGCCAAGCGTCCTGCATGGTGTTGGGCTGTGAGCACAACCCCCATCTGTGGCCGTCGGGCCCTCATACCACCCTCATGAAGTCGGTTTCTAACCATTTGTGCAGACACATGCACATTTGTGGCCTGCTGGAGGTCATTTTGCAGGGCTCTGGAAGTGCTCCTCCTGTTCCTCCTTGCACAAAGGAGGAGGTAACGGTCCTGCTGCTGGGTTGTTGCCCTCCTATGGCTCCCTCCACGTCTCCTGGTATCTGCTCCATGCTCTGGACACTGTGCTGACAGATACAGCTACCCTTCTTGCCACAGCTCGCACTGATGTGCCATCCTAGATGAACTGCTCTACCTGAGCAACTTCTGTGGGTTGTACTGTAGACACCGCCTCATGCTACTGTACCTCTAGGGGAGAAAGCAATGGCAAAATGAAAAAGTGACCAAAACAACAGCCAAAAAGGATGAGAACAGAGAAATGGTCTGTGGTCACCACCTGCAGAACCACTCCTTTATAGGGGGTCTCTTGTTAATTGCTTATCATTTCTACCAGTTGTCTGTTCCATTTGCAAAACAGCAGGAGAAATTGATTCACAATCAGTGTTGCTTCATAACTGGACAGGTAGATTTCACAGAAGTGTTATTGGCTTGGAGTTACATTGTGTTGTTTAAGTGTTCCCTTTATTTTTTTGAGCAGTGTATGTATATATACAGCTCTGGCAAAAATTAAGAGACCACTGCAAAATTTTTCATTTCCTCTGATTTTTCTCTTCATAGGTATATTTAAGTAAAATGTACATTGTTGTTTTATTCTAGAAACTACTGACAACATGTCTCCGAAATTCAAAGCTAAAAATTTTGTATTTATTTGCAGCAAATGATAAAGCGTCAAAATACTAAAAAAGAAACCGTGCTTTCAGACCTCAAATAATGCAAAGAAAATAAGTTCTTATTCATTTACAAACAACAATTCTCATGTTTTAACTCCGGAAGAGTTCAGAAATCAATATTTGGTGGACTAACCATGATTTTTAATCATGGCTTTCATGCGTCTTGGCATGCTTTTCATCAGTCTTTCCATGCTTTCCAATAGAAAACTGTTCAGTGGTCTCTTAATTTTTGCCAGAGCTGTATATTTTTTGCCTAAAATACAAAGGAAATGTGTCATCTTTAACTTTAACCCTTAGAGATCATTTCTTCTTCAACTTGCTTAACTGTTCACAATAACAGTAATTTTGACCAGGGGTGCCCAAACGTTTACATGCCACTGTATTGAGGTTAAACGGAGAAGGCAGGGGTTTTCTCCAGAATCTTTAAGATGGCATGGCTACTGCTAAGTCTGTCAGGGGTAGCCTTTTTGAGCTAATGGCCTCTGACAGATTGAACACATAGAATGTATGATAGATAGCCAGTTTTAACATACCAGTTTTTTGTTAGATGGCTTTTGCAGATTCCCCTGAGGGATGCCATCCATTATCACAGATTCCTATATAAAAATAAATATGTTAACATATACATTTCTCTGCTGGATGACACAATATTGGATTGATTTGGTATCATGACAAATTATGTAACTTGGAAAATACTAAAATGATATCCACCGCGCTGGTCCAGTGGGATCGAAGAATTAGAACACGGGCGGAGGTAGTGTTGTTAAAAGACTGTTTATTTAGATCAGGCATGTCCAAAGTCCGGCCCGCGGGCCATTTGCGGCCCGCGGTCCGGACTAATAAGGCCCCCAGGTATCCAGCAGCATGTACCTTGCGGCCGCTGCCGCTCTCGTCGCCACCGCCGCTCTCGTCGCCACCGCCGCTCAGTACTCCGGCGCAGGGAGAAGAGCCGAAATCTCGGACATCGCGAGATTTCGGCTTTCCTTCTCCCTGCGCCGGAGTACTGAGCGGCGGCAACCGGCCAGCCAAGATCTCGCGACGTGCGAGATCTCCAGCCCCCAGGGGTTGTAAGACGTTCAGAGGTCAGATAGGCTGAAGACCTCAGCTTAGTTGTGTAAAATTATATAAATAATATATATATTAAGTTATATATAAGTCCCTGCGCCACCTTACACCTCCAGAAAGGTTAGGCCAGCAGGGCTCTCACACAAGCTTGTGGTAGCAAGCTGTCATACCCTTCATTAACCCCTGACTGCCTGTCACTGTGCTATAATTCCATTATCTGATGTGCGACTGTTGCACAGCTTGCTATTCTCTGCCTGTGTTATAAAGCATATAGCAGTATCTTATTTTTGCTGTTCCACCCTCTGCGCCTTTTAATCTCTCCCCTTCTGGCCAATTTTTATAATGGCAACTACAAATAAGAAACGAAAAGTTGACAGTGAGGGCCGCCGCTTCCAGGACAAGTGGAAAGTAGAATATTTTTTCACTGAAATAAAGAATCACTGTGTTTGTCTGATATGCCAAGAGACCGTTGCTGTTTATAAAGAATTTAATGTCAAGCGACACTATCAGACGAGACATAGCACATACGACAAGCTAACAGGGCACGACCGAAGTGAAAAGTATAAGCAACTTGAAGCTGTTTTATTGTCACAACAGCGATTTTTTACAAGAGCCCGTGAGTCAAATGAAAATGCCACAAAGGCGAGCTATGAGGTGGCAGCGTTAATTGCTAAAAATTGCAAATCTTTTGCAGAGGGTGACTTTATCAAAGAATGTGTTATGAAAATGGTAGAGAATGTCTGTCCCGAGAAGAAGCAAGAGTTTTCCAACATTTGCCTGGCTCGTAACACTGTAGCACGGAGAATTGAAGAAATTTCATCGGATATTAAGAGACAGTTAATGTCAAAAGGAGCTGATTTTGACTTCTTTTCAATAGCCTGTGATGAAAGCACGGACCTATCTGACACGGCTCAGTTGCTGATTTTTTTAAGAGGGGTGGACGATGAAATGAATGTGACTGAAGAGCTACTTGACCTCCAGAGCCTCAAGGATCAAACAAGAGGGAAAGATTTATTTGATTCTGTTAGTTCTGCCATAGATGACATGAAACTGCCTTGGAACAAAGTTACTGGGATTATTACTGATGGGGCACCTGCCATGACTGGTGAACGAAGTGGATTATCAACCCTAATCTGTAACAAGGTGAGCGAAGAAGGAGGCAAAGCTATTAAACTTCATTGCATCATTCATCAACAAGTTCTCTGTGCTAAACATCTCCAATATGATCATGTTATGAAACCGGTACTAAAGACCATTAATTTTATCCGCTCTAAAGCCCTGTGCCACCGCCAGTTTAAACAGTTTCTACTGGATATCCAGGCTGAATATGAAGATGTTTCATATCATAACGATGTAAGATGGCTCAGTCGGGGGTCTGCACTGCAACGTTTCTACTCTCTCAGAAAGGAAATAGGAGAATTCTTGGAAACAAAGGGACAAACGATGCGAGAACTATCTGATCCAATTTGGCTGGCTGATTTGGGGTTTCTAGTCGACCTAACAAAGCATCTGAATGTACTGAACATGAATCTTCAGGGCAAAGATGCAGCGGTGAACCAACTTTATTCACACCTCAAAGCCTTTGGAACAAAGCTGCAACTTTTCCTAAGGCAGTTGTCACAAACACCGCCCAATACCATCCATTTTTCAGCGCTACAGGAAATAATTAACAGTTTTCCACAGGATGATATCCATGCGCAAATAAGCAGGTATGCAGCAGACATCACATCTCTGGCTGGGGAGTTTCAACGGCGCTTTCAAGATTTTGCAGCTATTGAAAAGGAGATCAGCATTTTCTCCTCTCCATTCTCTGTTGACCCCGACAATGCTCCTGATCAGTTGCAGCTCGAGCTCATTGAGCTACATTGTGACAGCGAGTTACGCAGTCGTCATCAACAGCTCTCTCTTGTTAACTTTTACCGCCAACTGGATAAGAGCCGGTTTCAAGAGATTCGAACATTGGCTAAGAAAACCCTGAGCTTGTTTGGCTCAACATATTTGTGTGAGAAGACATTCTCTGTTATGAACTTTAACAAGAACCGCGTGAGGACAAGACTAAGTGACTCTCACCTGCGTGACATTTTGCGCATCAAAACCACGGCCATTGAACCAGACCTAGTCTATGTGCTGCAGTCCAGATCCCAGTTTCACCCTTCACATTAGTGCAGGCTAGTTTCTTTTTTTTAATTGAGATTAATATGTTGTAAAATCTCAATTAATGTCAGTTGGATAGACAGTTATATATTTGAACACATGTATACTTGCTGTTATGTTCCTGTTCACATTTTTTGAACTTATAAGTTGACAGACAACCTTACATTACTTTGTGTAATGTACTTTAAAATGTTCCTGAGATATCTCAGTTTCCTGTTTTTATTATATTAAAGGGGTTGTCCAAGTTCAGAACCCAGACATACCCCCTTTTTCACCCAGGCAGCCCCCCTGCCATGGGCATCAAAGCATCTCATGCTCCGATGTGCTCCCTTGCCCTGTGCTATTTACAATGACACACTGCCGGTAGGAGGCTTCACCGGCTCTAATGTGCAGGCTTTAGCGCTGCTCTAGCTGGTTTACTGGTGATAAAGCCCGCCCATCAGTGCCGGTGACGTCACTGGGCTTTCTGCCAGCCCCGTGGAGAGCCGGGTATGTCACTAGAACTCCAGAAAATGCCTTTCCTCTGCGCAATTTAGTGCAGGGCAAAAGTAGGACATTGGAGCATAAACTGCTTCGATGCTCAAGTCGGGGAGGGGCTTCCTGGGTGAGAATGGGGGTATGTCTGGGTTAACCCCTTTAAGGCAGATTGATTAAACACCTGTTTAGATTTGTCATCCAAGTCACAAAATAAAAAGTATGCCGTTTTCAATAAACTTTGCAAAAAAAGTTTATTTGCATTCATTTTAATGGTCCAAAGAATGTCAAGCAAAATGATCGGCCCTCGCACATGTTCACTTCATCAAATTTGGCACTCTTAGAAAAAAGTTTGGACACCCCTGATTTAGATCATATATAAAATGTTTCCCAGAGGCAAAGTAAAATACAGTATTAAAACGTGGATGGTCCGGTATTTGTGACACAGTGGTCTTTATAGGAGAAGTTCCGAGATTTTTAAGGGGTCCAGGGCCAGTAGATGCCTGTAAGCAGTATATAGAGATATTAGTAACCTAATTGTGGGTGGAACAAGTAGGGTTTACTAATTATAGATAATAATCAGTATATACCTGATATAGTAATACAAAGAGGAGAGGACTAGTGTTGAGCGATACCTTCCGATATCGGGAAATATCGGATCGGATTGGATCGGACCGATACCGAAAAAGTATCGGATATCGCCGATTCCGATACCGGAAACCAATGCAAGTCAATGGGACAGAAATATCGGAATGAAAATAAACCCTTTCTTTCCTTGTAGGTTAATTCTACATGAAGGAAAACAACTAAGAATAATGTAGAATGTATTGGGGGAGGTGGGGGAGACAATAAAGGCATAGAGGTTTAGCCCAATCAAATGGAATAGCAGGAATTAATATTTTTTTTAAGACGTTCTGAGTTACGGAAATATTGACTATGTTAAGTATTTTTATATTTTGTCAGATATTTATGTTTCACTACTTCCATGCTCTTCACCTTCTTTTTTACTTCTCCCACACTTTCTCCTTCATCATCCTCAGCATCTTTTTCATCCTCTTCTTCTTCACCTTCTTCATCTTCTTCTTCTTCACCTTCTTCGTATTATTCTTTTTTTTTACATTCTTCATATTCTACTTCTTCATCTTCTTCTTCTTCATCATATTCTTATTTGTGGCAGGCATTCCTGTAGTTGTTATCTATAAAAGGTTGGACATTACACCTTTCGTTCTGCCCGTCGCAAAAGATTTACAACAGGATTTGTCCGCGTTCAGTTTGGCCTGCAGCAGCAGGTCTTTTCCAGGGGCACCACGAGGAGGAACGGACTCACCCCCATACACTGCTTAGTCATCTTCTGCTTATAATTTAGATATTATCTTTTGCTCTGATTTTTAGTCTTATGCTTAATGTTCTTCCGCTTTTTGTTCTGCAGCTTCTTGTATTTCTGCTTCTTGGTTTTCTGTCTCTTGTTCTTCTGTATCTTGGTGCTTGTCTTCTCTTCTTTGTCCTCTTGGTCAACTTCTTCAGGGTCATCTTCTTGGTCTTCTTCGGGGTGGTCTTCAGGGTCGTCGTCTTCGGGGGTCCTCGTCTTCGGGGTCCTCGTCTTCTTCGGGTTGGTCTTCTGGGTCCTCGTCTTCGGGGTCCTCGTCTTCTTCGGGGTGGTCTTCAGGGTCCTCGTCTTCTTCGGGTGGTCTTCAGGGTCCTCGTCTTCAGGGTCGTTGTCTTCGGGGTCCTCGTCTTCTTAGGGTTGGTCTTCAGGGTCCTCGTCTTCAGGGTCATCGTCAGGGAGATCCAGAGTGATTACCAAGAACCATTTCAAAAAGCTTGAACTTGGAAATGTAGCAGAAGGTACAAGAAAGCTGAGGAACTACCGAGAACCAGCTGACGGTACTGGAACCCGGATGGGTAGCAGAAGGTACAAGAGCCAATGGAACTGCCGAAGACCAGCTGACGGTACTGGAACTCGGTTACTAAGCAGGAGGTACCTGTGCCAGAAAGCACTACCAAGGACCAGCAGACGTTGGTGGAACTTGGATACCGAGAAGGAGGCACCTAATCCAAAGGCACTGCCGAGAACCAGCTGACGGTACTGGAACCCGGATGGGTAGCAGAAGGTACCCATGTAAAAAAAAGTTCAAGGCCGCGAGCCGGCCGCAGTTACCAAAACCAACAGTCCTACAGGGGGTGCTTGTCCTATTGGCACTATGGAACCAGCCTTCATTGCCAGATCCTGCAGCCCACATAGGAGTCACCTAAACTGCAGGCACCATAGAGTCGGCTAACCCGACCGTAACACGACAGGACAACGCATTGGAGGCAAAGTGACGTTGACACTACCCGGAAACAGCTGGCGTGCTGGAACCAGGCTGGGCAGGAGGGAGTACCCGTGCCAAAGGCACTGCCGAGAACCAGCTGACGGTACTGGAACCCGGATGGGTAGTAGAAGGTACAAGAGCCAATGGAACTGCCAAAGACCAGCTGACGGTACTGGAACTCGGTTACTAAGCAGGAGGTACCTGTGCCAGAAAGCACTACCAAGGACCAGCAGACGTTGGTGGAACTTGGATACCGAGAAGGAGGCACCTAATCCAAAGGCACTGCCGAGAACCAGCTGACGGTACTGGAACCCGGATGAGTAGCAGAAGGTACCCATGTAAAAAAAAGTTCAAGGCCGCGAGCCGGCCGCAGTTACCAAAACCCACAGTCCTACAGGGGGTGCTTGTCCTATTGGCACTATGGAACCAGCCTTCATTGCCAGATCCCGCAGCCCACATAGGAGTCACCTAAACTGCAGGCACCATAGAGTCGGCTAACCCGACCGCAACACGACAGGACAACGCATTGGAGGCAAAGTGACGTTGACACTACCCGGAAACAGCTGGCGTGCTGGAACCAGGCTGGGCAGGAGGGAGTACCCGTGCCAAAGTCACTGCCGAGAACGAGCTGACGGTACTGGAACCCGGATGGGTAGTAGAAGGTACAAGAGCAAATGGAACTACCGAGGACCAGCTGACGGTACTGGAACCCGGATGGGTAGCAGAAGGTACAAGAGCCAATGGAACTGCCGAAGACCAGCTGACAGTACTGGAACTCGGTTACTAAGCAGGAGGTACCTGTGCCAGAAAGCACTACCAAGGACCAGCAGACGTTGGTGGAACTTGGATACCGAGAAGGAGGCACCTAATCCAAAGGCACTGCCGAGAACCAGCTGACGGTACTGGAACCCGGATGGGTAGCAGAAGGTACCCATGTAAAAACAAGTTCAAGGCCGCGAGCCGGCCGCAGTTACCAAAACCAACAGTCCTACAGGGGGTGCTTGTCCTATTGGCACTATGGAACCAGCCTTCATTGCCAGATCCCGCAGCCCACATAGGAGTCACCTAAACTGCAGGCACCATAGAGTCAGCTAACCCGAGCGCAACACGACAGGACAACGCATTGGAGGCAAAGTGACGTTGACACTACCCGGAAACAGCTGGCGTGCTGGAACCAGGCTGGGCAGGAGGGAGTACCCGTGCCAAAGTCACTGCCGAGAACCAGCTGACGGTACTGGAACCCGGATGGGTAGTAGAAGGTACAAGAGCAAATTGAACTACCGAGGACCAGCTGACGGTACTGGAACCCGGATGGGTAGCAGAAGGTACAAGAGCCAATGGAACTGCCGAAGACCAGCTGACGGTACTGGAACTCGGTTACTAAGCAGGAGGTACCTGTGCCAGAAAGCACTACCAAGAACCAGCAGACGTTGGTGGAACTTGGATACCGAGAAGGAGGCACCTAATCCAAAGGCACTGCCGAGAACCAGCTGACGGTACTGGAACCCGGATGGGTAGTAGAAGGTACAAGAGCAAATGGAACTACCGAGAACCAGCTGGCGGTGCTGGAACCCAGGGTAAATACTTAAAACAGAGTGGAGCCAGAGGTGTAATTGGAGCAAGTTTTAAATCAGTAGTACAGTGGATGTGGACAAAGCAGGAGAATTTGCCAGACACACAGCAGGGGAACAGCTGACGTTACTGAACCCCAATAACACTGGAGCAAGCGTTGACTGTGCAGACGGCACTTCCGAGCGCCAACTGGCGTTGTTGGAGCTCAGGGATAATACTGAAAACAGAGGAGCCAGAGGTGTATTTGGAGGAGGTTTTAAATCAGTAGTACAGTGGATGTGGACAGAGCAGGAGAAATTGCCGTCCGCACAGCAGGACGTTACCGAACCCCAATAACACGGCAGCAAGTGTTGACTGTGCAGACGGCACTTCCGAGCGCCAACTGGCGTTGTTGGAGCTCAGGGATAATACTGAAAACAGAGGAGCCAGAGGTGTATTTGGAGGAGGTTTTAAATCAGTAGTACAGTGGATGTGGACAGAGCAGGAGAAATTGCAGTCCGCACAGCAGGGGAACAGCTGACGTTACCGAACCCCAATAACATGGCAGCAAGTGTTGACTGTGCAGACGGCACTTCCGAGCGCCAACTGGCGGTGTTGGAGCTCAGGGATAATACTGAAAACAGAGGAGCCAGAGGTGTATTTGGAGGAGGTTTTAAATCAATAGTACAGTGGATGTGGACAGAGCAGGAGAAATTGCCGTCCGCACAGCAGGGGAACAGCTGACGTTACTGAACCCCAATGACACGGCAGCAAGTGTTGACTGTGCAGACGGCACTTCCGAGCGCCAACTGGCGGTGTTGGAGCTCAGGGATAATACTGAAAACAGAGGAGCCAGAGGTGTAATTGGAGCAACTTTAAAATCTGTAGTAGTGAGAATGTGGACAGAGCAGGAGAAATTGCCGTCCGCACAGCAGGGGAACAGCTGACGTTACTGAACCCCAATGACACGGCAGCAAGTGTTGACTGTGCAGACGGCACTTCCGAGCGCCAACTGGTGGTGTTGGAGCTCAGGGATAATACTGAAAACAGAGGAGCCAGAGGTGTAATTGGAGCAACTTTAAAATCTGTAGTAGTGAGAATGTGGACAGAGCAGGAGAAATTGCCGTCCGCACAGCAGAGGAACAGCTGACGTTAATGAACCCCAATGACACGGCAGCAAGTGTTGACTGTGCAGACGGCACTTCCGAGCGCCAACTGGCGGTGTTGGAGCTCAGGGATAATACTGAAAACAGAGGAGCCAGAGGTGTAATTGGAGCAACTTTAAAATCTGTAGTAGTGAGAATGTGGACAGAGCAGGAGAAATTGCCGTCCGCACAGCCGGGGAACAGCTGACGTTACTGAACCCCAATGACACGGCAGCAAGTGTTGACAGTGCAGACGGCACTTCCGAGCGCCAACTGGCGGTGTTGGAGCTCAGGGATTACAGTTCAGGTGGTAGAAACATGAACAGAACAGGAGACCTGGATACTTTTGCCAACAATTATTTATTCTGGAAGAGGACTGGCAAATTCATGAGAGATCCAGGCCTTGTTCATTTTGAGAAAAGTAAGCCGGTCAACGTTATCGGAGGATAGTCGCATGCGACGGTCTGTTAGTACACCACCTGCGGCACTAAAGACGCGTTCCGATAATACACTAGCAGCAGGGCAAGCTAGCACCTCCAATGCATACTGACTTAGCTCTGGCCATGTATCTAGCTTACAGACCCAAAACTTGAAGGGAGAAGAGCCGTCTGGGAGTACACTAAGAGGGCAAGACATGTAGTCTGTCACCATCTGACGAAAACGTTGCCTCCTGCTGACTGGAGCCGTCTGTGATGGTGTAGACATTTGTGGCGGCGGGGACACAAAACTTTGCCACATTTCGGCCATACTGGTCTTGCCTTGTGCTGAGGCGCTGCTTCTGCTCCCTCTTTGTGCAGAGCTTCCTCCACTGCCTCGACGCACTGAGCTGCTTTGTAAAGCACTAGCAGCACTGCTCTCGGTTGGAATGGAGAACATGATGGAATGCACCAGTGCGTCTTGGTACTTCCGCATTTTACGCTCCCGGTTCAACGGTGTTATGAGGCTTTGTAAGTTGTCCCGGTAGCGAGGATCTAGGAGGGTGGACACCCAATAATCAGCCGTGTTGAGAATGTGGGCGATGCGGCGGTCATTTCTCAGGCACTGCAGCATGAAATCAACCATGTGCTGCAGACTGCCAACTGGCCAAGAAACGCTGTCCCCTGCTTGAGGCGTGATCTCTGCCTGCTCTGCATCACCCCACCCTCGCTCTAGATACTGACTACTAGAGCATTGTGTACCTCCCTCCTCTGGACAGATGTCTTCCTCATCCATTGACTCCTCCTCATCCTCCTCACAAAGTGTCCCCTGCCTAGGCCTTTGTGAGGAACCACGTTGCGCAGACTGTAGAGAAGCAGATGGCATTTGTGACTCCTCATCCTCCACCTCTTCCAAAACCTCGTCCCTTAGTGCTTGCAGTGTTTTTTCAAGCAGGCAGATAAGGGGGATAGTCATGCTGACTAGTGCATCATCTGCACTCGCCATCCGCGTGGAATAATCGAAGGCACGCAAAACATGGCAAATGTCCTTCATAGAGGCCCACTCAGTGGTGGTGAAGTGTGAACGGCGCGCACTGCGACTTCTTTGCGCCTGCTGCAGCTGGTACTCCATTACTGCTGCCTGCTGCTCACACAACCTCTCCAACATATGAAACGTTGAATTCCACCTGGTGGGTAGGTCACATATGATGCGATGTTCCGGAAGACGTAATCGGCGCTGCAGAGCTGCAATGCGTGATCTTGCATTGCTGGAACGCCGCAAGTGAGCGCACTCTATGCGGACCTTGTGAAGCAGTGCATCAAGATCCGGATAGTCCCTCAAAAAACTCTGCACGACCAAGTTGAGCACATGTGCCAGACATGGGATGTGAGTGAGGTTGCCTAGGCCCAGAGCTGCCACCAGATTTCGGCCATTGTCACACACTACCATGCCTGGCTGGAGATTCGCTGGCACAAACCACACGTCGCTCTGCTGCTTGATGGCATTCCAGAGCTCCTGCGCTGTGTGGCTTCGATTCCCCAAAGAAATTAATTTTAATACGGCCTTTTGACGTTTGGCCACGGCTGTGCTCATATTGGTCACCATAACAGGTAACCAACCGTTCACGGGTCGATGTGGAGGTAGACCGTGATGGCTCCTGCAGCGCTGATTCAGAGGAACTGGAGTATGAGGAGGAGTCAATGTGTACAGACTGGATTCCTGCAATCCTTGGAGTTGGCAGAACACGTACAGCGCCACTCTCAAGATCTGTACCCGGCTCCACAACGTTTACCCAATGGGCAGTGAGGGAAAGGTATCGTCCCTGTCCATGCTTACTGGTCCACGCATCGGTGGTCAGGTGGACCTTGCTACTGATGGCGTTTTGTAGCGCATGTTTAATTTTTCCCTCCACATGATGTTGCAGGGCAGGGACGGCTTGCCTGCTGAAATAAAATCGGCTGGGCACGTTGTATTGTGGGACTGCCAATGCCATAAAGTTACGGAATGTGTCAGTCTCCACCAGCCTGAATGATAGCATTTCAAGGGCCAGTAGTTTAGCAATGCCAGCATTCAGAGCCTGTGCTCGGGGGTGGTTTGCCGAGTATGGGCGCCTTTTCTCCCATGCCTGTGCTAACGATGGCTGTAGACTGGCCTGGGAGTGTGAGCATGACTGGGAAAGTGGTGCTGTGGGTGGAATTACACTGTGTCTCTGTACAACAGTGCCAGAGATTCTTCCATGGCGATCCTGTGAGGAAGCCGAACCAGCTGTGTGTGAGCTGGAGGAAGAGGCTACAACACGAGCTGAAGAGGTGGTAGGTGGCGCTGTAGGTTGGCCTAGGTCTTCAGTGTGTTTTTGCAACTCCACCACGTGCTTGGTCCGCACATGTTTCCACATATTTGTGGTATTGAGGTTGCTGACACTTTTCCCTCTTTTCACCTTCTGATTACACAGCTTGCATTTGACAAAGCAAATGTCATCTGCAACTGTGTCAAAAAAGGACCAGGCACTGCAAGTCTTGGGAGCGCCCGCTTTGGATTTTGGAAGAGCCATGCTCCTAATGGGTGCCGAAGTGGAGGCTACAGGCAACCAAGTCTGCCCCCTCCCTCTCCCTCCTTTTTGGGCTGTTCGGGGAATCTCTTCCTCAGAGCTGCTCCCACCACCTTCCTGTCCCTCACGCCATAATGGGTCAAGGACCTCATCATCTACACCACCCTCTTCAAACAACTGCTTCTCCTGGGTAGTCTCGACAGCACTAGAAAGTGGCACCTGAGTCTCATCATCAGATGCGTACTGAGGTGTGCTGCTGACCATAGGCACTGGCCCACCCGCCTCTTCAGATTCAGAGAGACAAAACGGTTGCGCATCACTGCATACTACCTCTTCTTCAAATTCTCGAATTCTGCTTGGCTGGCCCCCTCTTTCCAAGCCAAGAGATTCAGAGAACAGAAGTAGAGATGGCTCCTGTCCAGGGCTCTCTGACTGCCTGGGCAATTTGGCAGGTGGTGAAGAGACAGATGGGTGCTCTTCAGTGCTCAGGACCTGAGAGGATCTGGAACTAATTGAAGTCGATGCGTTAGCTGCCATCCATCCGACAACGGCTTCAATTTGGTCCTCCCGCAGCAGTGGGGTACGGCTAGCTCCTACAAAGCTGTGCATAAAGGACTGTTACCTGGTAAAACTGGGGGATGCTGAGTCACTGGTGCCCGCAGCAGGCACAGAATCCCCACGTCCTCTCCCTGCAGGCACAGAATCCTCACGTCCTCTCCCTGCAGAAACTCCACGCCCACGGCCACGCCCACGCCCAAGACCACATGCCTTACTCCCTGCCTTCTTCATCTTGGTAGACTGATAAAGATAGGCAGAAAAGTACTAAGGGCTTAGTGTGCTTATTCCTGAACAGCTGCTAACAGGTATAAGAAACACTAATTTTATAAAGTGTGGACTAGACTTTAATATGAGCTAATGTGGCCTACACAACTGTAAAGTGGAGTGTTTGGTGAACTTTATTTAGTTTTTTTTTGTCACAAAAAGACACTGGATGTGCCTAAAGATGTAATAACGATAGTATCACAAACTTTTTGTAGCTATTACAATGTAGAAAGGTAACCTACAATGCAATAGATGAGGCTGCAAAAAATAGGCTAATACTAATCTGGCTGGGGCTGCAGGGCCCAATGCTGCAGAAAGGCTCCTCTAACTACTCCTATATAGTGTGTTTGGAACCAATTTAGCTGAATACGGATGGAACCACCACACTAATAGGAGAAATCAGGAAAAATTATGAATTGGCAAAAAAGGACAATGTATGAGGCAGTGACACACACTGAGTGCACTACAACCAGACGTGGTTGAAGCACACACTACAGGGTGAGCTGCACTCACACACCAGACCTTGCAGACAGCGGTGAACAGTACAGATGCAGAGCACTGTGCACTAGCGCTGCAAGACCAAAAAAAATTCTCTATCTACTCCTATATAGTGTGTTTGGAACCAATTTAGCTGAATACGGATGGAACCACCACACTAATAGGAGATATCAGGAAAAATTATGAATTGGCAAAAAAGGACAATGTATGAGGCAGTGACACACACTGAGTGCACTACAACCAGACGTGGCTGAAGCACACACTACAGGGTGAGCTGCACTCACACACAGAGACCTTGCAGAAAGCGGTGAACAGCACAGAGAACTGTGCACTAGCGCTGCAAGGCACAGCGATTTATAAAGTAGCTTGGGTAAAGCAGAATAGACCAAATAGGTAGCTAAAACTGTCCCTCAGAACAGCAGCATCCTATCCCTAACTGAATTCACAGCAGAGTGAGCTCAAAATGGCGGCGGTGGCTTTTATAGTGCATCATGACATCATTTCAGCAGCCAATCACAGACATGCCATTAGTTAAGATGCCTACATGCCTAACAGGATGTGCCCACACTTCTTAGGATCCTCATTGGCTGAATAAAATGAAAATGGCTCATTGCATTATGGGAACTTCCGATTCCGGCATACGATATTGCAAAAGTATCGGAATTAAGTATCGGAATTCCGATACCGCGAATATCGGCCGATACCCGATATTTCAGTATCGGAATGCTCAACACTAGAAATAAACACTTGAAATAGGTCACTCTGTTGGTAATGACTAGTGTTGAGCGATACCTTCCGATATAGGGAAATATCGGATCGGATTGGATCGGACCGATACCGAAAAAGTATCGGATATCGCCGATTCCGATACCGGAAACCAATGCAAGTCAATGGGACAGAAATATCGGAATGAAAATAAACCCTTTCTTTCCTTGTAGGTTAATTCTACATGAAGGAAAACAACTAAGAATAATGTAGAATGTATTGGGGGAGGTGGGGGAGACAATAAAGGCATAGAGGTTTAGCCCAATCAAATGGAATAGCAGAAATTAATATTTTTTTTAAGGCGTTCTGAGTTACGGAAATATTGACTATGTTTTTTTATATTTTGTCAGATATTTATGTTTCACTACTTCCATGCTCTTCACCTTCTTTTTTACTTCTCCCACACTTTCTCCTTCATCATCCTCAGCATCTTTTTCATCCTCTTCTTCTTCACCTTCTTCATCTTCTTCTTCACCTTCTTCGTATTATTTTTTTTTTTTACATTCTTCATATTCTACTTCTTCATCTTCTTCATATTCTTCTTCTTCATCATATTCTTATTTGTGACAGGCATTCCTGTAGTTGTTATCTATAAAAGGTTGGACATTACACCTTTCGTTCTGCCCGTCACAAAAGATTTACAACAGGATTTGTCCGCGTTCAATTTGGCCTGCAGCAGCAGGTCTTTTCCAGGGGCACCACGAGGAGGAACGGACTCACCCCCATACACTGCTTAGTCATCTGCTTATAATTTAGATATTATCTTTTGCTCTGATTTTTAGTCTTATGCTTAATGTTCTTCCGCTTTTTGTTCTGCAGCTTCTTGTATTTCTGCTTCTTGGTTTTCTGTCTCTTGTTCTTCTGTATCTTGGTGCTTGTCTTCTCTTCTTTGTCCTCTTGGTCAACTTCTTCAGGGTCATCTTCTTGGTCTTCTTCGGGGTGGTCTTCAGGGTCGTCGTCTTCGGGGGTCCTCGTCTTCGGGGTCCTCGTCTTCTTCGGGTTGGTCTTCTGGGTCCTCGTCTTCGGGGTCCTCGTCTTCTTCGGGGTGGTCTTCAGGGTCCTCGTCTTCTTCGGGGTGGTCTTCAGGGTCCTCGTCTTCAGGGTCGTTGTCTTCGGGGTCCTCGTCTTCTTCGGGGTGGTCTTCAGGGTCCTCGTCTTCAGGGTCCTCGTCAGGGAGATCCAGAGTGATTACCAAGAACCATTTCAAAAAGCTTGAACTTGGAAATGTAGCAGAAGGTACAAGAAAGCTGAGGAACTACCGAGAACCAGCTGACGGTACTGGAACCCGGATGGGTAGCAGAAGGTACAAGAGCCAATAGAACTGCCGAAGACCAGCTGACGGTACTGGAACTCGGTTACTAAGCAGGAGGTACCTGTATCAGAAAGCACTACCAAGGACCAGCAGACGTTGGTGGAACTTGGATACCGAGAAGGAGGCACCTAATCCAAAGGCACTGCCGAGAACCAGCTGACGGTACTGGAACCCGGATGGGTAGCAGAAGGTACCCATGTAAAAAAAAGTTCAAGGCCGCGAGCCGGCCGCAGTTACCAAAACCCACAGTCCTACAGGGGGTGCTTGTCCTATAGGCACTATAGAACCAGCCTTCATTGCCAGATCCCGCAGCCCACATAGGAGTCACCTAAACTGCAGGCACCATAGAGTCGGCTAACCCGACAGGACAACGCATTGGAGGCAAAGTGACGTTGACACTACCCGGAAACAGCTGGCGTGCTGGAACCAGGCTGGGCAGGAGGGAGTACCCGTGCCAAAGACACTGCCGAGAACCAGCTGACGGTACTGGAACCCGGATGGGTAGTAGAAGGTACAAGAGCCAATGGAACTGCCAAAGACCAGCTGACGGTACTGGAACTCGGTTACTAAGCAGGAGGTACCTGTGCCAGAAAGCACTACCAAGGACCAGCAGACGTTGGTGGAACTTGGATACCGAGAAGGAGGCACCTAATCCAAAGGCACTGCCGAGAACCAGCTGACGGTACTGGAACCCGGATGGGTAGCAGAAGGTACCCATGTAAAAAAAAGTTCAAGGCCGCGAGCCGGCCGCAGTTACCAAAACCCACAGTCCTACAGGGGGTGCTTGTCCTATTGGCACTATGGAACCAGCCTTCATTGCCTGATCCCGCAGCCCACATAGGAGTCACCTAAACTGCAGGCACCATAGAGTCGGCTAACCCGACCGCAACACGACAGGACAACGCATTGGAGGCAAAGTGACGTTGACACTACCCGGAAACAGCTGGCGTGCTGGAACCAGGCTGGGCAGGAGGGAGTACCCGTGCCAAAGACACTGCCGAGAACCAGCTGACGGTACTGGAACCCGGATGGGTAGTAGAAGGTACAAGAGCCAATGGAACTGCTGAAGACCAGCTGACGGTACTGGAACTCGGTTACTAAGCAGGAGGTACCTGTGCCAGAAAGCACTACCAAGGACCAGCAGATGTTGGTGGAACTTGGATACCGAGAAGGAGGCACCTAATCCAAAGGCACTGCCGAGAACCAGCTGACGGTACTGGAACCCGGATGGGTAGCAGAAGGTACCCATGTAAAAAAAAGTTCAAGGCCGCGAGCCGGCCGCAGTTACCAAAACCCACAGTCCTACAGGGGGTGCTTGTCCTATTGGCACTATGGAACCAGCTTTCATTGCCAGATCCCGCAGCCCACATAGGAGTCACCTAAACTGCAGGCACCATAGAGTCGGCTAACCTGACCGCAACACGACAGGACAACGCATTGGAGGCAAAGTGACGTTGACACTACCCGGAAACAGCTGGCGTGCTGGAACCAGGCTGGGCAGAAGGGAGTACCCGTGCCAAAGTCACTGCCGAGAACCAGCTGACGGTACTGGAACCCGGATGGGTAGTAGAAGGTACAAGAGCAAATTGAACTACCGAGGACCAGCTGACGGTACTGGAACCCGGATGGGTAGCAGAAGGTACAAGAGCCAATGGAACTGCCGAAGACCAGCTGACGGTACTGGAACTCGGTTACTAAGCAGGAGGTACCTGTGCCAGAAAGCACTACCAAGAACCAGCAAACGTTGGTGGAACTTGGATACCGAGAAGGAGGCACCTAATCCAAAGGCACTGCCGAGAACCAGCTGATGGTACTGGAACCCGGATGGGTAGTAGAAGGTACAAGAGCAAATGGAACTACCGAGAACCAGCTGGCGGTGCTGGAACCCAGGGTAAATACTAAAAACAGAGTGGAGCCAGAGGTGTAATTGGAGCAAGTTTTAAATCAGTAGTACAGTGGATGTGGACAAAGCAAGAGAATTTGCCGGACACACAGCAGGGGAACAGCTGACGTTACTGAACCCCAATAACACTGGAGCAAGCGTTGACTGTGCAGACGGCACTTCTGAGCAGCAACTAGCGGTATTGGAGCCCAGGGTAAATACTAAAAACAGAGGAGCCAGAGGTGTATTTGGAGGAGGTTTTAAATCAGTAGTACAGTGGATGTGGACAAAGCAGAAGAAATTGCCGTCCGCACAGCAGGGGAACAGCTGACGTTACCGGACCCCAATAACACGACAGCAAGTGTTGACTGTGCAGACGGCACTTCCGAGCGCCAACTGGCGGTGTTGGAGCTCAGGGATAATACTGAAAACAGAGGAGCCAGAGGTGTATTTGGAGGAGGTTTTAAATCAGTAGTACAGTGGATGTGGACAGAGCAGGAGAAATTGCAGTCCGCACAGCAGGGGAACAGCTGACGTTACTGAACCCCAATAACACGGCAGCAAGTGTTGACTGTGCAGACGGCACTTCCAAGCGCCAACTGGCGGTGTTGGAGCTCAGGGATAATACTGAAAACAGAGGAGCCAGAGGTGTATTTGGAGGAGGTTTTAAATCAGTAGTACAGTGGATGTGGAGAGAGCAGGAGAAATTGCAGTCCGCACAGCAGGGGAACAGCTGACGTTACTGAACCCCAATAACACGGCAGCAAGTGTTGACTGTGCAGACGGCACTTCCAAGCGCCAACTGGCGGTGTTGGAGCTCAGGGATAATACTGAAAACAGAGGAGCCAGAGGTGTAATTGGAGCAACTTTAAAATCTGTAGTAGTGAGAATGTGGACAGAGCAGGAGAAATTGCCGTCCGCACAGCAGGGGAACAGCTGACGTTACCGAACCCCAATAACATGGCAGAAAGTGTTGACTGTGCAGACGGCACTTCCGAGCGCCAACTGGCGGTGTTGGAGCTCAGGGATAATACTGAAAACAGAGGAGCCAGAGGTGTATTTGGAGGAGGTTTTAAATCAGTAGTACAGTGGATGTGGACAGAGCAGGAGAAATTGCCGTCCGCACAGCAGGGGAACAGCTGACGTTACTGAACCCCAATGACACGGCAGCAAGTGTTGACTGTGCAGACGGCACTTCCGAGCGCCAACTGGCGGTGTTGGAGCTCAGGGATAATACTGAAAACAGAGGAGCCAGAGGTGTAATTGGAGCAACTTTAAAATCTGTAGTAGTGAGAATGTAGACAGAGCAGGAGAAATTGCCGTCCGCACAGCAGGGGAACAGCTGACGTTACTGAACCCCAATGACACGGCAGCAAGTGTTGACTGTGCAGACGGCACTTCCGAGCGCCAACTGGCGGTGTTGGAGCTCAGGGATTACAGTTCAGGTGGTAGAAACATGAACAGAACAGGAGACCTGGATACTTTTGCCAACAATTATTTATTCTGGAAGAGGACTGGCAAATTCATGAGAGATCCAGGCCTTGTTCATTTTGGGAAAAGTAAGCCGGTCAACGTTATCGGAGGATAGTCGCATGCGACGGTCTGTTAGTACACCACCTGCGGCACTAAAGACGCGTTCCGATAATACACTAGCAGCAGGGCAAGCTAGCACCTCCAATGCATACTGACTTAGCTCTGGCCATGTATCTAGCTTACAGACCCAAAACTTGAAGGGAGAAGAGCCGTCTGGGAGTACACTAAGAGGGCAAGACATGTAGTCTGTCACCATCTGACGGAAACGTTGCCTCCTGCTGACTGGAGCCGTCTGTGATGGTGTAGACATTTGTGGCGGCGGGGACACAAAACTTTGCCACATTTCGGCCATACTGGTCTTGCCTTGTGCTGAGGCGCTGCTTCTGCTCCCTCTTTGTGCAGAGCTTCCTCCACTGCCTCGACGCACTGAGCTGCTTTGTAAAGCACTAGCAGCACTGCTCTCGGTTGGAATGGAGAACATGATGGAATGCACCAGTGCGTCTTGGTACTCCCGCATTTTACGCTCCCAGTTCAACGGTGTTATGAGGCTTTGTAAGTTGTCCCGGTAGCGAGGATCTAGGAGGGTGGACACCCAATAATCAGCCGTGTTGAGAATGTGGGCGATGCGGCGGTCGTTTCTCAGGCACTGCAGCATGAAATCAACCATGTGCTGCAGACTGCCAACTGGCCAAGAAACGCTGTCCCCTGCTTGAGGCGTGATCTCTGCCTGCTCTGCATCACCCCACCCTCGCTCTAGATACTGACTACTAGAGCATTGTGTACCTCCCTCCTCTGGACAGATGTCTTCCTCATCCATTGACTCCTCCTCATCCTCCTCACAAAGTGTCCCCTGCCTAGGCCTTTGTGAGGAACCACGTTGCGCAGACTGTAGAGAAGCAGATGGCATTTGTGACTCCTCATCCTCCACCTCTTCCAAAACCTCGTCCCTTAGTGCTTGCAGTGTTTTTTCAAGCAGGCAGATAAGGGGGATAGTCATGCTGACTAGTGCATCATCTGCACTCGCCATCCGCGTGGAATAATCGAAGGCATGCAAAACGTGGCAAATGTCCTTCATAGAGGCCCACTCAGTGGTGGTGAAGTGTGAACGGCGCGCACTGCGACTTCTTTGCGCCTGCTGCAGCTGGTACTCCATTACTGCTGCCTGCTGCTCACACAACCTCTCCAACATATGTAACGTTGAATTCCACCTGGTGGGTAGGTCACATATGATGCGATGTTCCGGAAGACGTAATCGGCGCTGCAGAGCTGCAATGCGTGATCTTGCATTGCTGGAACGCCGCAAGTGAGCGCACTCTATGCGGATCTTGTGAAGCAGTGCATCAAGATCCGGATAGTCCCTCAAAAAACTCTGCACGACCAAGTTGAGCACATGTGCCAGACATGGGATGTGAGTGAGGTTGCCTAGGCCCAGAGCTGCCACCAGATTTCGGCCATTGTCACACACTACCATGCCTGGCTGGAGATTCGCTGGCACAAACCACATGTCGCTCTGCTGCTTGATGGCATTCCAGAGCTCCTGCGCTGTGTGGCTTCGATTCCCCAAAGAAATTAATTTTAATACGGCCTGTTGACGTTTGGCCACGGCTGTGCTAATATTGGTCACCATAACAGGTAACCGTTCACGGGTCGATGTGGAGGTAGACCGTGACGGCTCCTGCAGTGCTGATTCAGAGGAACTGGAGTATGAGGAGGAGTCAATGTGTACAGACTGGATTCCTGCAATCCTTGGAGTTGGCAGAACACGTACAGCGCCACTCTCAAGATCTGTACCCGGCTCCACAACATTTACCCAATGGGCAGTGAGGGAAAGGTATCGTCCCTGTCCATGCTTACTGGTCCACGCATCGGTGGTCAGGTGGACCTTGCTACTGACGGCGTTTTGTAGCGCATGTTTAATTTTTCCCTCCACATGATGTTGCAGGGCAGGGACGGCTTGCCTGCTGAAATAAAATCGGCTGGGCACGTTGTATTGTGGGACTGCCAATGCCATAAAGTTACGGAATGTGTCAGTCTCCACCAGCCTGAATGATAGCATTTCAAGGGCCAGTAGTTTAGCAATGCCAGCATTCAGAGCCTGTGCTCGGGGGTGGTTTGCCGAGTATGGGCGCCTTTTCTCCCATGCCTGTGCTAACGATGGCTGTAGACTGGCCTGGGAGTGTGAGGATGACTGGGAAAGTGGTGCTGTGGGTGGAATTACACTGTGTCTCTGTACAACAGTGCCAGAGATTCTTCCATGGCGATCCTGTGAGGAAGCCGAACCAGCTGTGTGTGAGCTGGAGGAAGAGGCTACAACACGAGCTGAAGAGGTGGTAGGTGGCGCTGTAGGTTGGCCTAGGTCTTCAGTGTGTTTTTGTAACTCCACCACGTGCTTGGTCCGCACATGTTTCCACATATTTGTGGTATTGAGGTTGCTGACACTTTTCCCTCTTTTCACCTTCTGATTACACAGCTTGCATTTGACAAAGCAAATGTCATCTGCAACTGTGTCAAAAAAGGACCAGGCACTGCAAGTCTTGGGAGCGCCCGCTTTGGATTTTGGAAGAGCCATGCTCCTAATGGGTGCTGAAGTGGAGGCTACAGGCAACCAAGTCTGCCCCCTCCCTCTCCCTCCTTTTTGGGCTGTTCGGGGAATCTCTTCCTCAGAGCTGCTCCCACCACCTTCCTGTCCCTCACGCCATGATGGGTCAAGGACCTCATCATCTACACCACCCTCTTCAAACAACTGCTTCTCCTGAGTAGTCTCGACAGCACAGTACGCACCAGAAAGTGGCACATGAGTCTCATCATCAGATGCGTACTGAGGTGTGCTGCTGACCATAGGCACTGGCCCACCCGCCTCTTCAGATTCAGAGAGACAAAACGGTTGCGCATCACTGCATACTACCTCTTCTTCAAATTCTCGAATTCTGCTTGGCTGTCCCCTCTTTCCAAGCCAAGAGATTCAGAGAACAGAAGTAGAGATGGCTCCTGTCCAGGGCTCTCTGACTGCCTGGGCAATTTGGCAGGTGGTGAAGAGACAGATGGGTGCTCTTCAGTGCTCAGGACCTGAGAGGATCTGGAACTAATTGAAGTCGATGCGTTAGCTGCCATCCATCCGACAACGGCTTCAATTTGGTCCTCCCGCAGCAGTGGGGTACGGCTAGCTCCTACAAAGCTGCGCATAAAGGACTGTTCCCTGGTAAAACTGGGGGATGCTGAGTCACTGGTGCCCGCAGCAGGCACAGAATCCCCACGTCCTCTTCCTGCAGGCACAGAATCCTCACGTCCTCTCCCTGCAGAAACTCCACGCCCACGCCCACGCCCACGACCACATGCCTTACTCCCTGCCTTCTTCATCTTGGTAGACTGATAAAGATAGGCAGAAAAGTACTAAGGGCTTAGTGTGCTTATTCCTGAACAGCTGCTAACAGGTATAAGAAACACTAATTTTATAAAGTGTGGACTAGACTTTAATATGAGCTAATGTGGCCTACACAACTGTAAAGTGGAGTGTTTGGTGAACTTTATTTAGGTTTTTTTTGTCACAAAAAGACACTGGATGTGCCTAAAGATGTAATAACGATAGTATCACAAACTTTTTGTAGCTATTACAATGTAGGAAGGTAACCTACAATGCAATAGATGAGGCTGCAAAAAATAGGCTAATACTAATCTGGCTGGGGCTGCAGGGCCCAATGCTGCAGAAAGGCTCCTCTAACTACTCCTATATAGTGTGTTTGGAACCAATTTAGCTGAATACGGATGGAACCACCACACTAATAGGAGAAATCAGGAAAAATTATGAATTGGCAAAAAAGGACAATGTATGAGGCAGTGACACACACTGAGTGCACTACAACCAGATGTGGTTGAAGCACACACTACAGGGTGAGCTGCACTCACACACCAGACCTTGCAGACAGCGGTGAACAGTACAGATGCAGAGCACTGTGCACTAGCGCTGCAAGACCAAAAAAATTTCTCTATCTACTCCTATATAGTGTGTTTGGAACCAATTTAGCTGAATACGGATGGAACCACCACACTAATAGGAGATATCAGGAAAAATTATGAATTGGCAAAAAAGGACAATGTATGAGGCAGTGACACACACTGAGTGCACTACAACCAGACGTGGCTGAAGCACACATTACAGGGTGAGCTGCACTCACACACAGAGACCTTTCAGAAAGCGGTGAACAGCACAGAGAACTGTGCACTAGCGCTGCAAGGCACAGCGATTTATAAAGTAGCTTGGGTAAAGCAGAATAGACCAAATAGGTAGCTAAAACTGTCCCTCAGAACAACAGCGTCCTATCCCTAACTGAATTCACAGCAGAGTGAGCTCAAAATGGTGGCGGCGGCTTTTATAGTGCATCATGACATCATTTCAGCAGCCAATCACAGCCATGCCATTAGTTAAGATGCCTACATGCCTAACAGGATGTGCCCACACTTCTTAGGATCCTCATTGGCTGAATAAAATGAAAATGGCTATTGCATTATGGGAACTTCCGATTCCAGTATACGATATTGCAAAAGTATCGGAATTAAGTATCGGAATTCCGATACCGCGAATATCGGCCGATACCCGATATTTCAGTATCGGAATGCTCAACACTAGAGAGGACTGAACGGTCAAAGGATCTTCTTATCAAGAAGCTGCTCCAGGGTGGCTGGAAGTAAAATTAATAAGTGAAGGGATTTGGTCCACTGATTTGATAGAGCCTGAGTTATATAGGTATTTACCTCATGGATTGATTTGGATGTTTACTATCTGTGGTCCAGATGTCCCAATTATACCAGATGAAGGATACCGAAGTGTCCGAAAAGCGTAGGATTCTAATCTTGGTCCTCTCTGCCATCCGTCCACACCGGTGTCACGTGACCGCAGAGGATCTGACGTCACGCAGGTCCGTCTATCTGAAGCGTGCTTTCCGGACAGCACCCGGCGGTGTCTGATTCTCCGGCCGGGACTCCGTTCCCCTAACGTCACTGCTACTTTACACCGTGCCCCACACGACGGCTGCTGATCTCCTCCACAGGAAATAGAGCGTAGGACACGGCATCCTCCCGCTGACGGCACGGGGCTCCAGCTCAACCTAAAGATACCCCTCTGTATCACCAACGTTAGCTCCTGCAGAGCTCTACAAGAGATGGACTAATAAGTGTCTGAGTACGTGGATATTATCCAGCAATTTACATGTTCATCCAGAACCTGCTGGTTCTTCTTCTGTTATATTAGCCTCATCAACCTCTTGAAACTGGGCTGATAACCAAGGATGACTATAAGTCTTACATCTGAGTAACCTATGTATCACTATTACTCAAGAAGTGCTATACTAAGGGTCAAATTACGCAAAATATCCGGGGTTCTATTACCCAAGACATTAAGCCGTAATAGCCAAATAGTAATTTGGAGCAATTAAAAATCTCTGAACTTCTCCTATAAAGACCACTGTGTCACAAATACCGGACCATCCACGTTTTAATACTGTATTTTACTTTGCCTCTGGGAAACATTTTATATATGATCTAAATAAACAGTCTTTTAACAACACTACCTCCGCCCGTGTTCTAATTCTTCGATCCCACTGGACCAGCGCGGTGGATATCATTTTAGTATTTCCCCTTTTACCTTATTACGAGGTTTATGGTGCCCCTTACCACTCACTGCAGGCCCACTGTTTGTACTTACTAGCACCCCTAATCTGTTTTTGTGAAATTATGTAACTTAAAGCATCTAAGCATCACTCCTGTGGTTTTTAATTGCAGCGCTGGAGTGGTGCTTCTAATCTAAGTTCCCTGCCCATAGTCTTATACTCATCAGCCGCCATCTTCATCTTTTATTCGTGCCGCTCCTGTTGGTCTCCAGCAGTTTGTTACCTGCCGGATCACTGCAGTGTTTGCTGGGAGATCCAGAAGTCACAACTCAATGTAAGTCTATGAGAGCCAGAGCAAGGCCAGAATGAGCTGCTCATAGAGATTGTGACCAATATCTCTGACTTCCGGTCGGTCAGAGGTTATGGTCACAAGATGGTGCCGATAAAAGATGAAGATGGCAGCTGGTAAGTATAATACTAGGGTCAGGGAACTTAGATTAGTGGCATCACTCCAGCACAGAGCCCGAAAAAAATGCTGGAGTGTTGGTGCTTTATTATACTTAAAAAAAAGGTTAAGGGTGGATACAGTGGCTTGCAAAAGTATTCAACCCCTTGGCATTTTTCGTGTTTTGCAACCTCACAACCTGGATTTTCACAGTTTTTTTGAGGGCTTCCATGAGTCCAAGTAAAGAACATGCCTACAACTGTGAACATTTGGTTTTCTTTTTACTGTGAAGCAAACAACAAATTGGACAAAATAATTGAAAACTTCAGTGTGCATAACTATTCATTCCCTAAAGTCATTACTTTGTAGAGCCTCCTTTTGCGGCAATTACAGCTGCAAGTCGCTTTGGATAAGTCTCTATCACTCCATATGAAGTCTATATACAAGCTCCTCCAACCCATATGGATGAAATCTATATAGCACCTCCTCTGCCCATATGAAGTATATATAGCAGCTCCTCTACCCAATATGAAGTCTATGCTGCAGCTCCTATGCCCCATATGGATTAAGTCTGTAGAGCAGCTCCTCTGCCGCATATGAAGTCTATACAGCAGCTCCTATGCCCCATATGGATTAAGTCTGTAGAGCAGCTCCTCTGCCCCAAATGAAGTCTATATAGCAGCTCCTCTGCCCCATATGAAGTCAATATAGCAGCTTCTCTGCCCCATGTGGATGAAGGCTATATAGCGGCTCCTCTGCCCCATGTGGATGAAGTCTATATAGCAGCTCCTCTATCCCATATGGATAAAGTCAATATAGCAGCTTCTCTGCCCCATATGAAGTTTATATAGCAGCTCCTCTGCCCCATGTGGATGAAGTCTATATAGCAGCTCCTCTGCCCCATGTGGAGGAAATCTATATAGCAGATCCTCTGCCCCATATAGATGAAGTCTATATAGCAGCTCCCCTGCCCCATATGAAGTCTATATAGCTGCTCCTCTGCCCGAAGTGAATGAAGTCTATATAGCAGCTCCTCTGCCCCATGTGGATGAAATCTATATAGCAGCTCCTCTGCCCCATATAGATGAAGTCTATATAGCAGTTCCTCTGCCCCATGTGGATGAAGTCTATATAGCAGCTCCTCTGCCCCATATGGATGAAGTCTATATAGCAGCTCCTCTGCCCCATGTGGATGAAGTCTATATAGCAACTCCTCTGCCCCACGTGGATGAAGTCTATATAGCAGCTCCTCTGCCCCATATGGATGAAGTCTATATAGCAGCTCCTATGACCCATATGAAAACTATATAGCAGCTCCTCAGCCCCGTAGATGAAGTTTATATAGCAGCTCCTCTCTCCCATATGGATGAAGTCTATACAGCAGCTCCTCTGCTCCATGTGGATGAAGTCTATATAGCAGCTCCTCTGCCCCATATGGATGAAGTGTATATAGCAGCTCCTCTGCCTCATAAGGATGAAGTCTATATAGCAGCTTCTCTGCCCCATGTGGATGAAGTCTATATAGAAGCTCCTCTGCGCCATGTGGATGAAGTCTATATAGCAGCTCCTCTATCCCATATGGATAAAGTCTATATAGCAGCTTCTCTACCCCACATGGATGAAGTCTATATAGCTGCTCATCTGCCCCATGTGGATTAAGTCTATATAGCAGCTCCTCTGCCCCATGTGGATGAAATCTATATAGCTGCTCCTCTGCCCCAAATAGATGAAGTCTATATAGCAGTTCCTCTGCCCCATATGGATGAAGTCTATATAGCAGCTCCTCTGCCCGAAGTGAATGAAGTCTATATAGCAGCTCCTCTGCCCCATGTGGATGAAATCTATATAGCAGCTCCTCTGCCCCATATAGATGAAGTCTATATAGCAGTTCCTCTGCCCCATGTGGATGAAGTCTATATAGCAGCTCCTCTGCCCCATATGGATGAAGTCTATATAGCAGCTCCTCTGCCCCATGTGGATGAAGTCTATATAGCAGCTCCTCTGCCCCACATGGATGAAGTCTATATAGCTGCTCCTCTGCCCCATATGGATGAAGTCTATATAGCAGCTCCTATGACCCATATGAAAACTATATAGCAGCTCCTCTGCCCCGTAGATGAAGTTTATATAGCAGCTCCTCTCTCCCATATGGATGAAGTCTATATAGCAGCTCCTCTGCTCCATGTGGATGAAGTCTATATAGCAGCTCATCTGCCCAATGTGGATGAAGTTTATATTGCAGCTCCTCTACCCCATATGGATGAAGTCTATATAGCAGCTCCTCTGACCCATGTGGATGAAGTCTAGCAGCTCCTCTGCCCCATATGGATGAAGTCTATATAGCAGCTCCTCTGACCCATGTGGATGAAGTCTAAATAGCAGCTCCTCTGCCCCACATGGATGAAGTTTATATAGCAGTTCCTCTGCCCCATGTGGATGAAGTTTATATAGCAGCTCCTCTGCTCCACGTGGATAAAGTTTATATCGCAGCTCCTCTGCCCCCTGTGGATGAAGTTTATATAGCAGCTCCTCTGCCCCATGTGGATGAAGTCTATATAGCAGCTCCTCTGCCCCACATGGATGAAGTCTATATAGCTGCTCCTCTGCCCCATATGGATGAAGTCTATATAGCAGCTCCTATGACCCATATGAAAACTATATAGCAGCTCCTCTGCCCCGTAGATGAAGTTTATATAGCAGCTCCTCTCTCCCATATGGATGAAGTCTATATAGCAGCTCCTCTGCTCCATGTGGATGAAGTCTATATAGCAGCTCCTCTGCCCCATATGGATGAAGTCTATATAGCAGCTCCTCTGACCCATGTGGATGAAGTCTAAATAGCAGCTCCTCTGCCCCATATGGATGAAGTCTATATAGCAGCTCCTCTGCCCCATATGGATGAAGTCTATATAGCAGCTCCTCTGACCCATGTGGATGAAGTCTAAATAGCAGCTCCTCTGCCCCATATGGATGAAGTCTATATAGCAGCTCCTCTGCCCCATATGGATGAAGTCTATATAGCAGCTCCTCTGACCCATGTGGATGAAGTCTATACAGCAGCTCCTCAGCCCCACATGGATGAAGTTTATATAGCAGTTCCTCTGCCCCATGTGGATGAAGTTTATATAGCAGCTCCTCTGCCCCACATGGATGAAGTTTATATAGCAGCTCCTGTGCCCCATGTGGATAAAGTTTATATAGCAGCTCCTCTGCCCCATGTGGATAAAGTCTATACAGCAGCTCCTCTGCTCCATGTGGATGAAGTCTACATAGCAGCTCCTCTGCCCGAAGTGAATGAAGTCTATATAGCAGCTCCTCTGCCCCAAATGGATGAAGTCTATATAGCAGCTCCTCTGCCCGAAGTGAATGAAGTTTATATAGCAGCTCCTCTGCCCCATGTGGATGAAGTTTATATAGTAGCTCCTCTGCCCCAGGTGGATAAAGTCTATATGGCAGCTACTCTGTCCCATGTGGATTAAGTTTATATAGCAGCTCCTCTGCCCCATATGGATGAAGTCTATATAGCAGCGCCTCTGCCCCATATGGATGAAGTCTATATAGCAGCTCCTCTGCCCCATATGAAGTCTATTTAGCAGCTCCTATGCTCCATAATGAAGTCTATTTAGCAGCTCCTCTGCCCCATATGAAGTCTATAAAGCAGCTCCTCTGCCCCATGGATGAAGTCTATATAGCAGTTCCTCTCTACCACATGGATGAAGTCTATATAGCAGCTCCTCTGCCCGAAGTGAATGAAGTCTATATAGCAGCTCCTCTCTCCCACATGGATGAAGTCTATATAGCAGCTCCTCTGCCCCATGTGGATGAAGTCTATATAGCAGCTCCTCTGCCCCATGTGGATGAAGTCTATATAGCAGCTCCTCTGCCCCATGTGGATGAAGTCTATATAGCAGCTCCTCTGCCCCATGTGGATGAAGTCTAAATAGCAGCTCCACTGCCCTATATGGATGAAGTCTATATAGCAGCTCCTCTCCCCCATGTGGATGAAGTCTATATAGCAGCTCCTCTGCCCCATGTGGATGAAGTCTATATAGTAGCTCCTCTGCTCCATGTGGATGAAGTTTATATAGCAACTCCTCTGCCTGAAGTGAATGAAGTCTTTATAGCAGCTCCTCTGCCCCATATGGATGAAGTCTATATAGTAGCTCCTCTGCCCCATGTGGATGAAGTCTATATAGTAGCTCCTCTGCCCGAAGTGAATGAAGTCTTTATAGCAGCTCCTCTGCCCCATATGGATGAAGTCTATATAGCAGCTCCTCTGCCCCATGTGGATGAAGTCTATATAGCAACTCCTCTGCCCCACGTGGATGAAGTTTATATAGCAGCTCCTCTGCCCCACAAGGATGAAGTCTATATAGCAGCTCCTCTGCCCCATATGGATGAAGTCTATATAGCAGCTCCTATGACCCATATGAAAACTATATAGCAGCTCCTCTGCCCCGTAGATGAAGTTTATATAGCAGCTCCTCTCTCCCATATGGATGAAGTCTATACAGTAGCTCCTCTGCTCCATGTGGATGAAGTCTATATAGCAGCTCCTCTGCTCCATGTGGATGAAGTTTATATAGCAGCTCCTCTGACCCATGTGGATGAAGTCTAAATAGCAGCTCCTCTGCCCCATAAGGATGTGGTCTAAATAGCAGCTCCTCTGACCCATGTGGATGAAGCCTAAATAGCAGCTGCTCTGCCCCACATGGATGAAGTTTATATAGCAGTTCCTCTGCCCCATGTGGATGAAGTTTACATAGCAGCTCCTCTGCCCCACATGGATGAAGTTTATATAGCAGCTCCTCTGCCCCATGTGGATGAAGTTTATATAGCAGCTCCTCTGCCCCATGTGGATGAAGTTTATATAGTAGCTCCTCTGCCCCATGTGGATGAAGTCTACATAGCAGCACGTCTGCCCGAAGTGAATGAAGTCTATATAGCAGCTCCTCTGCCCCATATGGATGAAGTCTATATAGCAGCTCCTCTGCCCCATATGGATGAAGTCTATATAGCAGCTCCTCTGCCCGAAGTGAATGAAGTTTATATAGCAGCTCCTCTGCCCAATGTGGATAAAGTCTATATGGCAGCTACTCTGCCCCATGTGGATGAAGTTTATATAGCAGCTCCTCTGCCCCATGAGGATGAAGTCTATATAGCAGCTCCTCTGCCCCATATGGATGAAGTCTATATAGCAGCTCCTCTGCCCAAAGTGAATGAAGTTTATATAGCAGCTCCTCTGCCCCATGTGGATGAAGATTATATAATAGCTCCTCTGCCCCATGTGGATAAAGTCTATATGGCAGCTACTCTGCCCCATGTGCATGAAGTTTATATAGCAGCTCCTCTGCCCCATGTGGAAGAAGTCTATATAGCAGCTCCTCTGCCCCATATGGATAAAGTCTATATAGCAGCTCCTCTGCCCCATATGGATTAAGTCTATGTAGCAGCTCCTCTGCTCCATGTGGATGAAGTCTATATAGCAGCTCCTCTGCCCAATGTGGATGAAGTTAATATTGCAGCTCCTCTGACCCATGTGAATGAAGTCTATAAAGCAGCTCCTCTGCCCCATATGGATGAAGTCTATATAGCAGCTCCTCTGACCCATGTGAATGAAGTCTATATAGCAGCTCCTCTGCCCCACATGGATGAAGTTTATATAGCAGCTCCTCTGCCCCACATGGATGAAGTTTATATAGCAGTTCCTCTGCCCCATGTGAATGAAGTCTATATAGCAGCTCCTCTGCCCCACATGGATGAAGTTTATATAGCAGCTCCTCTGCCCCACATGGATGAAGTTTATATAGCAGTTCCTCTGCCCCATGTGGATGAAGTTTATATAGCAGTTCCTCTGCCCCATGTGGATAAAGTTTATATCGCAGCTCCCCTGCCCCACATGGATGAAGTTTATATAGCAGCTCCTCTGCCCCATGTGGATAAAGTTTATATCGCAGCTCCTCTGCCCCACATGGATGAAGGCTATATAGCAGCTCCTCTGCTCCATGTGGATGAAGTCTACATAGCAGCTCCTCTGCCCGAAGTGAATGAAGTCTATATAGCAGCTCCTCTGCCCCAAATGGATGAAGTCTATAAAGCAGCTCCTCTGCCCGAAGTGAATGAAGTTTATATAGCAGCTCCTCTGCCCCATGTGGATGAAGTTTACATAGTAGCTCCTCTGCCCCATGTGTATAAAGTCTATATGGCAGCTACTCTGTCCCATGTGGATGAAGTTTATATAGCAGCTCCTCTGCCCCATGTGGATGAAGTCTATATAGCAGCTCCTCTGCCCCATATGAAGTCTATTTAGCAGCTCCTATGCTCCATAATGAAGTCTATTTAGCAGCTCCTCTGCCCCATATGAAGTCTATATAGCAGCTCCTCTGCCCCATGGATGAAATCTATATAGCAGTTCCTCTCTCCCACATGGATGAAGTCTATATAGCAGCTCCTCTGCCCGAAGTGAATGAAGTCTATATAGCAGCTCCTCTCTCCCACATGGATGAAGTCTATATAGCAGCTCCTCTGCCCCATGTGGATGAAGTCTATATAGCAGCTCCTCTGCCCCATGTGGATGAAGTCTATATAGCAGCTCCTCTGCCCCATGTGGATAAAGTCTATATAGTAGCTCCTGTGCTCCATGTGGATGAAGTTTATATAGCAACTCCTCTGCCCGAAGTGAATGAAGTCTATATAGCAGCTCCTCGGCCCCATGTGGATGAAGTCTATATAGTAGCTCCTCTGCCCAAAGTGAATGAAGTCTTTATAGCAGCTCCTCTGCCCCATATGGATGAAGTCTATATAGCAGCTCCTCTGCCCCATGTGGATGAAGTCTATATAGCAACTCCTCTGCCCCACGTGGATGAAGTCTATATAGCAGCTCCTCTGCCCCACGTGGATGAAGTCTATATAGCAGCTCCTCTGCCCCATATGGATGAAGTCTATATAGCAGCTCCTATGACCCATATGAAATCTATATAGCAGCTCCTCTGCCCCGTAGATGAAGTTTATATAGCAGCTCCTCTCTCCCATATGGATGAAGTCTATACAGCAGCTCCTCTGCTCCATGTGGATGAAGTCTATATAGCAGCTCCTCTGCTCCATGTGGATGAAGTCTATATAGCAGCTCCTCTACCCAATGTGGATGAAGTTTATATAGCAGCTCCTCTGACCCATGTGGATGAAGTCTAAATAGCAGCTCCTCTGCCCCATAAGGATGTGGTCTAAATAGCAGCTCCTCTGACCCATGTGGATGAAGTCTAAATAGCAGCTCCTCTGCCCCACATGGATGAAGTTTATATAGCAGTTCCTCTGCCCCATGTGGATGAAGTTTACATAGCAGCTCCTCTGCCCCACGTGGATAAAGTTTATATCGCAGCTCCTCTGCCCCACATGGATGAAGTTTATATAGCAGCTCCTCTGCCCAATGTGGATGAAGTTTATATAGAAGCTCCTCTGCCCCATGTGGATGAAGTCTCCATAGCAGCTCCTCTGCCCGAAGTGAATGAAGTCTATATAGCAGCTCCTCGGCCCCATATGGATGAAGTCTATATAGCAGCTCCTCTGCCCGAAGTGAATGAAGTTTATATAGCAGCTCCTCTGCCCCATGTGGATAAAGTCTATATGGCAGCTACTCTGCCCCATGTGGATGAAGTTTATATAGCAGATCCTCTGCCCCATATGGATGAAGTCTATATAGCAGCTCCTCTGCCCGAAGTGAATGAAGTTTATATAGCAGCTCCTCTGCCCCATGTGGATGAAGTTTATATAATAGCTCCTCTGCCCCATGTGGATAAAGTCTATATGGCAGCTACTCTGCCCCATGTGCATGAAGTTTATATAGCAGCTCCTCTGCCCCATGTGGATGAAGTCTATATAGCAGCTCCTCTGCCCCATATGGATGAAGTCTATATAGCAGCTCCTCTGACCCATGTGAATGAAGTCTATATAGCAGCTCCTCTGCCCCACATGGATGAAGTTTATATAGCAGCTCCTCTGCCCCACATGGATGAAGTCTATATAGCAGCTCCTCTGCCCCATATGGATGAAGTCTATATAGCAGCTCCTATGACCCATATGAAAACTATATAGCAGCTCCTCTGCCCCGTAGATGAAGTTTATATAGCAGCTCCTCTCTCCCATATGGATGAAGTCTATACAGCAGCTCCTCTGCTCCATGTGGATGAAGTCTATATATCAGCTCCTCTGCTCCATGTGGATGAAGTCTATATAGCAGTTCCTCTGCCCAATGTGGATGAAGTTTATATTGCAGCTCCTCTGACCCATGTGGATGAAGTCTAAATAGCAGCTCCTCTGCCCCATATGGATGAAGTCTAAATAGCAGCTCCTCTGACCTATGTGGATGAAGTCTAAATAGCAGCTCCTCTGCCCCACATGGATGAAGTTTATATAGCAGTTCCTCTGCGCCATGTGGATGAAGTTTACATAGCAGCTCCTCTGCCCCACGTGGATAAAGTTTATATCGCAGCTCCTGTGCCCCATGTGGATGAAGTTTATATAGTAGCTCCTCTGCCCCATGTGGATGAAGTCTACATAGCAGCTCCTCTGCCCGAAGTGAATGAAGTCTATATAGCAGCTCCTCTGCCCCATATGGATGAAGTCTATATAGCAGCTCCTCTGCCCGAAGTGAATGAAGTTTATATAGCAGCTCCTCTGCCCCATGTGGATAAAGTCTATATGGCAGCTACTCTGCCCCATGTGGATGAAGTTTATATAGCAGCTCCTCTGCCCCTTGTGGATGAAGTCTATATAGCAGCTCCTCTGCCCCATATGGATGAAGTCTATATAGCAGCTCCTCTGCCCGAAGTGAATGAAGTTTATATAGCAGCTCCTCTGCCCCATGTGGATGAAGTTTATATAATAGCTCCTCTGCCCCATGTGGATAAAGTCTATATGGCAGCTACTCTGCCCCATGTGCATGAAGTTTATATAGCAGCTCCTCTGCCCAATGTAGATGAAGTCTATATAGCAGCTCCTCTGCCCCATATGGATAAAGTCTATATAGCAGCTCCTCTGCCCCATATGGATTAAGTCTATATAGCAGCTCCTCTGACCCATGTGAATGAAGTCTATATAGCAGCTCCTCTGCCCCACATGGATGAAGTTTATATAGCAGCTCCTCTGCCCCACATGGATGAAGTTTATATAGCAGTTCCTCTGCCCCATGTGGATAAAGTTTATATCGCAGCTCCTCTGCCCCACATGGATGAAGGCTATATAGCAGCTCCTCTGCTCCATGTGGATGAAGTCTACATAGCAGCTCCTCTGCCCGAAGTGAATGAAGTCTATATAGCAGCTCCTCTGCCCCAAATGGATGAAGTCTATATAGCAGCTCCTCTGCCCGAAGTGAATGAAGTTTATATAGCAGCTCCTCTGCCCCATGTGGATAAAGTCTATATGGCAGCTACTCTGTCCCATGTGGATGAAGTTTATATAGCAGCTCCTCTGCCCCATGTGGATGAAGTCTATATAGCAGCGCCTCTGCCCCATATGAAGTCTATTTAGCAGCTCCTATGCTCCATAATGAAGTCTATTTAGCAGCTCCTCTGCCTCATATGAAGTCTATATAGCAGCTCCTCTGCCCCATGGATGAAGTCTATATTGCAGTTCCTCTCTCCCACATGGATGAAGTCTATATAGCAGCTCCTCTGCCCGAAGTGAATGAAGTCTATATAGCAGCTCCACTCTCCCACATGGATGAAGTCTATATAGCAGCTCCTCTGCCCCATGTGGATGAAGTCTATATAGCAGCTCCTCTGCCCCATGTGGATGAAGTCTATATAGCAGCTCCTCTGCCCCATGTGGATGAAGTCTATATAGCAGCTCCTCTGCCCCATGTGGATGAAGTCTATATAGCAGCTCCTCTGCCCCATGTGGATGAAGTCTATATAGCAGCTCCTCTGACCCACATGGATGAAGTTTATATAGCAGTTCCTCTGCCCCATGTGGATAAAGTTTATATCACAGCTCCTCTGCCCCACATGGATGAAGTTTATATAGCAGCTCCTCTGCCCCACATCATATAGCAGCTCCTCTGCCCCATGTGGATGAAGTTTATATAGCAGCTCCTTTGCCCCATGTGGATAAAGTCTATACAGCAGCTCCTCTGCTCCATGTGGATGAAGTCTACATAGCAGCTCCTCTGCCCGAAGTGAATGAAGTCTATATAGCAGCTTCTCTGCCCCATATGGATTAAGTCTATATAGCAGCTCCTCTGCCAGAAGTGAATGAAGTTTATATAGCAGCTCCTCTGCCCCATGTGGATAAAGTCTATATGGCAGCTACTCTGCCCCATGTGGATGAAGTTTATATAGCAGCTCCTCTGCCCCATGTGGATGAAGTCTATATAGCAGCTCCTCTGCCCCTTGTGGATGAAGTTTATATAGTAGCTCCTCTGCCCCATGTGGATGAAGTTTATATAGCAGCTCCTCTGCCCCATATGAAGTCTATTAAGCAGCTCCTATGCTCCATAATGAAGTCTATTTAGCATCTCCTCTGCCCCATATGGATGACGTCTATATAGCAGCTCCTCTGCCCGAAGTGAATGAAGTCTATATAGCAGCTCCTCTCTCCCACATGGATGAAGTCTATATAGCAGCTCCTCTGCCCCATGTGGATGAAGTCTATATAGCAGCTCCTCTGCCCCATGTGGATGAAGTCTATATAGCAGCTCCTATGCTCCATAATGAAGTCTATTTAGCATCTCCTCTGCCCCATATGGATGAAGTCTATATAGCAGCTCCTCTGCCCGAAGTGAATGAAGTCTATATAGCAGCTCCTCTCTCCCACATGGATGAAGTCTATATAGCAGCTCCTCTGCCCCATGTGGATGAAGTCTATATAGCAGCTCCTCTGCCCCATGTGGATGAAGTTTATATAGCGGCTCCTCTGCCCCATGTGGATAAAGTCTATATGGCAGCTACTCTGCCCCATGTGGATGAAGTCTATATAGCAGCTCCTCTGCCCCATGTGGATGAAGTCTATATAGCAGCTCCTCTGCCTCATGTGGATGAAGTCTATATATCAGCTCCTCTGCCCCATATGGATGAAGTGTATATAGCAGCTCCTCTGCCCCTTGTGGATGAAGTTTATATAGTAGCTCCTCTGCCCCATGTGGATGAAGTTTATATAGCAGCTCCTCTGCCCCATATGAAGTCTATATAGCAGCTCCTATGCTCCATAATGAAGTCTATTTAGCATCTCCTCTGCCCCATATGGATGAAGTCTATATAGCAGCTCCTCTGCCCGAAGTGAATGAAGTCTATATAGCAGCTCCTCTCTCCCACATGGGTGAAGTCTATATAGCAGCTCGTCTGCCCCATGTGGATGAAGTCTATATAGCAGCTCCTCTGCCCCATGTGGATGAAGTCTATATAGCAGCTCCTCTGCCCCATGTGGATGAAGTCTATATAGCAGCTCCTCTGCCTCATGTGGATGAAGTCTATATATCAGCTCCTCTGCCCCATATGGATGAAGTGTATATAGCAGCTCCTCTGCCCCTTGTGGATGAAGTTTATATAGTAGCTCCTCTGCCCCATGTGGATGAAGTTTATATAGCAGCTCCTCTGCCCCATATGAAGTCTATATAGCAGCTCCTATGCTCCATAATGAAGTCTATTTAGCATCTCCTCTGCCCCATATGGATGAAGTCTATATAGCAGCTCCTCTGCCCGAAGTGAATGAAGTCTATATAGCAGCTCCTCTCTCCCACATGGGTGAAGTCTATATAGCAGCTCGTCTGCCCCATGTGGATGAAGTCTATATAGCAGCTCCACTGCCCCATGTGGATGAAGTCTATATAGCAGCTCCTCTGCCCCATGTGGATGAAGTCTATATAGCAGCTCCTATGCCCCATGTGGATGAAGTTTATATAGCAGCTCCTCTGCCCCATATGGATGAAGTCTATATAGCAGCTCCTCTGCCCAAAGTGAATGAAGACTAGCGTTCTGGCCAAACGTTTTGACCATTACACAAATTTTACTTTTGAAAAAATGATTGCTGCTTTGGTGTTTATAGACCTTAGTCAGATGTTTTTATGGTCCCTGAAGTACAATTATAAGCATACATTTTCACACGTTTATTGACAAATACATCAAGTTTATGGAAATACTCAATATTTAGTGTTGTCCCTTATTTTTCAAGACTTCTGCCCTCCCATTGACATGCTGGATATCAGGTTCTGGGTCAAATCCTGACTGATGACAACTCATTATTGTCTAATCAGTGCCTTGAGTTTATCACAATTTCTGTGCTTTTCTTTGTTACACTGCTTTATGAGGATTGACCACAGGTTCTCAATGGACCTAAAATTTCAATGCCTTGATCACTGAGCCACTCAGTTATCAATTTTGCCTTGTGAAATGGTGTTCCTTCATGCTGGAAAAAGCATTGATCATCACCAAATTGCTCCTGGATTGCCACCAGCTGGATTTGGCCCATAAGATGACATCCAGCATGTCAGCGAGAAATGCAGAAGTTCTGAAAAATAAGGGACAGCACTGTAGCTATTGAGTCTTTCCATAAACTTGATTTGTCAATAAAAGTGCAAAACTTAGGAAATTATAGTTCTAGTTCAGAAACTATAGAAACAGCGAATAGATCTAAAAACATCGGTACCAATGACAAAGTTAGAGGGAGGTGGACGGTCCTTAACCCCTTCGCAACCCTGGGATTTCAATTTTTGCATTTTCGTTTTTTGCTCCCCTTGTTCCCAGAGCCATAGCGTTTTTATTTTTTGGTCAATATGGCCGTGTGAGGGCTTATTTTTTGAGGGACGAGTTGTATTTTTCAACGCCATTACTAGTTTTACTATATCGTGTACTGGAAAACGGGAAAAAAATTCCAAGTGCGGTGAAATTGCAAAAAAGTGCAATACCACAGATGTTTTTTTTCATTTTTTTTACCACGTTCACTGAGTGCTAAAACTGACCTGCCATCATTATTCTCCAGGTCATTACGAGTTTGTAGACACCAAACATGTATAGGTTCTTTTTTATTTAAGAGGTGAAAAAAAAATCCAAAGTTTGGTAAAAAAAAAAAAATATGGCGCCATTTTCCAAGACCCGTGGCGTCTCCATTTTTCGGGATCTGGGGCCGGGTGAGGGCTTATTTTTTGCGCACCGGGCTGAAGTTTTTATTGAAAAAAAATATAAAAGTTTAAATCACCCCCCTTTTGCCCCATTCAAAATAAAATAATAATAAAAAAAAAACACATACACATATTTGGTATCGCCGCGTTCAGAATCGCCCGATCTATCAATATAAAAAAATAATTAATCCGATCGGTAAATGGCGTAACGAGAAAAAAATTCTAAACGCCAGAATTAAGTTTTTTGGTCACCGCAACATTGCAATAAAATGCAATAACGGGCGATCAAAACATCGGATCTAACCCAAAATAGTATCAATAAAAACGTCAGCTCGGTGCGCAAAAAATAAGCCCTCACCTAGCCCCAGATCCCAAAAAATGGAGACGCTACGGGTCTTGGAAAATGGCGCCATTTTTTTTTTTTTTTTTACCAAACTTTGGAATTTTTTTTCACCAATTAAATAAAAAAGAACCTATACATGTTTGGTGTCTACGAACTCGTAATGACTTGGAGAATAATAATGGCAGATCAGTTTTAGCATTCAGTGAACGTGGTAAAAAAAATAAAAAAAAACATCAGTGCCATTGCACTTTTTTTGCAATTTCACCGCACTTGGAATTTTTTCCCCGTTTTCCCGTACACGATATGGTAAAACTAGTAATGGCGTTGAAAAGTACAACTCGTCCCGCAAAAAATAAGCCCTCACACGGCCATATTGACCAAAAAATAAAAACGCTATGGCTCTGGGAACAAGGGGAGCAAAAAACAAAAACGCAAAATCCCAGGGTTGCGAAGGGGTTAAATGGGGAGTATACTCGGGACTACAAAACAGGAGAAGGATTTGGGTATTCTGGTTACAAGTAAGCTGAGGAGCAGTACTCAATGTCAAGCAGCAGCCGCAAAAGCAAATACGATTTTAGGATGTATAAAAAGAGAAATAAAATCCCGCGATCCCAATGTACTGTTATCCCTTTATAAATCGCTGGTGAGGCCATATCTGGAATATGGGATCCAGTTTTGGGCTCCACATTTTTAAAAGGATATTCAGAAGTTACAGTCAGTTCAAAGGCGACAACTAGATTATTACAAGGGATGGATGGCCTCTCATATGAGGAGAGGTTGGAAAAGCTGAGTCGGTTTAGCTTAGAAAAATGACCATCAGAGGAGATCTCATTTACATGTATAAATATATGTGTGGTCTGTATAAAGGACTAATACATGACTTATTCTTTCCAAAGACCATACTAAGGACCAGGGGGCACTCATTACAGGTGGAAAAAAGGTGATTCCGGCACCTTAAGGCTATGTGCCCATGTTGCAGAAATGAAGCAGAAAATTTCTGCTTCATTTCTGCATGTTCTCTCCCGGATAAACGCATTCGGAATTCCGTATGCGTTTATTGTGCGTTTATCCTGCGTTTTCCACATGTGGAATTGCCTTGCGTTTTTTATTGCATTGCAAAGGCAATTCCGCTTGCGGAAAAGCAAAATTAATGGACATGCTGCGGATTTTTGAGCGCAACAAAAACGCTGCGGAAAAATCCACAGCATGGGCATTGAAATTGCGGAATCCCCTTGGGGACCATGGGGGGCGGATTACCAAGCGTTTCACAAGCGTTTACGCTGCGTAAATGCTGCAGCTTATATGCTTGAAAGACGCTACGTGGCCACATACCCAAACAGGAAAGGGTTCTTTACAGTCAGAGCAGTCAGACTGTGGAATTCCCGACCACAAGAGGGAGTAATAACAGACACTATAACAGCTTTCAAAAAAGGGCTATATGATTTCCTCGATACACATAACATTGTGGGTTACAGTTAAATTAGATAAAATGTTACACCTATAGTAATACATTTAATACGGTAATAGTAATTACATAACTAGTATTATAATTTGGTTAGATACAGGGTTCTAGGACTGATCGCCTTTTCTCGGGGTCAAGGAGGGATTTTTCTCCGTGACGCAAATTGGCTGAATGTGTCCTGGGGTTCTTGCCTTCTTCTGGATCAACAGATTTAGGCATAGGGATTTTAGTAATACCATTATTAGGATCACAAGTGAAATACAAAATATAAAACTAAAAAATTATAAACGGGTTCATTTTTAATCGTAATAGTGTAGCAATAATAAAAGTGGCAATAATACATTAGTGAGGCCAAGTCCCAGTAATTTAGTGTGTTAGTGTAGGGAGTACAATTAGGGGAGAAAGGTCGAACTGGATGGACCTAGGTCTTTAGTCAATCTATGTTACTATGGTAACACCGTAGCAGCAACCTTTGTGAAAACCGAAGTTTGTGTCATTGTCCTGAAGAGTGCAGTGCTCTGCCGCCATCTAGTGGTGGGGACAGTAAGTGCCACTGATGGCTCTGCTCCTGCATGGACCGGTCACTCAGGTTGCCGCATTTAGCGCAGGCATAGCCCCGCCGTGCACAGTACGAAGGCGCCAGCAGATCCCACGGCGTCACACTGAGTGTCCCTGTACCGCGTCACGGCCGAGCCCCGCACCGGTGCAGATACATGTATAGTAGAGACGCAGGTAGCACATACACAGCAGCCGCCGTCCGCCTCCCTCTCCAGGACCGGAAATGCTCCTCCTCCATACTTCCGCTTCCCGGTGATCCCGTCAGGTGGAGTCCGGTGTCCTCGGGAGCACGGGACAGGTATTGTCCGGGTGTGGCTGCTGGGTGCAAGGCTTTGTCTCTGGGGGTGAGCCCCTGGGTGCAGGCTGCGGGCACGGTGTGTGCCACCTATGCTGCCCGTGTGTGCCCTGCTGTCAGTGTATAACCATGGCAACATGCCTGCAGCTGGCGGGGCTTCATGCGCTGTGTCTGGGGGGCGTCAGCCTTATAGGAAGGTGACAGCTCTGCGCGACCTCTGACCTGGTGGCTGCTAGATGCTGGTGTATGAGGAGCCCGCAGAGATGGCTAATGACTGTGTGCACTAATCTCTAGCCATGAGATCTGGAATTGGGGGCACAGCGGGGGGCTGCCTCATGCATGGGGGTGTGATGTGTGCTGTCATAGCTACACCTGGGCCGCGTGCGGAGCGTCGTCCGCGCACCTGGGCCGCGTGCCGAGCGTCGTCCGCGCACCTGGGCCGCGTGCCGAGCGTCGTCCTCGCACCTGGGCCGCGTGCCGAGCGTCGTACCTTCACCTGGGCCGCGTGCCGAGCGTCGCACCTTCACCTGGGCCGCGTGCCGTGCGTCGTACCTTCACCTGGGCCTCGTGCCGAGCGTCGTCCGCGCACCTGGGCCGCGTGCCGAGCGTCGTCCGCGCACCTGGGCCGCGTGCCGAGCGTCGTCCTCGCACCTGGGCCGCGTGCCGAGCGTCGTACCTTCACCTGGGCCGCGTGCCGAGCGTCGCACCTTCACCTGGGCCGCGTGCCGAGCGTCGCACCTTCACCTGGGCCGCGTGCCGTGCGTCGCACCTTCACCTGGGCCGCGTGCCGAGCGTCGCACCTTCACCTGGGCCGCGTGCCGTGCGTCGCACCTTCACCTGGGCCGCGTGCCGAGCGTCGCACCTTCACCTGGGCCGCGTGCCGTGCGTCGTACGCGCACCTGGGCCTCGTGCCGTGCGTCGTACGCGCACCTGGGCCTCGTGCCGAGCGTCGTACGCGCACCTGGGCCTCGTGCCGAGCGTCGTACGCGCACCTGGGCCTCGTGCCGAGCGTCGTACGCGCACCTGGGCCGCGTGCCGTGCGTCGTACCTTCACCTGGGCCGCGTGCCGAGCGTCGTACGCGCACCTGGGCCGCGTGCCGAGCGTCGTACCTTCACCTGGGCCGCGTGCCGAGCGTCGTACGCGCACCTGGGCCACGTGCCGAGCGTCGTACACGCACCTGGGCCGCGTGCCGAGCGTCGTACGCGCACCTGGGCCGCGTGCCGAGCGTCGTACGCGCACCTGGTACATGTACATGAAATCACCCCAGTGTGGGCTTGGAGGACATCTCAGTGTTCCACTTTTTAATAAGTGGCAATAGATTCAACTGAAAATATCCTGTTACAATGGCAAAAAAAAAAAATAGGCGAACACATATATAAAAAATATCTAATAGAGGTGGAAATGGAAAATAGATAAAAACCCCATAAACTAAACAAATAAAAGGTGCAAATGGAATAATGAATGATTAGTCTTTTACAATAGCGATTTACGTCTGGAAGAAGCCCCGGGGATTCCCTGCTGACATTGCTGGCTTCATTACCTGGCAGTGGTTGTTATGGGGATTAATGACATGCCTGACATATTTGTGGAGGATTCGCAGTTTGTCATCCCTTATGTAATGATGACACCGGCAGAGCTCTTTCATCACATCACGTGTCTTGGTTATCCCCTGTCAATGTGAAGAGCGTTTTAGAAATGGCTGGATTTGCAAGAACAATAACAAAGTATTTCATATTTATCACTAAATTGTCCCAAAACTACAACTTCCAGCGTGCTCCTGAAGCCACAGGCGGCCTTGGCATTGTGGGAGGTGGAATTTTTCAGCAGCAAAGATGCTCCAGATATAGCTACTAGCCAATGTGGCTACATTTCTCCATAGGTTTGTGATCATGATCCTCAACCTGTAATGTTATATTCACTGTTTGCAGCAGAAGCATGATACAACCTCCACTCTTTAATCCATCACATGGCTGCCCAATATAGCCATGGTGGCTAGCATGTGTAACTGATGCCCTGGTTCCTAGCGTTTTGGGTCTTACTACCTGTATTTGTCAGGCCAGTGATTATCCGGAGCTCCTAATGCTTGTACGCTTTCCACCTCTCCTTTTGTCATACATGGAGAATATACGGTATATCTCTATATCTCATTGATTGCTGGTGTTGGTTATTGGTGACTTTGGAATATAGTGTTTTGGTGAGATCCTACGATTCAGAGGATCAAATGTCCGTTTCTCATTGCTATATCATCTTATACTTACTGACAGCTTGCTAACTACCTGTCTGTTTTGCCCAGTGACTATCTCTCTCAAATCAGAACGGTCACCTACTGCTCCTGCCGTCGATTCTCCTGCTTCCTGTGTTAGCCGCGTCTCCTTTTTCTTCAGCTCTTGTCTGTCGACGGGACATTACTGCCAATGACGCCCTAACTGCAAGGAGCACCGACCGACAATCAGTACGATGTCGGCAGAGATGCCCCATCAGCAGAGCAGTGTGGAAGAGAGAACTTTGCTCTATGGAACGACGTCAATGAGAGCCGCACAATTGCCAACAGGAGCGGTCCGTGCGGCGGAGATCGGCACTGGGCAGAATAGGCAATTAGCTAGCAACTACCTGCCTGCAAATTTTTGGCTCCATAAGAAAAAAATGCTGAAGTTCTGGATAACCCATTGAAATCGTTCCTGTTTTGCACATATCACCCTTCAAAGGATGCCCCTCCAGGCTCCATTTACTTTGTAGTTGCCATTGGAACCATCCTACTGTAGATCCAGTGCTTCTGGTTGATCATGTGCAGTACTGTCTCTGCGCAGTCTCCAGCACTGACAGTGTATTTTATCTATACAATGCATGCTATGCCTCGGTGCACTGTCTGCTCCTGTACAGTGTTCTGCCTGATCTATTATGTCTTCTGTCACTGATCTCAGAATAGCTGTGTATTTACATCAATGATAGCAGGTTTCTAACAAAGCTCAGTTCTCCTGCACTCCTCTACAACAAAGCTTTTAAAACATAGTCATAGTTAAGCTGTTTGTTTCCTGCTGCTGAAAGATCAGTGATGTGAAACTGGAAATGCTGCTATATTGATGCATATGGTAGAGGATTATCTTCTGTCAAATGCATCATCAGAGTGGCATTTGCAGTTTCACATCACTGCTCTGTCAGCTGCTGGCAACAAACACATCTCAGCTCTACCTAGTTATTACAAGCTCAATTGTGGAGGAGTGCAGGGGAGTTGAGCTCTGGAAACCAGCTAATAATTATGTAAAAGCACACAAGCCGGTATACTAATGTAGATGCGTAGTGATAGCTCAGAAAGTGGTGGGGCTAGTCCCAGCTAGCATGCAGGAGAAGCAAGTGCTGCTGGGAAATGTAGATTTAGCAGGGTAAGAGTAGACTGGACCATTCAGCTTTGTGAAGCTGGGTGTACAGAGGTGCAAATAGAGATAAAGAAACTTAGATTGTATATTAGCAATAAGGATGTATTTACTGTGCTTTGTGAAAAGTAATGTGACCCTTATTAAGCTAGCTATACGCATTAGTTCCCATTCAAACAACAGGACTTCCCCACCATGTGCTGTCCATTTTAGAAACCCATAGGATTTAATGGAAGTATTAATAGATCCATGTGCCAGTACTGCTAAACGCAGTGCATGTCCTGTTCTGTTTGCAAATTGGACTCTACCATGCAAATCTCTTAAGTACACCGAAAGCCTTTTGTTTTCAACAGATGTAGAAATGGACAGTGTCTTGCAGGGCTGTGGAGTCGGTGCCCATTTTAGTGGATTTGGTATAAAATGGACTGACTCCAACTCCTAAAATATATAATAAATTGGGTTCAGTAGTTCAATGAAGTTTCTGGGGAATATTTTTTCATAAGAATTTGGGAAAGTTATGAAATGTCCTATAAATGTCTGTCCTATTTCTGATCTAAGGGTCTAGACTTTTAGCTGAGATGAATCTGTGCTACAGTAAATTTATCACTTAAACACGAGCCATGTATGAGGGAGTCGGAGTCGAAGGTTTGGCTTACCAACTCCGCAGCCCTGGTGTCTTGTGAATGAGCCATAACTCATTTTCCTTCCCACAAGCTGCTGCCAGACTCCTAGTTTCCTCTAACATTTTTCATCGAGAGACAGTAGGACCTCCAAACACATGAGATTGTTAGCCTACCCCACCAACGTTAATTTGTCAGCTTCAAAGTATCAGAACCTCATGAGGAATGTGGCCGGGCAGCACTATTACGTAGAAGAACCTGAGTCCCCCGAAATAGCTTGGGTGGGTCAGAGCAGTCCTGGACTCGTAGGATCTTTTCTTGTGGATGGCTTTGTCTAATGAACAGTTTGCACGTAGTGGTGATGTAACCCGTTTTTCTATTCAATACAGCAGAAAGAAAGGTCTATCGATTGAATGAATGTTGTGACGTAACTGCAACTGTAAGCAGGGTCTGCAAGTTTTTTTTAAAGGGGTAGTCTGTCTAAAAGCATTTATTATTCACCCATTGGATAGGTGATAAATGTTGTGTCAGTGGGGTTATGTCTACTGTACCCAGCTGTTGTCTTCAGCAGCAGGTATATACTCGACCACTGCTTAAGGGTCCTATGCTGGCTATTGCCAGGCGTTCTAAGCAATCTGACTTCCACCAATTTAGTGTTCTCACCTATACAGTGGATGGGTATTGCTTATGACTTATAATGAGCACAAGTGCTCATTACTTGGGTATGAACAGAGTATTGTGGGTGCTCCAGTGACATGTTTGAGTCCCCGCAGCCACATGTTTCACAGATGTTAGACAGCCACAAAACTTGTGGGGTTTGCCTGACAAACAAAGGCAATCCCTGTATGTTTTGTGGCTGTCTAACAGTCGCGAAACATGCGGTTGTGGGGACTCAAACATGTCACTGGAGCACCCACAATACTCGGTGCATACCAGAGGATCCTAGGCTAACTTTAGTAACGAGCACTTGCGCTCAACACTACTTATGACTGAGATATAACTTTACGGTATCTGAACACTACATCTTATTCAGGTGGATAACTCCTGAAGAAGTGCTCAATAAATCTTTAAAAGGCAGAACATACAGTACAGACCAAAAGTTTGGACACACCTTCTCATTTAAAGATTTTTCTGTATTTTCATGACTCTGAAAATTGTACATTCACACTGAAGGCATCAAAACTATGAATTAACACATGTGGAATTATATACTTAACAAAAAAGTGTGAAACAACTGAAAATATGTCTTATATTCTAGGTTCTTCAAAGTAGCCACCTTTTGCCTTGATGACTGCTTTGCACACTCCTGGCATTCTCTTGATGAGCTTCAAGAGGTAGTCACCGGAAATGGTTTTCACTTCACAGGTGCGCCCTGTCAGGTTTAATAAGTGGGATTTCTTGCCTTATAAATGGGGTTGGGACCATCAGTTGTGTTGTGCAGAAGTCTGGTGGATACACAGCTGATAGTCCTACTGAATAGACTGTTAGCTTCTTTTTTCTTGCCATAATACAAAT